>NC_083385.1:19920000-21120000 GCF_031755915.1 Ziziphus jujuba
AAAGTTTCTTAAAGAGGTTTCAATATTCCCCATGTCCAAAACAAAATAAAGCGTGGCATAACTTTATCTTTTATTTATTTATTTATTTTTTTTGGTTTTGTTTTTTCATTTCTTTGTGATATCACATATATATTCTGAATAACAAAAGTAGTATGGGAAGATCCAAAGAGGAAGATACCCAGATGGGCAATCAGTATTAACTTCAAAGTTACTTGTTGTCCTTAGAAAGCTATATAAAATTTGTTTTCAGCCAAAAAAAAAAAAAAAAAAAAGCTATATAAAATTTGATGGGCGCAACTTCTTTTTCTTTTTAATTATTTTGTAGGTTAGGATTATGTTTTAGATGTATATACTTTTGCAATTATTTTATTTTATTGTAAATTAATTAATTCCTAATTTAATATAAAGGAATTAATTAATTAGACTTATATTAAGAAAGGAAGTATAGTTGCGGCCAACTAGGTTTCTTTATGTGTATGACCGGTTTTTCCTAGGGTTTTTAGGGTTTATTTTGTTTCTTTCAAAACCTATTTAAAGGCTTATTTTTCAATAAGAATAAAAAAATTTTGATTTGATTGAGAAAATACTTGTGAGATTAATTATCTCTTTGTTCTTTGAGAACACCTAAAACACCATTAGAGAATTGGTTGTTTTAGCTTGACTTATCAATATGTTTTCCATCCCCTATTGTGGCGTCTACATTATACCAAGGTTTCTAACCACAGGTTGGTTAGGGGTTGAGGTTCATTCCATTAGAACTTGAACTTAATTGAGATCCGGGCTAATATAATACGGGTTTAGGAGCAGGTCGTCCTAGGTTCGTATCATTTGGTATTAGAGCTAAATTTTGTTCAGGTTTGATCTATCTTTATTTTTTTTATTTGTTTTTGTGTTATTCTACAATTTTAGCATTAGGTTAAGGTTGCATCTATCCCATACACATTCAGCATCTCTTTAAAAAAAAAAAAAAAAAAAACTCATTCCTAGTTGAATTAGGTTTCCTTGTTTTACCATATCTTTGTTTCCTTGTTTGTTGGTTGATTTTTCATATTTGTTCTTGGTAATTTTTGTTTTTGTGGATTTTTTTTCTTTGCTGTTTTAGTCTTAAATATTTGCATTCATACATTTAAACAAAAAAAAAAAAAAAAAAAACAGAAGGTGACTTGCGGCAACAACTTAAAAAAAAAAAAAAAAAAAACTGCACTTTGTTCTTGTCACGGGTTTGGTGATTATTAGGAGTTGGAATTGCAAGTTTGTTGTTTCTTCTTGCTACTGCAGTTGTGTTGATATTCAGTGAGTATTTAAAAAAAAAAAAAAAGAAGAAGAAACCCGAATTTTAAAAAAAAAAAAAAATCGATTGGTTTAAATTTGGTGTTGAAGTTTGCTGCTGGGAATTTCTTGTAGCTGCTGATTTGTTGGTCATCTTTTCAATATTTGGAGTTGTTGGAGATTATTATTGTTGCAGAGAAAAAAAAAAAGAAAATTGGATTAAAATTGCTAAAGGAATTGATACATAAAAACTTGAATTACAAAGAACAACAACCAACAACTATTCTATATTTTTGTTCTCTTTGATTCTTGTTCGTATTTGAATTTCTTTTTCTGGAATTTTATTCTTGAACTCATAATCTACTACCATCTGGTGCAGTTTTCAAAAATTCCAACGTTTTCCCATTTTCCCATTATTTTATGTGTTTTCTTGTCTAGAAAGCCGAAAAATTAGGATTTGTTGGATTCTTTCGGTATTGCCTACCTTTTGCTTTCTGTTTTATTGATAAGTTTAATTAAAACATACTAGTGTTCTAATTGCTATTTTGTGGGTGTTTTAATTAGAACTTTGAGATAATCCATTGAGCGAAAAAAGGCAAGAGTGTGTAAGCTTAAAAGAGGGTAAAAGCCGAAAACAAGTGTGCAAACACGAGTGTCGAGTCCTCATTTGAGTGAAACACGTAAGGGAGTGAAACTGTAAGGTCCTATTTTATTTCTATTGCATTATTATACTAACATGACAGAATCAAGAATGAGGAGAGAAGAGCCACCCTTGAGGATCAATGAGGAGGAGTCCGTAGCATTCCATGGCGATGCCCGAGCTATCCGGAGTGGAGATCAAGTGGACATGAAAGCTGTTTTGGAGTCAATACAGTTGGTTAGTGCTCAAGTTGAGCATATGAATCAAAGAATGGGAAGGCTAGAAGCCTTACAAGGAATGCCGAATACAAGAAATAGGCAAGAATTCCATGGAGGGCGAAGCCGAGGACGAGGAGGTCGCGAGAGACTGAGAGAGGAATTTGATGAGGAGCCATTCGGTGGAGACTTTGAAGAAGGTATGGATGAAACTTTTGCTGTCCAAGATAGAGCTGGTTGTGGAAGATATAGGAGGGAAGATACAGATGATGATTTGGGAAATATCAAGATCAACATCCCACCATTCATGGGAAAAAGTGATCCCGAGGCATATTTGGAGTGGGAAGAAAAGATGGAGATGATATTTGACCGCCATAATTATTCAGAGGCTAAGAAGGTGAAATTGGCAGCAATGGAGTTTGGCCATTATGCACTCCAATGGTGGACCAATGAGCAAAACACCCGAAGGAGAATTGGTGATGACTTGATTACTACATGGCGGCAAATGAAAGGAGCCATGCAGAAGCGATTCGTACCATCACACTATCATAGGTTGCTGCATCAAAGACTTCAATCTTTATCTCAAGGACACGGATCCGTGGAGGATTATTACAAGGAGATGGAGATGCTTATGATGAGATTGAACTTGAATGAAGATAGGGAAGTAACCATAGCAAGGTTTCTTGGTGGTTTGAATCGTGAAATAGCCAATCAACTAGAATTGCAACAATATATGGAATTGGAATTGGAGGAGATGTTGCATGTGGCTATTAAATTAGAGCATCAATTCAAGAGGAGGGGCATAAGATCATGGTTTGGAGGTGTTTCCAACAGTGGAAGGTCCAATTCAAGTGGCTGTATGAACAATCCCATCTATGAAAGCAAGCTAAAGCCGAAAGTCAAGGAAGAAAGTTCAAACTGGCTAAGGAAGGAGACTAGAACCAAATCTATCCAAGCACCAAAGAATGAGGTAAAATTAGATCCTAAACCTTCTAGAACTCATGATGTTGTGTGTTTTAAGTGCCAGGGAGGAGGACACATTGCTAGCCAATGCCCGAATAGAAGAATCATGGTGTTGAAGGGCAATGACGAGCTAGAATCGGAAAGTGAAGAAAGTGAGGATGAAGCCAAGCAAGAGGAGGAGGACTTAGAGGATGAACCCGAAACCTTGCAAGCATCCAATGCTGAATTAAACTTGCTTTCTAGGAGAGTACTTGCTGCATACAAAGATGAGGATGAAATTCAAAGAGAGAACATCTTCCACACCCGATGTGAAATTCAAGGTAGGATTTGTAGTATGATTATTGATAGTAGAAGTTGTACTAATGTAATAAGTAACCTTATAGTTGATAAATTGGGCTTAAAAATAATAAAACATCCTGAACCATATAGATTACAATGGCTTAATGATAGTGGTGAGATGAAAGTAAACAAACAAACCAAAGTAAAATTTAATATAGGTAGATATGAGGATGAAGTTTTATGTGATATTGTACCCATGATTGCTGGACATATACTATTAGGTAGACCATGGCAATTTGATAAAGATGCTACTCATTTTGGTCGAGAAAATAGTATTGTTTTCAGGTTTAAAGGGGAGAAGATCAAGCTTGAACCATTATCTCCTAAAGAGATTTACAAAGACCAATTACAAATGCAACAAAGGAGAGAAGCCGAAAAGCTTAAAAAAAAAGCAAGTATGGCACCAACGACTTCACCATCCTTTCAAGAAGGTGAGATTGAGGTTGCTGATCAAGGTAAGCTTTCTAAAACCCAAATTGAGTCGAAGAACCAAGAAAAAGCTGAGAGAGGGGTGAGAAAAGAGAGCAAACCCGAGAGCACAAAAAATTTGAAAATTTCTGCCAATGAGAGCCAAACCGAGGAAAGAAAAAGAAAAGAAAGAAAAGAGAGGAAAAACCAGAATTTTTATTTGAGTTTTAGGAATATTAATAAGGCTATTGAATGTACAAAACCCTTGTTGGTCATGATTTATAAAAAAAATTATTTTAATGATCAATGATTGTTTGTTTGAAGAACTTGAATTGCCAAGTTCAATGATTTCTCTTTTGAAGGAATTTGGAGATGTCTTCCCAAATGAAAGTCCAAGTGGACTACCATCCAGTCAAGAGGGAAAAGGCGAGCTTGCTGTCCAAGGTAAGTCTTCTAATACTCAGGTTGTGTGGGGAGATTTTAATAAAACCAAGAGTGAGAAATTTGGTGCAAAAGCCGAGAGTGAGGAAGGTGAGATGACCATGAGTGAGAGCACATCCACACCTCGGGGAGCATTTTTACCTCGGACAACATCAGTCCATCCATGTCTCGGACAACACTGGTGTCATCCATGTCTCGGACAACACCAGTTCCTTTGGACATCAACAACACATTTATACCTCGGACAACATTCCACTTCGGCTATCAACTATATCGGACATCTGATCTCGGATTTCGGACATCGGATGTAACTTAGCTCGGTCAGACATAACTTAGCTCGGATAGACATCAGTTAGCTCGACCAGACAGAACTTAGCTCGGACAGACATCAGTTAGCTCGGATAGGCCATAAGTTAGCTCGGACATCAGGCAGACATAAGTTAGCTCGGATGAAGACATAATTCAGCCTAGACGTCAAAGTCAACTCGTTACCTAATTTGCGATTGACTTTATTTCTTTTTGGGTTTTTATTTATTTATTTTTTGGACAAATAACTTTAGGAAGGTTTTTATTTTATTGTAAATTAATTAATTCCTAATTTAATATAAAGGAATTAATTAATCAAACTTATATTAGGAAAGGAAGTATAGTTGTGGCCAACTAGGTTTCTTTATGTGTATGGCCAGTTTTTCCTAGGGTTTTTAGGGTTTATTTTGTTTCTTTCAAAGCCTATTTAAAGGCTTATTTTTCAATAATAATAAAAAAACTTTGATTTGATTGAGAACATACTTGTGAGATTAATTATCTCTTTGTTCTTTGAGAACACCTAAAATACCATTAGAGAATTGGTTATTTTAGCTTGACTTATCAATAGGTTTTCCATCCCCTATTGTGGCGTCTACATTATACCAAGGTTTCGAACCACAGGTTAGTTAGAGGTTGAGGTCCATTCCATTAGAACTTGAACTTAATTGAGATCCAGACTAATATAATACGGGTTTAGGAGCAGGTCGTCCTAGGTTCGTATCATTTTCTCTACAAATTTCACATTATTCTCTTTGGAAAAAGTCTCTATTTTGAAATCTTTTTTACAAAATTCATATTTATAATCCCAAAATTCTTATCAATTAAAATTCAACATCTAATAAATAAAATAAACATTTCCAGCCAATCAATGAAACCATTTAAATAATGCAAAGGCATAAATAACCATTTATAAAGTATCGAAAACCAAGTGTAAAACTTTATGGATATCACTAAGAAATAATTGAATCACATCATTAAACCGCCCAATCATCTTATTAAAAAAAATATGAATAAATTGATAAAGAAGTCATCCTAATAAATACCAAATCCATTTTTTAAAGATCTTTGTATCATATTATATATTGAGTACAACTATCTGGTCCTTAATGTCCAAAGGCACCATAGGATAGTGGGAGAAGGGAAAACTCAACATGATCCATAATGTCATAAGGCATCATAATGGATCTCATCGTCACTTTCTACAATAGAGGATGAACTAACGTGTCAAATGTGTGCACAATAACAATATATTTATCTAATATGAAACAACTGGTATTATATGGTACACCTTTACTCAAACTCGATTTCACCAATCAACCATATGATTCATATATATATATATATATAGACATGCTTAAATAAGATAATTAATATGAGAAATAATAGAAGGTTTTCTATTTTCAGCTATTGAATTACATTAATAGTTGAGATTTAAAATTACATTTATTAATCACCAGATTTCAATAGGATCCACTTTTTCTAAATAGGATTTTAGTATGTTATTAAACTTATATTTGACCACTTTTTGGATTTTAAATCATAATTTTTGATGTGATACAATTGTTATCAAGAATGAACTTTAGTTTAATAAAGTAAGATGAATCTTATTTGAAACTGATAATATATATATATATATATATATAGTAGTTCTACGGTGCGGACTATCAGCATGTGGACAGCACCAAAAGCCAATGTTGTGTACACATATACAACAAAGTCGATTTTTTTTTCTTTCCAAAAAGCATTGACTTTTGATACTGTCGGCATGTGGACGGTTCGTACCGTAGAATTTTCCTATATATATATATATATATATATATTCCAAAAGCTTAATTCTTAGTTTCATCTACCATTTCATGTGAGCCAACATTTTTCAATTTCCCTTTCTCAAAACTAATGATTTTCATTTTATAAAGTCGAGTTAATAATAATTGGACTAAAGTATCAATTCAAATACCAAAATAGTTAAATAACATGATTTATAATTTCAAAAGTGAGTAGATTAAAATCTGAAAACATTTAAAATATTGTCAAAAATCACATGAAATAATATATATATGGAAACATTTAGAATATTGTCAAAACTTACATAAAATAATACATACATGGAAAGAATTAAAATATTTTCAAAAATCGCATGAAATAATACATACATTTACAAATTGATACACATATACATTTACTCATAATTACTAAAACTTTTTTTATAAAAATTCAAAACCATGAAATTAACAATTTAAATATTTGAAAAATAATTTCACTCATAGTATGGACGTTGCTCATTCTTGCTTTGTTCTAAGATTGCCTTCACGTTCCATATGAGTACCTGAAATATGCAAAATATTATTTAGGCTTCCAAAAATTTATTGGTGCATGCAAAAAAATTCTAAAATTAATTCTACCATTTCAAGAGTAAAGAAATTGGATACTTAGTGATCTAATTACATGGTGATTTGTTAGACCCAATATCTAAAACTGGGACTTTTCAATATATGACTAAATTTAGAAAATTGAACATTTTATTAGCTTCTAATAACTTTTAGGAATACTGGTAACTAAAATTATACAATTTCAATCTAATTTTATTGGTATTTACATTAATTGACATGTACTGGATAACTACCCTCAATTATAATGAGTGATCTATATATCAATAGAAATCCCATGGGACTAGCATGCTCACTTCAGCTATTTGCTATTGGAAGTGACTGGAAAATCAACAGAAAATTTTGATCAAATTTCAAGTAATAGATCTCTCAAACAATAGAGAATTGAGCTAAAAAGTGGGACTAAATTTGAACTTAGGAGGTATAAAATAGGAAGATATATCAAACTCATGGTGAAAATCCCCTGGACATTGTGCAATTCGATGATCGAAAAACTCTACCCTCATTTAAAAATTGGCCGATCTTGGCAATGGATCATGTCCTTCAAGTCGCACGTTGCTTTCTACCACATTGTTTTGAATGAAGTTTTGCCATAATATTCCTTTAGTTTGGAACCAGTATGTAATTGATTTAATTATGGAATAACATGGTTTTTAGTGGGTAGATAGATTTTCCAATGGGTAACACGATGGTAAGGTGTATGTCACAAAATTTAGTTGGAATTGAGGTCAAATTCTAGTTAAAAGTTTGCATCTTTGGCGGGTTGCGAATTGGTGGGAATCAACAATTTTTTTATATGTTTTCTTGACAATTTTTCGGCTCTGCTTGGTATTTTACCTAATGATCCATCATATGAGGATATATTCAACATATATATATATATATATATATATGTACTCTATGTGTCCTTTTAAAGGAATATTAATACTGTAAGATAATAAAGTATGTACTTCACAAATCCATGTTTTCCAACTATAATTCAAAATATGTCATACTATCGGTTTATGAACTTGTGTTGAAGAGCTTTTCACAATGGTTTAATAGTTAAAACCAAAACTCAATTATATAAAAAATCAACCAATGGACCAACAGACTATCTTATATTTAATCAAACGCAATCAATCTTTTACAATTTATATATATCTTATGGCGCATGTTGTTACATTACCATTGTTAAAAACATTGGTTGTGTGCACCTTTACTCCTTAATTTTTTTTTTTCCAATAGTTGGAATTGGAAAACAGACATAAAAAAATTATACTACAACAGAAAATAAGTTGGAAATACTAATTCTTATGTAAAAATGGCTGCATGGTATATAAAGTAGGATTTTTGGTAGAAATCTTATGGATAAGCTGGAAATACTAATTCTTATGTAAAAATGGCTGTATGGTATATAAAGTAGGATTTTTGGTAGAAATCTGATGGTTCGGTGGGCTATTATGTTTGTTATTTGATAAACAACTTAGTGATATGAAAAAAAAAGAAAAAATAGTGCCTATAGCAATATTATTGTTCTTTTTCTTTCTTTCTTTTATTATTATTTTTTTTGGGGAGAAATAGCATTATTGTTTCTTAATTATCCTTTTTAATTTTTAGGTAGGAAAATTTCACAAGACGAGCAGCCAAACAAGGGGGAAGAAAAAAAGAAAAAGAGAGATGCATGTTTTCTTTTAACTTCTAAGAGCATCTCCAATGGTATTCTTCATTTGAGTTTATATGTCAAGTGGTATTATAGTATAGTATATATCAATAAAAATGGTCTATTTAAATTTCTTTTCCAATGCATGTTGTTTAAAATTTAAAATAAAATAAGTTAGCATATTAAAAGAGGAGAAGAAAGGAAAAATAAGAGAGCAAAAAGTTGTGAATTTATGATGAGAGAGGAGAGAGAATAAATTGAATTTATAACTCATATTGTTTAACAGATCTTTTAAAAAAGTAGATGGTCAATTAGACAATTTTTATTTATTTATTTATTTTATTGTCACTTTAATAGATTTTTTACACAATAATATCGGAGAAGATTTTTTTAACAAACTGTTTGTCCATCTAATGTGGCAAAGGTTTTTTTTATATGGAGAGAACTAATGACATTCCATCGGAGGTACTATATATATATATATATATAAATTCTATGGTGAGGACAGTCCGCATGAGGATCGCAGTATTAGTAATGGTTTTTCATAGTATTAACGATGATTTTTTAGAAAATCGTCACCAATACTATGAAAAATCATCACCAATACTGTGGTTCGCATGAGGACCGTCCGCACCATAAACGGACTGTATATATATATATATATACATATATATAACTAAAACTAAAATTATTAAAATCAAAAACTAAAATGCGAATTTTGAGGCTAAAAAATTTGTCACAAAAGTGTGTTTTTGGTAAGATCAAACATAATTAGGACTATATGTAATTTTTCTCTTTTTGACCAATCATAAATTTTTAACTTGCGATTATATATTAGGCAATTGATGTCAAATATGTATTTACAGATTAAAAACTTACAGATATCTTTATTATAAAAACATTATATATGTATGTATATTAAATTAGTTGACAGGCATCTAATCATGAATATAATCACTCATTTATCAATCATGATTACTTGAAGTTATTTTTATAGTAATATAAGCTATACTTTGATAGTGAATGTAACTAGTAATTATTTGATAAATCATATTCCTTCTTTTTATTGATAAAAAAATGTTAAATTTAACCGAATATATGTAAATAAAAGAGTGTTTATGTGCCGGGTTAGTAAATTAAATTTGTAATTAATTTGGTACGTGTAGTATTTTTATTAATTTAAAGATAATTTGGGTACATTTACTCTTTTTTTTTTTAAACCAGTATTCCAAAAGAAGAAAAGAAAGAAAAAATCAACCTAGTTGTGGAAAAGTCTACCTTGCTGGTTTTCCTGATGTTTTTAACATGATCACAAATTTAGTAATGTTGTATACACATTTTGTAACAAAAACATAATTTTCGATAACATAAATATATAATGGGTAACATACCGCAAATTTTATACGGTTTAATTTTAACACATAATGTGTTTATGTCATTGATTATGTATCTGTTACAAAATCTCTTTAGATTTGAAGTTACTAATATTTTTGTTGAGTGTTACTAAATTTGTTGTCATATTGAAAACACTACCAATCCTTTTTTTGTTTTTTTATTTTTCTATCCTTTTGGTTATCTAAATACTGCACTGTTACATTCACAAAAAAAATAAAAATAAATAAATAAATAAAAATGAGGCACTGTCACCTATGGTATCTGACTTGCCTGGTTAGTAAATTCGGCAAAAATACATTATGTGTAAATAAAAATTTTTAAAAAACACCCCCATATCACGTAATGAATTTGATTATACAATAAAAAAACACATATTTTTTTTACACATTTTTAAAAAAAATTTAAAGTATCAAATGTGAATAATACAATCCCAAATAAAATGTATAAAAAAGTGGACTACATAAAACTATTAACAAATTATTAAAAGTACATTAAAAAATTATCCGTTTCTTCAATTTGAGAAGTCATTGGACCGTTGAACTAATCTAATTGGCCAATTGATTGGGCGTGCAAAATTTAAGGTACCGTAGCTAAGAGGGATGTATTCAATTTAGAGTTTGATGGATTTAAAATGAATTATAGACTTTAAAGGATTTGATGGATTGTTATGGAATTCTACAGACTCCATAAAGATTTTGTAAGAATTCAATGAAATCTTTGGATTTAAAGGTGGATTTCATATTGACAATTTTCTTCACAATTTCCCTGTTAAAATCCTTTCAAATCCATTAAAATCCATCATTTTTTAAAGTCTTTTAAAATCAATGACTTTTTGAATACTACCAGATTTTAAAAGAATTCTGTAAAGTCCTAATTGAATACATCTAGATTTTAATAGACTTTTATAAAATCCATCAAAATCTGAATTTAATATCATTAGATTTATATGGACTCCTTTAAAATCTAAATCAAATACCTCAAAACTTTAAAAGACTTTTAAAATCCTTCAAATTCTAAATTGAATACACCCCCCTAAGATTTTAAAAATCAAAATTTTCACAATATTTTGTCGAAATTTTGGTTTTTTCATTATGTCGATAGAAAATTTAAATTTCAAGTAGAAATGGATAAAAATTTTAAAATTTCCACTGAAATTTCTTATATTTTCATAAAATTTTTATCAAAATTTATGTTAAAATATCCACATTAATTCTTTTATAATTTTATCACAAAATTTTTAATTTCTATGGAAATTTCTATTAAATTTATTTCTAAAAACAATTATCACAAAATTAATAAATATTATTGATGTTTAACTTTCTACTTATCCATTATTTTTTTTATCATAATAAATTTAATATTTCTATAAAATATTATAAAGTATATATAAATTATAATACAGGTAAAAATACAAATATGCATGTGAAATAAATGATAAATATTATAAAGTAGATGGATATTATAAATATGTACAGGAAATATATTCTATACATATAAAGCTAAATAAATTAATGGAATATTGATGAATGTTTATGAAATTTCATAGTAGTAATTTATGGGTATCGTTTCAAATTCAATTATTAGAAGATAATAATTTTGCATACAGTCAACCAATATCATATAATGATTATCAACTAGAACAACCACATTTAATATAAGATCCATATGGTTATATATTAACAATTACGTGCAAAATTATTAAGGAAAATACAATTTTTAATAATTACTTTTATATTTCAAAACAACTTTTAATAATTATTTTTATATTTCAAAACTCAAAATAAAAATAAAGAATATACAAACAATTTTCAACCGTCCAGTAGTACCATGTGGCATTAAGTTGACTTTTTATGAAATATAATGCTATTGTAATAATTCTTTTATATATCTTAGTTAATAAATATTTTTTCAAATATATATTTTTTTGCATTTCTTATTAATAATATTATATTTATGACCATTAACGATTATTGTATATTGATTGACTAAAAGAAATATAAAATTTATTCAATATTTTCATAATTTTTTTCGTTAATTCAATAATTTATTGATTAAATAAGCTAATCCTAAAATTTCAATTAAAATTTTTATTTTTTAAAATCAATTTTCATTACTTTTTATAAATTTTTATCAATATTTGATAATCTATGATATTTTCATAGAAATTTTTATATTTTTAAACTTTTGATATTTCTGTTAATACTGATTTTTTAAACCTTATCTGTATTTAAATCTATATTTCATGGCTAGTTAAACTGACTCCAATTGGCCAGCCACGAAATTTCGTTTTATCACAAAAGGGGAATCTTCTTTGACAAACTCAGCTGTTGTTGCTAGGAATTTTGCTGCTTAAACTTGAACTTGATATTGTGTAACGAAACATTATTATTCTTATACTGTTATCTATTATATTAAACAAATTTTTGGTCGCTTACCTTGCTAATTTGGTTTTTAAAACATTAAATTATCATTATCTTGTTAATAATTATAATTTTTTATTATTTATATTAAAAATAATTTATCTAAACTAATATTTGATAGTTTTTTTTTTTTACATAACATATTATATATTAGAAAATAAGATTGATTTACATTAATATTGACTAACATGATATCATATCCACGTGACCAGGAGGTTTTGTGTTTGATGTATACATGGAATTTTATAAATTTGTCATTTTTGCATTTTTTTTATATTTTTTTATTAAAAAGGTATTTATACACATATGACATATAGATATTTTTCCGGTCCGAATTGAACAAATTATGATACTTCTTGAAGTCCATCTTAGTGTGTGAGGTTTCTTTTTAAAAATGCTCCAGTTCCAAGGCTTTGCATCCACGTGACATTTTAAAAATTAAAAAACTAGAAAAAGAATACTTAGAAGGTACTCTTTACCTCTTTATTCTAAATTATATGTTTAATTAATAAAGATTTAAGAATTTGGTAAAATTTTATCTTTAAATTAAGTATGATTTTGTAATTAAAAAAAATGTATGAGTTTAGTAGTGAATTCTTGTTATTAATTTACTAATTATGTAGTTACTTCCACTTTTAGTACAGTTCATTAGTTTATAGTTTATAGTTACAAAATTAACCCTCTAAAAACTTACATTTCAAATTTTAACACTTCTAAAAAAAATTTGACTTTCGAAGTTACGTTTCACTTCAAGACCCATAAAAAATATTTGGTACTACGTTTTCCTATAAAAAAAAGCATAAAGAATATATATATATATATATATATATATATATATGTATATTTAATCTTTTATCTAGAAGTTTTGAGGATTTCCTATTAATATATAATTTATTTGTTTTTAAATTGTTTCAATGATTGAAATTTAAAGATATACTTAAGTTTGTGTGATTATAGTAAAATGCTAAAATCTTAAAGACATAAAAAAAAAAAAATTTATTGAGACTTACATAAATCGTAAATGTATATTTAAATTTTAACCTTTAAATAGATATAGAGGTTGATAATGAAGATTTTAATGGGTTTTCATTTAAATAGTTCTACTATAAAAGTGTTTTTATGTTTATGTATACAGTTCTCCATCAACTTTATTTAGATCCTAAAATACATGAATAACCATTAGGCCTTTTGAAGGGGAAAAAAAATAAGAGAGAAATATATTTGTAATTAATAATGTTATAGATACCAAAATATTAACTAATTTGTTTACAAAATAGTACGTATTAAGATATAATTAGTTGACATATTTATACAATCTAAATATAAATAAGTAAATTTTTAAATGATGAATGAATTGAAAAAATAAATCAATTAAATATTATCATATTATTTATTATATTATTTAATAAATAAAATTGATGGATATTTTGATGAATATTTTGATAACTGTCTGATATTATTAATTTGAAATGTATCAGTTTCCACCGTGAAAAATTGGCTTTAAAGTTGAAAAATATGATTATGGCTCGAGTCAGAAAGAGGCAAAGAGTCAATCGGGGGTCCATTAGGATGACTGACTAATCTTAATGTTGGAAATCCTGTCAAGCAGACCAATAAAAGTTCATTTCCCACATGGCTTTCATTGGGAAGTGACAGATGAACGTGCAAGGAAATGTCTTAAGTGATAAGGATCATGTCTACATGCAAAGCTTTGATTTTGATTTGAAGTCTTATTTGGAAAATAGCGAGGAAGCTTCAGTTGACAGAAATATTGACAGTCCTAATTAGCGAGACATGCACTTTGTAAAGTTCTACATGCCAGATTGCACTTAATTTGGTCAGTTCAACCCGCCATTATTATGCTAATTGCTTGATTGGGATTTGATTGCTAAATTCTTTTTCACTTTCCACAAAATGGCTTAATTAAGCAAGTAATATAATAATACAACGCATTAACTAGATATTAAAGGGTATCAACTTTTTTCTTTTTAAGTATTATTTGTCTACTTTTATATTGAGGTACAATTTAAAAGATGAAGTAAAAATTATTTGTTTTGCATTTAGATCCCATTTATCTATACACATGGGCTCTGCTATATTTGTCAACTATCAAAGTACTACATCGGTTGGTAAGAGCATTTGATAGCAGTGCTTGTGCCACAAATTGATCAAACCCAAAAAATCTCCTTTCTCTTTCCCCCTTTTTTTTTTTTGGGTAGTACCTTTCTCTTTCTGTTTACTTCTGTGGCGTGTCAAACATTTGTATAAATTAATACAAGGCTGCCCTTCTTTATAAATCTCTTTCAACGTAGAATATGAAATGAGAAAAATAAATAAATCCCAGATTAAAGGAAAGTAGCCTTCCACGTACCATACCATACTAATAAAGCTCACAAGTGAAAGGAATTTTCTCTTTTTGTATTGGATGTGAAAATTCAAACTTGATCGAAATTATTATCCAAAAAAATACTGCATTTATTATTGGACTGAAAAGGATCTTAGAAGTTGCTAGTCAGTTCAGGGCCAGCCTTGACCATCTGCTTGGTAGATGGTGAAATGGTGGTTCACAGTTAGTGACATGATGATATATTCCAAGATTTCTCACTGATAGAATGATTTGTGAATGCCAAAGGAGAAAGTTTGAAGCATTCAATTTGTTTTTATTCTCTCTTTTAAATATAAAGGTAGCATTAGGGATCCCAAATTAATCCCCAGGTCCACTTATTGATAGTGAGATGATATCATGTGTATGTATAACCGGATGGCTAACTTTAATTTTTGCTTGAAACATTAGGTAAGAAAAACAAAAATGAAACTTCAGGTAAGGAGTTGAAAATTACCAATGTGAGACACGTATGAACGATGGTGAAATATTGGATGAAAAGTCAGTCCTGTTTATTCACAGATTCCATTGGTGGGGTCCAATCTATAATCAATTGTCATACTTTTCAGTGACCACTCCAAGCATGCACTTTTTGTTAGACGTGGCATAGGTCTCCTCATGTCCTGATTGATGCTTCTCTAGAGCCACAAACTCATATATTTACATATATATATATATATATATATATATATCTAAAATTATTTACAGTGCACATACCTATGAATCCATCTAAAATTAATATTTTTTAAATAAAAATATCGATTTTATTGTATATTATATATATTAAATTGATATTTTCGTTAAAAAATATTAGATTTGAATATGGTTCACAAGCAGATTTTTTATATCATAAAATTTTACTGTATATATATATATAAAAATATTTTATATTGCGGATCATCCATATATGAATTCATATCAAAATTGATATTTTTTATATAAAAATATTAATTTTACTGTACATGTATACACTACAAAATATTCTATATATATGTACACATACACACACCTAAATTATAGGATGCAGACCTCTACACATGCCTTTTTAACACATAAATATTTATAAGATAATATATTGTTTGACACTCTCTTTCAAAAAATATATTGTTTGAAGTATATTATGCTAAAAACGTATGGATATTTATATTATAAAATGAGTATATATATATATATATAGATGAGCTGTTTCAATAGCTTGATGTTTTTGCTCTACTAATTTGATATACCAACTATATATATATATAATATATGCGTGTTGACATATACGCAACATATATATTGTTCCATAGACAAAAGGGGAAATTTTTTTGACAAATTATTCTAGACATTGACGGGTTCATCCAATATACAGTTTCATCATGATTTTGTTAGAAATGGTTTGTCACTTTTAAAAATGGTCTAAGTTTATTAATTTATTCAATTAAAAATAAATATATGTTTATCATTCATAAGAAAAATAGAAAGCTCAAATATTTTGTTAATTTTTTATTATTTATTTTTATCAAATCTCATTTGTATACTCAACCATTCTGTATATATTGGAAATTTCAGATGAAAACATCATGATAGAAAGATATAAGGATCTCTTTTGTATCAGCTATTAGATTGTTTTCAACAGCTCAGATTTAATTATTTTATGTAATAAAATAGTGGTTAACTTTATTTGTTAGCAAGTGGGATCTTGGCATGGCTCGCCTGTCTTAGTCTTGGGACCCATGCCTCTTTCTTTCTAATTTACAGCTAGCTAAATATTGATGCCAGAAGCTTATCAGACATACATATAATTGATCTACCTAACTTTCCAAAACATCCACATTTATATCATGATAATGTCCTATTCACAGTATAAATATATATAATATATATTCTCTATATGGTTCTTCTGTTTGTCTTGTTAGGCCTCTAAAATTCTTTTTCTCATTAGTTACTATTTTTTTTTATATTAAAAATAGATAAATTTGAACTTGTATCGCCATATGAGAAAACATTGGATTTTTCCTATCTTTAAGTGTTTTTAATTCCATGTATATTTTTCCTTTTCTACCATCCTCTATATCTGTTCTTAATGATATTAGTTTTAATAATTTTTTTTCACAATGATCACTGTACTACCGTTTTATATAATTATCAACCATGCCGTTATAATCTTTTATAATTAATATTATTAAATCACTTCAAACAAACAAATTAATTCTTGTAACTTTTGACTTTTGTGTGTTAGTCATGGATTTCATTAGTTTTGGAGCTAAAAATCCTTCTTTCGAATTTATCCAAAAAAAATTATTTTCAAGATTCTTGCATGTATATATTTTACCCTAGAATTAACATTAACTAATTAGTGGTATGACACTAAAAATATGGGATTTACACTCCTCTTGACCTTGGGGTATATTATCTTTTTTCATTTTTAATCCATAAAATGAGTCGGTTCATATTATCTAATCGATCTGATAAAGATCGGCTGAAAATAAAATAATGTATAAATATGTATTATATCGAACAAATTGTTAACTAATTAGTTGTTTGAATTTCAAAAATTTTTGGTTCCGGTTGATTAATTATCAAAATGATCATTCATATTGTTTAATTTGGCAGCTACTTTAAATTTGTGTGTGTATGTATATATATATATATATATATATATATATAACAAGACTTTCGGCTTTTGTTTTTGTCTCTGGACTGGACATTTGAGGCAGTCATAACCTATACGTAGAGAATACTTCTGGAGTTCCAGAAGGAGTATGTGTTCCTCCTCAAATGGGTGGGCTCCACTTATGTAGCAGAAGGGAAACAAGTTACGTCTGTTTTTCACATGTGTACGCATACATGCACAGAGAAAATTGAATGAATGCAAATTCAATTTGGAAGTTTTCTTTGTATGTAAACATGTACAAAGAAAATTGAATGAAATTTTCAAAACTTTCTTTGTACTTGTTCATGCGCGAAGAAATTTGAATGAATGCATGAATAATTTTCAAAGTTCTTTTTGGTGTACTATTTAGGAAAAGACAACCTTGTTATCCGCCTTTGATTGCTTTTCGCGGACATATATATATATATTTATATTCGTGCCCAAAGATAATTATATATGAATTCGTTTGATTTGAGGTTAAAGAACAAAAACTAAAATCACAGGATAAATGGACTCAAATAAAATAAATTAGAGTATATAAATTGACCTTCATTTCTTTCTTTATTTTTATTTGACTTTAAATTGACCTTTATTTCTTTATTTATTTTTATTTAACTTTTTTTATTTAACATTATCACATATATTTCTAATTCAGGAGAAAAAGAAACATGTCTCAAATGTATAACCTTACAGTGTAGATGTAAAAGCTTACTATTTTAGATTAATTTCATGCATTTCTTTTGAAATTTAATTTAAATACGAATTAATTTAGCTGATTTTAATAATATTATCAACCTTCTTTAAAGTTTTAACAAATTATTATTTTTTCCCCTTATTGTTTCATTTACATTCTTGAATCAATAGTATCCACGCTCCTTATAATGCTGCTAATTGTAATTTAAAAAATTAAATTATAATAACTTCACTCAGGAATTTAAATAAAATTATATTTTTCTGTTTGGAAATACTTCATTTAGAAACCATGAAATTTGCACTAATTTCAATTCAATAATCCAGATTTTAAAAATTATAACCTACTATCCTTAAAAGGGGTATAGATGATATTACTTGGAATAATATTAATGGGATAATAGGGAAGAAAAAAAATATAATAATTTGAAATATGAAAGTAGATAAAATACCATTTTATTTATGTGTGTGTTTAACAATGCTTTTAAACTCATATTTATAGACTTAACAGTATAAAACCACTTGAAATACACATCTAAATTCAGATACAAACCTCTACCATGTTATTTAAAAAAAAAAAAAAAAAAAAAAGGGGAAAAGGCTTTTAAATTTCTTAACATAACAACATTGCATATCGTTGTGTGCAATGGGTGGGCTGGGCTGGGCTGGGCCAATTCCAAGTGGTTAGAAAAAGTTTTCTTTTTTTATTTCGTCCATTTGTTTTTGCTAATGGGTTTGGTTGGGGTTGCAGAACTTCTTCTCCCACCGGAACGTCAATGGCGTTTGCGCGCGCTTACACTGCTCAGTTAACAATGGCAACGGCACTGATGTGAGTTCTTTTTGCTTTACTCTCTGTATCACAAAACGACAACCATTTCAATGGCGTATTGCTTTACTTCTTTTATGATTACTTTGCAATCTTAGAAAGAACACCTTTTCTTTTTTTATTCTTTCTTTTCTTATTAGATGTGGGAAATGATTTTATGGCCTAAAAGTATGATAATTTTATGTAGATATGAAATGAGTGTTTGAATCTTCGTGTTTCCTGTATATTTCATATTGCATATTACCTATATATTTGTCATAGAGACCAAAAAAATGTATGCTGCTAATAGTAAAAAGACAAAGTTAGAATTTGAGAGATATACTATTGGTCTTCAAATGAAATTGCTGTTTATATTTGATATCTATTGAAATCAACATTTTGAATATTGAACATTTTACTTCCTTTATTTAATTTTTGCTGAAATCTGCATTTTGAAAATTTTTCCCCTGCTTTCTTTCGGTGTGAGGTTAGGCTTATTGTTATTCAGATGCTAAAAGCTACTCCACTGAACATGAAGGAGGTATCTGGTAGTGCTAACTAAATTCACTTGAAAGATAGTTTCTCATTCATTAATCTCCTTATGAAACTTATTACTCCTAAAGCTTCATTCTGTAATTTTGTTTTAGGTACACTGGGAAAAAGTACTTGTGGTCAAGGAGTACTGCTCACATTCAACGAGTACTTACTACTTTCTTTACACCGTCTTCTTAGTCAACATAAAAGGCCACTGATTGTTGTTAGTTGATGAGGGTCAGCTTGTACTCTTGCTCACCTTTTTCTGTGATCTTTATAAATGCTTGGCCCGTTAAGATAGTAGTTGCAAGGCGAAATTATTGTTAGTTAAGGGCTGAGTTCAATCACGAGCCTTCGTAGAGACAAAAAGGGAGCATAAGTAAGAACTAAATACAAGAATGTTGGAACCTACACTGGAGTTGGCTAATATTTATTGTGAAGTAGTACTTGGAAATATTAAGATCATAGAGACAAAGAGTATGAGTTTGTAGTACTTGCTTTACACTGTATTTTAGTCAATCTTCATTCTTTAAGGACTATGGTTTATTGGTATGATGTTGGGGAGCAGGTTATAAGTAGTGTTTGGCAAGGCAGTTGAGTTTTAGAATATCTGAAAGCTTTAGTTAATGTATGGCTGATTTTAGATTCTTTTCTTCCATGATTATCTCTGATAAATGCTTAGATAAAACAATAAAATCTGGCATCCTAGGGTTGCTTTCTAAGTTGGGCATATGGAAGACATATATTTTAAGTGAACCCTTGTAATGTATTTGGTACAATGGGATTGTTGGAAAATTGAGAACATGAATAGGTTTGTATAGTTCCATAATTAATTGTATAATTGATTTTGGATTGAAGTCTGCAACTTCTATGTTTTTGGTTGGTTTTTCATTTTTAAGATGTGATAAGTGACAAATTATATAATATTTCATCTTTGACATGCATAATAAACCTTTCATAATATTAAGGAGTGCCCCCCGTAAATCTTGTTTGTTGCCATTCCATGATTGAACTCCCATGTTTTTTATTTTTATTTTTTTCCATTGGACAAATCTTTGGATCGTGTAATGACTTCCTGGTCTTGCATTATTGAAAATTCTGCAAAGCTTCGAGTGATTCTTCTAGATGTTTGAATTCAGTTGTTTTCTATTACTTGTATAACTTTGTGAAAATGTTTATGTAAATATTTCGTTTTGCTTTTTAACTATTAGTGTTTTATGATGTTGAACTTCCCATTTCTTAGTTCAGTGCTACCACATTTATATAGATAGCTGAAAAGGGTTATCAGTGTTTATTTACTCACGCTTCTTTGTCTTGGGTCCATCAACCAATAGCATTACTAACTTGGCAGCAATTTATTTATTTATTTTTATTTTTTCTTTCAACAGCAATGCCCCACCTTGTAGTTGTTTCTGTATGCACATAATATGTTTAGCTTATCAATGCTATCTGTTCTTCACTTTTCAGTTTTATATTGCTCCAGCACTTGGGAGGATGAGTTACCTTGAAAGGTAAAACTGTAGGCATTCATATTTGAATATTGCTGATGTTCAATAAATAATAAAACTTTGGTGATTATTCATTTTTTCTTAAAGTTATGGCCATGGTCTGGGCTGGAAGCCAAGTAACCAATCTTGTCAGAGCCTTGATTCATGGAATCTGGTTGGTTCTTAAAAATAAAACAAACCATTTGATCTTATGTTCTCTCTTCACCACCTCACTTTCTATCCATTTATAAATGTTTATATGCATATAAAATGCCCCTTGTGCAGGGCTTGTGCGCCTTTTCTAGACAGAGGATTGTCATCGTTCACGGTTAAATTTAAATTTGAGTCTCAGCATCAGGAAACATAATTATTTTCATCTGTTTTTGTATTTAAGCCTGTATATATAAATGACACTGGCTTCTTATATGGACTTTCCACAAAAATTTTAATGCCTCAACAGTCTTAGTGAAAATTGCAGGTTTTGTAAGATTTAAACTTCAGCCTATTATTATCTGTTTTCTTTTCCAGTCTATTATTTTACATAGGATCGAAAAAGACTGGAAAAACTAAAATATTAATTTTTTTTTTTTTCTTAAAAAAATTTTCCTGGATCAGTTTAAGTTCTAATCTGTTATCTTAAATACAGAAACATAAGCTATTATGTTACAAATAAGAGAGAATTTCTACTACAATAACTATTTTGTACTTGTAATTGCAAAGGGGAAAAAAAAAAAAAAAAGTAGAACAAATGGTTGCTATATAGTAGAAGTAAATAGTTTTAGAAAGCAATAGCCTCTAATGAGAGTGTAAGTTGAGTAATGTAAAGTAGAAAACCAAAAAATATTTTTACAAATATTCTATTTAGAGTCTTGAAAGATGGCACATACCAATTCAAAGTATCTCTTAGTTATGAGTTTATGCTGGGTTTACCGTGTATCTTTAACTTCAAATGCTTCACATCAATCAATGGTGAGATTTTCCTCATATTTTCTGGAATAAGTAGAGCCTTCAAGAACATAAAAGCACAAATAATAAATTACATTGTAAGGAACTTTGATCATGTACCAAGGCAAAAATAATTAATACAAAAATGTAGCGTTACCTTTTCTGATGGAGCTTCAAACCTCAAAGTGTTGGCGCAATTAAGATTTGATAGCAGCTTTGGTATATTAGAATACCATGATTCATCATAATCATCAAACAAATCATACTTCACACTTGCTTCTAACGGGTTCAGAGGGCTTATCCGAAAAGTTGAATTCATATTGCAGCTTTCATATTTAAAGTAGGCTAGTGTACTGAATGTTGCCTTTGTATAATAAAAATCACTAATACAACACGGGATTTTAGGCTTTAACTATGAATGTTCAATTGGTTCATAAGATCTAGACAAGAAGAATATTATCTAAATGCAAATCCCCAATAAAACGGCATCCAGAAATTAGGTTTTGGAGGGCTTGGGCTTCAAATTCTATGCAAATCAAAGAGATGGAAAAGTGAAAGGGAAATTTGATTCATGACAACAAACTCTATATCGCACAAACACAGATTCCTTAAAGATGGAAAGTTGATACGAAAATTTTTATTCAACCTTATACCCTTTATGTCAAGGTGAGTTAAGGAAGATCTTAGACTATTGAGAATCGAAGTGGTAAACAATAGTATGGACGAGAGCATATAGAACCGTGAGTAGGCATAAAACAAATATCAAACTCCTTCACATTAGTATTAATTTCAAGAACAGAATTTAAGAAACTACTTATAATGCCTTGCTCATAATCAGATCGATCATCTTGTATATGCAGCTTAAACTTAGTATTATTAGCAATAATACCATGTGAATGTAACGATTTTCTATTGTTCAATTATTATTTGATGGCAGTTTGGAAATTTGACAGTTCATATGCATAGAAAGGGTTTGACCAGACTAGCAGAAATTTTCAAGTTAACGTGATTGGAAAAAAATATTAAAAAAAGAAAAAAAATTCCTCTTTCCTCATAGTTGTCAAGAAAAAGTGAATCTCCAGAATTTTTAGTCACTTGATATGCCAAAATTAAGTGAGCTATTAAGACCGGCTTGATACAGCTTCTATGTAAGTACTCTTAATTTGGCATGCAAGGTAAACTACCCTTTTGTGGTAATTGGCAACTATCAAACTAACGTAGTTTTTTCATGATCCTATTTGCCATTTTGCAGGAAAAATTTCTTTCTGTGTTGGAAGTTCCCCGTTTGGTATGGATTAAATTGAAATTAATTGTACACTTTTTCTAAGTTATATTCTTAATGTTATCATGGTCCTGTTTTCTTGTTAAATAACTGTATACTTGAAGTTTTTTTTTTTTTTTTTTTTTTTTTCGTTTGCAGCCTCATGCTACAATTTGGGAGAGGTAGAATGTCAATGCAATTTCAAGATGCATTGCAGCATTTTCTGGAATTATGTACTTGGATATACTTTGGATTTTTGGAATTATGTGTGTGCTTTGCTATAGCTGTGAAAAATTCTGGCATGGTGATAAAAGGCAATGTGACATTTTGGTAGTAAGAGGATAATGAGTTGAATTGTAACTAAGCAATCTGGAATTTAGCATTATGACATTCTACATGGTGATCAAAGACGGTATGCATTCTGGCATGGTTTTCTAAGGCTTGTAATCTGGCATGAATTGTAATCTGGCATGGTGCTCAATGACTGTGAATCGTAGTAAACTTCCTAGACATGGCTTGTTGTAGGGGTTAATGTAGCATAGCTTGTTGCCTGTGTTGGCATCGGTTGTAACTTATGTACTTGTTCCAATTTTGTAAAACAATCAAATGTACAATAAAATATGTTTCAAGGGAGAAAGTTTATTTGATCATATGGATGGTAACTTTGAGTTTGTTGTCTGTGTGTCAATAGTTAGAGTTTATGTACCTATGTTCAATTTTGTGAGCAAAGCAGAATGTGGTTTTTGATCATATCATATGGACTGTATCATTGGCATATAACAACAAAACGTTGCAAGATCCAAATTTAAATATTAAATAATTAACAAAACATGAAAAGAAAGTTTGCCAAACCAAAGTATATCTACAAGTATTCCAGATCATCAACACATTAACAAGAAGTGCTCCAAGTCATCCAGACATCAACTATAAAAGAATATGATTTGCAAGGCAAATCCTTTTTTCTTCTTAACTTCCTCATAAACCCTTTTGAATATTATTCTGGGCAACATTAAAAAGATAAATATTTATTAAAGGATCACAATACACAACATGAAACAATGACAGTCTGATTAAAATGCAACGAAAATAACAGAGACATAACAAGAAAACATAAAAGTAACCAGAAGTTTTTTGACATTTGAACCTGATGAAAATAGGCTTTAAATTGAAAATAGGCTCTGTCACTACTGTTGAAAACAAAGTCGCAGCAGCAAAATAAAAATAAAATTGTAAAGCAGTAAAATTGAAAATGAAATTTCAAAGTAATGTTAAACTTTGAGGAAATTAAATAAACTTCCAAAGTTATGTTAAACTTGGAATAAATCAAAATAAAATTTCAAAGTTTGTTAAACTTTGAAGAAAATAGAAAGATAAATATTTATTAAAGGATCACAATATACAATATGAAACAATGACGGTCTGATTAAAATGCAACGAAAATAACAGAGACATAACAAGAAAACATAAAAGTAACCAGAAATTTTGGACATTTGAGCCTGATGAAATAGGCTTTAAATTGAAAATAGGCTCTGTCACTACTGTTGAAAACAAAGTCGCAGCAGCAAAATAAAAATAAAATTGTAAAGCAGTAAAATTGAAAATGAAATTTCAAAGTAATGTTAAACTTTGAGGAAATTAAATAAACTTCCAAAGTTATGTTAAACTTGGAATAAATTAAAATAAAATTTCAAAGTTTGTTAAACTTTGAAGAAAATAGAAAATTAGAAAAATTAGAAAAAGAAAATAGAAAAGATTGTATTTGATAGAATGTAAAATCTGAGTACACAAAATAAAATATAAAATCTTAATAAACTGAAAACATAAAATATGTGTATTACTAAAATATAAAATACGAGTATGTGATAAAATATAAAATGTGTGTACTGAAAAGAAACCTGGATACAGAGTCCTAATTTATAGGCATAAAGTCCTTGCCTAATCTAATTACAAATAGGAAACTAAACAAATATAAGAAAAAGAAACTAAACAATATAAGAATAAGAAACTAAACAAATATAGAAAATTGAAAACTAAAACAAATATGAAAATAGGAAATTAGACAAATAATCATAGTAAAATTCTAAAAATAAATTTTAAAAGTATTAGAAAAAATGTCAAAGCTTCAACAGAACATTTGAAATTAATGGAGAATTCACATAACTATCAATCAAAATTGGATGACTAGGACTCAAATTCAATAATGAAGGTTTCACATATTGCTAAACGTTAGTATGTTGAATGCAATGATATACCCATATAAATTAAAGTAAGATAGTTAACCTGATTAAAATGAGGCAGTGGCAAAATGAAATGCTTGAAGATGTGTTACCCTGCTTAAAAAGCAATTTTTCAAAGTCACATGAATATTTAAAATAAAAATTATAAATTAAAAAAAATAAATAAGTACGTATATAAAAACACAATGTCACACCTGAACTCTATAATTTATATTCACATTCGTACTAATAACTATAAATTTGAAAGGCCTGAATGTTTAATAATTGATGGAGTTCCTCTTAATTCATTAAAATTACAACCTTTTGTCTTTGATCTTTGCCCTGTATAATTGGAAAAAAAAAAAAATGTCATGAGAAAAATAAATAAATAAAGACTAATGAAGTTATTAAATAAGAAAAATTAATTTTACCTTCATTGATACTTTTGAGCTTTTTGTTCTTAGTCTTCTCAACATCATCAGGATGATGCTCAACTTTTATCTTTTTGTTACGATTCTTTCTTTCAAGTTGGCTTCTCATTGTAGCATTTGTTAACCCTTTCATTCTAAGATGCGAGGGATCCAATGCATGTAACGGAGTTGCCTTCGGATGCTGGTCATCAGTTTTTTCTTCATAATCATCCTCACTATCAACTTCATCTCCTTTACTAGCATTTGCTTCCTCTCAACTTTTTTCACTTTAACCACATTTTCAAAATCTTTCAAGCTTTGCTCCAATATTTTTTCAACCACTTTAGTTGTTTCCATTGTCAGTACACCCTTTCTAGCAAAGTGAACTCCTTTTCACATTTCTTGACTCCTTCTGAAGCTGATTGCCTCTCTTGTTATGCCAACAACTGATTTGCTATCATTGTCCATTCCCAAACCATCTTTTGCTCCTTTTGTCGATGTCTTTAAAATATATGGAGGAGGAAGAACAAAATGTTACAAAAATTATGAACTTTTAGAGCATGAAGACACAAAATGCCTACAGATTCAAATTTTTTGCAAGGACAATTCACATGCAATCAAAGAATTGAAACTTCACGATGCATTTTTTTTTTCTTTTTAATCACCATCTTTAACAAGCTTATACATATGAAAGCTTTCATCCTCACCAGTTTCCTCAATTGAACTAATAAAGATTCCCATAGCTCCCTTTGGAACACTTGAAACATAGCATAAGTATACTCTGTTACTGGTTGTTTGATTATGCCTCCAATCTTACCTGCGCAACTAGGTACACCTTGATTGCATCGAAAATCTTTCATCAACTCGGAATGACATCTATGCTCTAAGATCTTTTTATATTAAAGAACAAGTTTAGTAAGAGATATTGTCTTAGTTGTCACACCCCCAAAAACATTATTCATGCTTTCGCTTCTTTGTGTAGATATTATACCAGTTGAAAAATAATTTTTGCTAAAAGCTAGACATTATTTTTTATGCAAATCAAACAATGTGTTAACCCATAAATTCTTTCACAAATCAACTACTGTTAGCAATTGATTCCATACTTCTTCAAACTCTTGTTCTATTTCACAATTGGAAAGGCATTTATTGAATAAAGTCTTAAACTCTCTCATCCTTAAATAATAGGCAGGATATTTGGCAGCATTGTGATTAATATGCCATAAAAAAGTCTATGATGGGTTTCTGGAAATACCTTTTCAATTGCATTTGGCATAGCTTGACATTGATCTATGAAAACTATCCTCTTAGTTGCTTGTTCCCCATTGCTTGCAGAAAAGATTCAAATGGCTAAACAAAAGAATCTTTTGTCTCATCCAACAAAAAAGCACAACCGAATAAAATATTTTGTCTATCATGGTTTACTTCGATAAATGGTGCACAAACCATATTATATTTGCATGTTCGATATGTTGTATCAAAGATGGCTATATCTCCAAAATAAGTGTAATTTATCTTTGATATGCCATCCTTCCAAAAGATGTTGGTCATTCGATTTTCAAAATCTAGTTGCATTGTAAAGAATAATGATGAATCATTTTTTGGAAGTGAATTATTACATTCTGTGCATCTCAAGTTTGAAGAGTATGTATCCTTTTACCTTGTAAAAAATTATCACGATCAGGCTCTAAGATTTTCACACTTTCGATGCCACTGCTTACCCTACCATATAGGAAAATATATCATTGGGCTTTATACCTGCATTTCCCATTATATCAATTACACTTGCTTGAGCTTTAGCCATTTGCCTTTGTGGTCTAAGCATATCTTGTTGATTTTTCCCTACCTGTTCATGATTGGGGTCAGAAACAAATTGAAAAACAATCCATATACCATCTTATCGATTCTATCATTGCCAAACACCCTGTTCTTGTTTCTAAGTGATTAATCTTCCTCACATATGAAGGGTTATTGGATCTATGCTGACCATGTTTTGAACATACAAATGATGTTTTTCTTATTATTCTATTTGCCAATCCTCGATATTTATCTTTGCATACATTACAACATATCATTTTTGCATATTCATTGTAGAATTTATAAGCTTTAATCCTCTTTTGAGAACACATTCCAATCTTAGGCATTTTCTCACTTGTTTTACTTGTCACAAAAGTAACATACTTTCCTTCAATATCTTCATTCAAGGTATCAAACGAGTCCATATCATTATTTGATATAGAATTTGAGCTCTCAAAATGATTCTCACCTGCATAGCCACATTTCAAAGATATATAGATAACTTTGTTTTTACATGTAATTGATGCAAAACAAGAAATAAAAAAGATAAATTACTAAGTAGTCATAAATGTATCTTTAACACAGTAATAATAATAACAAAAACTTACAAAATCTTGATTGTCAAGACGCATCCAAAGTTGCATATTGGAACCCTACATAAGTCCTGATCCCAGGAAAACCCTACTGAATCTTCCAATGGAAAATCCGACAGTATCTCCTCTAAAGGTTGGACATGCCACAAAATTCCTTGCACAAAAAACACACTTCTAAAAGCACCACCTTATTTCTCCTATCTTACAAAAAATGATTCCACAAGTTTTAGCACTTCATAAAAATACAATACAGGGAACAAGCATAATATTAAATAATTAATAGTTTAATACAGTATACAGAGCATCATAGGGTTTACAATTAAACAGAGAATTTAATACGATACAAGATAGAAAGAAATATTACAAGATAAGAAAAAAAGGAAAGAAAAGACTAGTTCCTTCCTTCCCAATCAATGCTAACTCTCTAGATTTGTTATAGCGCCACCATTTCACAATATACATTGTTCGGGAAAGCTAGTTTTTGGATTGCTTCTTGAATGGATTACTAGTTCCTTCCTTCGTAATCAACACTAACTCTATCCTCCTCTCTTATAATTTAGGGGATTTGCTCATTCCAAAAAGAACTGTAGTTACACACCCCTCACTTTTTATAATGACCTGAAGAGGGTCTCAGAGACTACGCTCCAGCATGTGTTAAGCATACGACGATTGGACCTCAAATGAAATCGTTGGGAAAGGAACTCTAAGGAAACCCCTTGAATTCACTTATGCCCTTATGTAGTAAAGCAAGTGAGGCAGGCTAAGATTCCATTCGAAGTAATGTAACAGGATTCGATGTTGCACCATCTTCAACTCTTCTCTAGATCTAGAGATTTTTGAGAGAAGGTCCCATCCTTCAATATCATGATTGGGTCGAGCAGGCTAAATGATGAGTGAAATAGCTAAGAAACAAGCCCCCTCCATCCACCTCCCCTTTTCCATGTGCCAAAAAGCCCGCCGGGTTTATGAGCATATCGACTACATAATCAACTTGGTATGATTAAACTAATGAATTGCATTAATTGTATTATAGTAAGATATATTCCTATGCTTTCTTAGTTAGAAGAAGAAAGTTGGGATAGAGGCTTATCGAAGAGAAGGAACAAGAAAAACCGAAATCTTCCTATTCAAACAAGAATATCAGGTTAAAATGCAAACCTGTCACTGTAGAAACTAAATCGAAGGGGGCTGGAAGGGAAGTGAGTACTCTTCCTTCTGCCTTACACCTCCAACAAACGAACCTGATAGGGCCACGTACAAAAGGTTCTTTACTAAGTATTTTTCTGATAGTGCTTTAAGGAGACATCTTCTCTTTAACCTCCATGTTTGCAATGCCTTATTTAATGGAGTTGATGCCCTGCCATTCCTGAAAGGCTAGAAATTTTTTTTCCTCTAGCAGAAATAAAATGAACGTTCATTTGATCTTGATCTTTGTGAAGTGAAAGGGAGGTAGCCCTAAAAGCAAAGCCTTAGTATCTGAAATTCTTTCTTAGTCAATATCGCTAACTCTGAATTTAGCATAATGAGGGTTAGCGACTCTATTTTCATGGGATATTGAATTAGAGGAAAATTGCCAGTTAGGACTGGCGTTCCGCTTTCTATCTAGGTCATAGAAGAAGTAGGAGATAGATTCATTTAAGTAGTTAGGGTAAACGAGCGAGGTAGCTTTCTAATATGTTCTGCATTTTGTTCACCCACTCTTCATTCAGGGTGGTTAGTGGATTCTCTAGCAGCTGCCTATTGTAGAATCGTCGATAACCTGGCTGCCACTATCATATGTGTAAAGACTTACTGTATAGGCATATTGGAAACTGTTTGGAAAGTCAAAGGAAAGCTTGGAATCCTAAATGAAATATGAGATGAGGGATCCCTCAAAATAGAGAAGAGAAGGGCGGAGTGGGGTCATGTATACTCATGGGATGGCTTTTTTTTTTCTTTTTTTTTTTTTGTATAATGAAAAAAATCCCATTGCACGTACAACTCCGTGAGAAGGGCGGTGGACAAAAATGGCCTTGTTATACCCTGGTGAACTGTCATAATTAGTGAACAAGTGTAAGTTTTGCTGCCCGACAGTATGGAGTACTGACCACACTAAGGGATAGGCCCTAAAGCGAAGGACAGGAACAAGCAAAATCAATGTGTTAAAATTTCTAGCCTTGAAGGAAAAGAAAAAGCGAATTGTATCCCCCCCGGGGACAGCTTTGAAGCAATCAAAAGACCATAGGAAACGAAAGTACCACTCTGATGGGGAGGTTAAAAAGAGGACTTGCAAATAGTTATCTTGGTGTCCCAACGGTGCTGATGCTAACAACTGTCATCCTGACCATGGAAGGAGACGATTGATGCTCATTGTGCATTATAACCAGTGTTCTAAAAGGCATAAGGCATCGCAAGGAGGCAAGGTCAAGTTTTAAGCCTTACGAGCCTAGTTGTGCCTAGGCATGAAAATGCATTTTACAATTATATTATTATTTTAATTATTATAAAGCTACTAAATAAACAAAATAATTCATATTTTAAATATCAAAAAATATATAAATCTATATTACCTTTATATATGCAACAAACATGATTAGTATGTAATTAATCATAATAGATTTATAAAAATTCATGTTTTCCAAGTTTTCAACAACAGATTAGTTTTAAAACATATATATTACAAACCTGCAGGTATCTAATAATTTCTAGATTAATACATACTTTAGTTATTACCATAATCTAACTTTTGTCTAATTCTTTATCGGACTCTAATTAAATATCTACATCTTCATCCAACTTATCTTCCGTGCCATTCAATACGAAATCATTTTCTTCGGATCCCTAATTTCAACTTGAACATTTTTAGAACATTTTTTAGGTGGTAACATATCATTTTCCATTTTTTAACAATATTTTTTATTTTCAATTTCTTATGAATTGTTTTTTAACATTTTTTAAAAAATAATCTTAGAAAAGAAAAAATTTGAACAAAAAGGCTTGCACCTTTTAGTGCCTAGAAGCGCATTAGGCAGTCAACACAGCATTGACTACTTTTTTCTAAGCCTTACTACTATACGAGGCATTATCTAAAAGCATCACACAACGAGGAGTTTGACTTACATGTGTTAAGCATATAACTTGGTCCTTAGAATATTGATTATACCTGCCAGTCTTTAGATCCATGGCATCCCACAGGATGACCCTACATACTTGTGCTCTAACAAACAGATACAGATACAGTACAGAACACCAATACTATATGGTGCCTTTAAAACCACTAGATCATAAATCTATAAAAATACAACAGGTTTTGCACATCCTTTTTAAATCCATAAAATCTCATATTTCTTTTTAAACCATTGTCATGAATCCATCAAGTTAAATGCATTAACTTTTACCACATTCAAATCCAATTCCATAAATAATTAAATACATAAATATATTTTTGAACACAATAATTTAATACAAATATTTTTCTCAAAACCTTAAAATCAATTTATACAAAAAATTACATTTAAACCACATAAAATCCACAAATAATCAAAATTCACATAAATACATTTTAGGATGCATAATAAATCCATCAATAAAATTTAACAATAATTTAGCGGTAACTTTAAAATACAATTTCTTTACAAATCCAAAATATAAATTTTAAGGTGACACATGTACACAGTCAATGTAAATCTTAGATATTAAACATATATAACATATTTTTCAGAAATTCAATTAACACAATGTATATATATTTTAACAAACCTAAAATAATTTTTTTTAAAAAAGGATCACTCAACTCAAATGCACAGATCACCCGAGTCCTTTACAGGATTGGTCCCATGATTCACACGTATGCCTAAAATATCAACATCACACAATACCAATTAAAATGATATTTTAATCATTATAATATACACGGGTTATCCGGGAGAGCTAACATAAAAATTGTCTAAAATATGCAAATTATATATCAAAACGAAGCTTGTAACACAAAGATCATAGATTGAGACTTACCTTTTAGAGATCGAATCAGTGGTGGCTAGAATTTACCCGGAAAGGGTTAGAAATTATATGTCTCCCAATCCGTTGTGATTTGGAGGAAACGGACATCGTATTTAGGTTCAGGAAGGTTAAATTAGTGGGAAAAGGTGGGCGATGTCGTCGAAAATGCACTGGAACTAAGAATTTTGGCGAGCAGCCATGCTCACAAAAAAATGTCATCGGTGACGACGTGTTTGGTGGCCATTGGTGGTGAAATTTGGTGGGGAGGTAGATTGGAGGGTGGGTAACACAGTGGTATGGGCGGTGTCTAAAGCAATTGACGCCATCGTTGGAAATCTTTCTAATCCTGATGCGTCATTGGCGTGTTGGATGTGGAGGTTGGCTGGCCGACCGGTTTTTAGGTGGCCGACTTGGTGGTTCAGCATGTGCACACCAACGATGGCTAGAGCACGGTGGATCACGGCTAGCCAATTTTCTCTCTCCTCTCTCCCCCTTTCTCTATCTCCTTTTCCTCTCCCTCACACTCACACGTTTCACCAATAAAAACATCCTCCTTGGATGCCACTGTGCACTCACAAGATTGGTTAATGAACTGACATGTGGCACAGTATCGGTGGGCACTGTGCACACATTTTTCACACATACATAGTTTTATACACAGTAATATAGTCTCGGAAAAATTTTACATGTCCATAACTTTTTAACTAAATGTCCAAATTAAGCGTGCCGCTAGTCTATGCACTTGTATTGCCGAGTAATTTACAACCATATATAAGTCAAAACCAAGTTTTACAAGACTAAAAAGTTAAATACGACATTACTCAGACAGTTTGGACCACAACTTGTTTCGCTCATAACTTTCAAACGGTATATCCATTTTGACGTGCTACTAGTCCACGAACTTAGGTCGATGCGTATTTTGCAATGGTACCTTGGTTAATGTAACATTCCATTCGGAATAAAAAGTCAACATGGGACCCACTTGGTCACAGCGGTCAATTCGGTCAACATACAAAAACTTCTGGCTTACTGCAGTACGAAGTGTTATATTATTGATTCTTCTTGACTTGCCATGAATATAAGTTACTAATGGTAATCCAAAAATCTAGACTAATCTATCAAGTAGAAGTTGACAACACTCCTGCCATGTGAAGAACAAACAAATGAAATTTGTAGTTTGAACATATAATTAAGGACAATCTCAATGTCTTAAAATCAATTTAAAAGGGCAAAAATACTGGAAAAGAAAAGGAAAAAAAAAGAAAATAAAAGAGAGAGAGAGAGAGATCTAAAATTATACTAAACTAGATCTAAAATTATACTAAACTACTTAAACAACAATCTTAAACTCATAATTGTATAAAAGAAAATAGAAACATTTTGAAAACATATGGTTAACTAAAAAGTAATAATTGGTATAAGAGAAAACATAGAACTAAAACTACTAAATCTGAAACGTAAAACAAAATATAAAAGCAAAAAAATTGATACTACAAAGCATTAGATATCAATTTTTTATTTAGTGAACCAACAAAAAATAGAAAGCTATAATTTAATAATTATTCTACAAATAAAATAATTCTTTGTAACTAAAATCATTTTTTCATACTTAACTTTGAAGAAGAAGTGTTGGTGCACTCACCAAAAAAAAAAAAAAAGATCTTTTATTAGTGCTAAATATTACCTATACAGGTAGGAATGCTTTTTTTTTTTTTCGCCCCCCTTTCTTTTCTATTTTTATGACTATAACTCTGTATTTCTCTGTGCATTTTTCTAAATAAACATTGTATTTGTTCTTAATATTTAGAAGATAAAAGGGCTAGCTTTTCGGCATCTGTGGGGAGTTCTTTTCCCCAATTTTTTAACACTACGCAAATTTGCTTTTGATGCTTCCCCATTTTTTTGACGTTTTACTTTATTGATTTTAAAGAATTTTTGTTAATGGGTGATGTTTCCATGAGTTTAGGTGGGTAGGGAAAAAATTCTCCTACTAGAGCATTAATGATGTTTACGTGCGCTTTTGGTCATCGAAGTTGGACCATTCGTCAGTACTGAACCAAATCTAGTTCCAGAAACTTTGCTCAATTGACAACGACAATGACATAGATGTGAGTTCTTTTTGCTTTATTCTATGGACAACAAAAAACAACAACTATTTAAATGGCACAATAATCTACTTTTTTGTATTTTATTGCAATCTGAGAAAGAATACTTTTTTTTTTTTTTAAGTTTTCTTTTTCTAATTAGATGCGGGAATCAATTTTATGGCCTAAAAATATGATAATTTTATGTAGATATGAAATGGGTGTTTTTAGAATCTTCATGTTTCCTTGTATTGATATAGGTATATTTCCTATTACATATTACCTATATGTTTGTTTGTCATAGAAATAAAAGATGTATGTTGTTAAAAGAAAAAAACCAAAGTTTTCAGTGAGAATTTAAGACATAGATTATTGGTCGTCAAATGAAATTGTTGCTTATATTTAATTTATGTTGAAATCAACCGTTGGAAAGTGAGACCAACCCACCACTCCAGGCCTAGGCTCAAGTAAGGTTCCAACCAAAAACCAATTGGTTATGGGTGCAGTAGTCCATTTGAGTTATATATTGTATTCTCTCTATATTTCCTACCAAGAAGGAACTTGGTTTGCATCCCTAACAATCACCTCCTGAAACCGAAAAATCGCATGTCTACCCCTATTTCCATTTGCCCCCCCCCCCCCCCCCCCTCCCATGCTTTCACCCGATAATGACTTTCTTCCCTATCTCTTCAAGAGGTCTCCTATTACAGCTATGTTGGCTCAATGCATCACCAGGGGTTTCATGGCATGGTATCCTCCATATGAAGGCTGCATGGAGGTCCCTATCGCCTCAACATCAACATTTGCAATATTGAACATTTAATTTCCTATATTTAATTTTTATTGAAATCTACATTTTGAAAATTAATTTCCCCTGCTTTCTTTCTATGTAAGATTATGATTATTGCTATTCAGATTCTAAAAGCTACTCCACTAAATGAAGGATGTATCTAGTAGTGCTTATGAATTTATTTGAAAGATAAATTCTCATTTTTTACATCTCCTTATTGGAACTTAAAACTTCTTTTTGCAATTTTGTTTTAGGTACACTGCAAAAAAATTACTTGTTGTCTCTGGTCAAGGATTATCACTCACATCCAAGAAGTACTTACTTCTTTCCTGTGGGTCATTGCTTGCTTCATATCTAATTAGTACTTACTACTTTCTTTACATTGTCTTCTTAGTCAACATAAAAGGCTACTGATTTTTGATAGTTGATGAAGGTCAGTTTCTACTCTTGCTCATCCTTTGTCTTTATGATCTTTATAAAATACTAACCCATTAACATAGTAGTTGCAACTTGGCGAAATTGTAATTAGTTAAGGGTTGCATTCAATAACGAGCCATCATATGGACAAAATGGGAGCATGAACTAAGTTAAAAAATGTTGGAAGCTACACTTGAATTGGCAAATGTATATTGTTATAATTTGGAAATATGAAAATCATAGAGACAATGTGGATTAGTTTATAGTATGATGAGAATCTGCCCGAACTCGCACAACCGACAACCCGCTAGGGTGCCAACCTAAAACGGATGCAGACTGAGCCTATCACTAGAGCTTAAGCTAAGAGGTTTAAGGACAAACTCAGAGCATTTATATAAGGAGTAGTTAATTATCAAAAGAGCTTATCCATACCCAAAAATATAAAGCCTGTTCTAAGCATCCGAGTGGTGGAAGCTGATATGGGCTCGGGTAGCTATTTTCGTGCAAATTTGGACTCTAGGCAGCAATGAATGGTTCAAACACTTCATGAAATCATTGAACATCATTAAAAGGACATGGAATCTAGCCAATTCAGAATCAAAATCATCTAACAAGGACTTGTACGGACCGCATCTCAATTTGACCGAAAATGTGCTGTTTAGCCCTGCTTTGACTTTTCTTCTTGTTTGACTTATTCCAATCAATGGACAACGTGTGGGAATTATTATTAATCATATTTGGCATCCTAAATGGAATACGGAAGCTGATTTGGAGGCCAAGCAAGCTGGAGATTGGTTAAAGATATCTTAGCAGTCAAACTAGTCAACTAGTTTTCTAATTTGATTTTGATTTTTTGTTTTAGGAAATTAGTCTTTTATTTGGTTTCTATTTATTTATTTGCTGAAAAAATCAACTTAGAAAATTTATTATTTTATTATATTCATTTTAAATTAATTAATTCCTAATTCAAAATAAAGAAATTAATTAATCTAAATTAGATTAGGAACTGAGGTGAATTTTGGCCAAGCTAGGTTTCCTATTCTTTGGTGGCCGGTTTTACCTAGATAATTGGGGTTTTATTTTGTAAATTTTTAGCCTATTTAAGGGCTTGTTTTATCAATAATATTTAGTACATTATTCATATAGAAATTATTTTTTGAGATTGAATTTTTCTTTGTTCTCTTTGAACACCTAAAACACCATTAGAGAGTGAGTGTTTTAGTTTTGACTTATCACTAGGATATCTATCACCTATTGTGGCGTCTTCACTATATCAAGATTTCCAATCATAGGTTGGTTAGGGGTTGAGGTCAATCCATTAAAATATGAACTTAATTGAGATCCGGGCTAATATAACACGGGTTTAGGCACGTGTCGACCTAGGTACGTATCATTTGGTATCAGAGCCAAATTTTGTTCAGGTTTGATCTATCTTTATTTGCTTCATTTTTTTTTTGTGTTATTATGAAATTTTAGCATTAGGTTAAGGTTGCTTCTATCATCATACACATTCTGCATATTAAAAAAAAAAAAAATTCATTCCTAGTCAAATTAGGTTTTCCTAGTTTTACCGTAATTTTTGTTTCCTAGTTTGTTGGTTGTTTTTCATCTTGTTCTTAGTAATTTAGTTATTGTTGATTTTTCTTTGCTGTTTTTGATCTTAAATATTTGCATTCATATATTCAAAAAAAAGAAAAGAAAAAGAAAAGAAGTGTGTTTGGGCAACATATATAGATTTAAAAAAAAAAAACCAAATTTGTATTTTGTTGTTGGAGGTCATTTTTGGTATGGAATTGCTGTTTTTGGTGTTGATATTTGCTACTGAGTTTTTTTACATTCTGTGAGTAAAAAGAAAAAAAAAAAAAGAAGAATAAGATAAGCCGAATAAAAAAAAAAAAAAAAGAAATCAGTTTGTTGAATTTGGCGTTTGCTGGAAATTTCTTTGAACTGCTAAATTTTTTACTATTTATTCAATATTTGAAGTTGCTGGAGATTTATTTTTACTGCTGGATATCTAAATTTTGGGTGCTAAAAATATTGGATTAAAAAGTTAAAGGATTTGATACAAAAAACTTGAATTACAAGAATAACAACCAACACTATTTCTTAATTTTGTTCGAATTGATTCTTGTTCGTGTTTGAAATTCTTTTTCTAAACTTTTATTCTTGAATCCTTAATTTCTTACCATCTGGTTCAGTTCTTATTGATTCCAAAATTTTCCTTGTTAATTTTCCTTATTTTGCCTAGAAAAGCCGAAAACTAGGTTTTGTTAATTCATCGGTATTGCTTACTTATTGCTACTGTTTTGTTGACAAGTTTAATTAAAATATACTTGTGACTAGTTGCTATTTTGTGTGTATTTTAATTAGAACTTTGAGATAATGCTTTGAGTGGGAAAAAGGAAGAGTGTGTGAGCTTAAAAAAGGGTAAAAGACAAAATCAGTGTGAAAACACAAGTGTCGAGACCTTGATTGAGTGAAACACGTAAGGGAGTGATTTTGGTGAGATTCTATTTTATTTTTGTGATATTCATACTAACATGGCAGATTCAAGGGTGAGAAGAGGAGATCCACCTTTGAGAATTAATGAAGAGGAGTCCATAGTATTTAAAGGTGATTCCCAAGCTACGAGGAGTGGTGAGTAAACGGACACGAGAGCTATCTTGGAGCAATTACAGTGGATGAATGCTCAATTTGATCACATAAATCAGAGGATGGATAGGTTATAAATATCACAAGGAGTGCCGAATACAAGGTTTGATGCTCATGGAGGCCGAGGTAGAGGTTGAGGAGGCCGAGGGAAACTTAGAGAATAATTCGGGGAAGGCAATTTTGGAGATACTTGGATGAAGGGTATGATGAAATTTTTGAACCTCTGTGGGAGACTAGCGAGGAATGAAGATGATGATCTTGGGAATATCAAGGTAAACATTCCACCTTTCATGGGAAAGAGTGATCCGGAAGCTTACTTAGAATGGGAGGAAGGAATGGAGATGATTTTTGATTGTCACAACTATTCAGAGGTCAAGAAAGTTAAATTGGCAGCAATGGAATTTGGCCATTATGCACTTCAATGGTGGTCTAATGAGTAAAACACCCGAAGAAGAGTAGGTGATGAATTGATCACTACATGGCGACAAATGAAAGAAGTCATGAGGAAGCAATTCATACCATCACACTATCACAGGTTGCTGCATCAAAGACTTCAATCTTTATCTTAAGGAAGTAGGTTCATAGAGGATTATCACAAGGAGATGGAGATGCTCATGATGAGGTTGAGCATGAATAAAGATAGAGAAGCAACCATGGCACGATTTCTTGGTGGTTTGAATCGCGAGATAGCCAATCAACTAGAATTGCAACAATATGTGGAATTGGAAGAGATATTGCATGTCGCTATTAAATTAGAGCATCAATTCAAGAGGAGGGGTGTAGGTTCATGGTTTGGAGGAGTTTCCAACAATGGGAGGTCAAATCTAAGTGCTTGGAGAAGGAATCCCACCTTTGAAGCAAGACAAAAACCAAAGCTAGGTGAAGAGAGCTCAAATCGGCCAAGGAAGGATGTAAAAGCTGAATCTATCCAAGCACCAAAGAATGAGGTAAAATCTGATCCTAAACCTTTAAGATCTAGAGAAATTGTTTGTTTTAAGTGACAGGGATAAGGACACATTGCTAGCCAATGCCCGAATAGAAGAATCATGGTGTTAAAAGGTAATGGTGAGCTAGAATCGGAAAGTGAGGAAAGTGAAGATGAAACCAAGGAAGGAGAGGAAGACTTTGAGGATGAAGCCAAAACCTTGCATGCATCCAATGCTGAATTAAATTTAGTTTCTAGAAGAGTGCTGGCTATATACAAGGATGAGGATCAAGTTCAAAGAGAAAACATCTTTCATATCCGATGTGAAATTCAAGGTAATATATGTAGTATGATAATTGATAGTGGAAGTTGTGCTAATGTAATTAGTAATTTGGTGGTTAATAAATTAAGGTTAGAAACCATTAAACATCCACAACCATATAGATTATAATGGCTTAATGATAGTGGTGAGATGAAAATAAATAAATAAGCCAAAGTAAAATTCAGCATTGATAAATATATGGATGTTGTATTATGTGATGTTGTTCCTAGGCATGCGAGTGATATTTAGTTGGGTAAACCATAGAAATTTGATAAGGATGCCATACATTATGGGAGAGAGAATTCCATTATTTTTAAGTTTAAAGGCAAGAAGGTTAAGCTGGAACGATTGATCTCGAATGAGGTTTTTAGAGACCAATTACAAATGCAACAAAGGAGGGAAGCCGAGAGGCTGAAAGAGAAGGCTAGAATGGCACCAATGGTTTCACCATCCATTCAAGAGGGAAAAGGTAAGCTTGCTGTCCAAGGTAAGTCCTATAAAACCCAGGTTGAGTGGAAAAGTTATAATAAACCTGAGAGTGAGGAATTTTGTACAAAAGCCGAGAATGATGTAAAACCCATTAAATCCGTGAATGAGAAAGGAAAAGAAAGAAAGAGAGGAAAAATAAAATTTTTTATATTAGTTTTGGAGATGTTAATAAAGCCATCTTGAGTAAGAAACCATTGTTGGTCATGAATTATAAAGATGCTTATTTAAAAATACTTTTGTTTTATAGAAATTTATCTACCTTGTTAAAAGATTTACTTTGTGGAAATTTGAAAATTTGGAAGAGATTATTTGCTAATTTTAAAAAGTGTAATTTTTGCCATAATGAGCATGTATTTCTAGATTTTTTGTGATAGTGTTTGACCTAGGAGATTTGGTTTGATTGCACTTACGAAAGGAGAGGTTTCCCAAACCAAGAAAGTCAAAGCTTATGCCACGTGTCGATGGACCTTTTCAAGTTTTGGAGCAGATTAACGAGAATGCCTACAAACTTGATTTAACAGGTGTGTACAAGTTAGTGCCCCATTTAATGTTGCTGATTTATCTCCTTTTGCTGCAGGTGATGATCTTGATTTGAGGAAAAATCATTTTTAAGAGGAGGGAAATGATGAGAATTTGCCCAAACCCGCACAACCGACAACCCACTGCGGTGCCGACCTAATATGGATGAAGATTGGACTGATCACTAGAGCTCAAGCCAAGAGGTTTAAGGACAACCTTGGAGAATTTATACAAGAATTAGCTAATTCTCAAAAGATCTTGTCCATACCCAAAGATACAAAGCCTGTTCTAAGCATCCGAGTGGTGGAAGTCGATGCGGACCCAGATAGCTGTTTTCTTGCAAATTTGGACTCCGAGCAGCAATGAATAGTTACAACACTTCATAAACTCAATGAATATAATTAAGAGAACATGGAATCCAGCCAAGGAAGAATCAAAAGCGTCTAAAAGGAATTGTACGGATAGCATCTCAATTTAGCCGAAAATGTGCTATTTAGTTGTTGACTTTGACTTTTCTTCTTATTTGACTTATTCCAATCAAGAGGCAACATGTGGGAATCATTATTAATCATATTTGGCATCCTAAATGGCATATGGAAGCTGATTTGGAGCCCAAGCAAGCTGGAGATTGGTTAAAGATACCTTAGTAGTCAAACTAGTCAACTAGTTTCTTAATTTGATTTTGACTTTTTGTTTTAGGAAATTAATCTTTTATTTGGTTTCTATTTATTTATTTGCTGAAAAAATCAACTTAGAAAATTTATCATTTTATTATTTTAATTGTAAATTAATTAATTCCTAATTCAAAATAAAGAAATTAATTAATCCAAATTAGATTAGGAAATGAGGTGAATTTCGGCCAAGCTAGGTTTCTATTCTTTGGTGGCCGGTTTTACCTAGATAATTAAGTTTTATTTTGTAACTTTTTAGCTTATTTAAGGGATTTTTTTTATCAATAATATTCAGTACATTATTCATACAGAAATTATTTTGTGAGATTGAATTTCTCTTTGTTCTGTTTGAAAACCTAAAACACCATTAGAGAGTGAGTGTTTTAGTTTTGACTTATCAATAGGATATCCATCACTTATTGTGGCGTCTATACTATACCAAGGTTTCTAATCACAAGTTGGTTAGGGGTTGAGGTCAATCCGTTAAAATTTGAACTTAATTGAGATTCGGGCTAATATAATACGGGTTTAGGTGCGTGTCGACCTATGTTCGTATCAGAGCACTTGCTTTACATTTCATTTTAGTCAATATTCAAGAAATATGGTTTATTGCTAAGATGTTGGGAGTTGGTTATAACTGGTGTTAGGCAAGGTAGTTTATTTTCAAAATATCTGAATGTTGTTGTTAAAGGGTAGCTAATTTTAGATTATTTTCTAATATGATTAAATCTGATAAATGCTTCGATAAAACAATAAAATTTGGCATTGTAGGGTTGCTTTCTAAGTTAGGCATATGGAGGGCATATATATTAAGTGGACTCTTGTAATGTTATGGTACAATGGGATTGTTGGACAATTGAGACATGAATAAGCTTCTATTTGAATTGAAGATCTGCGATTTCTTTAGTATTTGGATAGTTTTTCATTTTGAGATGTGCATGTTAAGTAATGATTTATTTAATATTTCATTTTGCAAGGCATAATAATTATGGACTATTGCTCTAAAAAATCTTGTTTGCTACTCCTTGATTGAATTCTTTTGTTTCTTCCATTAACAATCTTTAAATTAGGTTATGATTTCTTGAATTTGGAAAATCAAAAATTTGCCCAAAGCTTCAAACTATTCTTCATAAGGTTTGAATTTAGTTGCTTTCTATTACTTGCATAACTTCATGACTACGTTTTATGAAAATATTATGTTTTGTACTTCCTATTTCTTTGTTCATTTCTTCCACATTGATGTAGATTGTTGAAAAGCTTAGAACTGTTGATTTACTTGTTTTTAGGTCCATTAACCGATAACATTACTAGCTTGGCAGTTTTTTTTTTTTCTTTCTCTAACAACTATGTTCCTTGCAGTTGTTTTATGCATATTACATGTTTAGCATATCAACATTATCAATTACTTCTCTTTTAGGTTTTATGTTACTCTACCACTTGGGAAGAAGGGTTCCCATGCAGCTGTTGAAAGTAAAACTATAAAAATTCATATTTGAATATTGCTTATGTTCAATGGTGATAAAACTTAAGTGATTTTCCAAGTTTTTAAAGTTATGGCCATAGTGTGGGTTAAAAGGCAAGTAAACAAGCATGTAAGAGCCTTGATTAATGGAATTTGGTTGTTTCTTCAAATAAAATGAACCCCTTGATCTATTTGTTTTCTCTCACCCCACCTGTCTTTCTATACATATGTAAATATTTATATGCATATAAAATGCCTCTTATGCAAGGTCCATGCACCTTTTGTAGACAGAGGATTGTCATAGGTCACTGTCAAATTTAAATTTCAGTCTCAGGGTCAGGTAACATAAATATTTTCATCAAGTTATCTTGAACGCAAGCTTCTTCGTTTTTTTAAATTCTTTTATTTACTTTTAAAAATATTTCTAGGCTTTCATTGGAATTGTTGCATTCTATTTTGGATTGGCAAACATGTAATTTCTTATAAGTCTAAGTTTTTGTTTATTCTTAGTGAGGAAAGAGGCTAGGAAAATTTGACTCAAAAAGAAAAAGGCTGAGAAAATCGCTGGTGGGAAATTGGCTTCTTAAATATTGAGTGCTCAATTACTTCTTCAATTTTCTTTACTTGTTGCAAATTGCAGGTTTTTTAAGATTTGAAGTTCAACCTATTATTATCTATATTTCTTTTTTAATCTATTATATTACATAGAATATAAAAAGACTACAAATTTTTTAGTCTATTATATTACATCCTAAAGTGATATTCGGGTTATCTATGGCACTAGTTGATTCAGAATGATTAGTGGATTCATCAGAACTTGATTCAGTATAAATGTTGTTTTCACTATATTCACTATCTGTGTTGTAAATTCCTAGGACATTGATTAAGTTTTATTTTTGATCTTTTGGAATTTCTGCTTGTTTGATTGTTTGCTTAACTTTACATTCATTGGCAAAATGACCAAATTTATTACATTTAAAACATTTGATTTTTGTTTTATCTTTTGAGTATTGATTCGAACCTAGGACGACCTACCCCTAAACTCGTATTATATTAGCCTGGATCTAATTATGTTCAAGTTTTAATGGATTGACTTTAACCCCTAACCAACCTGTGATTATAAACCTTGGTATAGTGAAAACACTATAATAGGTGATAGATGTCCTATTGATAAGTCAAAACTAAAACACTCACTCTCTAATGGTGTTTTAGGTGTTCAAAAGAATAAAGAGAAATTCATTTTCACAAAATAAATTCTAAATATTATTAATAATGGTGTGATCTTCCTAAAAAATAAGCCCTTTTATAGGCTAAAAGATAACAAAATAAAACCCTAATTATCTAGGTAAAACCGGCTACCAAAGATTAGGAAACCTAATTTAGCCGAAATTCACCTCCTTTCCTAATCTAATTTGGATTAATTAATTCCTTTATTTTGAATTAGGAATTAATTAATTTACAATAAAAATAATAAAATAATAACTTTTTTAAGTTGATTTTTCCAGCAAATAAATAAATAGAAACCAAATAAAAGATTAATTTCCTAAAACAAAAAGTCAAAATCAAATAAGGAAACTAGTTGACTAGTTTGACTACTAAGGTATCTTTGATCAATCTTCAGCTTGTTTGGGCTCCAAATCAGCTTCCATATGCCATGTAAGATGCTAAATATGATTAATAATGATTCCCACACGTTGCCCCTTGATTGGAAGAAGTCAAACACGAAAAAAAATCAAAGTCAGTGGCTAAACAGCACATTTTCGGTCAAATTGAGAGACTGTAAGTACAAGTCCTTTTTAGATGCTTTTGATTCTGCTTTGGCTGGATTACATGTCCTCTTAATGATATTCATTGAGTTCATGAAGTGTTAGAACCATTCCTTGCTGCCCGAAGTCCAAATTTGCATGAAAATAACTACCTGGGTCCGTATCGGTCTCCACAACTTGGAGGCTGAAAACAGGTCTTGTATCTTCAGGTATTGTCATGCCCTCTTGAGATTGAATCACTCCATGAATAAAGCCAGCCAAGTTGTCCTTAAATCTCTTAACTTGTGCCCTAGTGATTGGCCCCATCTTCATTTGTATAGGATCCGTACCCTAGCGGGTACTCGGTTGAACGGGCACGAACGAAATCATATCAAGTTTTTTCTATGTTTATTTGATTTGTAGAATTTTTTAGAATTGGGTTTATTGAATTTATTGGTTTTGTAATAAGTTTTATAATTGGAATATGTATTGTTTCGGAAAGTTTTCTTATTTGATTTTCTTTGATTTTATTTCTCCTAGAGGGTGCTATTTTAGATAGTCCGTATTGTCGACAAAAGTTTCCTAATTCGTATTTAGCTTTTTCTTTTATCATTATTTAAATGATTTGCTATTTCATATTAGTACACATTTTTAATCCTTCTCTTTTGATTATTGAGACTATGTCTCCATAAGTTAATGAATCGTAATCTATGTGACCACTATCATTACTTAAAACATTTCTGATTTTTCTAGCAAATAATTAGGGTAAACTATTAATGAATTTTTCTTTCAAAAAAGGTTGATTAATGTCATCTCTCATCATAATTTCAATGGTAAATGTTTGCACATACCATTCGAAATCACTAAGTTGGACAATGTAAATTTGTTAATTGATTATGTATTCTTTCTGTGACAGTAGTAGGGATTCCTATAAAATGTTTGATTATTATGGTTAAAAAGGTATTGATTCCATCTGGGGCACCTTGACCTATGATTTTATTAAATAATGGAAATCCTTCTTCATTTAATTTAGTGGCGTAAATGATTTCTGATTTAGATTGATCTATTAAATGTTTTTCCCACCAGGTACTGGTAAAACCTGTAACTAATAATTTAACAATTTCAGATTGTGGAAGGTTTTGATTAGTGAAATAACTATTAGCAACCATTGACATATGATGTAATTTGTTTAAGATTTCTTGTTCTTTAAATCCATCTATATTTCATTCGTATAATTTATCGGACCTGACAGAGAATTGATTTTTATGATTAGTTTCTTGAAATTCAGGAGGTAAGGGTTTATTATTCCATTGTTTAAAGTTATTAAATCTTGGTTTTTGACTTTTAAGCCTATTAAGATGATTATCTAATGAAGATTGATTTGATTTTGTATCAGATGAATTTTGATTTCTAATAGTAGTGAGATTGGAAGAGGAGGCTTTGTTTTTGGATGTTGAAGATTTTAATTGTAATTCTTTTAAGAGTTGACTGAGTTGATTTGTTTTTGTTGGAAGGGTTGGAATTTTTGTAATATCGGGAAATTTTATGAGGGGTTGTGATTTAGTTTCTTCTTTTGATGAATTATCAATTTTGGTTTCGATTTTATCTAGTTGTTTGCCTACTGTAATAATACTAGATAGAACTGTTGATTGATCTGATTTAATCAAATTTTCTTTTGTTAAAGTTTTTAAATCTTTTAATGGATATTAATATTTTTCAAGAAAATTGAAAAATTGTATATCAAATTTGAGTTGTAACATTAACTGTTTCCAGCTTTGCCAGATATGTTCTTTTTGTTCCCTATTGTGTGATTGTCTATATGTTATTAATTTGTCATGATTTTTATCGGACATCATTTCTTTATTTAACTGTTTCCAATTGGGTTTGAATGGTGTAGTTAGTGTGTTTAATTGGTGATCTATGAAATTTGAAGCGGTAGGAGATTAAGTTGATCGAATATCTTCGTCACTGTAACGAGGTTGACTAACCTGTCCAATGTTACGAATTGATTTTAAGTTGAGATTTTTTATTTCATTTTCTAACCTTAATTTGTGCAATTGTTGTTCTAACTCTTGTATTTTAATTCTTTGTAAATCCTTTCAATTTCTTGATCTCTACTAGATATATTATCAGAAGATATTGATTCTATGATTGGTTTATTAAAAGATCGTCTTGAGGAGGTTTCTCCTAATAGTTGATTAGATCTAGGTTGTCTATCAAAGGTGATTCTTACTGACCCATCTTCAGACTGAGAGGTGAATTCAGTGTTGGTTAAAATATTTTGAATAGGGATCAGAGTTCGGACATCAGTTAATACCCAATCAGAGGGTAAATTGACATCGGACCATTTGATCATTTTAGGGATTTTTGTATTTAAATCTTGGTATTGACTCTGGATTAACATGGTATGACCTTTAGCATTATGTTTTTTAGCTTTAAAGTTCATGTTAGTTCCTGAGATTTTATATTGAATTCTATAAATTAGGTCTAATAGTTGGCGACCTTCGTCAAACCTATAACCTGAGGTTTTGATATTTAAAGTTAATATTTTTAATTTGCATGGATTTGTTAAACTGACTGGAAAATCCGGGTAACGGTCAAAATGAACAGGACCATTACATAAACTTGTTTCTATGACTCCAAAAACACCTTCATTAAAGTTTTAAAAACTAGCGTCTCTAACATATAATAGAATAGATGAATTGGTTCCTAATTTTGTAAGAGGTTTGATTCCAATTTGAACTAAACCTATGTGTAGGAAATGGTGACCATCTTGTATATGTTTTTTAATATTATATTTAATAAGTAGGTGGCAGGTTTCGTGATCTTTGTTGATTGTGTAAACTTGTTCAACTATTTTAATGAGTGATTTGCTTTTAAATGAAGATAAAGACCAAGTTTTGTGATGATAAATTTCACTATGTGGTACTGGAGGAATACTTTAGTCGTGATTGATTGTTTTATTAGAAGAAAAACTATAATGTTCTTCATTGATTATGTCTGGTATTTGATTTCCATTTAGTGATGATTTAGAACTAGTAGAAGAATTAGATCTAAATAATCTATCAATCTCCAAAATTTTAATTTCTAAATATTTATGAACTTGAATATACTTTCACATATACCACTCCATCCTATTCCTAAACCTCTCAAACTGACATCCTTTCAGACCTCTCATGGGATTTATTGTTCAGAATTGGATTTATAGTTTAGCAAAGTTCAGAAAGAAGCAATATATCAAAAGTAAATCAAAGGAAATAAAGATAAAGAAAGTAAATATGAAACTGAATGAATTAAGTAGATATAACACTCTATGGGCGCTAAAGAAAGTAGCAAGATATAGATCGGAACACTTATGGCTTTGATACCAACAGGGTAAGAGTGTTAAATAAATAACAAAGTAAGAGTAAAGAGTAAGAGCGAAGGTAAATTGAGGAGGCGGCAAAGCCAGCCAAGAACAATTAATGTACAAGTCAAATAAACATAGAAAAGACTCAAAAGATAAAACAAAAATCAAATGTTTTAAATGTAATAATTTGGTCATTTTGCTAATGAATGTAAAGTTAAGCAAATCAAACAATTAGAAATTCCAAAAGATCAAAAACAAATCTTAGTCAATGTCCTAGGAATTTACAACACAGATAGTGAACATAGTGAAAACAACATTTATACTGAATCAAGCTCTGATGAATCCACTAATCATTCTGCATCAACTACTGACACAGATAACCTTAATATCACTTTAGGATGTTTAGATGCCTGTTGTTTAGACACTTGTTGCAATTATTAATTAATTCTTAACTAATTCTACTGAAGACGAAGATATAATATTAGAATTACTAAGCAAATTAGATAATCCTGATGAAAGGATAGAATACATGAAAAAATACAAAAAGATCATCACTGATAATAACAAAGACACAAATAAACTTAATAAAACTACTCAAAAAATCTGTTTAACACATTCCTTACTAACATTTAATAAAAAAAACAAACTAACCAGGTAACTGTCCAAGATTTACAAGTGGAAATCAAAACAATCAAATATGAGATTAAAGAATTAAAATTAGAAAACCACTTAATTAAACACCAATTACAATATATTTCAGAACTAATATGAACCTAGGACGACCTGCTCGTAAACCCGTATTATATTAGCCCGGATCTAATTATGTTCAAGTTCCAATGGATTGACCTCAACCCCTAACCAACCTGTGATTAGAAACCTTGGTATAGTGAAGATGCCACAATAGGTGATGGAAGTCCTATTGATAAGTCAAACTAAAACACTCACTCTCTAATGGTGTTTTAGGTGTTCAAAAGAATAAGGAGAAATTCAATCTCACAAAGAGTTTTCTGTATAAAATTCAAGCTTAATTCTTATTGAAAAATAAGCCTTTAAATAGACTATAAAGTCACAAAATAAAACCCTAAAATCAAAAGGCAAAATCGGCCATACAAAGTGGTTTCCTATGGTGGCCAAAATTCTCACTCCTTTCCTAATCCAATTTGGATTAATTAATTCCTTTATTTTGAATTAGAAATTAAGTAATTTACAATCAAAATAATAAAATAATAACTTTTATAAACTTATTTGTCCAGCAGATAAATAAATAAAAACCAAAAAGTAATAGTAATTTCCTAAAACAGAAAGTAGAATCAAATTAGGAAACTAAAATACTTGCTTTTTGACTAGGTTAACTTTGACCAATTTGAGCTCCAAATAAGCTTCAATATGCTTTTTAGGATACCAAATAAGCTGATCATGAAGTCTCACACATTGCCCTTGCTTGGAAGAAAGAGAAAAAGCCAACTCAGCAAAATACAGTAAAGCCAGCAAGAAAACAGCAAAAATCCGACCAAATTCCTCCTTATACGCACACCCCTCTTTTGAATGGTTTTTAAGCTGCCTTGACTTGATTCCATATCCTCTTAGACATATGTATTGAATCTATGAAACATTGGAACCATTTCATGCTGATCGGACACCTTAAAAGTATCAAAACCGCTACCCAGGCCAGTATCGGCTTCCACCACTTGTATGCTCAAAACAGGTCTTGGTTCTTTGAGAATAGACACCCCCTCTTGAGAATGGATTATGCCCTGCATAAAGGCAGCAAGGTGATCCCTAAACCTCTTAGCTTGAGCTTTAGTGATTGGCCTGGTCTTCATCTGTATCTGGTCGGTACCCCAGCGAGTTTTCGGTTGTGCAGGTTCGGACGGATTCGCATCATTCCCCTCCTCTTGAAAAGGAATTGCCCTCAAATCAAAGTCATCACCTGCAGCAAAAAGAGATAAATTATCAACATTAAATGTAGCACTAACATTATACTCACCCAGTAAATCAAGTTTGTAAGCATTGTCATTTATCCGCTCCAAAACTTGAAAAGGTCCATCTTTTCTCGGCATCAATTTTGATTTCCGCTATTTGGGAAACCTCTCCTTCCTTAAGTGAAACCAAACCCAATCCCTAGGTTCAAAGACAACCTGTTTTCGGCCTTGTTTAGCATTCCTTGCATACTGTTCGGTCCTCCTTTCAATATTTGCATTACTCTTCTCATGAATCTGCTTTACAAAATCAACTTTTTGTTTTCCATCTAGATTAGCATATTCACTTAAAGGTAAAGGTGTTAGATGTAATGGAGTCAAAGGATTAAAACCATAAAAAATTTCAAAAGGAGTAAATTTAGTTGCTGAATGTAAAGATCTATTATAAGCAAATTCAACATGTGGCAAACAATCTTCCTAAGTTCTCAAATTTCTACTAATTAATGCTCTTAACAATGCAGACAAAGTTCTACTCACTACTTCGGTTTGTCCATCAGTTTATGGATGACAAGTAGTTGAAAATAACAGCTTAGTACCTAATTTATCCCACAAAGTTTTCCAAAAATAAGTTAAGAACTTAGCATCCCTATCTGAAACAATAGTCCTAGGCATTTCATGTAACCTCACAATTTCTTTGAAAAATAAATTAGCAACATTAGATGCATCATCAGTTTTATTACATGCAATAAAATGTGCCATCGTAGAAAATCTATCCACAACAACAAAAATTGAATCCTTACCTATCCTTGACCTAGGCAAGCCCAGAATAAAATCCATAGATAAATCTACCCAAGGATGTGAAGGAATCGGCAAAGGTTGGTACAATCCATGCAGCTTCAATGTGGACTGTCTTTCGGCATTTCAAGCACCTTTCACATATTCTCTCAACATCTCGTTTCATGTTAGGCCAATAAAAATGTTCTTGCAGTAAAGATAAAGTTTTTAAAACACCAAAATGTCCCATTAAACCACCCCCATGACCTTCCCAAACTAACAACTCCCTAATGCTACAATTAGGCACACAAAGTTTGTTTTCCTTAAACAAATACCCTTCAAATATGTAAAATTTATTAAATCCATATTACAAACAGGTTCTAAATATTCCTCCAAAGTTCATAAAGTTCCTTTAATTGTTCAAAACCAAACAATCTAGCATCTAAGGTAAAAAAGGGAACATAGCTTCAGGATAATGCATCGGCAACCACATTTTTCTTACTTTTTTTGTAGTGGATCACATATGGAATGATCTCAATAAATTCAATCCACTTGGCATGCCTTCGATTGAGCTTTCTTTGACCTTTAATATGCTTCAAAGATTCATGATCTGTATGAATCACAAATTCTTTTGGCATGAGGTAGTGCTGCCACGTTTCCAAAGCCCTCACCAAAGCATACATCTCATTGTCATATGTCGGGTAGTTTAGTGCAGCTCCATTTAATTTCTCACTAAAGTAGGCTATGGGCCTTCCTTCTTGCATTAATACAGCTCCAATACCTACACCTGAAGCATCACATTCAATTTCAAAACTTTTAGACAAATTTGCCAAAACTAATAAAGGTGCATTACATAATTTTTCTTTCAACAAATTAAAATTTTTTTCTTGTACTTCCCCCCATTTAAAGCCAATATTCTTCTTCACAACTTCATTCAAAGGTGCTATGATGGTGCTAAAGTCCTTGACAAATCTTCGATAAAAGCTTGACAAACCATGAAAGCTCCTCACTTGAGTGATAGATGTTGGTGTCGGCCACTCCTTGATTGCTTGAACTTTTGATTGATCAACTTTGATTCCTGCAGTACTTATTGCAAATCCTAGAAAAACAAGCTCATCTTTGCAAAAGTCACACTTTTTCATGTTAGCAAACAACCTTTCTTTCCTAAGAATATTTAAAACTTGCCTAAGATGGTCTACATGTTCATCCAAGTTTCGGCTATACACTAAAATATCATCAAAGTACATAACCATAAATTTACCAATAAATGGACGCATAACATGATCATAAGCCTCACAAAAGTACTAGGTGCATTAGTTAAACCAAAAGGCATGACTAACCATTCATATAGCCTATATTTAGTCTTAAATGCGGTCTTCCATTCATCACCTTTTTTCATCATAATTTGATGGTATCCACTCCTAAGATCAATTTTAGTGAACATGCAAGCACCATGCAATTCATCAAGCATATCTTCAAAATCTTGCAAAAGAGAAAGAATTGAACTTGGCAATTCAAGTTCTTCAAGGTTAGCTTGATCATTAAAATAATTATCTTTATAAATCATGACCAGCAATGGTTTCTTACTCAAGATAGCTTTATTTACATCTCCAAAACTCAAATACAAATTTTTATTCTTTCTTTCTTTCCTTTCTTTCCCTCTTTCTCTCTCGGCCACAACACATTTTTCCTCACTCATGGGTTTCTTGCTATAGCTCTCGGGTTTCTCATTTTTTTGCACTCCAATTTCGGCCTTCTCTTGGTTTTTCCACTCAAGTTGGGTTTTAGAACACATACCTGGTTGGTCTTGCACGGCTTGGACTCCTTGGATGGGTGTTGTTACCGTGAGGGCCATACTAGTCCTTTCCTTGAAATGTTCGGCCATCCTCCTTTGTTGTATTTGTATTTGATCTTTGTACACCTCATTAGAAGTTAATGCCTCCAGCTTGACCTTCTTACCTTTAAATCTAAAAACAATACTATTCTCTCTACCATAATGAATAACATCTCTATCAAATTGCCAAGGTCTACTGAGTAAAATATGTCCCGCATACATAGGAACAATATCACACAAAACCACATCCACATATTTATCAATGCTGAATTTTACTTTGGCTTGTTTATTAACTTTCGTTTCACCACTATCATTAAGCCATTGTAACCTATATGGTTCTGGATGTTTAATAGTTGTTAAGCCTAATTTATTTACCACAATGTTATTAATTACATTAGTACAACTTCCACTATCAATAATCATGCTACAAATCTTACCTTGGATCTCACATCGGGTGTGGAAGATGTTCTCTCTTTGAATTTCATCATCATCTTTGTATATAGCCAGCACCCTCCTAGAAACCAAGCTTAATTCTGTATGGGAAGCATTCAAAGTTTTGGCCTCACCTTCGAGCTCTTCATCCTCCTCTTGCTCGGTTTCATCACCACTTTCTTCACTTTCCGATTCTAGCTCACCATTACCTTTCAACACCATGATCCTTCTATTCGGGCATTGGCTAGCAATATGTCCTCACCCTTGGCATTTAAAACAAATAATTTCTCTTGATCTTGAAGGTTTAGGATCAGATTTTACCTCATTTTTATGGGCTTGGACATATTCGGCTTTAGGCTCCTTTTTTGCCCGATTGGTGCTTTCTTCTCCCACCTTTAGCTTTGGCTTGCTTTTATAGGTTGGATTGTTTCTCCAGCCACTTGGAATTGATCTTCCACTGTTGGAAACTCCTCCAAACCATGAGCCTACACCCCTCCTTTTGAATTGACGCTCCAATTTAATAGCCACTTGCAACATCTCCTCAAATTCCATATATTGTTGCAATTCTAGCTAATTGGCTATCTCACAATTCAAACCACTAAGGAATCTTGCCATGGTTGCTTCTCTATCCTCATTCATGCTTAATCTCATCATAAGCATCTCCATCTCCTTGTAATAATCCTCCACGGAGCTGATACAAACCTAGGACGATCTGCTCCTAAACTCGTATTATATTAGCCCAGATCTAATTATGTTCAAGTTTTAGTAGTCACCTTAACCCCTAACAATTTGTGATTAGAAACTTTGTTATATCGAAGACAATAGGTGATGGAAGTCCTATTGATAAGTCAAACTAAAACATTCACTTTTTAATGGTGTTTTAGGTGTTCAAAGAGAATTCAATCTCACAAATTAATTTCTGTATAAATTCAAGCTTAATTCTTATTGAAAAATAAGCCTTTAAATAAGCTACAAAGTCACAAAATAAAACCCTAAAAACAAAAAGCAAAACCGGCCATACAAAGTGGTTTCCTATGGTGGCCGAAATTCTCACTCCTTTCCTAGTCTAATTTGGATTAATTAATTCCTTTATATTGAATTAGAAATTAATTAATTTACAATGAAAATAATAAAATAATAAATTTCCTATACTTATTTCTCTAGAAAATAAATAAATAAAAACCAAAAAGTAATGGTAATTTCCTAAAGCAAAAAGTAAAATCAAATTAGGAAACTAAAATACTAGCTTTTTGACTAAGTTCATTCTGATCAATCTTTGACCACTTTGAGCTCCAAATCAGCTTCTATATGCTTTTTAGGATGCCAAATAAGTTTATTATGAAGTCCCACAAGTTGATCTTGCTTGGAAGAAAAAGAAAAAGCCAACTCAACACAATATAGTAAAGCCAGCACAAAATACAACAGAAACCGGCCAAAGTTACTAACGGTCCGTACAACCCCTTTTTGGACGACTTTGAAGCTGCTTTGACTTGAGTCCATGTCCTCTTCCACCACTTATATGCTCAGAACATGTCTTGGATCTTCGAGTATGGACAAGCCCTCTTGAGAATGAATTACCTCATAGATAAAGGCAGTAAGTTTGACCTTAAATCTCTTAGTTTGAGCCCTAGTGATCGGCTCGGTCTTCATCCATATCAGGTCAGTATTCCAGGGGTTGTCGGTTGTGCGGACTCGGACGGAATCACATCAGGACCTACTGCTTTGAGATAGGGATAGAAACCTTTGAAACAAAAACCTATGATAATGTGATGGTACGAACTGCTTCCTCATGGCTTCTTTCATTGTCGCCATGTAGTGATCAAGTCATCACCAACTCTCTTTCGGGTGTTTTGCTCAGTGGTCTATCGTTGGAGTGCATAATGACCAAACTCCATTGCTGCTAACTTCACCTTCTTGGCCTCCGAATAATTATGACAATAAAAAATCATCTCCATCCTCTCCTCCCATTCCAAATATGCTTCCGGATAACTTTTTCCCATGAAAGGTGGAATGTTTACCTTGATATTCCCTAGATCATCATCTTCATCCCTTACTGGTCTCCCACAGATTGGCCTTTCTTGAGGTTCAAAAATTTCATCAAACCCCTCATCCAACTCATCTCCAAAGTTACCTTCCCCGAATTCCTCTCTTGGTCGCCCTCTGCCTCCTCGATCTCGACCTTGTCCTCCATGGGCATCTAGCCTTAAATGGTCAAATTAAGTATTTATCCACTATAGTTGCTCGAAGACAGCCCTCATGTCTATTTTCTCACCACTCCCCGAAGCTTGAGAACCGCCATGGAATCCTACGAACTCTTCTTCATTAATTCTTAAAGGTGGATCTCCTCTTCTCACCCTTAAATCTGCCATGTTAGTATAAATAATGCAAAATGAAATAAATTCTCACAAAAAATCACTCCCTCATGTGTTTCACTCACTCAAGGTCTCGACACTCGTGTTTTCACAGTAGTTTCGACTTTTAGCCTCTTTTAAGCTCACACACTCTTGCCTTTTTCCATTCAATAAATTATCTCAAAGTTCTAATTAGAACACCCACAAAATAGCAATTAGATCACAAGTATGTTTTAATTAAACTTATCAACAAAACAGTAGTAAAAAGTAAGCAATACCGAATGAATTAACAAATCCTAGTTTTCGGCTTTTCTAGGAAAACTAAGGCAAATCAATGAGAAAATTTTGAAATTTTTAAGAACTGGACCAGATGGTAAGAGTTTAAGGATTCAAGAATCAATTCGAACAAAAATATAGAATAGTGTTGGTTGTTGTTCTTGTAATTCTAGTTTTGTATCAATTCCTTCGTCTAATTTTAATCCAAATAATTTAAGCACCCAAAGTCCAAATATCCAGCAACAAAAATAATTCTCCAGCAACTCCAAATATGTAACAAATAATCAACAATGCACCAATTCAAAGAAATTTCCAGCAAACACCAAATTCAACAAACCGAAATTTTTTTTTTTTTTTAATTTGGCTTTTTCTTCTTCTTTTTTTTCTTTTTTTTTTTTTTTTTTTTACTCACAGGACATAAAATAACTGCAGTAGCAAAGATCAACCCCAAAAATTGCAATTCCACACCAAAAATCCATTAAATTGTGGCCTCCAACAAAGAAAAAAAAAAGAAGAATAATGAAAGAAGAATAAGGAAAAAAGCAAAGAAAAATCGACAAAAACCAAAATTAACAAGAACAATAATGAAAGACAACCAATAAATTAAGAGACAAAAATATGGTAAAACTAGGAAATCCTAATTCAACTAGGAATGAATTTTTTTTTTTTTTTAAGATGCAGAACATGTATGGGATGGATGCAACCTTAACCTAATGCTAAAATTGAAGAATAACACAAAAACAAAGACAGCAAATAAAGATAGATCAAACCTGAACAAAATTTGTCTCTGATACCAAATGATACGAACCTAGGACGACCTGCTCCTAAACCCGTATTATAGTGGCCCGGATCTAATTATGTTCAAGTTCTAATTGATTGACCTCAACCCCCAACCAACCTATGATTAGAAACCTTTGTATAGTGAAGACGCCACAATAGGTGATGGAAGTCCTATTGATGAGTCAAACTTAAACACTCACTCTTTAATGATGTTTTAGGTATTCAAAAGAATAAGGAGAAATTCAATCTCACAAATAGTTTTCTGTATAAAATTCAAGCATAATTCTTATTAAAAAATAAGCCTTTAAATAGGCTATAAAGTCATAAAATAAAACCTTAAAATCAAAGGGAAAACCGGCCATACAAAATGGTTTCCTATGGTGGCCAAAATTCTCACTCATTTCCTAGTCTAATTTGGATTAATCAATTTTTTTATTTTGAATTAGGAATTAATTAATTTACAATCAAAATAATAAAATAATAACTTTTATAAACTTATTTTTCCAGCAAATAAATAAATAAAAACCAAAAAGTAATAGTAATTTCCTAAAACAAAAAAACTAAAATACTGGCTTTTTGACTAAGTTCACTTTGACAATTTTTTGACCAATTTGAGCTCCAAATTAGCTTCAGTATGCTTTGTAGGATACCAAATAAGCTGACCATGAAGTCCCACACATTTCCCTTACTTGGAAGAAAGAGAAAAAGCCAAATCAGCAAAATATAGTAAAGCCAGCCAGAAAACAGCAAAAATCTAGCCAAATTCCTCCTTATGTGTACACCCCTCTTTTGAATGGTTTTGAAGCTTCCTTGACTTGATTCCATATCCTCTTGGACATATGTATTGAATCCATTAAACATTGAAACCATTTCATGCTGATCGGACACCTTAAAAGTATCAAAACCGCTACCCGGGCCCATATTGGCTTCCACCACTTGTATGCTCAAAACAGGTCTTGGTTCTTCGAGAATAGAGATGCCCTCTTGAGAATGGATTATGCCTTGGATAAATGCAGCTAGGTGATCCCTAAACCTCATAGCTTGAGCTCTAGTAATTGGTCCGATCTTCATCCGTATGGCATCGGTACCTTAATAAGTTGTCAGTTGTGCCGATTCGAGCTGATTCGCATCAAGAACACCCTAAAAAACTTATCAATAATAAAACAGAAGAACAGGAAGAAGGATCTTCCCATGAAAATTGTTTAGCTTTAATTCAAAAAATCAAACTTAGAAAATGGCATATAAAGATCACGATAATCATTAAAGATTTTCAATTCACAACAATCGCACTTTTAGATTCAGGTGCAGATTTAAATTGTGTTCAAGAAGGTCTTATCCCTAGTAAGTATTACACTAAAATGAAAGAAAGATTAAACTCTGCTGATGGAAGCAAAATGGATCTGCAATATGAAATCAATCACGCATATATTTGTCATAATAAAATTTGTTTCAAAAATCGTTTGTCCTTGTTGGAAACATGACAGATCAAGTAATTTTAGGAATTCTGTTTCTCTCTTTATCATATCCATTCACCATAGAAAGTGATGGAATAATCAGTTATCCCTTAGGAGAAAAGGTTAAATTTTATTTCTTACAACAATCAAATAATATTCACATCTTCCAAGACCAATCAATTTCAAAAACCATTAATCAAATCCAAGCCAATCATATTCCTTCCACTTCTTTTTCTTGTCTCTTTTTATTTAACTCTCATCTTCCTCCTATCTCACTTTTCTCCCATTCTAACCTATTTCCCAGTTCCTCATTACTTTCTCATATTTTAAAATAATTCAAATTTTATTTATACGTATGTTTTTAAACGTTTTCAAACTATGTTTTCTATAATCATTTTCCTTGCAGAATGTCTCGACCTATTGGTTACATGATAATCAACAATCATTCCATTCCAATTTGGAGTGGAGAAGTTGAGGAAAGAAATTTCCCAACTTAGTTTGAGTTAGACACTCCACAAAGAGCTTTAATCAATTTTGTCTGGAATGCAGCACATTTCGACAGTATGGAACAACAGTATGAATTTTCTAATGCTTTAGAAAACCTTTATTTTTATTTACAATCAATTCGACAAAAACCAGATAGTTAGTATTTTTCTCATTATGTCCTATGTAATGGCCCAAACCCCGGCCTTTACAAAACTTGGTCCCAAGTGGCCCATGAAATTGTTGGCCAAATCAATGTCCAATATAGAGGATACTACAGTCTAAGAGAAGCCTTAGAAGTCACCTTCCGTGAATTCAGCCCACAAGCTTTTATTCACCCTTGGGTACGAATAGATCCAGACTTCTAAAAAACACTTTGTTTTGTTCAAAGAAATTACCTTAATCAACCTTCCGCTTCTAGATCAACTCATAGGATGCAACAACCTAATATTCCTCCAATTACTATTTTTGTTAATCCACATAATCAATATGCTCATGTTGCCACAACATAGCCCATTTGACCTTATTAATTGCAGCCCATATTTAGCTCACCCCTTAGAAGCCCAGATCAATCAACTTAAGCATGAAAAAGAATGTCTAAAACACCAAGTCCAAATCTTAATGCATAAGAATGATGCCCTAAGTGTCCAATCTAATAACCTCCAAAAGGAATTAGATTATTGGGCTCATCTAGCCAAAAAACAAACCAAAGCCCAAATTACACCTAAACCCAAACAAGACAAAGGTTATACTAGTTCCCCAAACAGTAGTACACTTTCCATAATCCAAACCAAGTCTCACACTTTACCTTGGTGTAGTGCTCGTATCTTTTTTTATCCTAACCAATGGTTACAACAAGCTAGCTTGCTACGAAGTAAAGATTGGAACACTTATGGCTCATATATCCCACCATTTGATTGAATATATGTGGTAGACAATATCTTTTTCTCTATGATACTGCCACTTGAAAATCCAAGAGACTTTGTATTTGGACATAAATATAAGTTTGATAGGAAAAACAGTTTCTTGGCGGGTGATTTTATAATGTCTTTCAAAATGTGAGATTAAATGTTGGATTTATGGTGGAAGATGTTCCTTTGATGGACCATGATCACACCACCATTGGAAAAACCAACTGGGGAAATTTCTTTGAAATTTGGAATCCCAACTGATAAACCAAGAGTAGGAATATGATTCATTTTGATGTAAAAAGATATTTTCCCAAGCATCCATATAATCAAAATAATTAAACGAGTAATTAATCATACTGGTATTACCAGGAGTAGTGATCTGTTTTGATTGATAAGGGGGTTGGTTACATTCATCAAGAGTAATGATTTTCTGGATCCAAAATTTATGGGAAATGATGGTCTGATTATTTTGTTTATCAAAGAGAAGGGTAATTGTGATTGATTTGGTGTGTTGGAGAATAGTGGTATAATATTTCAGGTTTGTTCCCGGGGCTCTTGGAATGAAATGGAAATTAAGGGGAAGAAATTGATTAACAATATGGGTGACAGTAGGAAGTTTTTGGAGAGAAAGTTCAACATAGAATAATATATGATAGGCAATATCAAAATATGGAGATGTTTTGGGGTGAGATTAAGTGATTGGAGTAAAAGGTTGGCTGGGAACTAAACTATATGGATTATAAGATTTGACAAGAGTAGTCTGGTAATTAAGTTGGATTATTGGAATGGGTTAAGATAAGTGGGTTGATTCAGTGGGGATTAAGTGGGTAGGATTTGATTGAAAAGTTTGGGCCTTAGTTAATTGGTTTTGATCTGTTTTGGGAGGGTTTGGATTGGGAATAGGGGTAGATGACCCCTTTCTGCGAGGCATGATTAGGCCTCGGTGGAGAAATTTTACCCTGCAGAAATTTACGGGTTAAAAAATCAAGAACGCAATTGTGATTACCTTTGATGTATGCAATTTCAAAATAAAAAATACTTAGTATAGCTTGCCATTTGGCAAAAATTTGTTTTGATGCAATATTTTGAACATCTTTTTTCAAAACATATTTAGCACTCTAACAATCAATACGTACCAAAAATTTTTGATTAAGTAAGTCATCTTGAAATTTAGAGATACATAGTACTAAAGACAAGATTTTTTTTTTAATAGTGCTATAATTGATTTGAGAAGAAGTCCATGCTCCAGAATGAAAAAAAAAAACTATTTGTTCTAGGGAATTGGGTGTGATTTTTTGGAGTAAAATCCCTCCAAAACCAATTTCAGAGGCATCAATTTGAATAATTTTGAATGAATCAAGTGAAGGAATGCAAAGATAAGGAAGAGTCTTAACATGTGTTTTGATTTCTTGGACTAGTTTGGTATAAACTAAAGACCAAGGTCGGGGTTGATACGAACCTAGGACGACCTGCTCCTAAACCCGTATTATATTAGCCCGGATCTTTAATTAAGTTCAAGCTCTAATGGAATGGACCTCAACCCCTAACCAACCTGTGGTTAGAAACCTTGGTATAATGTAGACGCCACAATAGGGGATGGAAAACCTATTGATAAGTCAAGCTAAAACAACCAATTCTCTAATGGTGTTTTAGGTGTTCTCAAAGAACAAAGAGATAATTAATCTCACAAGTATTTTCTTAATCAAATCAAAGTTTTAAAGTTCTCTTATTAATGAAAAATAAGCCTTTAAATAGGCTTTGAAAGAAACAACATAAACCCTAAAAACCCTAGGAAAAACCGGCCACACAATGGAGAATCCTACCTTGGCCGAAACTTTCCTAATCCTAAACTAATTTGGATTAATTAATTCCTTTATGTTGAATTTAGGAATTAATTAATTTACAATGAAAATAATAAAATAAAAACTTTCCTAAACTTATTTATCCAGAAAATAAATAAATAAAACTTAAAAAGTAAAGGTAGTTTCCTAAAACAAAAAGTAGAATAAAAGTAGGAAACTAAAATACTAGCTTTTTGACTAATTTGACTTTGACTATTCTTTGACCAAATTGATCTCCAAATCAGCTTCAATATGCTTTGTAGGATGCCAAATAAGCTTATTGTGAAGTTCCCCACGTTGCCCTTGCTTGGAAGTATGAAAAAAGGTCAATACAGTAAAATACAGTAAAACCCGCGGAGAATACAGCAAATCCGGCCCTTTCCTTCTCCTTGTGCGCAAACCACCTTGTTGGTCGGCTTTGAAGCTGCTTTGGCTGGTTTCTATGACTCATCCTCCATATGAATTGATCCCATAAAGATGGGGTTCCAATTCATACAACCCGGCCTCCTTATTAGCACCAAAAACGTCACCCGGCCCTGTTTTGGCTTCTATTGCTTGTATGAGTAAAACAGGCCTTGGTTCTTTAGATGTGGCCAACCCCTCTTGGCTATGACTTATTCCTTGTATTAAGACAGCAAGATTGTCCTTGAACCTCTTGGCTTGGGCCCTAGTGATCGGCCCCACCTTCATTTGTATTGGGTCAGCACCCCAGCGGGTTGTTGGTCGAGCAATCTCGGGTGGATTCGCATCAGGGGTTCTGATTTTAAACTGGCAAACAAAGGTTTACATTTGATTATTAAATTATTATAGAATTCGGCAATGTAACTTAATGAGCCTAAAATTCTTCATAACTGGTTTTTATCTAAAATTTCATCAGGAAATTTATCAGCAAATTCTATGGCTCGAGTGATTGGGGTAATCTGGGACCGGTGAATATTGAAACCTAATAATCGAATTTTTGTTTGAAATAATTTTAATTTGGGAGCTAAAACAACTAAACCATGTTTTTTGATAATATCTAAAAACATTCTTAAGTGTTTCCAATGTTGATCAATTGATTGAGAATAAACTAGGACATCATCTATATAAACAATTGTAAATGGCAGGTTTCATGATCTTTGTTGATTGTGTAAACTTGTTCATGTGTGATTCACTTTTAAATGAAAATAAAGACCAAGTTTTGTGATGATAAATTTTACTATGTGGTATTGGAGGAATACTCTAGTCGTAATTGATTATTATATTAGAAGAAAAACTATAATGTTCTTCGTTGATTATGTCTGGTATTTGATTTCCATTTAGTGAGAATCTAGAAGTAGTACTTAATCTAGAACTAGTAGAAGAATTAGATCTAAATAATCTATCCATTTTGAAAAGTTAATTTATGAAGCTTTATGAATTAAAATGTACTTTCATATATACCACTCCATCATGTTCCTAAACCTCTCATACCGACATCCTCTCAAACATCTCCTAGGATTTATAGTTCAGACTCAGATTTATAGTTCAGCAAGGTTCAGAAAGAAGCAATATATCAAAAGTAAATCGAAGGAAAGAAAGATAAAGAAAGTAAATATGAAACATTAAGCAGATATAACACTTATGGGTGCTAAAGAAAGTAACAAGATATAGATCGGAATACTTATGGCTCTGATACCAACAAGGTAAGAGTGTTAAATAAATAAAGAAGTAAGAGCAGAGAGTAAGAGCGGAGGTAAATTGAGGAGGTGGCAAAGCCAGCCAAGAACAATCAATGATTAAATAAATTATATGAATGAATTATTATATAAAATATATTGAAGGCGGTAGAACCAGCCAAGCAATATAAAATAAATACTTAAAATAAATTTAAAATAAATACATAAATGCTTACTTGATTACAGTGGAGTACCAAAGATTGGTATCTCAGTTGATTACAATATACACTCAGTTCTCTCAGTATACTAAGCACAAAATATTTTGATTACAAGGTGAATATGAGAATGGAGAAGAGAAGGAAGAAAATCAAAAAGCCAAGAAAGGAAATTCTCCTTAAGCTCTTTCTGGCTCCTCCTTGAATGAGATGGAGAGGCTCCTTTATATAGGCAAAGGAGGGTTGGTTGAAGGATTGCAGTTCTTGTTGATCTTGTGATTATGTCATTGAATAGTGTCTGTGAACAATATCTACTTTTCGGTGCTTTTCTTGTTCATGAACAGTGATTCTCGTGATTTGGAGTGGAATACCGAAAGTAACTCTGCACTGTCAGCAATTCCAAGATTTGATTGTTGTTTAGTTGGATCCCAAATCATAGGGGTCTTGACTATCTTGATAGACGAAGTCTGCCCATCTGGTGGATGATTCAGCTATATGTTTTGATTTGATGCTGCTTGATTCTGCTTGTGCAATTAATTGTTGAATGTGGGCAAGCATTTCCTTTTTTGATTTGGTTGAACTTACAAAAACTTGACTGGAAGCTGGTTTGATTTTTTGAATGGGGTGAATAGGAAATTCTTCCATGACCATTTTGTGGGTACAGTCGGAGTTCCATTTATCCCACCATTTGATATATATATATATACATATATTTCCCTTTTGGTTAAGATGAAAAAAATGTTATGATGAAATTGATGTTGTGTACTAATATCATCACAGTATGTCTTAAGATACTTTATATATATATATATATGATCTTCTTTTACTTTTCATGGATTTAACTTGTTTAAAGTATTCTTTTAATTATTGGATTAATCATTTTCGCTAATGTTATGTTATGTTCTTTGTTTATTTATCATTTTCCCTCCCTTGGATAAGTTCTATACATTATTTTTGTATATAATGTATATGCTTTCATGCCTATGTGTTTTATTGTGAATTGTTGATTTCAAATATGTATTTGCTAAATATTTCTTTTTGATATTTTTATGCACGTAAAAGTTCTTTAGTTTAATTTCAATGTTGATGTTTATAGATTCTCTCTTTAGGTGTCACATGCAAAAGTTTTCTTGTAGAAGGCACACAATTTTCTTGTTGAGGACACAAAAAATGGGGAAGTGTTTTGGCCTCTATGAAGGGATAAGCAGCCTAGTAGGTGTTATTGTTATTGCAGTTCAGAAAAGTTCTGCAATAGATGTTTAAATCTTGTCTTTTTGATAAGTAGAATCATGGTATATATATGTAGTAACAAGTTCAGGTTAAGTTCTTTAAGTTTAAAGTTTGATACAGATCAACATCTCGCAATATACTATGGTTGTAGTATGGTACATGATGTTTGTTTGGATAAAATCTTAAATCTAAAAGACTTGATCATAGCCAAACTATATATGTATATTAACAAAAACAAATTGCGTATGTCATGGTATATGTGTAGATATCTTCAAACTCATCGAAAAACATAACTTTTAGGGAAATATAAGTAATACTAATCAATTAATGATAATTTATTTTGGATAAAAAAAATGTTTTAATTTGTCTTTTTCTTGCCTAACGATAAGTGGAATCCAAATTACAATTATTAGGTAAAAGAATGAAGAAAGAAATAAAATGGTGGAAACATCTTTTGAGCAAAAAATAGAAAACAAAAAAAATAAAAATAATAATGGTGAAAACATCTATAATTGGAAATACTGTGAAACCTCAGTCAAACAACAGAACTTTTATTATCAATTACCTAAAAAAGAAAGAAAAACTACATTATTTTGACAGACACTATAGTGAGAAACCACAATCCATCACAGGAAAAAGCAAATTTTTGTATACATTGACATCTAAAATTTCCTGCCAATAATAGACATCCGAATGAACGAGGGTCTCGACCATTCTTTTCCATGAACAAAACTAACAAGAATGGCTCAAAAAAATTCAAAAGTTCATTCTATTACATTGAATCTTTTTCTTCCTTTGGTAACTCTTGTCACATTGCATCCTTACTCAAGTATTAATTAAAGAAAGACAAACAATAAAAGGGAGGACAACATTAGATCCAAAAAGTATGAATGGAAAACTCAACTCTCCAGGTTTCAGTAGATAGATCATCAAATCTGAAAAGGAGAACATAGCAAACCAGAAGCATCAGCTCCAACAACAGCAAGATCACAAACGGTGCAAAGCTGTCCTTCTTGGGTTGGCACAAACTGTGAACAATAGTATGAGCAAGAGACAGCCTTTAGTCGTAGGTAAATAGGTACATAAGCTGATCCACAAATCATAAATGGTTTTGTAAAATCCTAGTTTGATTGAGAAGCATCTCTCATATCACTCTGTGCAGCCTCTAGCACTTGCCTGAATGTCTCTGCTTACTTCTCAATGGTTGGTTTAGTCTTCAGCAGCCGCGTGGAAAAAATTGGTAGCAATGGTGAGGTTATTTGCCTTGAAAAAACTAGTTATTGCATATTTCAAGGTGAGCCTATGGTGAGGCCATTCAAGATAGCAATGTGTAACATAAGCTGCAAGCTCTTACTGACATAGTGAATTGTCTTTAATTTTCTTTGTCTTCGGTATCATTTTCAAAGCTAGCACATACTCTTTGACAGTAGTAACCAACTCCATAACTTCATCGTTTTCCCTCTTTGAGCTAAGAACAACCAACGAATTGTATGTAGACTATAAGAAATAGCTGGAAACCTGCAGCAAACTTCCCATCAGTTGTGGCTTGGTATCCAGCTTCGAGTTTCTTTTTCAATTGAGATAAATTGAAAACAATAGCTGGTGCCCTCATCACATTTAGGCTAGTCTGCTAATGCTCAATAGCAAGTGATATCATTGGAATAAATGAAAATGCACATAGACAGGGGTGGCTTCCTGAGTGAATATCAAGAACCATGGATTTCAAAGGAGCAAAGTTCTTTATTCCAAGTTGCATATTAACCAACTTCATTGTAGTGTCAAAATTTCTTGCAATCGCATGCTCAGTAGCAAGAGATGATCTTTGGGTCCATATCTTACTTACAGGCATTCCAGGAGTTAGAGACTCTTTGTATGCAGTGCCACTGACAATGTCATCAAGAAGTGCCCAATCACCACCACGCATAACTGCGGTGGGGGGCATCAGAAGGGAGGGTGTTTTCCCCTCTGGCAAGGATGGAAGATTGTCACCCAACTCAACAACTACCCTTTCAACCTGCTCCAGCAGTCCATGAACTTTAACTTGCATTCTGGTCCAGGTAAAACAGTGTTTTTGGAAACCTTAGTGATGTATATTGGAGCATTAAGGGTCCTAATTACACCAGAATCTCTGTTTGGGAGATAATATATTATATGGTTTGAGTGTTGTGTAAATAAGTATGCCATTTTACATCCCATGCACCACTTTTTACGTGGGTGCTTTCATGAAGAGTGCACTGGTCACCAGATTCTTGCTAGCAATAACAATAACTTACTTGCTAAGCAAGGCAACAGTCTCCATGGTGTTGGATAAAACAATATACTTGATAACTGGAGTTCTAAGATCACAAACAATCACCATTCAGTTTAGATCCCATATAACAACTCTATCCTCTATTGTACACAACAAGTTACCAGATCCAGCATAGAAAATAACATCAGTAACAACGAAAAGGCCACTCTTCATGATAATATAGTCATTGTTCAGATTCTTAATCGAGACTTGGTTGCCCCTTTCTTCAAGAACAGTAAACCTCTTTGAAGATAAGAATCTTGTTGATCCATCATCATTCTTACATCTAAGCCCTTCGAAGTCATGTGATACCACTGATACCATCTCTTTTCCAAATCCAAACACATAAGAAAGTCCTCTCATCTAGGACTATAAGAAAGAGTCCTCAGACTAAGTTTAAATTTCTCAAGATAAGGGGAAGAAGAGGGTTTAATTGACGTAAATTCGATGTCCATTTGACTTGAGAACCAATACTTTCACAAAACATGATCTTTAGCATACAAAAGAACATCTCCTCTCACTACAAGGGCCGGTCACTTCCTCTCGAATGTATCAATATTTGCACTATTGGGATTAGATGTAAGAATTGAAAAAGGATGAATGATAAAAGGACGGGTTGGGCTTTCACAATAAGACACTTTGGATTCTTATGATCTCCATAGTTGTGTGATACCGTAGCTACAATTGAAATTAAATTTATGAGAATCTTTTTTTTTTTTTAAAGAAAGTAATAATAACAATTAAAAAGCTATCTCAATGTATAATCAATCCAGATTGAAATTTATAAAAGGCATTTTAACTAATGCCTAACATGCATTTGTGAATACCATGATATACCATGACTTTATTCTCTCAGAAAGAGAGAGCCTGATGTCACACACCATGCATAAAGGGCAGAATCTTTAAGGCTTAGCTAAAAAGTTCTACATTCTCCATGAGAAATCAAGAGAAATACAAAATGTTCTAGAGACCTAAACTAGTGTAAAATAGAATATCTTTAGAATGCTCCAGGTAAATATCTTGTAACTAAATCTAAAACTATCTAGATCTCAGCTAGATGAGTGACATGTGTACATATCAAGAATATTGTAAAACCTTGTCGTATGAGCCATGGCCTCTATATAAAGGGTTAGTCATTCATTTGTAACACATCGAAAAAATTAAAGTAATAGAAGTACTTGCGTTCTCTCAAACTATACTTGCACTCTCTTGAACTATCTCAAGATCTCCTACTTCCTACACTTTTATTCTAGCTTCATACTTCCTACACTTCTTCCTACTTCCTATACTTCTCTTTTAGCTTCCTCATTTGTGCTGCTAAGTGCCACACAGGAAGGTTGAAAAAGTTTATGACACTGAACTCTAGAAAAAGCAAACAAGAACTACATAAGAAATTGAAGAATTGGCTCTACAAATTATCAGTGAATTTAAGAAATTACATTGGTTTTTTCTAATCTAGAAGCAAAAGAATCACATAAAATAGTAATATTTGCATTGCAATAATTTCTAAGCCGATAATTTTTCAACCGATTAATAATGCGTAACATTTCAATGACCTGCTTCGAATTCAAAAAGAAAGAATTCATCCTTTGTATATACGTGATTAGAATAAATGTAAATCTTTCAAGAAAATCTCTGCGACACTTCTCTGATGAAAGACAGAAAGAAACGAGAAATTAAAGAGATCGAAACTCCAAAATTTGTTAAACTTGCTTAGTCTTTGTATTCTACCATAATAGTGTAGGAGAATTAGAAAAGTAGCCAACTGGAAGTATGAGAGGAAAAACAATCAACTGCGAAAGATGTGATAATCTTGATTCTTGAAAATGGATACAATCAACTGAGAATTTAAGACAAGCATATATTCTGATGACCATGCATGTTTTATTTCAATTGGAAATACCCCGGTTTAAAATGGTCAAACAAAATATGGATGAAGCCAGTTTCTCATTTTGCAAAGTGGTATTTTCCCTCTCTTTTTTTAATGTTTATTTTTGCATTTTGTAATAGAAAATAAAATTATCTTCTTCTTTTTTCCGTTTTCCCTAAAATGTAATTTGTCTTTTTTTTTTTAACTCCTTCAAATTTATGGTTATTAGTGATTTTTTTTTTTTTTGGGTCAGATAGTAATTGTTCGAGTTTGACATGTTGTTTAACTATAAATTTGAAGGAAAGAAAAAAAAAATTAAATGCACAAAAAATGGACATAATTTCAAATTATATTGGATTTGATATATGTTGATTTTTTTAAAATTCTTTTAAGTTTATAGTTAATTAAGATGTTTAAGAAATTCTTATTAACTTTTGAAAAAAAAATTCAAATAAATAAATTACATATGAAACTAAGTTTAAAAAAAAAAAAAAGATCATGTTTAGCATGGTTTTGTAAAAGCTTTTTTTAGCTTTTAATGTTCATAAGTTGCTACTTTTAGAAATATTAGGATGATTTTTTTTTAAGTACTTTAAACATCGGTTTGGTAGAGTTTTTTTTTTTTTTTCCTCCGAAAAGCTTTTCTTGAAGGGCAAAATTTTTTTTGTTAAAAAATAAAGATGTTTAGTAAAATTCAACAAGCACTTGTTGATCAAAAAAATATCTTTTTAAGCTATTCTAGAGAAGTCAAAATTTTAAGCTTCTCTAGAAAAATTGCTTTTTTTTAATTTATATGGAAATTTAATGAGTATTTAATGTAGTTTTTTATTTACAACCAAGCACTTATTAGCTTTTTAATAAATGCTCTTTTAAAAAAATATATATCATACAGAATTTTATAGGTCAAAGCTCTATTTTTATCAGCTATACAAAACGGACGCTAAGTTTCTAAAAGCTCTTTTAACAAAACTAATAAAAAATAGTTTTTTAAGAAAATTTTCTAAAAGAGCATAATTATACAAAACAGGGCCAAAAACCAAAACAAAAAATAGATCGTTAACAAACCATATCTAAATAACTACTCCTCATGTACCCTAGTACTCTTACCATGAGCCACTTTATTAGATTAAATTATTTATAATTAAAAATTAAAATATCTTACAACTTATGGACATAAGCAACAAATTAAATCTTATTATAAATTTTTGCCATACTATTATTGGAGGCGACCATATATATATATATATATAAAGACAAATTAAAAATTAGATTTAATAATCATGTATATATCTACTAACATAATATAAAAAGTCTTTAAACTAAGTTTTTAGCGCCCGCCTGTCGGGGGGGGGGGGGGGATGTGGCTATGGTTCTACAACAAAAAGGCCTAAAACTAATGTATCCAATGCCCAAGGATGAAGTTTCGTCCTAAAAAAATGCCCAATGATGAAGCACTGGCTGGCTCTCCAATTATGTCCTTGGTGGTGATCCTTTAGGGGTTCACTCGCTTCAAATTTTTGTTCATTTTCGCTTGCAAAGAAAACAAAAAGATCTGATTAACAAATTAACAAATTAAACAAGAACTTTTAAACAATTGCATCATTTAAAAAGAACAAAATTCAAACAATATAAACAATAAAACCGTTTGCATAAAAGGGAATTTATTTGCAATAATTTAGTTAGGAAATTACAGTCTATCAAAATATGAAAAAGACGGTAAATCAAGTCTTTGTTAGGTAGGCAAGCAAAAGAAAAGAGTTTAAAACATTTATCTGCACAATTTCTTCTGTTGAAGGCCAAATATCCCTGAAATAAGACATATTTACCATCCTTCCCTTTGCCAATTGGTTCTCTGGTAAAGTCAACGTCACCCTGTCGTAATAATTTCACAAGTTAATGTTTTTGAATGGTATGGATCACTATTTATCATGAAAGAAGATTACTTCATTACCTTTTAAATAATTATAGATAAATTCTATTGGACTTTCTTTGGGAAATGCTAAGCACACGTACGGACACCTCCATCAACAAGACATATATAGATATATATATATATATATATATCCACGCCAGCAAGAGCATAGGCAACCCATTGAAGAAGGTGAAGCAAGGTAATTAGCTCTCGTCAAGGCATGAATAAGAGTATATGACCATCAAAGTTTCTAATTTCAGAGAGCACATAAGTAGCTATAATGTCTGCATAAGGAACCGCATAAATTTGAATGACAAACAAGAGCTAAAGAAATAAGCATAAACATTGTTGCAATGACGGAGTTAGATAAAATATGTAATTGGATGCTGTGGTGGAACTATAAACTTAAAATGAGGGATTCGATCCATGATACCATGGTTTGTGGCTATAATACGCTTTAATCCTCTAAGCTACTTATCAACTAAATTTATATATATTTTTTGCAAACTTAACAATGGGTGACATAATTTTAGAATTACAATTTTCTGAGATAGCAGAAGCAACTGACTAATCTAATTATCCAAAGTTTCCAATGCAACAGGAAATCAAAATTCAGTAAATATTATTTTTATTGGATAACATACGTAAAAATAAAAAAAAAACAAAAAAAACAATGTACACATATTTAGATATAGATTGAATATTATAAAAAAAAATTATAGTATGGACCCAACTGTAGTCATTTAACAAAGAATAAAAATTCACAATACAAAATTTTTTACCAAAAATTAAAAAGTAAATGATTAGACATATATTGATTACAAAACATAAGTGGGACCGTACGAATCCGGTTAAAGAACATTATAAAGGAATAGCATAAAAAATGTCAATCTAATATGTAACAATAAGAAGACAGGGAAAGATAACAATCTAATATTCTAATGGGGAAAAGCCGATACTGCCCACGCCTTTTCAAGAAAGAGGAAAAATGCCCATCCCGTTATATTTTTGCCCACCTTTTACTTACTATACCATGAGTTATCTATTATACCACTCTCATTCAAATTTTGCTTTTTGGTTCACCCCTCTCGCCCCGTCCTGATCCCCATATTCACTTTCCTCTCACTCACTCTCACCCAACATCTCGCGCTCTCTCTCTCTCTCTCTCTATTATCTTGTCCAATCTATTAAGAATGACAAGGATTAAGAAAACCTCTAGCCAAGCAAACAAACCAATCGAGGATGAGAATAAGAAGAGAAAGTTGGCGATGATCTAAATGCTAATGACAAGCTAAGAACACAACTACGCAAAGTTTCTGAAAAAAGGAACAGATGGTTAAACCCAAGGATGGATAGAAAGTTAAACATATGAGAAATGGAAAAAAGCCACGGTTGAACCGAAGGAAAAAACCATGAAAGAACTTAAAGAAAAATGCCTGAATGAACTGAACAAGAAATCCAATGAGAAAAAATTCGAGATTAGGTATTTTATTGTCTTAAATGTTTGTTTATAGTTTATAGTTTTGAAGCTCCATTATAAGTTAGTTGGAAACTTGGCCTACATGGCATAGGATTTTGAGGTGTGATCCACGATAAAAGTAACCCATCTTTCCCGCGTCATTTTAAGAATTTCGGGGTAGGGCGAGGTGGTATTATGTTTCATTAGACATTACATATATATATTAGTGGACCCTCACTAGCCCCGCATCACCAGAATCACCTTATGTGGGTAGGACAAGGTAGCTGTTTTTATTTTATTTTGTTGTTGTAGTTGTTATGTGCAATTGACAATATTGTCATAAGGTATGCCCAAGGTTCAAAATCATATTTACAAGGATAATGTTAGATTGTACAATAAAGTGTCATCATATGATTATCCCTTTAAGGTAATTGAAATAATTAAAGGCAAGCTGACCATGGACTACTTAGAGGAGCTTAAATGTCATGCAGTTTTCTCAATATGCAAAATTTCCAGCACCAATGCCAATTGATAACCACTTCGAATTGAAAATAGTGCAATGTGATGATGAGGATGCTTTGGAGTTCAACATTTATGGTACCGATGTGCTTTCACTGCTAAAGGTTTTACATTGGTAACTGGCTTGAAATTTGGTGGTAATATTGCTAATCACGATGCCAGTATTTGAAAAATAACTTCAAATCATATCCACAGGAGGGACAGCAAGAATTTGTGACTTACCTAAAGATGTCGAGGTCTTAATAGAAAGGGATTGATAGTCCCACTGACTAGGTTTTTCTAAACTTCCCTTCTTCTCCCCATGAAATCCTTTTCTTCTACTTTTTTTTCCAATGATATATCCCATTCCTTTAGTATTGAAGCATATGAGGCCCCAGCGATGGGGGAAGAAAAAGAGGAAGTACGGGTTTCTAGGCTTCTTTCGCTGACTTGAGTTTTGTTTTGGAAAGAGCATTGTGGAGCGCAAATTCACTATAATAGCACGGAGGTTTTCCACATCATATTTATGTCCAAGAGCTTTTAAATTTCCTATAAGCGACACGGTAGAAAGTTGCAATCCATTTTTTGTTTTTTTCAAAATTTGCATATAAGATCGGCAATTTCTTTTCACGATCAGTAATCCATTAGGATTCTAGTTTACCTTGATTTGCAATTACCTTGCCACTGGTGCTAGATGTTAAATTTCTGCTTGTTGTGATGAATAGAGTCTTTTATCTCAAAACCAATTATCAATGAATCTACAATGGCGAAGGAGATCCTGTCTAAAGGAACTAACAACTTTGATTGTGTTTGCTAGATTGTTTATCTGCTTTTTGAACCAAAATTATATGTTTTTGTTTTTATACATGTATTAAATGAATAAAATAATAATATACCATATTAGTGTTGTTCAAAATGAGATAAAGTTTGAGAATGTTCAATTACCAAAAACAAATAGAGAATTCAAAAAGAAATTCAAAAAGATGAAACCAAAATACAAAAGCATGACAGCTGCAGATACTCAAGTATAAAAAATCCAAAAGTCAATATGGTCTAAAATTTCCCAAAAGTGATTTGGAGTGTAAAGAATTTCCAATATTATTAGAAATCTTCTCCATGTGAGAGTTGTCTAACTAACGGTTAGTTATTCACTCACGGAGGCTTCTGTGAAGGATTCCAATGTAATGGTGTCGAAGGTCTGACTTATTTTGAAGGTGATCAAGGTACCAATACAACCTTTGTGTAGGAAACCATGGATATAGTTGACAATATAAGGAAATAGGGTTCTTTACCTCAGCTGGAACTAACGGTTGATGTAGCAAATGCTGTTAGAAAGTCCAGTTTAATGTAGGTGGGGAAAATCATCACCGAGAAGGCAATAAAGAAAAATAATGTGCAAATGATTACAAAGAGAATCTAGTTCACTCACGAGCATGTTGATGACGAGCAATGAGGCCCCAACATTTTTTAGTCACTTTCAAAAAAACAGCAGACCGTACTAGGGTCCAAAATAGAAGGTCATGGACCATCAACTTAGAGCCCACCTTCTTCTCAAAGAGTGGAGCCCCCAAATGACATTAAGGGATTTTGAGTTCACTTCCTCCACTTTTTGGTACAAATACATGGTCTTCCATTACAATTCATGAATAAAGAAAATGTAAGGAAAATTGCTTATTCGAGAAGTGATTAATTGCGATGACACTTCTAGGAAAATTGTGTTGGGTATGGAATACATGAGATTGCAAGTTGAGGTCGATATCACAAAACCTATACCCACAAGTTTCTTCCAAAAATTTGAAAGGGGAAAAAGTTTGATTCAGTTTTGCTATGAGAAATTAGGGGATCTGTATTAAAATTGTGGCTTGTTGGGGCATCTCAAGAGTACCTGAAAAGTATCATCGACATCATCTATGGAGGAAGGCAAGATGTATGGAGCATGGTTGATGATTGAGGACAAAGCATACTCGATGGTTAGCAAAGGAAACTTCTATGGTTGAGAACCTTAGAAAGGATTTCTTTGATTCTTTCTCAAACGAAGAACTGGGATGAGAAGAGGAACAACAAGCCAAAGATGAAGCTAAAGAGAAAGCCTCAACGTCGATCCTCATGGCGGATTCGGCAAAGGCCACGGTTGACGATGAAGACAAGGCCCACGCTAACCAAGGAGAAAGTGTTGACACAGGAGGTGGAGCCAATCCTTAGGTTAACCTTAAGCCTAGGGATAATGGAGTAAGTGTGACAGGTGTCTCTGATAAGGAAAAAAAGTCTACCTTCAAGCCATACCCCTATAGAAAAGGAGGAAACCTTTTCAAATTTTCTAAGTGAGGTACAGATAGGAGATTGGTCTAATAAGGAGTTGATTGGGATAGCTGATAATGAATCAATGGAAAATCTCCCTGTCATGGCAAAGAAGGATCACATGTTAAATGACTTTGAATCTCAGACTTCCATATTTGAAAGGATCCTGAAGAAAGATGATGATAAGAGAAGTTTAGTAGGCATGAAAAAGAAGCTTCTTGATGATGAGCCTAGGGCACTATCTAGATATCCAAAAAGGGGCAGCGAAGACGGATATCATTTGGAGGCCTAATCCTTTTAGCCTACTAAAGCATATTTACTGAACTAAGAAGGAGAAATGAGTGGTCCATTGCTTGAAAGGGATTTCTATGAAGCCCCAAAAGGAAAGCTTGTTAGCTCAGCAGGGGAGAAGAGGGTTCATAGGCCTTCTATGTCCCTCTATGTGGAAAACTCCGAGTAAGCCTCCTTTTCTGATGGAAAATTAATCGGGATTCTTAAGTCAACACCCACAGTTTCACCCAAAATGACATTGAAAAGTTTTTTCCCTAGAATGCAAGTGGGAGTAAACATATATAAAGCTAATCTAGTGGAGAAATTTGAAAGCAATAGGGATGATTACTCAATGATTGAGGAGGCGGGCCTAATCATGCCCCCCATTAATGTATCTTATTATGTGAAACTACTAAGGATTGGGGAGGTCATCAACAGTTCGAGGCCTTCACAACCTAGTTAGAAAACACTCTCAAAATGGGCTTCTTTTATGTGAAACTAACTCCTAAAAGGAAAAAAGGAAAGGAAAAAAATTGGTAGAAGTTTAATTTTTTGACAATATATTCATTGTTGACGCAAAAAATAGTAAAGGTAGCTTAACTATATTTTGGAGAAGTAATTGGAAATGGTCTATCATTTCAGCTTCTAGTTGGCTAATGGGAGCGCTTGCGGAGTTTGACTCTAAAGGTAGCTGGTTGTGCTGGTTTTGTCACTATCCAGCTGAGAGAACGAGGAGGAAAGCATTCTAGGAAGACTTAACGTCATAAGTGAAAGCTGGAATAAAGTCTTAATTTGTTTGGGTGATTACAATGATGTGGTTGAGCAAGAGGAAAAACTTGGATGAAGATAAGTTTTAAGTAAATCAACTTTTTTTTCTCTGAAACTTCATGTTCAACGTGGATGCCATAGATATAGGCTTCTATAGGAGTACCTTCATGCGGTACAATAAACAGGAAGGAAAGGCAAATATCAGAGAAGGTTTAGATAGAGTGTTAGCAAGCCTAGAATGGATAACCAATTTTGATCACATAGGGGTGATTCACCTTTTTAGTGCTTTGTTGGACCATGTTCTCATTCAACTTTGTCTCAAGCTAGATCACCAACCCAAGGCAAAACCCCTTGAGATTTTTAGAAATTTGAACTTGAGACCCTTTGTGTATGGATGTGGTATGTAAAGCTTGGAAGAATGTCAATTGTAGATACCAAGTCTCATAGGTCAGATAAAAAATCCATAGTACTACCCTAGCTCTAAGAAAATAGAACAAAAACGTCTTTTGTTTTTGCCAATTAAGGGTGAATGAGCTCAAAGATAAGATATAGTGGCTTCAAGGACTGTAGCCGTCCGAGGAGGTATTGAATGAAGAAAGGAAAACCAAGTGGAAGTTGGACAAATGGAGGAAAAGAATGGAAATCTTTTGGAGGCAAAAGTCAAGAGAGCTTTGGCTAAAAGGCGGAGACAAGAATTCAAATTCTTCCATGTGACGACGATGCCAATAGGAGAAGAATTTTTATCCCAAGTCTGAAAGACGATAGAGGTTCATGGAAGGTACCCAGAGTATAGATTGGCTTCTTATTAATTAATGAATTCTCAAGGCTCTTTAAATCTGAGGAAATCAGAAGAAGCGAAAGACTTAATTATTTCATCCCTGCGTGTCCGGGTAAGAAAATATCTGTCTAAGAGCCATTCCGATAGATTTTGAGATTTGGAATGTAATGAAGAATATGCACCCCATCAAAGCTCATGGGCTTGATGAAATGCCAGCTTTATTTTTTCAAAAATATTGGAGTACAATAGGGAGTAATGTAGTTAAGATGATTTAAAATGTTTTTAGGTCCAGAATCCTCTCGAGAGACATTAACCGATCTTTGTCATCCTGGTTCCTAAAGTGAGTGGGGCCTCCAAGTTCAAGCATTTTTGATCGATCAACCTATAAATTATCTCAAAAATTATTGTAGACCATATAAAGACATTTCTAGAAAAATTAGTATCCCTTAATCAATCTGCCTTTGTTTTGGGATACTGGATTAGGGAAAATATCATTTTAGTCAACGAAACAGTACACTCAATGAAGGTTAAAAGGGTATTAAAGGAATCTTGGAAATCAAGATGGACATGCAAAAGGAATATTATAGGGTAGACTTGGTGGTTCTTACTAAAATCCTAATTCTTTTTAGGTTCTCTAATAAATTTGTAAAACTAGTATTGAATTGCATTTCCTTTATTTCTATGAAACTCTTGTTGAATGGAGGTGTTTTTAGAAAAATACCGATGGAGAGGTATTTAGACAAAGGGACCTGATGTCCCTTTTCCTTTTTATTATTTTCACGGAACTCCTTTTTAGAATACTACATAAGTGGGAATGCAACGGAAAAATTAATGGAGTTAAGCTAGGACGGGCATCCCCTATAATTTCTCATCTTATGTTCTCTATGACATCATTATCTTCTGCAAAGCTAATGTGGAAGAAGATCAAAATGTTATAAAATACCTTTAGCTATATTGTAAATGGTCCCGACAAGCCTATAATCTAGATAAGTCTGGTGTCTTCTTTTCTCACAGTATCCTTGGAAAAAATAAAATCCTAGTTAAAAGTTGGCTGGGGATGAGGGAGCTTGATAAAAAAGCTAAACATCTTGGGCTCTTGTTGTTTGTGGGAAAAAAAAAATAAAAATGTAGCCTTTGAAGACTTAAGAAAAAAGGTGGAATTGAGGATCCAAAGCTCATTTCTCAGATAGGAAGAACCACCTTTATAAAACATGTGGCTTCTTCCATTCTAGTTTATTCAATGTCGGCATTCTTACTCCCAAAAAGTTGGTACGATGATATAGAGAAATGGCCATAATGTTTCTTTTGAAAAATGACTCTAAACTTTTTGGGGTTTTGTCCTAATGGCTTGGAGGCTAGTTTGCCAATTGAAGAGCATAGGAGGGCTCGGACTCAAAAACTTATGGAGGTTTAACAAAGTCTTGGTTGCCAAGATAGGATGGAGCCTTTCAACTAGAAAGAATAAGCCATGGGTTCGAGCCCTAAAGGCCAAATACTTGCCCAGTTCCTTTGTTATGAAATGCAAAAAGAAGATTGGATGCTCTTGGTAGTGGAATATAGTGCTTAAGACAAGATCCCTGCTTGCAAAAGGGTTATGCTTTAGAGTGGGGAAATGAGATTCTGTTACTTTCTAGGAAGATCTTTTGGTCCCTAATAACCTAGGTTTTTAACCTCAATCAAGAAACTCCACCTGTTACTACGGGGATGGTCAGTTCACTAAAAAGGAGCAATCGAGACTGGAATTAGGACTTCCTATCGAGCCTTTTTTAACAAGAAACTGTGAAGAATATTAAAGGAATGTTTTAGGCAAAAAACCAATAAAGATATAAGCTCATTTGGACAGGTACTAAGGCTGGTATTTTTAGTGTGAAATATAATTAAAAATTAGAAGAGGGATCTGAAGGAAGAGGTGAGAAATGGTGGAAGTTTTTGTTTGGAACCACAATCCATGAAAGAGTAAAATTCTTTTTATGGAAACTTGTTAACCACGTCCTACTAGTACTTTCAAATCTGGCTATCAAAGATGTAAAGATGGAAAACTACAGGTGTGTTCATGGTTGCTAAAGTTGTGAAAATAAAGTTCACATCTTTTTCTATTGTGAAGTAGCAAAGAGACTTTGATTTGCTTGTTTGTAGGGTATTAGATGGGATACTACAAAGTATAATAACTTACTCTCCTTTCTTAACTACTTAGTTGACCATATTGGAACTCTCCCACTTCATCTTGAAGACACAAAGAATTTCTTTATATTTAGTGCTATCATCCTAAAGCACCTTTGGAAGGTTTGAAACCAAGCCGTTCATCAAGCTGTCCATCAAGAAGCCACTACATTTTTAGACCTTTCGATGACTACAATTATGACCAAGTACAAGGAAGTGTTAGAGACACACAAGCCAGAAAAGGAGGGAACACCTTTGGACATGAATGAGTTGAACTTTCATAAGTGAAGACGCCCCTAGACTGGAGTGGTCAAAGTGAACATGGATGTAACAATGAGGGACTATGGTAGTTTCTTGGCCATGGTTTCCCGAAATGATAGAGCGGAGGTTTTACATGTTCATTCTTTCAAATCTGATATGTCTATTCCAGAAGTGGTACAGTTGGAAGCTATCCTAAGAGCTATGCAAATAGCGTTATCATTTGGATTGGAAAAATGTATATTTTAAAACGAATGCCCTTAACCAATCGATCATCAAGAGAGATAGGAACTATCTTCGTTGGGCTACAGATTATAACTTCAATGACACTCTCTCCTCTATTAATAACTTTGTTAAAATATTTCATTTATTTGGACTTCTAAGAAGGCCAATAGATTAGCCTATATTGTGGGCCAATAAGCGGCTAATCAAGAGTTTACTGGTCCGATTGACCTTTTTTGTTTACCGCTTCCTTTTTTTCTGTGTGTGACTCAGGCTAGTACACCAAAGGAAGCTCCCTCAGTCTGAGCTTTATGTTTTTGATGTTCTTTTCTTGGTTTCAATGGAACTCCAGTTTTAGCCTCCCAAAAAAAAAAAAAATGAAACCAAAATAATAAATAAATAAGGGAGAAGAAAAAAAATCACAATCTAATACCTTCTAATTTTGAGAATTTATATATTCAGTTTAAAATTTAAAATATTGTAATTTAAATTATCAAATTTTAATTTGTCGCATTTTGATTTTAAAAAAAATAAAATTGGCATGGTCTAAATTAAAGGTTACTAAAATTTAAACTTATGAATTTGAAAGGCTTAACATTAAATTTAAGGAAATTAAACTCCAACAAACTCAAACTAGAAAGTTTAAATTATAATAAATTGAATAAATTGGATATTCATGAAGTAGAAAAGAACCATTAACCACTATTAACTACTACTAGTTAAAAATAAAAATAAAAATGAAAAAAAAAAACTAATTGGATCAAAATATAGCAAATTAAAATTTTTACTTTTTGATCTGAATATATTAAAATTTAAAAATCTAAATTTTAATTTATTCAACTTGAGAGTCTAAAATGTAATTTTATCAAAATAAAGATATTAAAATTAAATAATCCAAAAAAAAAAAGCAACATGGTGGGCTTCACGTTGCACTAAAAAAAAATAAAATAAAATAAAAAACAAAAGGAATAAATAGAAATGGTGCAATAAACCTGAAACTGAGTGTTCAAAAAAAAACAAAAAACAAAAAAACAAAAATATGAAAACGGTACCGTGGACACGCCACTCGGTCAACCCCCAAAGCAGAGCTGTCAAATGAAAAGAAACAGAGAGAAAGAGAGAGAGAGAGAGGCAAAAACGTATAAAGGGGAAACAGGAAGAGGAAGGGCATGTGAGGGGGCGTTTGGTACGCAGGATAGGTCCGGATCGGATGGGATCGGACAGGATAGGTTCGGATCGGACAGGATCGGATAGGATCGAATAGTACAGTACTGTGTTTGGTATAGTTCTGGACTGAATGATGGACTAGTTGTCCTATGTTTGGTGTAGGATCGGACTGGATTGGACTATTTTGTAGTTGATGCATTATTCACTCTCAACATTTGGTCTCTTCAAAATCTTATTGGACTCATCTCAAACATCAAAGGAAAGATGTCAACATTTTCGTAATCATCATTAACCAAAAAAAAAAAAAAAATCAAAACTAAATAAAAAAAATTATTTTTTCGGATGTCAATAATCTTCTAATTGAACAAAGAAATCACATATATTGTGGCTTTATAGATGGACAGCCACATTAACAGAATTCTAATCGATGTTTTGACTAAGAGAACTATTTATGTTATGCATATTCATGAAACAATTTATGTATCTAGTACTGTTATCACTGATTTTAACCTTTTGTGTGGTGTCCATTAGCTTGTTAGCTTGATGCTCATTATAACTCCGAGGGTTGAGACAGAGAAACATGTCAAAACCCACAATTAATTTGTTTTCATAAACATTTTCCCTTTTTTTTTTATTTAAGAATTTTTTTTTAAGTACATGGTTAAACAAGAGATGAGATTTGTGACTTTGATACTGGTGGTGACACCAATTCTTTATTCCTTTCACTATCGGCTATCGATGATTCCATTGCAATTGTTGATAATGACGAGGATTGGTTTTATTTTTCAAAACCATTAATATAAATAAATCTCAATTGTCTGAAACATCGATTGGCTAACTTTTCAGGGCTATCGAATTGTTTACATATAACGAAAGCACCAGTATTTGAAGCATTATCTCCATTAAGTGGCCTTCTAACATCGCAATATTGATCAAGTATGAGCTATCAGATAAATAATATGAACATGGCCACTGTGTCAATTTCTCTACGGGGAAACATGGCACAACTTGCGTGATGAAAGAGCTGAAAAATGTTGCAAGAGTTCACAGAGTTACCCATTCGTTTTCCAAATGAGGTACAACCTCTCCCAAACTATCAACTTAAAAATGATGTCAAGCGTGAATCTGTATGATATGGAAGTCCAGTTCTAGCTCCAAAACCTCTACAGCAGCCAGCAGCCTGCAACAAATATCACATAATTTTTTTTAAAAAATTATTATATATATATATATATATATATATAAAATTTTAAAAAAAAAAAACCATGTTAAGTGCAGTGTTAAATTGCCGTAATATCTGAACTTACCACTTGAGCAGCAAATGGTAACATTTTCTCAGCTGGCATGTTGGTGCAAATAGCTACAACTTAGAAAAGGAGGAAAAATAAATATATAAATTTAAGAAATGAGTCAAAGAAGCAATTAAAGAAGGTTAGAAGAAAAAAAAAATGGAAGAAGGTAGAAAAGGCAGTAGAAATGAGGTTTGCACTGATCTGACTTCTACCTGGAATAATGATAAGTAATTGTAAGAAACAAGCTTTTTCTTTTTGTTATTTTCAAAATTTCATCAAAATGAATAAACAGATAAAAAAAACATCCTTGTTAAAGTTTGAATAATTTAAAATACCATAAAGAACTGCTCCAATAAATGCATCACCAGCACCAGTTGTATCAAGGAGCTCTAAAGGTGGTATTTTCTCAGCCGTTCCAACAATCAACCTCCCATGGACTGTCCCAAATTTGTTAGCTCTTAGTTTTGCTACTGGCTGTACAGATTCAATGAAAAATAATATTGTGAAAGTATTCACTCTTATTCATATATGACTAATAGCAATTGCAGAGTACCACTTTAACCTACATAGACAATGCAAAACAGAAAGAATATCTGGGTTTCAATAAAGCAACTTACCAATGGGACAAATGTTGGGAAGGTTATGCTATCATCTGTTTTCTGCATCAGCAAATCTAATAAGCTTCTATATCAATTTCTTCTGTCGGAGGATCCTCTGCCGGAAACAAAGTTTAATGAAAATCTATCCATTTTTTTTAAAGACTTCAAAGAAAACAGAATACATCTAGTAATTCAGAGCAACAACTAAGGCACCCAATGAAAGAATACTGTATTTTTCCGCAATCAAAGAGTTCGAACTATTCACTAACCATTTACACTTCTTTCAAGCATTATGCATCCTTCTTGACCTAGAGTCACAACTGCAAATTTGATATTTGGCAATCTCAAAAGCATGGAAACAAGTGCACTTGGAATAGATGGTGCTTCAGTCCATGCCTATCAAAAGAGCATACATAAACAGTAAAATTGGCTACTTGGCTTGTTATGAGCTAAAATACTGCAGAGAAATATAGCTAATCAAACATTGTCCACAAAACGGCTCATTTGAAGAATTGGAAAAAGAAAAAGAAAGAAATTGATCATATAGTATGAACTGTATATAATAATTAAAACAATGCTTCATATAAATTTGATATCTGTACTTATTGAAAATTGGTTGATGAGAAAAATTCACTAGTCACAACTCACAAGTTCCTCATTATTAAATCAGGTACCTGTGGAAATTTTGTTGAGCACACAACATAATCAACCAATTTTGGAAGATCACCCAACCGTTCGCTTTTGTGATCTGCATCAACTAAAATAGGTATGCTTCTGCAAGAAGCCTGCATCAAAAGAATCCAATTGACACTGTTTTATTCAAGCAAGTTAACAATAATTTGACTTGAAAAACTAAAGGAAGCAGGAGGAGGGGGAAAAGAAAGCAGAGCGGATGCAATTATAACACATGGTGCTTTAAATCATACATACGGGTAATTTTCCACATTCCACATTCCTCACGAATCCAAGCCAGCAATCATCAAATAGATCAAAACAACCCAGCAATCATCAAAATCAAAAGAGAAAAAGGCAAACCCAGATTAACCCATTAAACATCAAAATCAAAGAAACCCAATACAAGAACAAAGAAAGATTTTTAGCCTTCCTGAGAAAAACGCTTAAAAGCCTCGAGAGAGGAGAATAGGAATAACCCCAGCTTCCCACTATATGCTCCTGTCTCTCTCTCTCTCTCTCTCTATCTATTTCTCTCTTTTATGTTGTAATCCCAGGTACATATATAAAGAGGGTGTGTGAGTCTTCATACATGGTGCAGGTGATTGAATACAAGCCCTAATTTCGGTAAATCAAAATACAGACATTGGAGAGAACACGAAGAAGAAGAAATCATACTAATCGGCCGTGTTTCTTCCTCAGAGGGATGCAGAGGTCTCGAGAGGCCATGGACGTTCACCGGGGAAGAGCTGCTTCGATTGTTGAGACGATTTGGTGGACCTGCTTCGGCGAGAGATACCAGCGAGAGACACCAGCGAGAGAGAGGAGAATGGAACGATGAGTTTGGGACAAAACTGACCCAGGTGGAAAACGGGTCAGTTTAATCCTGCGGAGGTGGGACTCTTTCACTGTACAGGTCAAGTTGTCCCATTCTCTAAATATTGCTTCCAAACACCGGACTGGGATACAGTCCTGTCCTGGCCTGCCCAATCCGGTGAAACAAACACGCCCATTTACCAATCATTAAATGCTCTATAGAGAGAGAGAGAGAGAGAGAGGGGGGGGGGGGGGGGGGGGGGGGGGGGGGCAAAAGCATACAAAGGGGAAACAGGAAGAGGAAGGGCACGAGTGTTTGAAAAGTGTGGTCAAAGGGATCTACTTTCGCTTTGTGCCCCAATCCCATTTACCAACCATTAAATGCTCTCTTTCTCTTTCTTTTCTCATTTAAATAAAACCCATGTAAAGCTGGCGGGTAATGTTGTTTTTGGTTGGCGAAAGTTCACATGCCTCTCACCTTGCATCATTCATTCATTCAAAAAACTAAAAAATTTTAAAAATAATTGAATAAAGTCACTACCAAAAAAGTGGAACACCAACGAGAAGAAGAGGAACCAAGAACCACTTTGAAAAAAAGTCAGTACCCTTTTCTTTACTTTTCATCCTCTTCATCTTTTAACTCTATTATATATATATATATATATTTGGGCTTTTCCCAAACTTTCCAAATAGTTCTATCTTATTATTGGATTCCCGGAGTTCGAAAAGAAAAAAAAAAAAAAAAAACAAAGTGGGAAAGTTTTGTGTTTTCATTGTTTGTCTATTATTAGAGTTTTACTGTTTGATCTTCTTCATGGACGTTTCTATGAAAAGACGAACTCTTCTTAAGGTCATCGTCCTTGGGGATAGTGGGTACGTGCTAGTTTTTTGTATTTTGTTTTGTGCTTTTTTTTTTTTTTTTTTTTTTTTTGGTTCCCTAATGATTGGATGTTTTTGACTGTATATTATGCATTTTCTGCAATGTTGTGAGCATTATTCTGTTTTTATTGCTTTGGTTTTCCAGGGTGGGAAAGACGTCTTTGATGAATCGGTATCCTTTTACTTGGTAAAAATAAATTCCTCAAACCATTTATTGGGACTCTGATGTCTGCATTTCTTCTGATATTATAGCCCTTTTCTTTCTTTCCTCTCTATATCAAGCTACTGTATCATCGTCCTCAAGAAATTTACTAGTTTTATAATTTTAGAATAATGCTATTGAATGTAAGCACTTGCATGTGTTAATATGATGATTTTTGCAATACCCCTTAGAGATTTGGTTTAGCTGTACGTGACTATTGAGTGGTTATGGTAATGGAAGGCTTAAAGTTTTCATGGTAATTGTGATGATTGTGGTGAGGTCGACAATCGACATCAGAAGAGATTGACTATATATATTAAAAGTGAAGGTTTCAAGTGGTTGGCATGGGAGCTTTGATGGTTCTAGTCATTATAATTGAAATATAAAGTTATTATTGCAAAAGTGTGAATTATTAGTTAATTATTGTTAATGGCAGTTTCTCTTTTGAATAAGAATATTTACCCTATCTGGAAAAGAAAAATATCAATTAACACCAAGGCATTCCTACAAATGTAAAATGAGTAGGAATTCAGTTCACATAAGTTGGAAAGATTTGCTGCTTTGTTTGTAAAGAAAAAGAAATTAAATCATCTGCAGTTCTTGTTATACAGATTATGGATTGGTATAGGGTGGCTTAGTTAGAAATCCTTGTTTTATTTGCAGAATGTTAAACTTTCTTTTGTCAACTTGTTGATAATTCCCCAGAGAGTTAAGGACTTGGGAATCACATTGAATATATGTGTTTGTAATGCAGAAATATTCAAGGTTCTTATGTCAAGGTATATATTACATCTGATTTTACTGCTTTAAGAAACGATTATTGGGTATGTTGTGTAATTAACTGCTTGTTCAGATACGTATATAATAAGTTCAGTGAACAGTATAAGCCTACAATTGGTGCTGATTTCATCACAAAAGAACTTCTGATTGACGACAAATTGGTGACTTTGCAAGTGAGTTTAGTAAGCTAATAGCCATTTATGTTTACTGATATCAACAAATGCAATTGTTGTAAGTTTTGTTCGTTTATGTTTTTTGGTATTTGACAGATTTGGGACACAGCAGGGCAAGAAAGGTTCCAAAGTCTTGGCTCTGCATTTTATAGAGGGGCTGATTGCTGCATTCTTGTATATGATATAAATGTTCATAGATCATTTGAAACACTCCAGCACTGGCATGATGAGTTTCTCAAACAGGTTCCCTGAAGTCTGTCCTTAATCATCTTCTGTGTTGCTGTTCGTGGTAGTCATTATCTGATTGTCATATGCAGAGCAATAGGGGCTATTCCCTTACGTTCAATATTTGTAAAGCAAACAATTTCTTATGGTTTTGACCAGAAATAACCTGTTAGGAATCGTTACATATCACCAATAAGGCTATAATAAATTTTATTAATCACTTTGTACAAACTATTTAATGCACAAGAGATCCAATTCACCAATGTCCCTCATAAGGTTGAGGAATTTAAGTAATCTAAGTAAAGCTATTCTTTCAGAGCTAGCCTGGTAGAAGATCTCAGATCATAATATGCAAACATAAAATTCAGAATTATATCAGACTAGATGACGGTAAAGCAGTGCCTTTCCAGTTTCAAATCATTAACCGTGATAAAATAAATCTCATTATCTAATTTGCATATTCCTTCCTACATGATATTTATAGAGTCCAGGTGAAAGTCTATTAGCTCTGTAAAACATACAGTATAAGTCTTTCCATTCTCTTAACTTAAAATCCATGTCCATCTTTAAAGTACTTATCAGCATTTTTTAGTTACTAGTACATGCAACTGCTCTTTTCTTATTTTCTGATGCTTTGTTATCAAATTTCAGGCAGATCCGACTGACCCTGATATATTTCCTTTTGTATTACTGGGAAACAAGATTGACATAGATGGTGGTAGCAGCCGAATGGTATGGATACAGTAATACTGTATTAATACACCCTGGAAAAGATAACATTGTCATAAAGTTTAAACGCTTCCCACTTTCCAGGTTTCAGATAAAAAAGCTAGGGAATGGTGTGCTTCTAGGGGGAATATACCTTACTTTGAGACCTCAGCAAAAGAGGACCACAATGTTGATGAAGCATTTCTTGCTGCGGCAAAAACTGCACTAACCAATGAACGGGAACAGGTCAACATGTAAGTTTGCATTACAGGAGACATTTTATGCATTGCTGTTTCTCCTTTACTAGATTACCAATGTATACTGTTCTCCTTTAAAAGGTTGAGCTATGTGGAAGATTATTGGTTTACATGTTTGCATTTCTTGACAACTTTTCATATGAACTGAGCGATTTGCAATTTTTGGATGCAAATGAATGTACCTAAAAGCACTTATCCACTCTTAGCAAATTTACCTTTATGCTAAAGTTTTAGGATTATTTGACTTGAAGATTCCAGATCCTTAAATCTGTTACGTAATGATATTCAATGCTTGGTCTGATACTTGTTTAGTCTCTTTCTTATTTTTCGCTGCACCATTTTTTTCTTCATTAGTTTCTGATAATTTACCAAAGATTTCTTTGCTAACAAGCTTTCTGTGCTTCTCTTGAATGTTGCAGTTACTTCCAGGGTATCTCAGAAACTGTTTCAGAAGTAGAGCCAAGAGGAGGCTGTGCATGCTAAGTTTACTGACCAATAATCTGACCTGCCTATTTCAACCTTTTCTTTGTAAATTTGTATAATTCTTTCATTCTTTTTGAGGGGTGGAAGGACGTGTGTGGTCGTTCACACGTAAAGTAGCTTTTTAATGTATAATGTTAAGCTGTTTTGTTACTTGAAAGCTATGTGGTCCACTGTGAGAAAGAACTTGCAGAATCCAAACTGTTAACATGAAATTTGTATTGGCTTGTCCTTTCTTTTTCTGGTTGCTTTCTAAGAAAGTTTTGAAGGCAGACATCCTAAAACGAATCTACAACCTGGCTTTAGAATCAAGATAGCATTTTTTTATGTAGTGATTATTTTATGCACATTTGGTGTTTACCTCAAAAGTCATGAAAGTAAAATTCTTGTAGACAGTTAGTTGATTTAATTAGGGAAAATCCACAACTTTTAATTGGTTAATCAAAATGCCTATTTTCTAAACAATTGTGTATCTAAAAGAATTAATACAACCATTTATCAGCTGTTTCTGTATTTTGTACATTTGTAAACCAATTTCCAAATTATTTTAGAAAAAAAAAATACAAAAAAGATAAAATAAAATAAATAAATAAAAACTTGAAATTTGATCAACTTATTGCAATGTGTTATCTCGTGTTACCCAATTTTTATAATCTAAACTTAGATGTTCACTCTCATGATGACAAATAGACAAACATAGTGGATCAAGTAGAATAAGATATCAGATTTATGATACATGGTTAAATTGTAACCTAACAATAGTCAGAATGGATGCAATTTCGACAATGATAAAAACCAAGCCATCATAGAACTTGCAATTATACATAAAATCAAAACGTGAGAAAAAAATGAAAATAATATCAGGGTATATATATATATATATATATATATATATATATATATATATATATATATACACATATATGTATATATAAACACATACCAAGCTTCTTTAACTCTGCTTCACAAATGTACATTTTAATTACACAAAGTTGAAGTCTATGGGCTCTGCAATGAAACTTTTCAGAGTTTTTTTTGTTATCTACTAGTTAGCAGACAAATAATAGAGATAAAGTGAGACAATGGTGGTTTTTTGGAATGGCCGGTCAGTATGAAGGGAGACTGAAAGCTACATAACCAAGAAACGAGAAAGAGAGAAGGAGACACAGAAGATGAAATTGAATGTGGTAGATGGGAGAGGAAGAGAGAGGGATAGAAATTAATAAAGGTAGATATCAATAGTCAGAGAAAGAGCCAAAGATGAAGAGAAATGGTAGATAGGTAAAACAATTTGTTCTTTGATTCATTTATTCAACACTTTTATACCCCTTTATTATTTCCTACAGTTTCACAATTAATTTCCTCTGCTATGTACAAACACTATGCTATGAACTATAAATGGTCAAGAGTCAATCTATTTAATGAAACCCCTAAGTTGACAATCCTAATAATAGTGGTCATGGATTAATGCTTGATATGTACTGTTTTGTAATTGCCAGCTCTGGATTTTTTACTGTTGGAACATAGAATTGATATACCTTATGCTTCATTCCTTTTCTTTAACCTTGATGGATTGCTTGGTTTCTTTTAAAAAAAAAAAAAAATTGAAATATTGATGTTCCAATAAATTGGTTGTTTTAAAAATACATAGAAAATTACTGTGTATTTTCTTATTGGCAAGAATGTTAGGATGTCAAAAGAGATAAACCATGTTATATTGGCATTCTCGAAAATCAACATATTAGGATATCAAAACAAATAAACCATGTCATATTAGGATACCTTACTTATGCAATGCGTTCCTTTCCGCGTTGAACAGAAATCTTTTAGAATTCCATTGTTAGTTACTTTCAATCTTTATACAAATTGAATGGGCAGACACAATAACTGTAGTTTTTCTTTGTTTCCGAAGGCCAAAATGATGCCGTTTAAGACGGATCCTCCAAGTCATGTTATTCTGTTCCCGAAGGATTCATAGGAGCTCGAGCAATAAAGTATTATCATTGTAATGATCAAGAATATTAATAATAGGGTTATAGACTTCTATAACCCTATTGTTAATATTCTTGCTCATTAAGGCAAAAATTCATGAGTGCTCGACCTCCTGCAAATCCTCCGCCAACAGAATAACACTACAAGTCGAAGTAGCGGTAAATGACATTGTTTTGGCCTTAGACGACAACATTTTTAATACATGTTGTTATTCTTGTTTGCCAAAGCCCATGGTCCAACCGTCCCCTGGCTTATCCATTTTCTAGTGCATGTTAAGTACGATCTTCAAACGAAACCGAAGGGCAATGTTGACCTGCCAAATAAGCAAAGAATGTTATTGCAACCAGTATAATGATGTCCAACCATGCAAACACTATAATCTTTTGGTTTTTAATTTTGACATTAAGGGTATTTTAAAAATATTAAAAAATAAAAAAATAAAATAAAAAAATTACCGAAGAAATGGATATAAATTCTTAAAGCCCTACCGATACCAACAAAGACAATAGGTCAAATTCCCCTTGAATAAGCCAATGAATATGGAAAATTAAATACTACCTTCAAAGTTGGGCCTAGACATAGACCTTAGTGGCCTGTACAGTGGGTGTACTTCGCTTCGATTTTTGAAGTTATAGCCAACATTGATAAACATGAATTTTTAGCTCTTTTTTTTTTTAATTCAATTTTTCTGTTTTATAGATGAAAATTGAGTTATAAATTACTACTCAAACATTTTTGTTATTGTATAGAAACGAAGTAAATAACAATTTTAGTCATAAAAATAAATACTGTCTAAAACCTCAAAAAAAAAAAAGAAAAGAAAAGAAAGAAAGAAAGGAGCTCAATTTGGTTGGTTTGGCACTTTTTAAAAAGTTAAAATTAAAATAGATTAAACACCTATACAAATATACAATGTAACATAAAATAAAATAAATAGAAAAACATATATTAAATACAAAAGCACATAAATGGAAAAAAAATCAAAATTTTTTAACAAATGTTATACTTAATGTCTTAACCATAAAAAATGAAAAATATTAGAGTGATTTTAAATGAAATAAAATGGATAATAGATATGAATAGATATTTTTCAAAGGAAAATATTTAACTGAGTGGAAAAAAAGAGTAAAAAAGTAACATTGAAAAATGATAAAAATTATTACATTTTTGTTGATCAATTTTTACTCTTAAAAAGTTCTTGTAAGACAAAAATGATACGTAACGCAAATACTTTGTCTACCAAAAAATCTTCTTCCATCAGAAAAATAAAAACAGAAAGAAAATATATATTAATAACATAATATAATTGTACTGGTTAGAAAAATTAAAAATCCAAAAAAATACAAAATAAATTTTTGTGAACCTCATAAAACATAATAATAATTAAAAAAAAAAAAAAGAAAGAACCGAAAAGACGAAAAAGGGCCTGAAGCTCAGACGGAGTGAATCAACCTTGACCGTCCGATCTGTTTGCACAAAACTCAAGCAATCATCATATTTTGTACATCTGAGAGGTTGCGATTCTTTTTTCCTTATTATTTTTCTTTGTATATATTTTTACTTCCGAAGAAATACACAGAAATTGATCCTTCTTTTGTCCATGGCGTTCTCTGCGATTACTATGCACTGCCCCTCTGTTCTTCGTCTACCCAACAACCAACCTTCGAATTCCTTGCCCCAAAATTCATTTTCTCTTCGGTTTTCACCGTTAAAGCTCAATCGTAGAAAACCCATCTCAATTCGATCAACTTCTGTTCCAGGTGATCTTTCCTTTTCCTTGATTTCTATGTATTATACGTCAATGTTTTATTTGTTTGTTCTTTTTTTCTTTTTTCTTGTTTTCGATATCTATATTTGAAATTTATATCTTTGTTAGATTTACTGTTTTAACGTTTATATTGTCTTCGTAATAGAAACAAATATTTATATTCCGTAACTGGGTCAGTGTGATTGAGAAAAATTTTTGACGTTGGGTTTGAGAGTTTCGCTTGGAATTTAATGGTTGTAAAAGGATTTGTAGCAAACTGCATATGAAGAGTAGAAGTGATTTTATTTTCCAGGAATTCTTGTTCAATTCCATCTAACAACTTTGCTATTTTTTCACTTATATTTCAATGCTTTGCTGGCTTTTCACAACTTATATTGTAAGAGATTTGTATGATATATGGTTTTAATACTTATATTTGTACGAAATTTTTTTTTTTTTTTTTTTTTTGTTTTTTCGTTTTTTGGGCTTTTAAGAAATTGCGTGGGGGATCTACATGGTAGATAGTTATTATCATGCTGTCTGTGTATCGAATGAAAAGATTGTGATTTGATGAATTTATATGTAAGGAAAATTTTCAGTTTGGTCAGGGAATGGTGTAATTAGTTGTTTTTTGGTTTAATTTGAAGAACAACTTTGGCCCCACGTTCTAGTTAAGTAATTATTATTTGTTCTTTACACCATTTATATAAGAATGGTCATGTTAAGCTTTGCTCGTTTCACAGCTGCACCTGCACCAACATCTGAAGGGCTAGCACCTGCAATTTTGCTGTCGGATAGTGCACTGAAGCACTTGAATACGATGAGATCTGAACGTAATGAAGATTTATGCTTAAGAATTGGTGTTAAACAGGGTGGATGCTCAGGAATGTCATACACAATGGAATTTGAGAATCGTGCAAACACGAGACCAGATGACTCTGTCATTGAATATAAAGGTTTCATTATTGGTATGCCTTCAGATTTTCATTCTCTGAGTTATGTTTGGATGCAATTGTTGCACCTCTTTCCACTTTTGTTTTGTATTATATAGATGGTTATTTGGTTTGATATAAATCATTGCCATCCATACCTTTATCCAACAAATTTTATGGTTTGCTAGAATCTTATCTAGTATAGGAAAATATTGAAGTTTTCTTTTGGACCTTGCTTGAAAGATGGATGTTGAATATGTTATTGTCCAAGTGCAACTTGTCAAGGATGATTGGAAATAAAAGGGTATAATGTCCAAGATAATCATCTATTATAGTCATATGTCAGCAATAGATCCTTTTAGAATAGGGCTAATAGATTATTCATTTGTAATCTTCGCACGCATCTCTTGACTTTCGTTATGTGGGATATTTAGAAAATAATTGGGTTCCTGGTTTTGTAAACGTTATATTTTTAGAAAATAATGGAACCAGTTAGGAATAAGATCGGTACTGTGACCTTTATTATGTTTATTCTGCCCGATGATCTAGTGTTTCTTTCATCAAGTTCTGTGTATAATGTGTTTAGATCAATTCGAAGCTCATTTAAGAATCCTTCTGTTATCTATTATCTTGTAGTGAAGTGGCATACATGGACTCTTAACTCAGAACCAGGTGATAATGCATATGAAAACCATCCATGCTTCTGAAGTGAAATTTAATTAGTGTATTTTATGTAGTTGGGAAATATACTTATATTTTATCTTTTAACTATGTCTCTTGAGTAATAAGAACTAAACCCTAGACCCTGTGCCCAGATGCTTCACTGCTGCATTGAGGTAGTATCTGTGGTAATATTTAATAGAACTTTGAGTTGGTGTACTTTCTTTAGTTTTATAAAGAGCAACTTTGTTAGAAAAATGATGTGAGTCACCCTTAACTAGTTCCTAGGTTTGAGGTGGAGTAGTCAATTACAATAATTGAGAGCATAAATCAAGATAGGTTGCTAGGGTAAAGGGTCTAGTTATATTGCTGGTATATGATGATTTGAATAATTTGTTCTTTGCCCATGTTGCCGAGACATGAGAGTGTTCCAAAGAAAGCAGGATTAGAATTAGCTGGTATATATATCTGTGAACCATAGAAATACTTTGACTGGCTAAGGTAAAAAATGGGAGCTTCTGTTGTTAACTTGTAATAAAATTCTAGTAAGAAATTCTTTCTTCTTCTTATTATTATTTTTTTCCCTGAGAGAAGAAGCTTCTACTGCCATGTTCTAGTGTTCCCATTCTGGTTCCTTTCAATGCAGTGCCGGCAATGACCCTTACCTCATGCATGATGTGTTTGTAAGCCTTTTGCTTAAGTTGTCTGCAAATACCAATGTGTCTTAAATAGATACTTACCATGTGGTAACATCATCAATTGCAATTTTAGCACTGCCAATTATGGTTGAAGAATTTAAACATCAGACAGTGTTAGTAATTTCTAGATAGAATGAGTGATGAACACATAGAAATGTAAGAGAATTGAAGTTGATGTACTTCTATATTTTTGGTCTTGTGGCTTGTAAAATTTTCTCTTTTTATATTTTTCCATTTGGCATTGCATAATATGTCTGTGCAAAAATCCAAATGTCATTTCCTGTTCATGTGAAAAAACACTGTTATTATGTAGGTCTTTAATAATAGAGCATTTTATTATAGTATTTTCTTGCCCAAGATTATATACTTTCTTTTGTAATCTTTCCTTCCATTCTGCTGCAGTTTGTGACCCAAAGAGCCTTCTCTTCGTATATGGCATGCAGTTGGATTACAGTGATGCCCTTATTGGTGGAGGTTTTTCTTTCAAGAACCCAAATGCTACACAAACATGTGGTTGTGGTAAATCTTTTGCTGCAGAAATGTAGGATCATGTATATGAAATAATTTAGCAGAAATGAAAAATGGATAGAATATAATTTACATTGAATGTATATCGAAATTCTGGATTGGTCAACATTTACATGTGTCTGGAAAGCTTAGATACCTTTCAAATGATTGGTACTTTTTAGTATTTTGTTAATTTTAGAACATTTATTGTTTACCTATGTATCTGGTACTGCCACAATACAAAGCAAAAATCGGGCAAGAGAACTGTCACAAACAGTGCATTTTCTTGAAGCTTAAGCTGATAAAATCAGAGCCTGCTATGTATAAATGGATTCTCATACAAGAATCTCTCGTATAGGTTAAAAAGGCAGATTTTATTTTCAGTTAAGATGTTTCTGACAGATGAGTAGTGTCGAATGGGTGAGATTAGAATTTCGCATATGAGGCATCTGCCTCAGGACAACCTTTATATTATATTATGTGTACAAAATACTGGGCAACTCTTTTCTGTTATTATAGAAAGAACCTTTAATTTTCCATTGCATTTGTGACATGATTTTCTTTGCTTTATTTGGATCTATTCCTTTCACGGTTTGTAATAGAACATGGTCATGATGTGAAAAAGATGATATTCGTTCTATGATCTTTTAGGATTTTACGCTTTCTTCATCTTTCCTTTTCCTGTTTGCCTAATATAAAGTTGTGTATTTTCTATGCTTGGTCCATTCCGTACTCTACTGCGGAAGAATGCAAATTCTACTACTCTTTTCAGTAACTTTGATTGTGGAAAGATGTTACTTAAAGTTCCATATTGAATAGCACTAATTTAATCCCAATGTGGAGGGGAATATAATAATTCCAAAAGGATAATTGTGTTTTAATTTACGATTATTGTCAGAAACGAATAGCTTTGCCACTAGACTTTTACATCAAACTCTAGTTTTGGCATATGATTTAAATTTTAAAACTACGCCTATTAACTTGTTAATGATATATTAGTGTTGCCTCGAAAACATTTTCATCAAAAATTTAAGTAATGCTATGATAAATAAATAAAGTAATACTGGGGGTACCAAAATGCTATGATAAAAAAATAAAAATAAAAAGTAATAATGGGGGTATCAAAAGGCCAAAAAGCCTATTAAGATGTTCAAAAATTTTGCTGTGGCATCGGAATGTTTTTATCATGTTAGTTGAAGTATTAATATAATCCAAATATGGATATGATTAATTTATTAGTTGAAATATTTCTTTGTTTGAAATTGTTAGTTGAAATATTAATATAATAGTATAAATTAATTAAATATTGTCACATTTATTATGTCATTTGGTAAATGTAACAAAATATGAACTATTAAAATAATGATATTTTTATCACTTGGTAAATTTGATTTCTTGATATGCCCTAACATTATTTATAAAAGAACATAGCAAACTTGATAGTATTTAACTGATTTATATTGCTTATATTTATTTATTTATCTTAGAAGAAACTGAATTATGTATATTTATGTTATATGAACCATTTTTAACCACTAATATTTAGATATATCATCTATTGTATTAATTGGTATATAATATGGTGCCTATTGATCTAAATAAAGCAGTATTATTTGAGAATATATATATATATATATATATATGTAACAACATCAAAACTTGATATAAGTTTACATTTAGATCTGTGGTTTAATTTTTTAAAATAAACTTGTACTTTATTAGTGTTTTAAATTGTTTATTGAATCTTCTATTTTTGTTTAAAGATTATTTTTGCTTGGTTTGTAAATTGGTTGGGGAGTGTGAACATAAGTTGGGATTTTATGTCTTTCTACTTTGCTAATCTATTGTGTTATTTTCGTTTTAAAATTGAATCCAAAACATAATATATTATTTTTTTAGCATACGTAATCTATTATGTTATTACCAAAAAAAGAAAATATAATATATTATGTAGAAGGTGATTATTTCATTATATTTAACTCCAACTTCCATGTAAGTTTTTAGAAAAAAGACATGTAATAAAATGAAAGTCTGTGAGTTATTAGGAAAAAAATTAATTACTCAGGAAAACAATGGGATGAGAGTAAATCGTGTAATTTTTCTTTAAATAATTATAATTTGAGTAATCTATTTATACTACAAAAATTATTAAATACAATACATTATACATATTTCTATATCAAATTTTATTTTTGTACACTAATTTTACTTTTAAAAGCATGATATACATATATAAATTATATAAATTGGATGATATAGGTTTGTTAAACATATATACAGCGCATATATTTTACTTAACACGTTATATATAATCTAAATGACATTGTTTTGTTCAGCATGCATATTTCTAAAATGCATATATTCTACCTATTTATACAACTTATGCTTATATTTTTATTTGTTAGTGAAAATGGGATAAATATAACCATGATGTTGGTTAGTCCAGCAACCGTAACCGAACGGTATTTTCAGAATATTAAAAAATCATTAAATGCATGTTGTGCCTAATAAATTCCACGTGGCAAAAGATTGTAAGAGCGTTTGACTAGAAATCAAATTAAAAAAAAAATGTTTTGGGATCCAACGGTAGAGATATAGGGTAAACCTACACAGGAGAAGCAAACTTGCACAAAAGCTCCTCTCTCTCTCTCTCTCTCTCTCTCTCTCTCTCACACACACACACGCACACTGAGAGATTCGAAGATAGAAGGCCTCTTCTTCTCACTCTTCAAACCCAATTGGACACAAACAAACCCTAATTTCCCATTAAATTAAAAAAAAAAAAAACAGACAAACAAAGCTTGAAGAAGAAGACGACGACGATAAACTGAGCTCTGATCATGGCGTTCTCATCTCGCCTCTTATCCAAATCCAGACAGGTCAGTCATTCATCCAGCAATTCGCTCACGATCTCTTCCACTCTTCATTTTTCCATTTCCTTATTCGATTTGGTCATTGAGTCTTGGGCTTTCTCATATAATTTTGGTTCAGAATGGAGTTGAGATTTCTTCTCTTTGATCTCTTCTAATCGGATCCGATATGACCGATTGTTTTGCATTTTTGTTTTCAAAAAAAAAAAAAAATTTCTTTTTTGGTAATTAATTGGTGTGTTTTGGGTTAATGTAAGATGATTAGAGTGATTGGGAATATTCCCTAGATTTTTCTTTTGTGAAATTTGTATGTATTTTTCCTCGTTCTCTACTATTAGTGAAATAAAATGTTGGTAAAGATAAACCAAAATGTGGAAATCAGTGTAGAATATAGAATCGAAAAATGTATAAACTTGTGATATTTTCATGAGTCGTCGGCACATGTTTTAAGGCATTTGCACAAATTTGATGGCCCAGAATATTTTTTATTTATTTATTTATTTTTTTGTTCTTAAGTTACATTGGAAAGTAAATATTTTGGGAATCATTGACTTAAAACTGTTTTAACTAGCAGAAGGGTTAATGGACAAAAGACAACAACGTTAACAAATTTTGCTATTGCTATTAGATGTTAAAGTTCCATACTCTGGAAAATGAAAGGGGAAAAAAATGTAGACAATCCAAATATTTATCTGCTTTACCCAATTTTAATTCCTCCCCGTGGTGGCCATTCCTTGAGTTATATTCATTATTCATTTCTTTGAAATGTCATAGTTATGCGGCAACAGAGTCATCCTTCAGCAGGAGTATGCTATTCCAGTTCGTTACTTTGCCAAAGAAGCTGGTCGCCCTGCTCTTAAGGGAGACGGTGAGCTAGGAACTGCATATATATATATATTATGTTAATCTGTGTTTCCTTGCTTTACCCTTGACCAATGTTAAGTGATCCTTTAACAAATATAGTTTGGTTGACTTATCGTGTGGAAAAAAATTGGTTGTTGTGTACATTCATGTGCATGCTGGTGATTAATTATATTTTGTAAGGTTTCCTAGATACAAATGTTTGGATATTATTGCAATAAAATTTGATATAGATTTTAAGAATGTTACCATGAAAGATGAATAGTGTATTGTTTGTTTCACGTCTGATTTTGATGCCTTACAGATATGAAATCTTTATATGAAATCTTTATCTTTATGGGTAATACTGGGGTCCAATAGGTTTCTTAAAGTCTTACTATGCCCTCTTGCAGAAAGCTATAATGCCATTATTTGTCTCTAACGACATTTGTGTTTAATTTATTTTTGATGACTTTTGAGTTTGATTAACAATTAGTTACTGACAATATCTCTACATTTGCGCTGAAAAGAGATGTTGAAGAATATCTTTTTGGAGGTTAAGAACAAATTTGAGACAGCTCTTGGAGTACTTCGTAAAGAGAAGATCACCATTGATCCAGATGATGATGCTGCTGTAGCTCAGTATGCCAAGGTCATGAAAACAGTGAGGGAGAAGTTAGTATTTCATTACCCTTCTTCACGATCGTCTGTTTATAGAGTGATCCTTTTGATGTTTGCATGTGCATCTATTTGTCTGACTGCATCCATTTACTGATCTAAGTTAAGGTAATTCTTAATATGTCTGTATATTATACACAGTAACTTAGTTGGGTTCTGTTAAATATCTCTAAACATATATTTCTGCACTCTCCAAGGGAGGGAATTTTGCAAGTATACCAGCTTGTCTGCGTATGAGAAGGGAGGGAGCTTTAACAAGTAACAAATAGTGAGGCAATTAACACTAATAGGAAATAGGAATGAGCTTGAGCCATTTGTATTATATCAAATCCGATACTTCATTTTATTTTATTTTTAATTTATTTGTTTTTGCCTTTTCCTCTTTCTTATATTAGAGCATCCCCAAGGGACTCTAAAATAAAGAGCATATTATCCATAATAAAGAGCATATTTTAACATAGAGAGTGAAATTTTAAAGGATCTTCTGACAACACTCATTATTCTTTTTCTTTTTCTTTTTCTTTTTCTTTTTCTTTTTCTTTTTTTCCCCTTCCCTCTATTAACATTGATTGTGCTATTTATATTTCTTCTTTCTTTTTGTCTAAATTCTCTTTATATATTATAATAGTGGCTTGAGAATTTGTACTACATTAAATTAAAATAATATAATATTGAAATAAAGTGTGGATTTGACTCTCTACAATTGGAGAGCCAAATCCACTCTTTATATTAAAAAGTCAACATAAAAATTACATTGGAGCCTATTCTAAAGGTTGTCTCTTTTGCAGTAAAGAGTATGGGACAAATAAACAGTCCCTTGGGGATGCTCTTAGGAATTGCATGTAACTGCTAACTGTTGTATAGCTTCCCTTTTTCTCGTCATCTCTCTGTTGAACTTGAATACTATAAACAAATAACAGAATGTGCATTTTCTTTGGAAGGCAAAATGCCTCATAGTTTTTCCATTCCTTTTCTTTCATATCCCCTTTCTACAGAATATTACCTTACAGGTTCAGAATTATATTGGACACATACCCATTTGACCACTTGATTGAGAGGATCATCACATTAATCGCACTGTAGTAATTGCTTTTTGTTAGATTACGGTTTCGTTGTTAATACATTGTTTGTCCATGGAACATAATCCATGAAGTTGGCTATACCTTGGTGGGAGCACAACTTCTCTAATCCTAGCTCCATGAGATAACTATATTTTATTCTAAGAAAATAGAAGGCATTCAGATTCTCTTGCCTTGACTTCCATTGTCTTTACCTTAAATACACTGTTAAATGAGAGAGAGTTTATACACCATTTCTCATTGTGCTTTGTTGGACTTGCCTGCATTGTTAATGTTTGATTATGTTGCATTAACCTGTACTGTATTTCATGTTCTGCAGGGCAGACTTGTTCTCTGAATCTCAACGTATCCAGTATACAATCCAAACACTAACAAAGAACATTCCTGATGTTCGAACATATCTGTTGACACTGAAGGAAATACGTATCAAGTAATTTTATCTTTGTTTAATGTAGCTTGTTGTATTCCTTTTTATTAAATGTGATTTTCACGCTTTATACAACTCTCTTTTCATTTCTTTCTTATTTGGGTCTACTCTTTGTTCTTTTTCATCAGGCTACATTAAGTGAAACTTTTTCTTATTTGATTCCCAACCATATTTTTCTTAAAAATTCCTGTCAGGCTTCCAATGATTTATCATTGATACGTTATTTTCTTCTCCCATTTGCCAAATATGTTATTATTTTATATTTCCTTCATGGGCTCATCTTTGAGAGTTCATTTGACTTTTTACATGCATAGTCATGGTATGTATTGTATAATGACCCTTAATATTGGGCCGTTTGATAGGTTGTACTTGCAAATAGATTAGCATTGACGGGTTAGTGATTTTTCTTTGGAAATTGTGCTTGATTGTTTATTATGAACATGTATCCTGATGACACCAATTGAATTCCAGGTTATTTATATGGATAAATCATAATATTTGTTTATATGATTCTTTTTTGGCTTATTTCTTTCTTTATTTTATTCTATTAATATTATTTTTTTTGCAGGCGTGGTCTCACTGATGAGCTTGGTGCGGAGGCTTTGATGTTTGATGCATTGGAGAAAGTTGAAAAAGAACTGAAAAAACCTCTTCTAAGGAATGACAAGAAAGGAACTGCTCTTCTAATGGCAGAGTTTGACAAGATCAATAAAAAGTAAGTGTAAAAGATACTCTTATTTTCTGTTTGTTGAGTTTCCAAGAATAAATAAGCATCATCTATCCTAATAATGTGCTTTGATCTACAAGTTTATCCTCATTGCCAGAGCCTTGTTTGATATACTTCATTTTGGTTGAACCAATAAAAGATTTGTGGTGTCTGAAATTTCCTAAAATATTTCGAGACATTTTGAGAGGTTTAGTTTTGAGCTTGACTAAAATGAAACAAAATATTGATCCTTGGTCTTGAATTTAGAATTGCATTTTATCTGCTCTGCAAGTCATTTCCGGGAGAAACTGACTGGGAAATTGTTTTATTGACTTGATTTGTCCAAATATGTGGATAAATCTTTGCATCCTTTCTCCCCCCACCATACTTCCCTATTTCTCCTCTGTGCTTCTTTTATCTTATGATTTTACAATTGACAACTCCCATTTCGCATGTAATAGACTATTGTGTTTTCCTTATTATGAGGAAAAAAAAAAAAAAAATTAGGTTTTTACGTTCAGGATGGCAGGTAGGATGGTCCTTATTTATATGATGTTGAAATATTGCCCTTTGTTCTTGTTGGGAGAGTGTAATTAAAATATGCTCAATTAGTCTTTGTTTGGTTGAGTTGAATACCACAATGCTCAACTTGTGTAGCCTTGTATTTTCAGGCTTGGAATCCGGAGGGAAGATCTTCCAAAGTATGAAGAACAGTTAGAACTAAAAATTTCTAAAGCACAATTGGAGGAGCTGAAAAAGGATGCTCTTGAGGCAATGGAAACTCAAAAGAAACGGTATTCATTTTAGTCTGTTTCAATGACTTTATAAAAACAAGTTCTTTTATAAAGATGTTCCTTGCTTTGTAAGTTGTCTATTACGCATTCAGAATTTCTTATGTCTTATTTACTGAAAAATGGAGAGTTTAAGAAGACCTATCATGTATCATAAAATATAATGATTAGTGGAATGCTCCATTGAAAATCTGATGGTCGACCAAACCTACTATGTACCGCTCCTTATTATGATTGGCGGAATGCTGATTTTTAAAGATTGCTGGAATATTTGTGTCTATAATTGTTACCAAAAGGATCTGATGCAACACTTTTCCTTTATGAAAATTTTCAGAGAGGAATTCAAGGACGAGCAAATGGTTGATGTGAAGTCTTTGGACATCAGAAACTTCCTTTGAGACCTCTTATTCCTTACCAATGGCTCATTTGAGGTCAAACAAATCCTGATGGAAAATGGAGGCCAATGACTGTTTTTGAGTCTTGGGGAAATACATATCCTGTTTTAATAAGGCACTTGCGATTTGGGAATCCAACAACTATGGCAACTTATGAGATATCTTATGTTTTGTATTTGTTCCAATTGTTTTTAATGTTGCCAGGTGAGAACTGGAAATCTGTTATCAATGATTGCAATTGTCCAAGTTTTACTTTTCATAAGTCGTTTATGCTTGTGGTTCTATACGGCCATATGTTTCATGTTTCACAAGGTGTTCGACCATTTGTGCATGGCTTTGTTGTTATTTATGCCAGTTGGTTTACTTGGACAAAATTTACTCCACCTACCAAATTAACTTTAATTTTCTTTTCATCAATTGCTCATAGCTTTTGATATCAGGGAATTTTCTTTTCATCAATTGCCTATAGCTTTTGATATCAGGGATGAGGATTTGAACTTGGAATTCTCCAGGAACAGTTGCCTTACTATTAGGAATGTCTGCCCTAGTTAAGGTGAAAAATCAATAGATTATTAGTGTGGCCAACTTTAACCAGGGGAGGATGTATCACCTTATGCCCAGTGATAAAAATATTGGTGTTGATGGAAATGTTGAAGGTATTATTTTATGAAAATATTGTTAGAAATGTCGATATAATTACAAAAATCGTAAATATTTAATTTAAAATATAAATTTTTATATATAAGATAATTAATATAAAAAAATAATATAAAAATATAACAATTAAAATACAATAATAATAAAATAATCCATATATATTATAGTACCATATCAGTATTGTATATGAGGTTGATTATTTATTCATATCAGTACTGTATATGAGGTTGATTATTTATTTGTATTTTGATGATTAAAATCACTATTTCAAGATGTAAAAATAGAAAATAAATTTTTTTAATAATAAATATATAGAATTATTCTAAATTAGCTAATAGATTTTGTATACCTACAGTGTAGGAGTTTTATATATTTTACCTTTTAAAAATTAAAATTGATTTGTGTATTAAAGAATTATTTTTCAAATTTAGGTTAATTTAGTCCTCTTAACCAGTTAAAGAGCTTGTATCTCCATTTCCAATATGTTAGGAAAAAAAAATCAAATTTTTTAAAAAATAAGTAAAGGTCGCACATCAAACTCTATCAATTAAAATATTTGAATTTATAGAATTATCTAACACAAAACCCAAGCCAAAAAAAATAATAATAATAAAAAATATAAAAAAAAAAAAAAGGAAAAGCACTCTCTTCAGGCCATGGGAAGCACGCATGTAGAGTGACGGAACACAACCCAAAATAATAACTAAAAAAAAATAAAACAAAAGAAAAAGCAAAGTAACCCAACATATCTCTCTCTCTCTCTCTCTCTACGCAAATTGTTCGTCGTCGTGAAACTGCATTTTGTTCAAACCTTAGGAGTCCAAGTTTTTTCTTTGAACCTCTAAAACTGCCATACTGATTTCTTAATGCACAAACACCAACCTTGTTCAAACAAAAACAACATCAGCTTTTCTCTATGTAGATGTTTAAAATATTAACTCAGATTAAGAACCAGCAACTCAAATTTTCACTTTTTGATATCGATAAGAAATAGTATCAATATTGGTGATATTTCCAGAGATGTTCTTCGGAAAACCAGCATTTCTATTGATATCCATCGATAACGTCGATATTCATCGACAACGACAATGGCGACTTTTCTACAACACACTGGATAAAAATTTCTTCCCCCCTCTATCAGTGTCGAGGCTCATTGAAATCCGATATTGTCACCAATATTTTGCCAAAATCGGTGACTTTCTTCATTGCTTATGCCTTAGAGAATTTGTACTCCTACCTTAACAAATTTACACAAATAAACTTGTCTGATTACAACGGTGGTGCAAAATGTTGCTGTAGGTGGAAGGTGCTAAATTAGATGTCAACCTAGTGACAATGTTGTTTTCAGTTCATTCAAGTGAAAAAAGTAATAGACTTGTTTGACTAGTCTTCACTGCAAGATTCATCTTCCCACTATTTACCCACCAACAAATTGGAAGATTGAATTTCAATGCTAGCCAGCAGAAAACTTCAAAATAAATAAATAAAAATAAAACAAACAGAAAAACGAAAATTAATTACTTTGGAATGCAAATGTTTTGAGATTCCACCATTCAACCTGTCTCCTAATAAATGTAAACTTGGTTCAAACGGCAGAGTCGTCGTAGATAATTTGCCCACCAAGAGGAAATAAATATAAGATTGGAGGAAATTATGACCAGAGATTTTACAAACAAGACTCTAAAAATCTACTATAGCGAATATGCCTAATAGAAGGTCAACTTGATTTTGCCGCCAAAATAATTGGAGAAATTACAAAATTGGGATATTGATATTTTTGCACAGTATACTTAAACTATATCAGTACTCACATTTTCCATCCTCAATTATTTTTTCTTGGCATTTTACAACCTAAATTATGTCAAAGTTTGCACCTGGTAGTATCCGTTTAACACGTGCCTCTTACATGACTTCAATAAAAGGGTCAAAAATGTCTTTTGCACTTCTTCAAAACGAGTCTGATTCTTGTTTGGCTTCTCGGAAAAAGTTTTGGAATTGGAGTCTGCTTCTTGGATTTTTATTGGATGGGTTTCTTCTTCAATTTCTGATTCTTGTTTGGCTTCTCGAATTCCACATTGCTGGGTTTCTTGCTTTGGGAGGTTTTAGTTTTTTTGGTGGTGGTTTTGGTTGTTTTGTTCTTGGGTGAGCTTACCTTGATTAGATCTGAGAATTTTTCCTAGAAAATATTAGATGTTAATAGTAGAAGACTACAATTATTATTATTTTTATTTTATTTTATTTTTTAAAGAAAGAAAAAGAGATTCATGAAACATTTTCGTTGCTTTAGGTGGTTACCATAAATCTTTTTCCAATATATTTTGTTGGCTTTGAAACTTATCCAAGATTCATGAAATTAAAATTCTCTTCATATTTGTGGAATATGTGTGGGGTTCTGATTTGTGCATTTAATATTGAGAAAATTTAATATGAATAATGCTTATGGTTTGGCTATTGAGTATGGCCTCCATTTTTCAAACACCAAGGACAGGCAACCCACCAGTAATTGTTACTCCTACCATCTAAATTTATCATTCATGAAATCTGTATGAATCAAAAATTTTAAAATCTAAAAGGACTTCAGCCAAGCCCATCACCCAGACGAACCCGGTGAAATTTTGAAGTTATCATGCTTTGCTTACTCCCACAGCTTGGAAGTGGAATTAGGCTTCTTGATCTCAATCTCAATATTCGACGAACTCTTGGTCGAATTGCTTGTTGATTTCATAATCTTGGTGTTTTTTTCATTTAATAATATGGTTCTTGGTTTTGAAGAGGACGAAGAAAAGTGAAGAGAAATGTTCTGTGCAAAAAGAAATTTTTTGCCCTTTTATTAAAGGGTGTAAAATGTTAGAAAAACAATTTAGAATGCAAAATATAATTATTAATATTGTTAGGGGTGCAACACTACAAATAGCCTTTACAAAGTTTGTATATGGGGATTTTCACCCCTTTCCTCATTAAAAAACTATGCCAAAATTTGCATATGCTGACCGGTCAAGTTCTTCTGAAATGTGCTAAGTTAGAGCATTATAAAGTCAAACTGACGATCAATTCTCCCCTTTGAAGACAGGAAAACCTTCAGCTACTTCCATAAGAGAATCCAGCATAAGCCATTTGCCTCTCATTAGCTTCAAAATATTAAGATTTCCTTTTCTTGTTTGACTTGGGACCTTGATCATTTTTATTTCTCTTCCCAATCTTATGACTGTTTTTCGAAATTCCATGTCTTTCTGTTTTATTTCCACTGGATTTCACACTAATAATACCACCTGATGTTATCTTGCTGCTGCCATTTTGCAAAGCACTCTCAAAATCAGCTTCATTATCCACAATTGCATACTGTTGTAGAAAGGCAGGATCGAATAATCCTTCTGTATTGGATCTCATTCCTTCCTGTAAAAGCAGTATGGTTAGTTCACCTCAAGCATAGGTTGAAGGAAAGGGAAAGAAGATTAGAATACAAGCAGGGGAAAGGAAAGAGTCTCAAAGAAAAGAAGCATACCTCAACCCGCTTTGCAGCAACATTGAGATCTTCATCCACAGAGATATTATGTGGTTCTAACACAATCTGAATGCAAAATTGATAAATTACAGAGGTTACAACAATACCAACTAATGGATACAGATAATTGAGGTGCATAAGCACACACAAGCACCGACTTACTCATATCTATTTAAAAGTATGTGTGCATGGACAATGTGTGTATGCGGATTGGCAATTGGGCATTAAGCCAATTTCAATGACCAAGTTTGCCTCTCTCCAATAAAAAGTGGTTTGTGGTTCTTTCTTCATTTTCTTTCCATTTTATGTTGTGTTTTTTATTGTTTATATTTTCTCCTAACAGTCTTCCAAAAAACAGCTTGTTAAACAAACCCCTGAATATGCTTGCGTCTGAAAAATTAAAAGCTACTTGCCATAGTAGATTACTTGGGAATAGATAATAAGGTGCTAAGCCATTAGATAGATCAAGTCTTATGGAAAGTGAAAACAAATAAAAAGAATATCTTATTTTGACCAAGTATTGGTTGCCTATAAGGCAGTAAGCATCTGAGTTTAACAACTCTGATACTTTATGCCAAAAAGGCTTGTTTGATAGTTGCAGTCTCATAGAAGTAGCTCATGTAGCAGAAAAGAAATAATATGACAGAAAAAGATTCCAGTCTATGGATCTGCTAAAGTTGTGTGGTCAGAGGCGTAACTGTGTGAATCAAATGATCAACTTCAAAACATGTGAAGAGAATGAAAATCATAATTTTGGTTGTTTTCCAGATATTCACTAACCTTATGGGACAAAAAATATATATATACATATATATAAATTGTTTCTTGTTTTTTTTGTTTTGTTTTGTTTTGTTTTGTTTCTTTGGGAATTGGAAATGAACAGCCTGCCCAGCTACGGTGATAATATAAATACAGATAATCTAGAAACTATAACCATGGGTTTGCAAGAGGTAATGTAGCTCATTGCTGATATTTATCCAGATAATATAAGGGGGAAAAACGAAAAAGTAAGCATGACAGAGAATGATTGCAGAACTCCATGCATGAGAAAGGACTATAATAGTGACATGTATTATTCCAGTAATAATCAGATTACAACCGAACTTACTTCTTTTAATCTAGGCAAGCTCGACTCAATCTCCTTGGATGCAACACTCTGTAAATATTTGTAGAACTTCTTCATAACTTTTATAAATAGTGACAATATTTGTTGCCTTTCCAGTTTCAGTTGCCCCTGTAGCATAAACAAGTGGGTATGACTGAAAAAATAAAAATTGAATCACAATACTCAACAGGTAATCCACTACAGCATTACTACGACTACATATAGAACTGGAAGGCTGCTTATAGTTGATTCAAAATGGTAACTCTAAGCACAAATTCTAGTACTGCATGGCTGATACAGATTGATATAGAAATCTAAACTACTTCGAAGTTGGAGTAATTCTTGTATCTTTACAAATTTTATGATGATTAATTTTGACTAGCCCGGTTGGCACCTTGATTACTGAAGTAATTATCTCCATTTGAATTCAATGGATGTTCAGTCATGATCCTCTTCTTGCAAACAATGCATAGAAGTCATTAGGTATTCGAGGATACTCAAAAAATTCAAAATTAAATAGTCAATACTAATTAAATAACATCCCTGATCTTGTGACTTAATGTATTTTAGTAGTCTGTCCCTTGCATGTATATATTAGCATTGATACATTCAACAATCTATAATGTGGACAATTAGAAAGGCAAACCTCAAGATAGGAAATATTTTGATTCTGCAAGCCAATGCATAGCAAAATGGAAGCCTGGACATATGATAATGTAACTGGAAGTTTCTCTTGGAAATATACATGAGCAAGAATAGGAACCAGATCCAAAATCTGCAAAAGGAGAAGAATCTTAGACATAAATACACATATAGTAATAATAGATTAATTAAATATATCTCATTTCAATAAACTGAGTTTCGCAGGTCCAATTAAAAAATAAGGCAAGCAATATTCTCTTAACTAAATTATTTTCCTAATGCCCACTTTTGCATTCTATGTAATAGAATGTGGCACCTTTTAACTTACCAGGTCCATGGAACGATAAAAATGATTTCTATAACTAAATTATTTTCCTAATGCCCACATTTTTTTTTTTTTTTTTTAATCATAATTTTTGGTAAGCAGATTTATTTTAAAGTTTCATTTATAAAGTTGGATCTTTTTCTTTTTTTATTTTTTATTTTTGGTAAGCAGATTTATTTTAAAGTTTACGTGCAGTACCAGTTCATTTTTAGTAATAATACACAAGGTCCACTTTGTTCACATCTTACCATATGAAAGTCAGCAAGATTGTTGGTATAAGCTTCCAGTCGCTTCACATCATAAGGTGAAAACAACTCTTTAATCGATGTAATAAATCTATCTACATTTGACATCCCTGATTCAAGCTCCTCCACAAAATTTATTTTTGGGTCCAAGATGCTGCAAGTTATGATTAGCATGAACACCATGAACAATAAACAGGAAAATAAAGAACATAAATTCTCAATACTAACCTCATAGCAAGCTTATACTCCATTGCACGAAAACTAAGACCCAGTAGCCTAGTAAATCTTAGCCTGAAATCTATGGGTGATCAAGAGATTGTTAAGCAGTGAACTGTCAGAAACTTTATTAAGAAAAAAAAAAAAATTTGTTGCAAGAAAGAAAGAACAGAGGTACCTTGGTAGAATGGTTCAAAGAAGCCCCATTTATCTGATCCACTACCTTCAATATCATCATTGTTCAAAGGTTTCAAGACCATACAAGTATGTTCACCAGTCACAGCATTCTAATTCGTTGAGAAAAGAAACAGATAAAGTAAAATCCTAGAAAATAAGAAACATTCACATTAATCTGGAGAAAAAAATAAAAATAATCTTAACTTGAATCTGGCCAATGTAGAATGGAGCAAATTTATGTCTCCTCCAAAAGCGAAAAAGATCCAAAGTAAGGCCAAAGGAGACACCAATATAGTGAAGCTTCTCTGGTCGCCTTTCACGAAGATGAATAAGCAAATGAGGTAGATCTGTTCTAGGTTTAATATTTTCTTCTAGCAATGAAGCCTGTAAGTGGAGTAGCATAAAGTCAAGAAACCGCTGACTGTGGCAAACATATAATAGCATGCATGCAACACAGAGAGATTCAAGGAAAACAGCGTGTATGCAAACTGATTAGTGTCTAAGCCACAGACCAATATTTTCTTCTGGCAATGAAGCCTGTGGGTGGAGCACCATAAAGTCACTGAATGTGGCAAACATATAATTGCATGCATGCAACACAGAGAGATTCAAGGAAAACAGCTAGTATGCAGACTGACTAGTGTCTAAGCCACAGACCAATATTTTCTTCTAGCAATCAAGCCTGTAAATGGAGCACCATAAAGTCAAGAAACCACTGACTGTGGCAAACACATAATTGCATGAATGCAACATTGAGAGATTCAAGGAAAACAGCCAGTATGCAGATTGATTAGTGTCTAAGCCACAGACCAAAATGCTGGACACTTTGCTATTCATTGAGAAAACATTCTCAGTTTGCTACAAAAGTCGAGGGAGACTTTCATGATAAAAAATACTTGAAATTTCTAAGTGCAGACTGAAAACCAGCAAAGGAGTATGACATCGTTAGATGTGGATTTTCATCCTTCCACTAGTCCACACATGCTAAGGTAGATTGAATTGATTTGACCCAGCCCTGAGGGCTTGGCCCCAAAATAAAAGAGGTACATGAGACCAGCATCCACATGAACACCAAAACCATCAATGATAACCCTGCTCAGCTAAGATGACTACATTCTTCCTAATGTGGTGCAAAATCACACCCTATTCATGGTTGGTTCAACTAAGCTCAGTCTGGACACATCATGAACACACCAATCATTAGGGCCTGCACCAATTGGTTTCACTTTGATGCTAGAGTACTCCTTTTGCAAGTCTTTCTGTAGACTCTATCCTCAACGAAAGTTCTTCTCTGAGGAGTCCCAACTCCATCCAAATTCAACTCCTAAAGGGTTAAGATCTCAACTGTAAGGACCTCTACACATATGGACTCGAAAATGCCTAAGATGATGCTCAACATCCCCCACATGGATACTAAAAATTAAGAGATAAATAAGCACATACACGATTCTCCTGTTCTACCCTAGTTCAGGTCAGCCAGATAAGCAACATGATATTCTCACACCTTTGGTGAATTTTCACATTACCAACAAGATAAGACTTAAAGACTTGATAAAAACCTATGTGGAGCATTAGATAACTAACGATATAAAGAAAAGTAACAATATGGACAATAATGAGCTGGCCATATATATGTAAACACACATTAAGAAAAAGAAATAGCTTCAAGAGAAACAATGCAAGGTGAACAGAGCATACTTTCTGAGCAGCGTCTGTAACTCTGACAGGTGAACTCTGTGTAAGGTCTTCAGAGTCCATCTCAGAAATAGGAGTTAACTGCCCTTCAAAGTACCTGCCATCAATGAAACAATACAACTTAAAAAAGACATTTTATAAAGAAAAGAATGCTTAATCAAATTTCAACTTAAAAGACAATTTTTGGACATGATACTATAGTAGATATTTTGCAAGTGCAAGCAGAACATAAACTTCATATATCTCATCATATAACAAGATTACCAAAAGCACTATATCACTTAATGCCCTTCTGCTTCACAGTTAATATCACTATGTCATCAAATATATGAAAAATAAAACAGAAAAGTAAAGAAAAAATATACTTGGTGTGAACTTAAAGATGCACATACCTTGTCAAAAGTTCTACCGCTTGTGAACCATAGCCAAGCTGCATAAACAGAAAATAAAAAGTTAAATATTCGATATAATCTTGCCAGACAAGCTCAAGGCGATAAAAGAAAGAACTACCTTCATTGCACTAGGATGGGTAGCTATTCGTACAATACGAGCACCTGAAAGGCTGGGAAAAACAGTGTCCTGGAATTGCTCACAAAATTTCCAGGGTATTTGGTCTCCAAAGGGTTGATGACCATCACTTAAACTTCTGATTGCAGATTTACGAGAAATCTGTCCCTCAAGACAGACCTGTGAATAAAATCACAGAACATATAGTGTTGAAATCAAGCAAAAAAAATTGTTCACAACAGGAAAGAACCAGACATCTTCTCATATAAATAAAATGCAGGTTTACAATTTGCTGGATGATGGCAAATGATTTCACCTAAATAATTAAGTGCCCCATTGCAGAAGGGGTATTTATACAAGTGTGTTACATAGGCAAGGAAGATGCAAACCTGAATGACACACAAAATATCCGGAAGTTGATTTTTAGACTCATCAACAGGGCCTACAGATTCCAAATTAGTACAATGCCAACAATGTAAACAAAAGGAAGCAAAACAAGTCTAAAGGAAAGCTTATCTACCAAGTAATACAAACAAGTGGTGTGCTGGAGCATCTGCCATTAATTGTAAATCATTAGGAGAGTTTTTGTAATGAGAGGAAACATACAGCGCCATCATCCGCTGCAGAAATTACACAAACATAAGCGATCAAATAATTTGTTGAAAATTAAATACAAGGTGCAAGACCAATGTGTTACCTGCAAAAACAACTCACTGTCTTTGTGATAGGAAAAAAGCGTATCACGATTAACGTAGTAAAGGTCACATTCACTGGGTGGAGGTAATCTATTTTCCAAAAAAGAGGTCATTAATGAGGCAAATGAATATGATATCATCTTCCATCATATTCTACACAAAGATGCCTTACCCATTAAGTTTTGGAATGGAATTTGTAACATCCAAGCAAAGTAAACCATGAAGCCACGATTCAATTGGATCCCCAGAAGCATATCTGATAGATTCGTTCAGTTCTATCTTTTTGAAAAGACGACCTACAGTGGAGAGGATAATTAAGCAAGCATGTCTTAAAGGAGAGAGAACAACAACAACATTCTTGCAATCCGGATACTCTGCTAGCAAACAGTAAAAGATCCTAGTATGCAATCATTTGAAACACACCATTTTAACCCAACTGTTGAGCGGATCAAGTATGTGAATGTATACACACACTCAGATCACCTTCAAAATAGTTTTAAGATTTTCTATTAGTTCTGCAAAATTTATCTGTTAAATTCTTTTGTTGTTACAATTTTTGTAATTTAGATTTTAGAGGATTATTTTATCCTCTTGAATTGATCATTCTATCTTTCTAGTAACCTTATGTTCCTCCATTAGGAAAGGAAGAAGGGAAAAAAGAAAAAAAAAAGAAAAAAAAAGAAAAAAAAAGAAGGAAAGAACAAAAGAATCACATTATTAGACATCAAATGAATACTATTTTGGCTAACAAAACTATGTTAAGAAAAAGTTATTATTTATAATATTGCTCAACAAGTTGAACTCATTTCTGAGTTTTGTCTGTTACCTAAGTTCAAGACTCATAATATGTAGTTTTATTAATTCAATGAAATTGCTAGGAGTTGTCAATGGACTGACAAGTTTAAAATATAAAATTCTACGCATGATTAACCCTCTAAATGAGGTAAACATGCTTTGTGTCCCCTAGTCAGTAGAAGAGAAACAGGAGGATAATCATCCAATGCACACAATAACTTGGGTTATCTAGCCCTTCGGTTGACCAATACTCATTGTCACAAAAAATGCAATAACAGCTTTCAGTTTCATGTTTCATTTTTATAAGTGGAGACAGACCATATAAAAAAGAATTAAATAGATCTTTTGGGGAGAAACAGGGAAGGGGGAAAGACTACAATCATGGCTATTTTAGCTCAGCTAATTGGTCTTTTCAGAAATGGGGAAAAAACATCTGTTTGAACAATTAGACTCATTAAATGAATTGATGCAATGATTTCAGAACTTACACATAATAGATGGAAATACATTTTCCATGAAAGAACTTTAAATCACACATATTACCGAATTGACATATGAAACTACAAATATGAAATTAAAATTAAAGGGCTAGGTGAAGCAGAGAGTACCAGAAAGAGAACCCTCTACACTCTTAGCAGACGCCTGGCTTTGCTCTTCTAATTGCTGCAGAAGTTTTAATGACAATGATCGACCAGTACCTTCATAGCTTTCATGTAAAAAAGCAATTTATAATCTACTTCAGATGTAAAATATTTAAATTGCTTTAGAATTATCTCATACATAAGAAGATAACATTATGCTTGAGCAAAGGGGAAACATTAACATTCAACATTATTATACATTTTAGTAAAATTTCTATTACGAAAGCTGTTATTTCTAGCCTATAACAAAAACAATTCAACATAAGATCAACATAGGAAATTTGTACCCATTCACAGTAGATGAAAGGAAAACCAGGTAGGGGCCAAGCAATGACTTCACAATTGGCAGCGGAATAGCTGCTGCCTCATCAATAACCAACAACTCAACTTGAGAAAGCTTTTCATGTTCATGAGGCTGTATGTACTGCAAGAATATGTCACAAAAATATGAGAAACTATATAAGCAATCACATACATAATAATATCACATGGAAAATAAATCCAAATCATCAGTTAACCTGGATAGTTTGTCTGTGTTGCTTGTAGATATTGATCCGAATAGTTGCTTTCTTGAATTCAGGGTTTGCACTTTTCACCACATCAAAATCTAAATGCTCCTATGAATTAAGGTGATTGAAATAAAGCTTAATTAGCAAGTCCAATATATATCAAAAGAACAAAGAAAGAAAGTGATATTTTGAGAATGTATCAATAAACATTCAGAGAAAATCAAAGAAACAGAAAAGAGAAAATGACACATAACATGCTGAAAATGAACATTGCTATAGAAAATCCCTAATTTTGTTCAAACTAGCATGACTGAAGTAGGATACAAGAAAACACAATTCAAATGCAGAAGTACAACTACAACTATCTACCAGCAGCAACAGCCTCCACAAAGGGAGTTAATCATGGATCATAATCTAAAGATAACATAGTATATCAGAATGTCAACAGCAGCATAGGGCAGTGTACCTTATATTCAAGTGCCTTGAGACCATAGCAAACAAATTCAAACAAGGTCTTTAAATTCTCAGGACTGGGTGCAGTTACATAGATATTTGAATACCTAATAAGATAAATTTCTCTTATCAGAATATAACAATGATCATTTTTCTGAAAAAAACAATAAATATGCATAAAATGATAAAATAATCCTTCATTAGTACATTATGCAGACACATTACCCAGCAGCAACAGCACCGGCAATTGCCAAACCAAGTGCAGCTGATTTACCACGGCCACGAGCAGCAAGTAAGGCCACAGTACTTCGAAGTGTCTTGTCCAGGATTGAATCAAGAAATGTAATGACAGCTTTTCCCTGTTCAAATATTAAAACTTTTACTAACTCAAAGAAACAATGATATATGTCCACAGTCCACGCATGGTAGTTGTAAACTTAAATCATGCCCAACAATCTCTACCTGGTCTAATGTACAACACTTCTGTATCAATGGGCCGACTGGAAAATCATCATTCAGTTGTTCTTTCAGATTCTTAAGGTCCTGTTCTGCTTCTGATAGCCCTCCAGAGTCCTTTGATTATCACATGGGAAAAATAGTACAGATATATATAGCTTTTAGTCAAACTAGACTACTAGATGACTAACCACTAGTACAATTAACTCCTCCAAAGGGATAAAATGGCAAACAAACAAACTCTGCTAATCATACACTTACGAACATAAAACAAACTCTTTTATGTCCCATTTCATTATTATTATTATATTATTATTATTTTCAATTTTGATTATATACCAAAAAAAATATATATATATACATATATATATATATATATATATATATAATTTTTCTGGTATGCACCATAATTTGCACGCCTAACGTCAGGCAAAACCTGACAAAGGTGTCAGCAACTTTTTCTTTTTCTTTTTTTCTCTCTCTCTTTTTTTTTTTTTTTTTTTTTTTTTTTTTCCCCTCTTCGCCTTTCTTTCTCCATTTATCCCTCTGTAAATTTCATGGACAATAAAAATAAAGAATGCTAATATTACAAAATTCAATTTCCCTTCTTCTCAAAGAGTTAAAGATGCCAGATTTCAGCGGACAATAAAAATAAAGAATGCTGACGTTACAAAACTCGATTTCCCTTTTATATTCTAAGAGTTAAAAATGCCAAAAAGTTACCTCTTTAACAGGAATTGGTCTAATCGACCTTATATGAGAGGAAATTGGTAAAATGTTTAATTCATCATCCATTACTACACATGTCTTGCAAGATGCAAGTGATAATAAGAAGCGCTCATTAAAGCGTCCAGCAGCCTCAGAATGGGATTCGGTTCGAAACCTCTCGTGAACATCCTGAAATCAGTAAGCCTCAAATAAAATTCTTATTTTGATGTTTTAACTCCACAGAGAAATAAATGATAAGTTAATATGATTGTTAATAAGTTTAGTAGAAAGCAGAAATTCACATTGAACTAGTTGTTCAAAATTTAAAAGCACAGCCAAGAGACAAGGCCGATGGATTTCTGTTTTCATAGAGCTAAAAAAGGTTTAATACTCTGTATATATGATGGTAAACATGTCTTTGGCAAATAACTATCGCTTCTCTTTCATATAAATACTTATAGTAGAAATCAAAACAACTCAACATTTCCACCAAGCCATAACATTGAAACATGTAATGTTATTAGGTTATACTGCTATACTTGCACATATATGATATATATTGCATAATTTGAACAAACTAAACTCTTGGTGACTAAGAATAAAAAAATGTACAAACTGGTATCGAGAAAGGATTATCTTTGTACCATGACCATGGTGTACAGACTGGTAAGTGAAGATAGAGATCGAAGCAATAATACAACTAATCCCCCACCCTCCACTGTCTCTATTGTTCTTGCAAGTAGATTTGGAGTCACAGCCTCAAAATCCTGAAAGCAACTCAAACAATGAACTTGATCTTTAAATATTTTAAAATAAATAAATATTTTTTATTAATTTGTCAACAATTTTACATAGATGAGAAAGCTAAAATTCAATTAAGCGATACCTCATCCACATGCACTTTGTTTCTTATTAAACAAAATAATATAGGCCATAAAGTGCATTTACATGAATAATACAAGGTACATGTCTTTCCTAAAAGAGACAAAATTGTTGAGAGTAGATGGGACTTGGAAGAATAAAATCAGGAGAAAAAGTGGAGATCATAGTCAAAAAGAAGTGTGAAAGTAAGTGGAATTGGTGTGAATAGCATACTAGATTTATTAATTTATTCTCAATATTCTCATAAAGTAAAAAAAAAAAAAAAATTCAAAATTTTTCGGGAAAATATTTATATTTTCAAAAGAAAAATTGAGAGAACTTCAGATTGATGATCCTATCAGAGAAGTGTGCTTGGCTAGGACGATTTAAATGTTACCTGAAGTATACACATCCTAAAGGTATTACCAAGAATTCTTTCAGAATCCTTATACAAGCAGTATGTTAATCCCCCAGTTTCAAGAAAAAGAGAAAAGTCATCAACTTTATCACGATCGAGCTGCCCCCTCAGCAATAGTTTCTTCATCTGCTTTGCACGTTTTTTCTTGTGGCTGCATCATATAGCAAACCAATTTAATAATGCGAAGAAACAATAAAGGAAAATCTTTCAGAAAAAGAGACAAATAAAAGCGAAGCATATTCATAGTATAACTGAAACTGAGCAACAAAAGCATACTTTACCAATCAATTCTTCATAACAAAAATTGTAGCTGTAAATTCTGGAATAAAGCGAGGTTGGATATGGCATGATGGGAAAAAATTCCCTTAGGTAATTATTATTAATGGTATTATTATTCCCTTAGGTAATTATCCCATTTGTTCAACATCGTTTGATGTAAGCTTAAAGAAACTAGCCCAATAACAGAACCATCTCCACAATGAGCATACAGAGATATCCTCATTGGGTTATTTTGAACAGGTCAGTAAACAAAAAATAATAATAACAATAATAATAAACAAAAAATTGGTTTATGTTGCTCTTTGAAGTTCTCCTACATTTTATTATTACACCTTTTACCTTCCTAAAATTCCAGTTTTCTTTCCCATTAAAATCTCATATTTGCTATACATATTGATCAAACAAACAATATCTCACATTCCACTAGCACCCCTTTTTATTTATTTATTTATTTATTTTTTCCAAATGAAATGTATACAAACAACTAACCTGCTTATGTCAAGCTTGTCCTTGTAGCACCACAATACAGTAGGTTTGAACTTTGTTGCTGCCTTGCCTAGCAAATAGTGAAGGTTCACAATCTGCAGAGAGTTAAACAACAAAAGTTACCATACTACATTCCACACAAAATATAACAACTCAGCAATAAATCCGGAGATTCTTTCTCTGCAACCAAACAATAAAAATCACAACAAAAACGCACCAAAAAAAAAAAAAAAAAGAATCAAAACACTATCCAAACCAACAAATACCAAAAACACTAATCAACCAATGCTCTGCTTTCCATCGAGCTGCTGGGGAAAAAAAATTATCGCTCCATCATAATTCCTCCACCGGAAGCCGAACCTAACCAAACCAATATCTCAATTTTTACATGTATTTAACCCTCTTCTTTTCCTCCCTAGGGACACACAAAATTCCCCCACAAACACAAACAAATACGTATAATACATATATATATATATATAGAGAGAGAGAGAGAGAGAGAAGCGGTGCCTGGTCGCGGGACTTGTCGCCAATGATGACGAACATAGAGCGGTGCCTGGTTTTGACACCATTCTCAATGAGGGTCCGAATGCGCTCGTCCACCTTCTTCCTCACTCTGTCCTTCTGAAACGGTGCCCCTTCACTCTCCATAGAGAACGACCAGATAAGCAGAGAGAGAGAGAGAGAGAGAGAGAGAGGGCGACGGAAGTGAGTTGAACTGGAAGATGCTCTGGTTTTTGTTTTGGTTCCACGAGTAGGGTTTATGAAACTAGGAGGTTTTGAGGGTTTTCTATTTTTATATTAGAGAAATATTTATTCTAATATAAATATATATATATATATATATTTTTTTTTTTATTTCGTTTTTTATTAGTTAACCCGTTCATTTATTATATTTTATATTTTTGTTCGTCCTTCTGGTATGATTAGCTAAATTATCGTCCCTAAAATAGCTAAATATAATTTTTTTTTTTTGGGCTCAACTAAATATAATATAAGTGTTTTTTAATAAAAATATATTATAAGTGTTTATAAAAAAGTAATTTAATATCTATATATATATAATGTGGATATATTTAAATAGTACATGTTTGAGATTTATTAGGAAAATAAATTATTAATAGTTGTATGAAAATTTCTGTCAAAAAAAATATTTGTATGAAAATTAATTTATTTTGTTCCAAATGCTATATAATTCAATTCATATATATTTCTGATGATATATTAATTTAAAATTTTAATATTGATCAAATAGTATAATCAAAAAATATTTTCTCTATGCCCAGTGTGTATTAGGATCCAATTTTTTTGTTTTAAAAAAATCAAATAGTCAAGAATGTAAAAATTAATTTATTTGTATAATTTATAAAAAAAAATACAAATTGTTAAAACTAGTTTATTATTATTATTATTATTTTTTAAATATTAAACATCTTATTTATTTATTTATCTATAGTATAAACCCACTTTCCAAGTTTGACAAAGGTTCTCTTTCAAAGCCCTGTTCTGTACAGCATAGAGGAATGAGCTCCACTACCTTCTCTCTGTCTGCTCAAGCCCATATCACCACTCCCAGTGGCCATAGCTACAAGCTCTGCTGCAAATCTCCAAATTCTTCGCAAACGCCCAAATCAATCTCTGTCCGCTTGAAACCAAACAGACCCACAAAACCTTCTAGCCTCTGCACCCGTTTTTCTCACTCACCCTCTTCAGTTTCCTCGAATTCAGACCGTTCTGTCACTCCCCAGAAGAATTTACAAAGAATTTTGGTAGAAAAATTTGTGGGTTTTGTTATTGGGTCAGTGATTTTTGTTGGGTGTTTTAATGTAAGAGGAGCTATAGCATTACCTGCCCCAACAAGCAGTTATTCAAACGCAAATTTGGAGGAAGGTAGAGATAAAAGCGAGGATGAAGAGTTGTACGAGAAGATTTTGGAGAAGGAACCGAGAAATGTTGAAGCTTTGAAGGTGGTTTTGTATGGGAAAATGAGGAGAGGGAAGACAAAGGAGGCTGTGAGGTATGTGGAGAAGTTGATTGATATGGAACCTGATGAAGTTGAATGGAGGCTTTTGCTTGCGCTTTGTTATGAAATCATGGGGCAACTTAGTACTGCAAAAAGATTGTTTAAAGAAATCTTGGTGGAGAGACCTCTCTTGGTCAGAGCTTTACATGTATGGTTGTCCATTTTGTTCTTGTTGCTGTTTAAGTTTATAATATCTAGATGCTCTTTATTTTCCTCTTTAAAAACTGAAATCTTATAAAAATAAGGATTGAAATTTGTGGGGTTGGAGTTAAATTGGTATTGGAGTAGTGGAGGATCATAAATTGGTGGTTGATTGAAGTTGCAAATTATCTCTTCGTAAATTTCTCTTCCTTCTCTATCCTTTTTCCATTGAATTTAGTGGGAAAGTAATATTTTTCCCTGATCTATTCATCATCGGCTCAAGAATTTTATAGGATATAATGATGAGACATAAAACCTACTTGGAAGATTGAAACTCTCTCTTAATCAAACCGGGGCCAAAAGTCAGAAAATGAGAGTGGAAACTTTAACATGTTCCTATTGGTATTTATTTAAATGCATTGTTACTAGCAACATTGTGAAAATGAATTCTTTTCCCATTTTCATTTGTGTATTATCTTAGCTTTAGAAACTGAAATTCGCAATCCTTTTTGTTCACAGGGTCTAGCTTTGGTGATGCACAAAAACCATGAAGGTCCTGCCGTTTTTGAGATGCTAAATAAGGCATTAGAAGTTGCACGCCATGCAAAAAGAGTCACTGAAGAGAGGAATATCAAAATTCTGATCGCGCAAATGCATGTTGTAATGGTATGGCCTCATTAGTTCAGCTACAGGATTTTTTTAAAATACTGGTTGGGGCTACTGCCTTACTGGATGTCCTATGAAAATCATATTGATCTAAAATGTATTGTATTATTTTTGAGGTTACCAATCTGTGGTTTAAAGATGAAGTTATAGTGGAAAAAGAAAATAGTTTCTGGAATCTGCATTAAAGATATTTCCTTTTTGATCTCATACTTGTATGCCTTGCAGGGGGAATTGGAAGAGGCCTTGCAGAAATTTCAAGATCTAATTGATGAAGATCATCGAGATTTTCGGCCTTATCTTTGCCAGGTGAGCTTGCAAATTTTGTTTTCTTGCTGCGGCTAGTTGGTTTCTTTCTGTTGTGCTATCCCTTATCTTTTTATGGTTGAAAGATTTTCTTTTCGGCTAGTTGAATTACATGGTTGCTTCCCAGATGGAACTTGTCGCACTTGCATATTATGGAATGCATATATTAGACCATACGTTAAGGCTGTTAGATCACTGTCTATGCCGAAAACCTAAGCCAATAGGAAGCTGGCCCAACTATAAACATCAAGCTACCACACGATCTATCATCAACACAGCCCCTACTGTGTAAGCCAGGCCACACACACATGGACTGTGCTAATGGGCCTTACACATGCATATTATGCAAATGGGATATTTAAAAACAAGATCTTGCAGTCACCAAGACTTTGATGCCATGTAAAGTCATAAATGCTTTGATACCCTGTTGAACATCATTTGTCCTAAAAGTTAAGCTGATGGGAAGGGGGCTCATCCAACTATGTATATTAATTTAACACACAATTTATTATCAACAAATACATGATAAATGGGGCCTTATCTAGGGGCATTCTACCCTTTCTATGTTACTTCTCAGTTCTCCCTGAACATCATTTTAATTTGTTGATAAGTTTGAAAAGACAACATCTTATCAATTGGTAAGCCAAGTAACCCTTTTTAACTGTCTGAAGATTTAGGCCTGTTTGTTTTTTTTTTCACTTATATCTTAATTTGACTTATTTTAGGTTATAATACATTTTATTTTTGTTTGTTTTTGCAAACCTAACAGTTAAATGAAAAAGCTAAAATATTTCACTTTGCACTTATATCTGAGCAACTTTTTAACTCTTTTTTACCCAAAATTGCCCCTGCCAAAATTGTAATTCCACTAAACAACTGTTGCTTGCTCTCTCTCACTTGTTCGCTTGCTCACTTGCAACCAGCCTCCATTGTTGATTTCAAGCTCACCCTTGGCATCAAAAACCCACAAAATCAATCTCCTCAGTCCTACAGAAATAAAAACTTGCACACCTAGATGACGCAATACCCCTCTCTCTTTCTCTCTCTCTCTCTCCCCCCTCCTCTCTCAATCCAAAATTAGGGCTAAGCTTTTCCAAAATCTGATTTGGTCTCGATCTCAGTAAGAGCTTTAATGGCAGACTCATCAAAATCTTGACTCAGATGGACTTGTAATTTGTATGATGCTCTTGTTTTCAGGATTTAATGTTCTCTCTTCCTTCGAGGTATCATCCATGGAGAGAGAAAATAATTCTAGACATAGAAAGTCTCTTTGTACTTTTTTTTTTTTTTTTTTTTTTTTTTTTTTGGGTCTACATCTTAAAAAACCAAATGAAAACAAACAAAATATCTAAACACTTAATCTAAAAAGTTCCTTTTAGATATAAGACGCACATATGTTTAATAAGATTTAAGAGGATCATTTTGGATATGAGACGCACATATGTCTAATAAGATTTAAGAGAGAGACCTTTTAGATATAAGACGCACATATGTTTAATAAGAGTTAAGAGGATCATTTTAGATATGAGACGCACATATGTCTAATAAGATTTAAGAGAGAGAGAAAAAAAAAAAACACACCCTTACTTTATAAGTTTTTGTGAAGTGGAATATCCTCAAGTGATTAGTTTGTAGTGTTTATTGATACTTAGATTCTCACATAATCAGAATATCAGATTTACCGTTATCAAATGGCTTTAAGCTTCTCTCCTATGCTATGAGGTTTATGAGATGCAGAAATAATGGGAAAGACAATTGCTAGGCAGTGAGAAAGGGACGGAGAAAGTTCATTGCACATATATGAGCTAATAAAAAATAATGGAAAAAATGAAAATGGAAGAAAGAAAAAGTAGTTGAAGTACAATGGCAGCTAAAAGTGTAAATTTGTGGCAGGGAATCATCTACAGCCTACTGGATAAAAAAAAGGAAGCTGCTGAACAGTTTGAAACATATCGATCTCTTGTGCCTGAAGAATTTCCACAAAGGAGATTTCTTGATGATGTTGTCTTGGCTGCAAAAACCCAACCTAAAGAAAAGTTCCAGAAGGAGTTTGCTGCTGAATTTTCATAGCAGAAGTAAAGCAGCAGCACCTTGTTGAGACTCTGCGTCTGTTATTAGTATAATTGGCAGCTTTTTATGCCTTGAAACTACATTTCTTTGGGAGAAAATACTTATAGAAATGGGGATGAAGTTGTGTAATGTTGATGGAAATGCAACCAAACTGGGGCCTTTAGTTGTATTGGAGACTTGAGAATGATTTATTTGAGACTTTGGTTTAGTGTAGTTGGGAGTACATTGTACATTCTTACTGAAGTAGCTAATTTGCTTGTAACCCTGCGAAATGTCTGTGATTTCAAGCTGTTTATGCTGGGTGGTTTAGACCAAAAACAGAGTCATTTTCCTTTTCGGAAATGCGACATAATTTGAAAGTCCAAAGAAGCAATATATATAATATGTGTATGTATAGGTTTACACACACACACACATATATATGTATATATATAGGTACACACACACACACACACACAGAGATAAGCAGTATATATATATATATATATATATAATATGTGTATATATAGGTATACACACACACACACACACACACACACACACACACACACACATATATATATATTTCTCTTTTTCTTTGACAATTTGGGTTCTTTAATCTGTACGATCATAAAAGAACATTCCACTATATCTAATATGTTTGCAATTTATCTCAAGAACTTAAAACCGTTACAATATGCAATATATTTATAAGTATCATCTACTGAAGCAATAGGGAAAATATGAACAAAGTAAAAGAAATAAACAAAAAATATAAACTAACACAACTATGGCTAGAATTTCTCAAAAATGACTGCATGAAGTCTTGAGCACAATTCTGTCTAGGAACCCGCAATAGGCAATGCTCCATCGTGTGTTGAAGAACAACGAACCCAGCAGACCCCAAAAACCGAACACAAATCCAAGTGCCAAGCTCAAATACAAGTAATTTTCTTCTAATATTGATTGGCCTTGTCCACCTTGCTTTCCTTCACTGTGAGTGCTCACAGTTACAGAGCAATTTTGATGAAGTGGTGGTCCACAAAGTTGATTGCCAATGAAACTGGACTCATTGAAGGATTGAAGCTGCGGGCTTGTTGGAATTCGTCCAGTAAAATTGTTAATAGGACAAATCTAAATCGCTTAGAAATGTCGAACTGGTGATGTTTGCGGGTATTTCGCCATGGAGTTGATTTCTTGACAAATTTAGAGATTCCAGTGCTTTCGTATCGCCAATCTCTGAAGGAATTTTTCCAGTCAAATGATTATTGGACAGATTCAATGCTTACAAGTTGAGGAGTCTGGTTAATTCCACAGTGAAGTTTCCATGAATATTGTTGTCTGAGAGGTCTATGATTCTTACCAAGTTAAGGGTGGAGCTATAAGAAACTTGTCTCCCTTTTATCACCACCTCTGCATCTTCCCTCAACACTAAATCACTATAATAAAAATAATCGACAGAGTTGTGATCTGGAGCTTGGAAGGTGGTCATTGCAGTCAAATTATAGAAACATCTTGGTATTGTTCCTGATATGTTATTATGTGCCAGATCCAATATCTGAAGATCTTTAAGATTGCAAAGTTTTGGAGGAATATCACTTTGAAATTTATTCGAACGGAGATTAAGAATCTTCAGTGTTGAAAAACTTGTCCCGATCCACTTGGGTATGGTTCCAACAAATTTGTTTTCACTAATGTTGAGATTATCCAATGTTGTGCACTTGCTTAGGGACATAGGCAATTCCCCTGAAATATTATTGTTGCTTACTTGCAATGAGCGGAGACTAGTCAAATATCCCATGGAGCTTGGGATAACCCCTTCCAAATTGTTGTTTCTTAGAATCGCCAAATTTTTCCATCTCCACCAGCAGTCTGGGATTTCTCCCGAGAAAAGATTATTCCCGAGATAAATGTATGAATAGGGTAGCCCATTTGGAAGACTTTCATTCTTATTGCAGAAGAAGTGAAAGACAGATCCAGAAATTTGTTATATAAAAGAACAAGGTTATTTAACCTGCAAAGTTTCCCAAGAGAATTTGGTATTTCCCCTTCAAGTTTATTCCTTGCCAAATTAAGTTTCCTGATACAAGTCAAGTTTCCAATGGCACCTGGAATGTTACCTACCAAGGAATTATAATAAAGATCAAGGAATTCAAGAGGGTTAAAACCACACATCCATTGTGGTATGGTAGAACTGAAATAATTTCCTGATAGATCGAGGTTTTTGAGATGAGACGTCATGTTGATAAGACCAAAAGGAATTGACGTTCCTTTTAAAGAAACTACCCCTGCAAGATAAAATGAATCCAGATTGTTGAGACTGAATATCCAAGCGGGCATAGAGGGTCCCAGGCTGTTAAAGGAAAGGTCGAGGATGCTAAGTGAAGTAGAGTTTATCACAGCAGGTACATGATCAGCAGGGATGTTAGCAATATCACGGAAAGGCAAGTATAACTCCACCAAAGAGGGTAGAGTGTTTAGCACTTGCAACCAATCAGAAGCATTGCTAAGACTAACTCCACCTATGTCCAGGTATTGCAGTGAAGATAGAACACCTATGAATTGAAAACTCTCAACCTTCAAATGTGGACTTACCCCATAATCATATTCATCATTGAGTTTAAGGTAGCGGAGATCGGAGAGATTTCCCAATTGGTGAGGGATTATCCCTCCAAATTTAGCATTTGAGAGGCTGAGAAATGTTAAACTTGTAAGAAAGCCTATGAAGCTGGGAATTTGAATGCCTTCAAAATCGTTGGAGCTTAGATCCAAGTAATTCAGATACTTTAAACCAAGCAAAGAAGTATTTATCTTACCACCCAACCTGTATGTCGAATTAAATTGAAATTCATCAAAGTAAGTATTATTTGGGAAACCAAGATGTAGCTCCAGGACATAACCGGTTATGTTATGGCAAACAACACCAGTCCAGCTGCAACAATCCACTTCGCCACCCCGCGAGGAAAGCCGGTTCATAGGGTCCTTGAGGTCTTGTTTGAATCTCAGAAGAGCTTGCCTCTCACTTTCTTTGCAAAGAACCTCCGCATTTCCACTGCACAAGTTTAAAGCACTTATGATTGCAATGGTTAGTAACACATAAGCAAAGCTGCCGGAATTCTCCATGAAATTTAATTTGAAAGAAATAAAAACCGTAGAAGCTTAAGTAATTAAACAGGCTGCAATATTATGAATTTATGAATTCAACTTTTAATTTGTTGCAACTTGCTCCAATTGGATGATAGCGGTAGACTTCGTCCCTCATAATCAATATTAAAATGTATCTTGGTCCTATTCAGACATTATAATTTTTAGTTTGTTATAGTTAGTAACTGGGAACAGGAAGGCTAACACGTTTCTAACTTTTTGGAGAAGGAAAGAAAGCGTGTCTGGTTGATCACTGTCCAGTGTCTGAGTACAATCCCAAAATTTAATAACTTATACTAACTAGTTTCGCCAAATCTCTTTAATTTATGATAAAAATATTTATGCAGGAGAAGCTCCCATGGAAAAGGAAACAATTGAATCATTATGGTCAACAACAATGAGGCAGATTAGTAAAACCTGCGGATCAAATTATTGTTCATTTCTTATAAATTGAACAAATTGTGTTGACCGAATGGGATGCCTGGTTTGACCAAATAGCTGCTTGACAAGGTTTTGTTTTATTACTTGATTCTATAATTATTAATTAACAAAACCTGCTGCTTAATAAACTTTCAATTATAAAAATGTTCAAATAAGACAAAAATGATTTGAAAACCTCTCATTATTTTTGAAAATGATTTAAAAAAAAAAATGTTGTAATTGTAATGCCACGATTTTTAAAGTTATTGGTGTGGATTACAGCCTTACTGGATGTCCTATAAAATCAAATTTATCTAAATGTCTTAGGTTGCCGATCTGTTGTTTGAGGCTGAAGTTATAGTAGGAAAAAGGAAACTAGCGTCTGGAATTTGCATAAAAGTTGGACATTTTTATTTTTGATACAACACTTGTATGCGTTGCAGGGGGAATTTGAAGAAACCTTGGAGCAATTTCAAGATCTAGTTAAGGAGGATCATCGAGATTTTTGGCCTTCTCTTTGCCAGATAAGCTTGCAGATGTTGTTTTCTCACCGCTGCTAGTTGCTATCTATAGTTAAGTTTAATATGCAGTAAATGCACTTTTAAACAAACAAATATATCTGTTTTTTAAACATAACTATAACTAATCTTATCTATGTTTAATATTTAGACACATATAAGGCTTAGATTTTAACTCTAGAAAAATCTAAACACTAACTTTTAATCCTGCTGTTGAACTAATGTGGCATTACAATTACAACACTTTTTTAAAATCGTTTTCAAAAATAATGCGAGGTTTTAAATCATTTTTGTCTTATTTGAACATTTCTTTTTTTTAATGATCAAGAGTTTATTAAGTAACAGGTTTTGCTAATTAATAATTATAGAATCAAGTAATCAAATAATACTTTGGCAAGCAGCTATTTGGTCAAACCTACCAGGCATCCCATTCGGTCAACGCAATTTGTTCAATTACTAAGAAATGAATAATAATTTAATCAGCAGGTTTTGCTAATCTACCTCATTGTTGTTGACCATAATGATTCAATTATTTCCTTTTCCATGGAAGCTTTTCCTGCATAAGTATTTTTATCATAAATTAAGAGATTTGGCGAAACTAAATTGTGTAAGTTATTAAATTTAGGAATTGTGTCCAGACACTGGACAGTAATTAACCATACGCGCTTTCTTTCCTTCTCCAAAAAGTTAGAAACGTGTTAGCCTTCCTGTACCAGTTACTAACTGTAAAAAACTATAATATCTAAATTGGACCAAGTTACATTTTTTTCATGTAGCTCATGTGGGATGAAGGCTACCACTATCATCCAAAAAAATCAAGTTGGACCAAATTGCAACAAATTGAAAGTTGAACACCTAAGTTGCCATATTTTAAACTTAAGAAGCTCAAGAAAAACTAACCCAAACCATATGGTACTAAAATGCAATTATCCCAAATATTTATTAGAAAGAAATTTTGTGGGAACAACAATGCGAAATTCACCTATATAAATTCATAATATTGCAGCCTGTTTAATTACTTAAGCTTCTACAGGTTTAAATCTTTTACATTAAATTTCATGGAGAATTCCGGCAGCTTTTGCTTCTGTGTTACTAACCATTGCAATCATTTAGGACTTTAAACTTGTGTAGTGGAGATGTGTTGGTGCTTTGCAAAGAAAATGAGAGGCAAGTTCTTCTGAGATTCAAACAAGACCTCAAGGACTCTATGAACTAGCTTTCCTCATGGGATGGCAAAGCAGATTGTTGCAGCTGGACCGGTGTTGTTTGCCATAACATAACCGGTCATGTCCTAGAGCCACATCCTGGTTTCCCACACAATACTTACTTGGATGAATTTCAATTTAATTCGACATAGAGGTTCGGTGGTAAGATAAATCCTTCTTGGCTTGGTTTAAGTTAAAGTAGAAAATGGAAACTAGCATTTGGATTTCGTATAAAAGTTAGACACCTGTATGCATTGCAGGGGGGAATTGGAAGAGACCTTGGAGAAATTTCAAGAACCAGTTAATAAGGATCACGAGATTTTTGGCCTTTTCTTTGCAGGTAAGCTTGCAGATGTTGTTTTCTCTTGGCTGCTAGTTGCTATCTAGTCGTTAAGTTTATATGCTGTCAATGCACTTTTAAACAACAAAAATATATCTATTTTCTAAACATACCGTAACAATAACTAATCTAATGTATGTTTAATATTTAGATACAAGTGAGGCTTAGATTTTAACTCTAGAAAAATCTTAAGACTAACTTTTTGTACTAAGAAGAGAGTACATTGGTGTATTAGATATTCAAGAGGAAAAGTTTCATTTCCTCTGTTTTTCTATTCTTTGCCAATTACTGGCTTTGCTGCCTTTTAAATTTATTTGTCAATCTGTTGACTGCTGACCTGCCTAACTGAAAAAATTAGCCAATACTGATGTTTTATTCTTTATATTTTTCCTTATTTCTTATGTTTGAAAGATACTGTTCTGACTGGTTTTTTTCACGTTACTTTCATTTGGCCGATATATTTATATAGTTGGACACAATAGAACCTGAATTTGTTGTATGTACTGCATATATTACACCATATGTTAACGAATTAGACCATAGACTGGGGTCATATCTAGGGATATTCTATTTATAAGTCACTTCTTGCTGAACATCATTCAAAGTTCATTGAAAAGTTTGAAAGACAACATCTTATCGATTGTTTAGACAAGTAACACATCTTAACTCTGTTTGAGGGTTTATTTTATAAGTTTGTGAGAACTGGAATATCCTCATTAGTGTTCAGTTTGTAGCTTGTATCAGATAGCTATGAGAAACAATATATGATAACATTCACATCCAACAACATACTTGCCCCTGAACATTGCTAATCTGTAGAGAACTTAGGATATTGACATATTGTAGATGAGCCTTAGATCCTAGCTATGATGTTTTAGATAGAAATTGTTCAAGCTTCCACTCAGAATAGCTATTATGCTCGTCTTGTACAAAAAAGTAGTTACATTTTTTGTTTCTTTTGAATATTCCATTCGTCGATAATCTTCTTAATTGCATCTCCAATCATTATGTTACCCTCTGCTATGTGTTTTATGTTTTGAACATCCATAACCTGGCTGGCCTCTTTAACTTGAAACAAGAAAATAAGCAAAAACATCATATAACTTGCAAATACAAATAATAGGACAAACAACTGAAGAAACTTTTGATTAGTACATATTTTTGGCACTAAATATAACTGCTTTTACAAAGAAAACAGTAAAAGAGTTTAAAATTTTGCCTCCCATCTTATCGGAAGATAATAAATAAATAAATAATAACAACATATAAAAGTACTCCCTATAGGAGGTTTACAAGACACAAAAATAATGTGATGAAGAAAAATAGAGGAAAGGAAAAATAGTTGTGGAGTTGCAGTACAAAGTACTCCCTATAGGAGGTTTACAAGACACAAAAATAATGTGACGAAGAAAAATAGAGGAAAGGAAAAATAGTTGTGGAGTTGCAGTACAATCAACCTCTTGTTGTGGATTTGCAATACAATTAATCTCTTGTCCCTAAAGAATTTCGGCAAAGGAAATTTCTTGATGATGTTGCCTTTGCTACAAAAATCTGATTTATAAAGAACAGTTTCAAAAGGAGTTTGTTGCTCAATTTTCATACCAGAAGTAAAGAAACAGAACCATTTTGTTGACACTTGAACACATTCATTTTTGACCAATACATGCTCAATTAGGGTATTAGCAATGCAATTGTCCTTTGAAACTCCATAGTAGCAACATCTTTATTTCTCATTTCTTTGAGAATTTGTTCTTTGATCTCTCTCTCTCTCTCTCTCTCTCTCTCTCTCTCTCTCTCTCTTTTATATATATCTATATATATGTTTGCAATTCTTATCAATAACTCGAGCAATTTATAACAATAAATTAAACAATTTTGAATAAATATATAATTACCACCTACTGAAGCAACGGGGAAACGATCAACAAAAAGAAAAGAAGTAAACAAAGAAAAACTAGAAGTTTTTAAAGATCATAGGATAAAGTTTCAATACAATTCTGTCTAGGAATCCACAGAGGAAATGCTCCATTGTGTGTTGAAGAACAACAAACCCAGCAGACCACAAAAAACCGAATGCAAATCCAAGTCCCAAGCTCAAATACCATTAATTTTCTTCTAATGAAAGGCCTTGCTTTCCTCCATTTTGAATGTTTTCAGTTTCAGAGCAATCATTCTCAAGTGGCGGTCCATAAAGTTGATTGCCAATGAAACTGGACTCACTAAAGGATTGAAGCTGCGTGCTTGTTGGAATGTGTCCTATAAAATGGTTATAAGACAAATCTAAGTTTCTTAGAAATGTCAATAAGGAGATGCTTGGGGGTATTTTGCCATGGAGTTGATTTCTTGACAAATCTAGAGATTCTAGATATGTTATATGACCGATTTTTGAAGGAATTTTTTGGGTTAAATGATTATTTGACAAATTCAATTTTTGCAATTGGACGAGTCTTGTCACTTCCACAAGGATGCCTCCATGAATATCGTTGTCTAAGAAGTTTATGATTCTTACCAAGTTAAAGGTGGAGCTATAAGTGTTGTCATCCTTTGATCATGAAAAACACACAAAACCAACACAGAAAAATAATGAAGGATAAAAAACACGAAAATTGAGAAGAGAAAGATGTATTATTTACTTTGGCTGAAAAAAAAAAAATTGTATTGTCTCTAATGTGTGTTGTGATGTAATACAAGATTGAAATTAAGCATCCATTTATAATGCTCTAGGTTGAAACCCTAATGGGTCAGGCTTTAGGAGAAAAGGCTGGACTCCCACAATTCTCCCGCTCCAGCTACATGTCAAAAAGCTTGATGGTCACCCATCATCTAAACCAGCTATGTCTCTATACAGCTTCAACTTCTCTGGCATGACAACCTTTGTAAACATATCTATTGAATTCTCCTTTGTGTGTATCTTCACCAATTTGAGAAATTTATGCTTTATCACTTCGCATATCCAATTATAGCGGATATCAATATGCTTTGTTCGAAAATGATACATTGAGTTCTTGCTTAAATCTGCAGCATTCTGGCAGTAACAATATATATTATAGTCACTCTGCTTGATGCCCAATTCATGGAGTAAATACTTTAACCACAACGTTTCCTTACTGGCTTCCACTGCAGCAATGTACTCTGCTTCTGTCGTGGATAACACTACACATTTTTGCAATCTTGACTACCATGACACAGTTCCTCCAGCAAAAGTGTAAAGATATCCTGAAGTAGATTTCCTACTATCAAGATCTCCGGCCATATCTGCATCTGTGTAGCCTTATAGAACTGGATCACCTCCCCTGTAACATAAGCATACTTTCGATGTACCCTTAGGATACCTAAGAATCCACTTGACTGCTTCTCAGTGTTGCTTTCCAGGATTTGAGAGAAATCTGCTCATGCTACCAACTGCATGAGCAATGTCCAGCCTAGTACACACCATTGCATACATCAAACTTCCCATCGCTAAAGAATAAGGCTCTGAAGCCATCTCCTCTATCTTTATTTTGGATGAGGGGCACGATTTCTTACTCAACTTAAAATGGTTAGCTAATGGAATGCTAACTGGTTTCTTATCCATGTCAAATCTCTTTATCACTTATTTGACATACTTCTCTTGAGATAGCCATAACTTGTGATTCTTCCTTTATCGAACTATTTACATTCCTAAAATCTATTGAGTTGGTCCTAAGTCCTTCATATCAAATGACTTGTAAAGTTCCTTCTTCAGCTAACTAATTTTCATTGTATCTTGTCCAACGATCAACATGTCATTAACATATAGCAAAAGTGAAATGAATTTTCCATCGGGAAACCTCTGAATATAAACACACTGGACTGCATTAGTCTTCTTGTATCCTTAACTCACCATAAAAGAGTCAAACTTTTTGTACCACTGTCTAGGTGCTTGCTTGAGGCCGTACAAGCCTTTTTTCAGCTTGCAAATAAGGTTCTCTTTCCCTGAAACCCCAAAACTTTTTGGCTGCTCCATTTAAATCTCCTCATGTAGATTACCATGAAGGAATACTGTTTTCGCATCCATCTGCTCAAACTTTAGGTTTAAATAGGCTACTAAATCAAGAATAACTCATATTAAAGTCATCTTCACCACTGGTGAGAAAATCTCATCAAAATCAATTTCTTTCTTCTTAAGGAAACCTTTAATGACCAATCACGCTTCGTGCTTCACCACCTGTCTGTTGCCATCTTTCTTGAGCTTGAACACCCATTTATTATTCAGTGCCTTCTTTCTTTTTGGAAGCTCAACTAACTCATAAGTATGGTTTTTTTGCAAAGATTCCATTTCATCTTGCATTGTATGCAGCCATTTTTCTCTGTCTTGATGGGAATTAGCTTTCTGGAAACTCTCTGGCTCCCCATTTTTAGTACGCAGAATATATTGAGATTTTATATATCTTCTTGATGGAATACGGTCTCGTTTAGATCTTCGGAAGGGTGTACCATCATCTGACTGCTGTGATGATCCTGCAACTTTTGGTGTTTGAGTATCTCCCTACTCAACATCATCTTCTCTCTCCTATTCTTCTTCTGGTAATTCTCTATGCACCTCATCGTCATCTATGGTGGATTGTATTGGTGTTGGATCAAGAATGAAATCATAGGCACTAGTACTAGAAGACTTCATGGGCTTTTCAATGTCTTCTATGGTCTTATTTTCATGGAATACTACATCCCTATTTCTAATAATCTTCTTTGCATTTAGGTCTTATAATTTGTATCCAAATTCTTCATCTCCATGTTCGATAAAGATACATGGAGTAGTCTTTGCATTGAGCTTGTGTCTGAACTCGTTGGATACATGTGCAAAAGCTAAACATCAAATTACTCTTAAATGAGAGCATGAGTGATTCTCACCAGATCGCACTTTCTCCGAAATTTCAAAATTCAATGATACTGATGGCGATCTGTTAATCAAATAACAGGTGGCACGAATAGCTTTTCCCCAAAATGGCTTTGGCAGCTTGGCCATACTAATCATACTTCTGACCTTCTCCATAATTGTTCGATTTATTCTCTCGGCTACATCATTATGTTATGGGGTATGGGGAACTGTCTTCTCATGCCAAATACTATATCCTTTACAGTAGACATCAAACTCTCGGGAAGTATACTCACCTCCATTGTTTGAGCGAAGACACTTGAGATTCTTTCCTGTCTCACACTCCACCATGGCATGGAACTCTTTGAAATGATCTAAAATTTGATCATTTGTCTTCAGGAAAAAAAACTACACATTCTGAGAAGTATCATCTATAAAGGTCAGAAAATATTTATTGTCACCAAGATATTCCTCCTTCAAAGGATCACAAACATCAAAGTACACCAGACTAAGTAACTCTGATTTTCTCGTTGAAGAGGACTTAAATAAGATTCTGTATTGCTTACCATACAAACAATGATTACAAGGATCTAGCACAACATCCTTGAAAATAGTAATAAGCTTCTTTTTCATCAAAGTAGAAAATGCTTTCTTACTCATGTGATCGAGTCTTTGGTGCCATAGATTTTGAGATACCTCTCTTTTTGTAATGTTGAGGCTGTCTACACAAATCTTCACATAAGTCTTGTAAAGTTTTCCACAAATATGTTCTCGAACGACAACCATAGCACTTTTTGTCATTTTTCATGTGCTATTGTAAAAGTGGTTCCACAAGCATTCCTTGTCAAAGGCTATTCCTAAGAGCAGATTGAGTAGAAGGTTTGGAACATATCGGACATTTTTCAAAGTAATTATGTGTCCAATGTTAGTCTTTATAGAACATCTCCAGTTCTAACAATCTTGGCAAAACTGTTATTTCCCATCTTCATTGTGCCAATGTCCCCTGCTTTGTATGTTTTGAAAAAATCTACGTGTGGAGTAACATAGTAGGATGCTGCAGTATCAACTACCCACTCGACTTCTTGGCTTGAAGTTTGAATGCATGATTCTTCAGATGTGGAACAATATGCCACTTCTCCTCTGACAATGACCAAAGTTTCACCATCCTTCTTCAGCTGATTGTTTTTTTGCCTCTGCTCTCGCAATATCTTCATGTAGTACTTCTTCAAGTGTCCTTCTCAGCCACAATGATAACACTTATATGTTGCCTCCTTCTATCTGTGGATCTACCATCTGCTCTGTCTCCTACCTCTCGCCCTTTCATGAGTACCTTCTTGTTGTCTCCCTTATTTCTCTATGACAAGGGCATGTGATTGATCATTACCAATATTCTTCATGTGATTGATCATTACCAATACCTTTCTCTTGGCCTTTTCATTAAATAGGGCATCCGTCACCATAACCATGGTAAGTTTATCATTAAGGGCCGAATTGCTAAGAGAAACCACCAGTGTCTTCCAGCTATCTGGAAGAGAGTTGAGAAGTAAAAGTGCTTGATCCTCATCTCATAATTGTAACTCCACCGTAGATAATTGATTGACCAAGTTCTCAAACATATTGGTGTGCTCGGCTACAAAAGTTCCATTCTTAACTTCAAATTCACCAAACGTCTCATCAACGAAGCTATATTCTGAGCAGTTTTGGCTTGGTACATGTTCTCCAACTTTTTCCAGAGGATGTATGCATCCATCTTCTGCACAACATGATGAAAGACATTTTGGTCAATCCATTGTCGGATTTGACTAATTGATTTCTTGTTCATCTTCTTCCATTCTGCTTCTTTAGTGGGATCGGGATTCCTTCCTTCGACATTTAAGGGGTTAAAAAAATCTTTGCAATTTAGAAAATCTTCCATTCGAGGTCTCCAAAATGCATAGTTAGTGGCAGTAAGCTTGATCATAGCTCCCGAATATGACTCATCCATTGACATCTTGCCCTGTAATAAATTTATAGAAAAATGGGAGCTGAATTTGGCAAAATAGATTCTACCAATATGTTTGGAATGGTAAAAAATGTTGGATTTAACTCTTCTCGAGTCAAAATCTGAATCTTCAAAATTTAAGGTCAAAATGCAATTTTCAAAAGTTCTGGGCCAAACTGTAAATATCAAAACTTCTAGGGAAACCTCCAAATACCAAAAACTATAGGGGTATTTCTATAATTTCAAAAAGTTCTAAGACCAGTGCTGACATGTGTGGATGACATGGCCGACCGGATGACGTGTCACCACATGGCCATATGAGCTGGCAGATGACATGCTAGGACACGTGTCATGGCTTGGCTTCGGAACTTAGATGCGGCTCAGTTCATCTTGAGGGGTGCGTGTATGGCGAGTGTGCCTTGACCAGTGTGTGGAAAACCTGCACAAAAATTTGATCGGTGCTTGGGGACGCATGTGATGGTGGATGGAGGTTCGGTTGAGCTCACTCTCTTCATCTCGGCGAGATCCACCTCTTGGTATGCTCAAATCTTTTGTTTGAGCTTTTGGATGGTGAACCCTATTTCTAGATATTGGCTCTGATACCATTTGTTGTGATCCTTTGATCACAAAAAACACACAAAACCAACACAAAAAAATAATGAAAGATAAAACACATGAAAATTGAGAAAAAAATGATGTATTATTTACTTTGAAACTTATACACAAAAAAATTCTCTAAAACTCTCTATTGGAGTCTTAAAAAAAAAAAAATGTGTTGTCTCTAATGTGTGTTATAATGTAATACAATACTGAAATTATGCATTTAGTTATAATGTTCTAGGGTTAAAACCCTAATGGGCCAAGCTTTAGGAGAAACGCTAGACTCCCACAATAAGAAACTTCCATCCCTTTAATCATGAACTTCACATTGTCACTCATCACAAATTCATCTGAATTTCTAAAAGTAGAGAAATAGGATGTAGAGGTTTCTTCATCAAAATTTCCCAAGGTGGTCATGGCACTCAACTTGAAGAAGCTATGCTGGAATTCTCCATAAAATTTGATATGAAAGCAATAAAACGTGTAGAAGCTTAGTTAAGTAATTAAAGAGGCTGTAAGATGAATTTATATAGTTGAAGTTCACATTAGTATTCCCATCAAATTTCTTTTTATTTTTTGTTTTTTTATTTTTATATATCTGAAGAATTACTTTTTTATATTTTATTTTACTTTTATATTTACAAAGATGGGATACAATGACTAAAAATGGTCAATTCCATAATCATTCCACCAAGTTTTGTCATCAGTAGAAAATTTGTGATATTGCATTTCTTCACTAAATCATGATTTTCAGGAATTTGGATCACCGTCATAGTCTTTAAATGCTCTAAACAGAATTTTCACGTTTCTTCTGGGACAATCCAATAACGAAGTCTACAAAATTAATCCTCAATTCTAAGTTTTGAAGCCTCTACCCAAAAAAAAAAAAAAAAAAATGTATAAAAAAATGCTACTGCTATCAAAGATAATTCTTGAAGAAGTAATGAAATCTTTTGTTCATTTAAAAATAATGAAAAGTTAATAATATTTTGCCTTCATATTTATATACAATACTGATCCCCTACTAGATATTTTCCAGCTTATCCTAGAAGATATGCTTATTTGAATATCGAAATACTTAATAATTTTTTTTATTTAATTATTTCTCTTTATCCTTGGTCAATTTGGTTTTGCATGTTAATTCTTTAAACTTTTATACATATTTTTATTAAAATTAAAATCTAATATAGGAAAATGAACTCATAGGGATAGCCTATTGAGTGACATGAACATCTTTTAATGTACACATCATATGTCTCTCACTATAAACTCGAAAAATGAGGTTCAAGTGAGGAAATTATAGATAAGTAAAGTCAATCATTTAGAATCATAAGACTGACATGGAATCCAAGGCACTAAACAATTGAGCCCACCTAAACAGGACTATATATATATATATATGAGTCATTTCTCATATAAATGATCTTGGCCCTTAAATTTATCTAATCTAATATGTACCTTGTATAAAATGGGAATTATATATTCTCAACCCCATAAAAAATCCTATGTATATATATGTACACAATATGGGTTGATCAAGTTTATGCATAATAGTGCTATTCACACTATTGTTATTGTATATATTGAAAGCAATCGGTAAGTGAATAGGTACCTATTGCTAGTATACAGAGAGACAGAGAGAGAGAGAGAGAGAGAAAGAGAGAGAGACAGAACCATGTTCTTGGCTATTATTAAGACGAACAAAAAAATACCATACATTGGCAACCAAATTCTCTACGGTTCAAATGTAATTAAATTTTCTATGGTTAAGATGTTGATCATATGAAGCAAGGAATGAAGAAGATCATAAGTAACCTTTTGTTCCTTCTTATACCTTTTGGGTCAAATGGCTTTAGGAAAACAAACAATTTGTAAGATTAGGTTTCCTTGAAAGCACCATTATTCCCTATTAGCTCTTTAAGTTGTTTGGTAATGTTAGATTTTTCATCAATGATGTCCATAGAAAACATATTGTTGGACAATAGATTCAAAGATGTTTCACTTTATCCTCCTAACATCTATAGCTTCCTTAGCTTCACTTGGTTCAATCACACAATGACAGGATCAGTCATGGGAGCCCTTTCAGGATTCCCACATGGTCCCACCTAATAGAGTCCTATTGAGCAATTCTTATGAAAAGTCCAATGTAATTTCACTGAAACCAGGGACAACCAAACACAAGCAAATAAAATGATACTTTGATCCTTATATATAATGACCATAGAATGCCAGTGCCTAAATACATTCAACAACTACGTCCAATTATATACTACAAGCCATTACCACACTTACATACTATGGTTACTATTGGGTCCATAAATTTGATCGAAACATTCCAAGAGCATTTATAAATTCAGGTTATACAATTGATATGAATAAATCTAGATAAATAAGGATAAGACAATAAGAAGAGAAAGATGAAATAAGGAAAGATAATATAATACTTCTGTTGCTGTGGGGTGCTAAATTGGCAAGTGATGTGCGAGATTTGTTCTCTAATTGCCTGGACTTAGAGGAATGTATTAAAAGAAAATAAAATGTGAGATAAAGATATACTAGTGTATAGAATAGTACAAAAAGAAAATAATAATTTCTTTCTCTCACGATCTTGCATTGCACTCTTTTGAAAAGGTCCCCTTTTAAAACCATTTCGCAAAAACCAACTTGTACCAAAACCAATATTATAAAATATGTACTTTATAATAAAATCATTTAAATATTTTAAATCAAATCCACCTAATTTAAATACTGGAGATAAAATAGTATCAATATAGTTTCATAAAATAATTATGAAAATGCAATAAAACCATAATCTAAATGTAATGACTCGCCACTCTTTCGTTCCACTAACATTGTCTTTAATATCCACCACACTCCAAATGTTATAGGGCTTTTTTAGTGTAGACTTTCCAGAAGTCACCCAGCTTAGGTTTACTTCCACTAGATCATGCTCAACCTAAGAATTCTTTCAAACCTAAAGTTAACCACTCTAAAAAAGCCTTGATTGTTAAATGAGTGCCTACTTGATATTTAAATTATCACTGCTCGACATACTGGTAGGGTAGCTTGCCAGTGCCTTGCACTCACCCACATTTATCATGGCAGCATCATACTAGTTCACTACTGTTTGTCACAATCTACCCAGTATACTGTTCAGTGATCTTTCCCTTTTTTGTCTCGCATCTTTCAAGGCTCTGTGTCTTTGCTAGCACATTTTCGCTTGGGTACAGACTCTGATACCATTTATAACATCCTGCTACTCTTTTGCTCCATCGATATTATTCTTAATTTATCCATCACACCTTAAAATGTATGGATTTTTTCTGTTTAGATTTTGCAACGGATCATCCATTCTAGAATTGCTTCCACTAGAGTATGCTTAACCTTAGAATTCTTTCAAACATTGAAACCAACTTTTTTAAAAAAGCCTTGGCTGTTAAGAGAATGTTTACTTTCATCTAAAATATCATGTTACATACACAAGTGATGAGGGATTAAACAATAGGTGAACTTTGTCAGTAAAATAGCCTGCCAGTACCTTACACCCACCCACACTTACTCTGACAACATCATGTTAGTTCGCTTTTGGTCATTATAATCACCCTTGTGTATTGTTTATTGATTTTATTCCTTCTTGCCTCACATCCTTTAAGGCACATTGGTCTTACACCAAATAATACCAACACCCATCTATTATGGCACATTGGTCTTACACCAAATAATACCAACACCCATCTATTATATCCATTACCAAATCCTGTCATATGACCATACCTATCCTCCTAGTATGTTAGAAAGCCATGGGGAAAGGGAAACTGTCTCACTATCCTTAGTGTCCTAAGTCACCACAGAGCTAGGATCTCACATCTAACCTCAATGAAATATGTGATCAGTGGGAGATAATAATATAGCACGTATCAATATTCGTTAAATCTATATCCATAGTAAAGTAATGGTACACATACAAATCTATAATTTATAATCCAAAATTGAATATCCATTATAGAAACATTATTTTTTACAAATTGTTCAAATGAACAAATCCATAAATACCAACATATAGATATATGTATATTGAAAATATCTTTATGAAAATATCATATATTAGTGTATATAAGACATAAATACCAATATGAATTATATATCACCGTAGAACCATCTTAAAGCACTTTAAAATTTAAAACACTTAAACATGCTTAAAAGTATGCAATTTCCAATCCACTTTCTCAAATATTTTCCAAATGGATTAAACATCATTTTAAGTACCAAGTTATTTAAATAATAAAATTTAGTAGTTCACTATGAACTCATTAGTATTTGAAGTCATTAAAAATCTTGTCAAAAATCACGTAAAATGATAGCACATATATGTGAAGATAGATATCGATATACACATAAAATAAACACTCATATCATATATAAAGAATACAAACTATATATATACTATACCTATGTCCAAAATTCATTTAAAAAGTAAACCACTCACATATATCATCGATAATCACTCTTACTTCTCTGAAAGATTTTCTCCAAACACAGTACAAATATCAACAATCGGTGATGAAAATATCGATGTCAATGGAAATGTCGAGGATATGATTTTGCGGAAATGTCAATGAAAATATTGATATCGATGGAAATATTGATAAAATTATGGAAACTGTAAATTTTTAATATAGAATACAAATTTTAATATATAAGATAATTAGTATAGTAAAATAATATAAAAATACAATAATTAGAATACAATACTAATAAAATAGTCCATAAATATTACAAATTATTATAAATGAATAAAAATAATGTTACTTAGCACCAAAATTTAGAATAATTTAACAAATAATACTAAGATACAAGAAGTTCTCAAATATAAATCATAATACATTATCAATACCAAAAAGAACTCCTTGGTTCTTCAAATTGATGATCATATCAAGATATTTCACGAGTATAACAATAGGCATTCCAACTCATCATATTAGAGAAATTTTCCATGTAATTGTGGATGTGCCAAGTATATCTCTCTCTATCAATTCCAACCAACTGTCCAAGTCGAGGGTAATGTGGATTTACCCAAGGAGGAGTATAGCATTTATTTTGAGACAGTTTATGACAAAATACACATTGTCAGTTTTTTGAGTATTGGAGTGCTATTCCCATACATTGTCCAACATTCAGCTGTATATTTTAACATTATAAATCAAAATATATCAAATTTTAATAAATTTTTAAATATTAATAAAAATTTTCATATTTTGCACATGATTTTTTATAACAATTAATTTAAATGCACATACCAGGTATCATTTTCGCTCGGGCCACAACTGCTGTACGATCACTAAACCCTTTTCGTGTGTCTCTAAAGCATATTATCTATATGTAATAACGAAAAAATTATAAGAAACTTTATTAATATGTTAGTTTGGAAAAAAATAAAAAAACAAAATCTTACTTCATTCTTTCTTTATACTGGGATCGTGGATTCAGAAAATATGCTACAAAATAATAATAATAATTAAATCTAATATATAAATTATTAGACAAAATAATAATTAATAATAAGTAATTGACATAAAATTACCAGCTATATGAAGAGGATGAGAAAGTGTATTGTTTCATCAAGCATCTATGATATCCATAACTCATTGAGTTCCTCTTTGATTGTTGATTGTATATGTTATTTTTTGAAAACAATCATATAATATTGGTATCGTAGGTATGAACTCAGCATTAATAATTCGCAAAATATTATATAATGACTCATATATATTCACAACGTGAGAAAAAGAATCCCAAAAATGATTATCAAGGATAAGTTTCTCTATTTCTTTACCTGCTTTTGTTCGACTAAATTGATGGTCAGCCCATGCATTGCTGGTAAAAACTTGTTTTAGAGAAGCTTTCTTTTTAAGGAGACTATTTAAAGCAATATAGTTTGTTGCAAATCTTGTTGTTCATGGTTAAACTATGTCTCCTTTACATATATCTTGCATTAAAGAAAGTAACCAATTATAATTATAAATATAATTGATTATCATTCTTGCATGCTGAATGATCCTTGCAATACTTTTGTGCTTTCTTGTATCATCAAATATAAGATTAATACAGTGTGCATCACATGGTGTACAGTACAATTTTTACTATGTCATCAATTTTTTACTAGCCTTTACAAATGCAAAACCATTATCCGTGACTACTTACACAACATTAGTTTTTACCCACTTCATGGATAACATCCTCCAAAAGTTTATATATATACTTATAGTTTTTGATTTTATCTAACACATCAACTGACTTAAGAAACACTGATTACCTTTTGCAATGGACCATAAAATTCAATATGGACAGTTTAGTTGGTTCTGTCCATCCATCACACATAATTGTACAACCATATATCTTCCAGTTGTTTTTGAATTTTTCAATACATTTTTGCATCTCTTTATACTCCATATCCAGATATTTTTTCTTAATTTCATATGGAGATGGAATTTCAACTCTCATACTTGTCTGTTGAGCACCAATGATCATGTTTTTGAAATGGCGTGATTTTGCCTTTGCAGGTGGAACATTATCATAAATAAAGAACTTTGCTACTAGTCTTCCCAATGTTTCTTTGACAGTACCTTTTGTCAACACATCTTTTATATTTTTTTGTTTTGCACCGGACGACTTATATAATGAAGGTACAGTTGGAGGAAATTATTGAGATTTTTGTCTATAAATGGGCTCCCTTATACTTGTTGCACGACGAACTTAGCATATGGCTGACTACCACCCTTTGTAGAATATCCTGATCTTTGACCTTTACGGTTTCTTCTTTGTTCTTTTTCCCATCTTTTTTGTTTAGATGCACGTACTGCAGCTTTATATGAGTCTCTTTCATTAGGATGCACATCAGCTAGATATATACATACATCATCCTTGTCGTCATCATAATTACTTTGAGACAAAACTAAATTATTCCGTAACTCATTGTGAATATCTTCTTGCATTACCTTTTTTTTTTTTTTTTCAATTTTGCATGTTCTTTCTTCCTCAAAGAATTATAAATCTCTTTCTTCACTTTTGGATGTATATGGAGGCACTTTTTAACATTATTTTTACGATCATAATGTACTGAATGATACTTTAATCTTGTTATTTCATCTCTTTGCATTTTATGGTTACAATATTTTCAAATTGTATCATACTTGTTACCTTCAATTGGAAAACAATGTGACCAAGATGGATCTGCTCTTCCGCTACCACTGTCCATTTTTTCTTTTAATAATCATAAATAGTTATTAAGTTAATTTCTCATAATAATAACAGAAATAATAACAATTTATAAAACTAATATTGAGCAAGAATAATGAGTTCAATAAAAGAATAATAAAAATAATAATAATAATAATAAGAAGGAGAGTAACAATAATAAGAATAGTACCACTAATAAGAATAGTAACAACAACAATAACAACAACAACAACAACAACAACAACAACAACAACAACAATAATAATAACAATATTAATAATAATAAAAATAATAACAGTAGTACTAATAATAATAATAATAACAATGACAATAATAATATCCATAATAATAATAATAACAAGAACAACAATAATAACAATATTAACAATAAGAAGAACAATAATAATAATAATAATAATAATAATAATAATAATGACAACGTTAATAATAATAATAACAAAAATAATAATAAGAAGAAGAAGAATAACAATAAGAAGAATAAGAAGAATAATAACAATATTAATATCCATAATAAAAACAACAACAACAAGAATAACAATAATAATAATATTAATATCCATAATAGTAATAATAATAATAACAATAATAACCACATTAATAATAATAAGAATAATAACAACAATAATATCCATAATAATAACAATAATAACAATAACAATAATAATAATAATCATAATAATAATAAGAACAACAAGAATAACAACAATGTTATTAGAATCAGACAATTCGTAATACGATCGGATGATTTGTATCGAATTTGATGTAAAACGATACAAATCGTTTATGTGAAGCGAATGGAAGGTGAATCGTACATTTCCCCACTTGAATTGCGCGAATTGAACGAATCTCCGATTCACCGTTTCAGATTTTTTGCTCTATTTTCTTTGTTTTTCAATTGATTTTAATGCAAAATACCTTAAAAAAAATCTGTTTGAAAAGTTGAGATCGGAGAAGAAGACAGTGATAATCGGAGAGGACAAAGTAGAGAAGAAGATAATGCAAAGGCAGAGAAGATAAATGGCAAAAAATAGAGAAGATGACGAGGCAGAAGGAGAACAAGACAAGACAAAGATGAATGGCAGAGATGAAGAAAAGTTTTATTGGTCAAAATTTTTTTTTTTTTTGGTTTTGTAAATTTATCGGTTAAAGTGCTGAAAGTTGACATAAACAATAAATTGATTGTAGGATCATGATTCATGCAACTGAATAAATAAATAATAAAGAAAATTCATTATTACTTTATTTATTTATTTATTTATTGTTTATTGGTTGAGATTTGATAAGATGGAGGAACGTGAATAAATTTTTTTATTTTTTTATTATTTCTTAAGATGTGATGTTATGATAGGCCATGCAAATCAACTTTTTAAAATTTTAAATAAATAATAAAGTAAAAAGTGATGTAAAATATATTTATATATAATAATAATATAACCATGTAAACCTAGTTTACATAAGTATCAGTTAATAAAGTGCAGCACTATTAGATTTTGCTTCCTTCCATATTTCTGGTATGCAAACATATTTTACTTTTTTTTTTTCTTTTTTCTTTTTTTCTGTTTTCTTTGCTTGAGAAAATATGGTAGATAAAAAAAAAGGGGAAAAATAATGATCCAACTTGGGATCATTGTGAAAAAATAGAGGAAGGAAAAGATCATAGATTGAGATTGAAGTGTATACATTGTGGAAATTATTATTGGGGAGGTATTTTTAGAATCAAAAATCACTTAGTTGGTACATGAAAAGATGTTGTCCTGTGCACGAAAGTTCCTAATGATATTCGTGATTTTTTCAGCAATTAATAGATAGAAATAAGAAAAAAAAATGATGGAGATGATTTTTTTGACAATGAGGAAGATGAACATGATAAAAAAAAAATTGATGATGGATGCTTTTATGAAAGGTATTTAAAAACCACCAACCACTACCTTAAATACTTTGTGGAAAAAAGGAGATAGAGATAGTGTTTGTTCAGATATTTGTAGATTTTTTTATGTAAATGCTCGGTCTTTTAATTTAGTAAAATGCCCTTATTTTACAGCTATGTTAAATTTAGTTTCTTCATTTGGTCTAGGTTTGAAACCCCTATCTTATCATGAAATAAGGATTATATATTTGAAAAAAGAAGTAGAAACAATTAACAAGTTACTACTTAGAAAAATATAGAGCTGGGATGCACACTCATGTCAGATGCTTGGATTGGTGGAAAAAATAGGTCTATTGCTAATTTTTTAGTGAATAATCCAAAAGGAACTGTGTTTTTGAAAAGTATTGATACATCAAATATATTTAAAGATGCACAAAATTTATTTGAGCTTCTTGATTCTGTAATAGATGAAATTGGTGAAAACAATGTACTTCAATTAGTGACAGATAGTGCAGTAGCATATGTAAAAGCTGGAGAATTTTTTATGGACAAAAGGAAAAAATTATTTCGGTCTCCTTGTGCAGCACATTGTCTAGATTTGATTCTAACTGATATTAGAAGCTTATCCATACATAGTGATACAATGTTTAAGGCAAGAAAGATTACAGTGTATATCTATAGGCATTCTTGGGTTTTGAAACTTATGAGAAATATACTAAGGGAAGAGAAATAATTAGACCTGCTGTGACTCATTTTGCTACTTCTTATTTGACTTTGAGAAGTTTGGATGAGAATAAAATTGGACTGAAAGCAATGTTTGATTCTGAAGAATGGCAAAGAAGTAATTATTCTAAAAAGTCAGATGGTGCAATGGTTAGGGATATTATTCTTGGTGATAAAAAATTTTGGACATCAATTAATTATTGTTTGAAATGTGTAATTCCATTAGTAAAAGTATTGAGGTTTGTTGATGGAGACTTAAAACTTATCATGGGTCATATCTATGAAGCAATGGACCGTGCAAAAGAACAAATTGAAACTAATTTCAATAAAGTTCAAAAGCATTATAAGCATATTTGCGATATTATTGATAAAAGATGGGCATTACAACTTCATAAACCCCTTCATGTAGCAACCTATTTTCTTAATCCAAGGTAAAATACAACTTTATTTTATTTATTATTTAATGATTTATTTATTTTTTTTATATAGTAGTCTATTTATTAAATATAATATTTTTATGGCTTAATTAATTATATTTAATTATTCTTCTACTTTAATTAATTACCATTTGAATTGAAGTGTAGATTTCAATATTCTCCTGAATTTGATGCGGATTATGAAGTAAAAATTGGGCTTTATGCGGCAATACAAAGAATGTGTCCGGAATCAGACTTAAAGCTTAAAATTGATAAATAGTTGGATCAATTCCGAAATACAAAAAATATATTTGGTATGGATATGGCTATTCAAATGAGAACCAAGTAAAATATTGAATTTAGTTACATTTAAATTATATAAATTAAATTATACATTAAATTTATTTGTTTTTAGTTTTATAGCTTTATGGTGGGAGTCATTTGGCGGAAGTTGTAAGGAGCTTCAAAATCTTGCCATTAGAATTCTTAGTTTGACTTGTAGTGCCATTGGATGTGAAAGAAATTGGAGTATATTTGATCATGTATAATATTTTTATTTAAATATTAATAAATTTTTATATGATGTAGTTTAAACTTTAAATATTATTATAATTTTTAAAATAGGTGCACTCAAAGAAAAGAAATCGTTTAGAACAACAAAGATTAAGTGCACTTGTTTTTGTAAAGTACAATCTCCTATTAGAGGCAAGACATAAGAAAAGAGTATTAGAATATGAATCCTACGAACCTATTTGTCTATTAGATTTAGAATTTGACGACGAGCGGATTACCAAAAAAGAAGATTTAGTTTTACCTGATGATACAACTTGGATGGATGTCAATGAATATTTTGAACTTGAAGAATAAGAAAAAGAAGTAATTGTAATATATATAAACAATTTAAGTATATTATTTTTTGTAAAATAGCTACTGACATAGTAACATATATATTTATTTATTTGTAGGTCAAAGAGATCTTATCAACAAAGATAAAGAAAAACAAATAATCGAGATTGGACAAAACGATAGTGATGACGAGGAAGCACAAGACCATCACATGGAGAGTGTAGATAAATTGGGGAATGATGATATCAATCCATTTGAATTTGAAGATTGATATTATTAATAATTAATTAGATTTTTCTATTGTTTTATTTTCAAAATATAGTATTCATTAAAATTTTATTTTATGGATGTAGCTAACATTTTAAAAATTAGAAGTTAAATTTGCAATTAATAATTATATTTGCATTGATGAATAATAGATTGATATTATTATTTTTAAGTGTATCTTACGATACATGATTCGTTTCAATACATGTTTCATAATTTTTAACAAAACAATTTATATTTCGATTCACGATTTGGCAATATTGAATAACAATATTATTTACAATAAGAACAATAACAATAATAATAATAATGACAACATTAATAATAACAATAACAACAACAATAATAATAAGAAGAATAACAATAATAAGAATAAGAAGACTAATAACAATATTAATATCCAAAATAATAATAATAATAATAATAATAATAATAACAATAATAATAACAACAACAAGAATAACAATAATAACAATATTAATATTCATAATAATAATAATAATAATTATAATAACAATAATAACAAAATTAATAATAATAAGAATAATAATAACAACAACAGTAACAATAATAACAATAATAATATCCATAATAATAATAAGAATAACAATAATAACAATATTATTAATAATAAGAACGATAACAATAATAATAATAATAACAACAATATTAATAACACCATTAATAATAAGAAGAATAATAACAATAATAAGAATAAAAAGAATAATAAAAATATTAATATCCATAATAATAACAATAATAATAATAATAATAACAACAACAAGAATGACAATAATAACAATATTAATATGCATAATAATAATAATAATAATAATAACAACAACAACAACAAGAATGACAATAATAACAATATTAATATCCATAATAATAATAATAATAATAATAATAATAACAACAACAACAAGAAGAATGACAATAATAACAATATTAATATCCATAATAATAATAAATAATAATAACAATAATAATAATAATAAGAATAATAAGAACAACAATAATAATAATCGTAATAAGAACACTAACAATAATAATAATAATGATATCATTAATAATAATAATAATAACAACAATAATAATAAAAAGAAGAATAACAATAATAAGAATAAGAAGAATAATAACACTATTAATATCCATAAAAATAATAATAATAATAATAATAACAATAACAATAGTAATATCCATAATAATAATAATAACAATAATAATAATAAAAACAATAACAATAATAATAATAATGACAACATTAATAATAATAATAACAACAATAATAATAGCACCATTAATAATAAAAATAATGACAATATTAATACCCATAATAAAATAATAATAATAATAACAACCACAACAAGAATAACAATAATAACAATATTAATAATAATAAAAATAATAACAACAATAATAACAATAATATATTAATAATTACTTAATATATTATATTATAAAGCAAAATTAATATTATATTAAATCAGTTATGTGGTCCATATTTTATACATATTTTTAACTTTATATTAAATAATAAGCACAATTTTAACAATATTTGTTATTAAAATACTTACTTTTGAAGGTTAAGAAATTGTGAATTGAGACTTTGTTTCTAACGTAAATATTCCAAAATTCTTCCTTTTATGAACATAAAATATTGAATAAAGAAAGAAAAGGAGATTGAAAACTAATTACGTTCACTCCATTTTTCCTTCATTTCTTTTCATTTGTTGAAATTTTTAAAGTTACTCTATGATTTTATGCTGAGAAAGAAAGATTCAAAACTTAAAAATATGGCATAAGTAATGGGCTGATGTACATGTATTCTTATACTGAAACCTAAAAACATAAGTACATGCATTTTCTTACCTCTTCAGCATCACAAATCAATCAAAAAAACTTTTCACTTGTGATTTTTGTATTTTTCAAGTACAAAATCTATTTAAAATATTAAAAAAAAAAAAGAAAGAGATCAAAATATTTGTCCTTTTTCAATTTTTAATAATTTCATTTTATCATTTCTCCCATATTTAAAATATTCAAAAGAAAAAGATAGAGAGCATAGTACTTGTCCTTTTTCAATTTTTAATAATTACATTTTATTCCTCCCCTCAATTCTCTCATGGTTTTTTCACCCTAGTTTTTTTATCTTTTCAGTTTACTATTAATATATGAATCATAGCTGAAAAATTTTGAAATCTTTACTTTGCAGCATCATTGAAAAGTCATTTATAATTAAAGATAAATTTTGAAAGTTCATAAACATTCAATTGAAAGATAATTGTCTTTCTGCACTTTTATTCACAATTATCATCAACTAGTAAACAATCTAAGTATTAAACAAAACAAATTAATCCTTTTTTTAAAAAAATTTAATCTATTTTAAAAAAAATTAAAAAATTAATATAAAAAAATTTCTTCCAAATCCTTCCTCTTCTCTGTCCCCCTTCAGATCTTCCCCTTTCCTTATCTTTTCTCTCTGTTCTGATCTCTTCCTTTTTGGTCGATCGCTTTCCCTTCCTGCCATTTTCCCTTTTGGTCATCCTCTTCTCTCTTTTCCCTTCCGGTTTCTTTCCCTTTCGATCACAAACAGATCATATGATCCACCCAGTGAAGCAAAAACAAACACACAAATACACCAGAGATCATAAACACACCAAATCACAAATACACAAACAGACACTAGAATTGTAGGTCAGATGAGAAAGGGTTGGACGAGAACTTCCACTGACAATTTCTACCAAAAATTGGCTTTCCCACTTTGTTTCCACCGTTATCCACTGAAAAAGCTTCTTCCCCTCACCCCCCAGTTGATGTCGTTGGTGACCAACACATGACATTCTCACCGATAAATAGCCTGTTTTGGTGATTTTTGCTTCACTGCCTATAATATCTTAAATTTTTTTTCTTAGGCTTTAATAATTAAACCAAGGACATTGGAGTGTACAATATGTCTTAAAATAATTTGCACAACTATAAAATTACTAAAATTAGACACCAAAATGTTCAATTATATCGTGAACCCTTGATTGCATATGTTTTTATCTTATTGCTACTAGTTGTTGATGAGAATCCGCTTGTACCCCTACAACCTACAACTCGTTGGGTGCTAATCCTGTGCAACTAAAGATGGGACCAATTACAAGGGCACAAGTTAAAAGATTTAAGGAAAACCTGGCTGGCTTCATTCAAGGTATGATTAAATATCAAGAGGGAATGATTATACCTGAATATTCTAAGCCCGTACTTTTGAATCATGACAAGACTGAAATAGAAGCATTCAAACTCATCATTTGCGCATGGAGTTCAATTTGGCTGAAAACGCATGGTTTTGGCACTGACTTTGATTTTTTTTTGTTATTCAAGCAAGTTTTTCTTATTTCAATCAACGAAAATGTATGGGAATCAATATTAATCCTATTTGGCATCCTATATGGCATATTGGAATTAATTTAGAGTCTAAACTAGCTGGTGATTAGACAAAGACAGCTTAGTTGACAAATTAGTCAACTAGTGTCCTAATTTGTAATTTGACTTTTGTTTTAGAAAATAGTCTTTTGTTTTGGTTTTTATTTGATTATTTGATGGACAAATAAATTTAGGAAAGTTGATACTTTATTATTTTGAATGTAAATTAATTAATTCCTATTTCAAAATTAAGGAATTAATTAATCCAATTTAGATTAGGAAAAGTTGAAAAATTCAGCCACGTCATGTTTCCTTATCACTTGGTCGGTTTTAACCTAAACCTTTTGGGGTTGTACTTTGTTCATTCAAGCCTATTTAAAGGCTTATTTTTCAATGAGAAGACAGCTTAGATATTATACAGAAATTTATTTATGAGAAAGAATTCTCTTTGTTCTCTTTGAATACCTAAAACACTTAATAGAAATCAAGTGTTTTATTTTGACTTATCAATAGGATATTCCATCACCTATTGTGGTGTCTTTATTATATACCAAGGTTTCTAATCACAAGTTGATTATAGGTTAAGGTGACTATTAAAATCTGAACTTAATTTTTGATCCAGGCTAATATAATACGGGTTTAGGAGCAAGTCGACCTAGGTTCGTATCAGTTACTATCTAGTTGTTAAGTTTATTATGTAGTAAATGTATTTTTAACCAAACAAAAATAACAATCTTTTGTAAAAATAACTATAACTAACTAATCTTTTGAGTATGTTCCATGTTTTTAAAAATAATTATAACTAACTAATCTTTTGAGTATGTTTAGTATTTTGCACATTCAAGGCTTTGATTTTAGCCACTAAAAAAAGAATCCATTATTGTATTAGGTATGACAAAGGAAAAGTTTCATTTCCTCTATTTTCCCATTTCCTCTATTTTTCCATACTTTGTTGATTAGCTTAGCTAAAACAGTAGCTATATTGGTGTTCTCCCTTACATTTTTCCTTATCTTTTAATGTTTGAATGATACAGTTCTGGTCATTTTAATTCACATCACTTTCCTTTTGGTCGATTTACTTGCATAATTGGAAATAGTGGCACCTACATTTGTTGTAATGTACTGCATATATTAGAGCGTAGGTTAAGGAAAGACAAATGGAACCTTTTCTTGTGATATTATATTTATATGTCACTCCTCACTTAACATCATTCTAGTTCATTGATAAGTTTGAAAGCTGGCATCTTATAGATTGGTTAGACAATTAACACTTCTTCATTTTGTCTGACGAAGTTTGTGAGAACTGGAATATTCTCGTAAGTATTTAGTTTGTAGCTTGCCATTCAAAGAATGTATCAAATAGCTATAAGGCACGGTAGAATCAATCACGTTCACATCCAACAATATACTTGCCCTTGAACATTGCTAATCCATAGAGAACTCATAATATTGTAGACGAGCCTATCTATAATATTTAGTTTAAAGCACTTATGATTGCAAAGGTTAGAAACACTACAACGCAGCTATAATTCCCCATGAAATTTAATTTAAAAGAAATAAAACCTAGAAGCTAAGGTTAAGTGATTAAAGAGTCTGCAATATTATGAATTCATATAGGTGAAGTTCATATTCGTATCCGATTAAATTTCTTTGTACCGAGTAAATTTTTGTGATAATTGTAATTTAATACCATGTAGCTTCAGGTAGTTTTACTTTGAGTTTTTAAGTTTAAAATATTGCAACATAGGTTCTCAACTTTCAAAAATTTATTACAATTTGGCCCAACTAGATTTTTTTGGCTAACAGTGGTGTTAATGGCTTCATCCCGCATCATCAATATTATATTGCAATCTGGTCCAATTAAGATATTCTAGTTTTAATATTTACTACAATTTAAGCCATCTAATTTTGAATTATTTATGTCAGGATCCTTCTCGGAATTCTTTACTGAAGCCCCAAGAAGACCCCAGTTAGGAAAAATTCTATAAAAAATTTAGCAGCATCTCCCATGTAAAATAAACTTCCCCAAATTTAACTCTATACAGAAAATACACTTCAATATATTTTTTATAACTTCCCACACTTCCCTCTTAATACAATTCCATTATTCATAGCACTTCAAATGTTATAACTTACACGCCCTCAATCCATAGTAACATCAGAGCTTTTCTATGAAGTATACAGTTATAAATTTATACTGTTAGGAAATGATAAATTTTACGATGATATTAAATAAAATAAAACAGAACAGACATAGGAAAATAAGACTTTAATTAAACGATTAAAGTCATAACTAAAATTCCAATAACATCACCACTATCCAATACCCATGTATGTAGGTTGTATAACCTACCCGAAGATTGAAATACTTACTTGAAGGCTAACTCGGATTTTTATCACGGGTATTGTATGAACTTTTCCACTACTTAACTATGTTACACATTCACTTCCAAATCCAAAAAATCATTAATTAGGATAGATATGACAATCATGCAAATAATAATAATAATAATAATAATAATAACAATAATAACAACAATAATAACAACAACAACAACAACAACAACCAAATAATAATAAATATAACTAAAATATTAAAAATATCAAGAATAATAATAATAATAATAATAAAAATAAATAAATTGTTTCAAATGCATATTCATAATGGAAAATCACCTAATGAACAATACTATATACAAGTGCAAAGCCCTATAGTATTGATCGCCTGACGGCATAATCAACACATGTAACCACTCATAGGCTTATTGCTAACAATAAGGTCAGAGATGGTTACCTATCATGACCATCCAATCTGCTGATCTAGTAGGCAACATAAATATGATAATAAAATGCTTGCAGGCCTAACCTAGTCACTACCATAGTATTGCATGGTATACTTAATACATAATATATCAAAAAGAAATCTTATGCACCATACGATATATTAGTGTTATTAAGTGATGTTTCGGATCCCAAACATCCTTTGACGGAAAGGGGGATAGGAGAAGAGAATCCTGCACTTTAGCTTCCTTTAGGTTGGTGATGGTGCAAAATAACCTCCCATCCTACGGATAAGGGAGGGTGGCTAATATTGTCATTATAAGATACCTGCCATTAAATACAATTTGCACACTGATACCATCATGTCAGTCAATAACCTATTATCCTATAGCAAAGGAGAGAGTGATTAATGCTATCACTCCAAAAGATTTGTTAGCTCCCATAAATGACTAAAACAAACCTATGGGCTAATAGTGTTATATCTCAAGTTGATTATTAAAATAAGATAACATATGTACTTATAGGAACCTTAATTAACAATAATAATGGTAATACTAATAATATAGACTCTCTCACTTCATAAAAATATAACCTCTGGGAAAATAAATAAATAAAGTTAATAGCACTTTAAAATCATCTTAACACTAAATATTTTTATAACTCTCAATTCTTTTAAATCAACATATAAGTAAATAACTTAATGAATATAAGTATGATTGGAAAAAGCCCCGTTAGACTTCAATATCAAAATAATAATCTAATATTTAATTATGCCCAAATTACTTTAGGTAGAAAACGAACCCACTTTTCAACCAACTTCAAGATCACAATCCAGCATTTAAAATTAAACTAAGAAATAAAACTAATTAAAAAATATATATATATATATATCAACTTTCAATTTACAGATATTTATAAAGTATATTTGCACAACTTCATAATATAACTGTTATTAATATAAATAACATGTTAAATCTAAACGTCATGAAATAATCACAATTAACATAACAAATATACTTACAAGAATCCATAAAATACATTTACACATACTATTAATACAAACACCACGATAAGTTAGATAATTGTTGTAAATATTTTATAACTCAAAAATAGGACTTAAGGGAAATATACCACTCATAATACTAAGGCCGTTTATTATTGCTCCACCACAGGGTTAGTCGCAGGATTCATCCAGATGCCTATTATGCATTAAAAAAAAAATACTTCCACTTCTAGAAAATAATAATAAATAATTTGGATTACAAATGCATGTTTAAGTCATAAAATTAGTACCAAGCGTCTAACTACGTAGCAAAATTTATTGTTACCCAAAAATTGCGGTTTTTCTACTTATACTCAATTCCATGAAATAAACATTCTTTTAGCTTCCTATAATCCTTAAGAATGTAATTGCACTGAGAATTACTTTGGGAAACTTCCAATTACAATCTAATTTTACCGTATTTATAGAAATTAGCTTAAAAGTAGTAAAATTTTAAATACCAACCATGGTTGACAAATTATATACTAAATAAAATCTTGAGACACAATGACTAATAATACTTAGCTCAACTTAGTAAAACTCACCAGTGGTGGCTAGAAAATGGATAGGAAATTTCGGGTAAAATTTAAATCAATATAACTCTCAAATGGCTTGGAATTAGGAAGAATGAAGGCTATATTCGAAATCAGGGGTCCAAAATACGGGGGACAGAGGTATGGGTCAGGCTGTGTTTGCCGAAAAATGGCTAGATAGCTGGAAAATTGAAAACAGTCTCTGCTGGTTTTTCCTGCTCGATTTGGCACGGCTAGTGGTGGTTGGCCATGAAAATTGATGGCCAAGATTGTCAGACAATGGGCTTTCCCTGGGGCTAGCTCATGCTGTCTATGGGTGGCCGAAAAATGGTCAATTTGGCTAGATTTGGCAGCTATTTTATCTTTTTCCTCCTTCTCTCCCTTTTCTAATTTGAAACTAATGGTCATTGTTCATACAAGACCACCACCTAGATGCTAACATGTGGCATGTGTCAGTAAATATTTTAAAAATTTTCCCCTTTTCTATGTGCTCCTTGCATGAACTAATCAATAAAACTTATGCCAAAAACAAATTATAAATTTTGTAAAGCCATCACTTCATAACAGTAGCTTTGTTTTAATCATGCTATCAATCTACAGACTCATATAAATGAGCACTACATGATGGCATGCTGGTCAACACCGAACCTTGACCAAGTAAAAGTCAACTATGGGCCTACTTAGTCAATTCAAATCACACACCTTATTTTAACCATAATTTCTCGATTCTAACTTCGAATTTGGCATGCCACCAATCTATGGACTTGTGGTGACGTGCACTACGCAATGATGCCCTAGTCAAAATGAAACTCCAACTGTACCAAAAAGTCAATCCACTTGGTTAACCCCAATCAACTCTGGTATAAAAAATTTAAAATTTTGACTGTTTTCTTGATACAGGATGTTACAGTTTAAAACCTTTAGTTTTTGAAATTTGCATTTAAAGACCTTCCAATAGATAATTGTCCTTAGCCAAAAAAAGAAAAAGAAAAAATTGATTGCACAATTGGAACAAATTGATGATTGAAGACCTAAATCACAATAGTTTAAATTTCAAGATTAAAAATTATTGTATCTGACCTAAACTAGAAGTATTAAATTGCAATTAATTTCAAATATTTCTTTCCATATTGAAGTTTGATTTATTCGGAATGTTTGTTTCCTTATGTTGTTTTTGACCTGTAATGGTAATTAACATTTTCCTGTTAACTCTAAAGTAAACTATATGGTGTCCCATAGTTTAAAGGAAATTCCCAGAATTTTCCATGCTGTTTTTCATGAAGTAGTCAAATTTCAAATATTTCCATTTTCATCATCAATAAGAAAATGAATGCTTTTCATTTGGTAAACCATAACTTCACTTTACAATATTATCAACTTTTTTTTTAATTGTTTTTATATGTTTGGAGGATGGCTAAATTTTATTTTATTTTATTTTTATTATTATTAGTTTTTTACAGATGGAAGTGATGACTAAAAATGGTGAAATCCTGGGTCATTTCCACCAAGTTTTGTTTGTAGAAAATTTGTGATAATGCTTTTCTTCAGTAAATAGTGCTTTTCTTAGTCATTTCCACCAACTCCTTAATCACGATTTTCTATTAAATATAATTTAATAGAATAATGACACTAAAATTTCCAAGTTCTCCTTCCATTAAATTCACGGTCAACGTTAAAAAATTTCAAATAGTCCTCCAATAAGATGCTTCTAATTTGTATGATTGAAAATGATAAATTAATTATTTGGAGTTATTGTTGTGTTATGGACATCTTGAAAATAAATTTGTGTGATCAAACTCATTGTGGAATTTGAAACTTTGAAACTAAACTAAATGACTTCGATAATTTAAACTATCAAAATGCAATATTATAAATTAGTTTATTTATAATGGAAATTTAATATTAAACTATAAAGTTAAAAGGAAAATATTGGGGATCCACTTATTAAAGATTTGTCAAGATATAAGTAAACTACTCATCGAGGGAAATGAGATAACAACCATTATTTTAAAATTGCCTTGATGACAATCCAATCTAGTTGACTAAAGATTCTAAGATTTAGATTCAAAGGGACAATTAAATCTGGACCGACTCTGTAAAAACATTAAGGAGTTATAAGACTCTAACCAGTTCTATGATAACAAAGTGTTGCCTGTAATGTATGTTTAAGATAAGCTATGCTTTTACAGTATGTTTGGATAAATATAAAATTAGTGGGAATTTAATTCTCTTGGGAAAGTGATAACCTTTTTTATTTGGATATTTATTGTAAGGTAGAAAAGTATGGGTCTAGGGAATTAGATTCCCACAAATGTAGGAAAATATATGTGAAAGTTGTTTCTATTTATATAGGTGTCATTTTTAGAATTCCAGAGAAAATAATTTTTAAATATTTCTAAAGCACATATTTATCCTTAATTTATTATACAATCTTAAATTTAATTACTTATAAATACCAACTTTTCTATTACTCATCAAACAAAAGAAGAGAAAAATTAATTCTTAGGAAACTAAATTCCGAGAATCAATTTTCCTCTCAATTTTGACACTTCACAAACGGGGTCTTAATGATTTCTACATTTTGGAAATCTAAATGGAATTTTGCTGGACACTTTAATAAGAAATCACATATATGAGTTTGAAGGGGCTGCTTCTATAAGAATTTTTATAGGCTGGAATTCTCTAGAACTCATGAATAATTAAGAGTGTTCAAAACCAAAATAAACATAACCGTGAGAATCTAAATTTGATCTGAAAGGAATTGTATGAGTATTATTATCTTGGCTTGCACTAACAGCTGACAATTCAAGACATCACATCCACTTATTAACCAAGTAAATCCAATAATGCTTCACTAGGTAAAGTTCAAAACCGAAAGCTACCTATACCAATGCAATTGCTTACCAAATGAGCTCTCAAGAGTCCACATTTTCATTTGCATGATTTTTTAGTAATTTCTATTCATGTAGGGGATTGTTGGGAAAAAAAATTAAATTATATTAATTAATTTTTTGATATTGAATGGAAATTTGGAAGGTGCTTTCTCATGATATACAAGTTGCATAGTACCTTTTACAAAGTACTAATTCACAATAAATGTTACCTTTAAAAAAGTAACCCTTTATTTATCAATGACACATTTATTTATAAAAATGTATCTTTATATTAAATGCATATTTATGAATATGTTTATTGGTTCATATCCTTTCAAAAATTATAAAGAGATTCATTTTATTAATTTAAGCATTCAATTTTATTCATAAAATTTAGAGAGTACTAAGTATTGCATATGTGGGGGAGTTTAAGTCAAGTTTGTTTCGCTAATCTTTGTAATTAGGAGTGCTATTATCATCAAAAGAGATTGTAGTGTTTTGGAAGACGATTGCTATAAAAGTATGAACACTTGAGTGAGACAAATTTGTCTTAAGAATATAGAGTTAAACTCTAGCAGCGATCTAATACTGATTTTTCTATAAGTTTTACGTTTATTATCATTATCATTATTTTTATATTTGCAAAGTTGAATAAAAATCACTTTTGCATCTACAGTATTAATTGGTTTAATACATATTTTAATATACACTATTTTTTCCTAATATATTTGACACAATTCATAAGAATATATACATATAAGTGCATAATTATAACCAAAATATAAAAAAAAACAGAGCCATAGTTATAAACAAACCATAATTACAAGATAATGCTCTATAAAGTTCAATATAGGAAAGTTGGAACCCCATACCATGAGATAGAGATAGATTAAAAAACATCTTATCAATTTCGTTAGACAGGTAACACTTTTTAACTGTCTGAGGATTTACTTTTTAAGTTTGTAAACTAGAATTTACAAGGAAAGCATCTTTGCTATCAAACCTGTGAAATCTCTGTCAGGTGTAAACGGAAAACAGTGTCATTTTCTTTTCTTCGAAATGCAACAGTCATTTGAAAGTCCAAACATTATCGTTTTCTCATTTTCTTTGAGATATTGGGCTCTTTGATCTCTCTTTATGTTCTTAAAAAAACACTCCACTATATGTTTATATGCAACTCAACTCAATAAGAGGGAAAATATAAACAAAAAAAAAAATTTGAAACAAACAAAAATGTACAAACCAAGACAACTAGGGCTAGAAATTCTCAAATATGACAGCATAAAAGTTTTACTGCAATTCTGTCTAAGTAACCATAGAAGAGATTCTATGTCGTGTTGAGGATCAACAAACCAAGCAGACCTCAAACACCGTATGCAAATCCAAGTCCTAAGCTCAAATACAAGTAATTTTCTTCTAATGAATTGCCTTGTCAACCTCATTTTCTGCCACTCAAAGTGTTTTCAAATACGGAGCAATTTCGCTGAAGTGGTGGTGGTTCAAAAAGTTGATTGCCAATGAATCTGGTCCACAGAGCAATTTTTTAGCTTGGCACAAAAGCTACCATTTAGCTATAGACCAACTTTTTGTAGCTAGAAATTATAGCTGCCTCTCATTCTTTTCTTTTCTTTTCTTTTTTTTTTTTTTTTGATTTGATTTGATTTGATTTTTTGTAGTGCATTCTTTCATTCAAACTGGGGCATAAAGACAGAAAATGAGAGTAGAAGCTTTAACGTGCTCCAATTGGTATTTATTCAAATGCCTAGCCATTAGCACCACCAGGAAAAGTGAATTCTTTTCCCATTGAAACTCGCAGCTCTTTTTTTCAATGCATTAGGAAAAGTTCAAGCGAATTCTTTTCCCATTACCATGTTTGATATTATAGCACCATTATGTTGTAAATAATGTCCTATGAAAATCATATTGTAGATAAGCCTAGCTATGATGTTTCAGAAAGAAAATTTTCAAGCTTCTCAGAATAGCTATTATCCTTGTCTGGTGGAAAAAAAGTAGTTATTTCCGTTGCTTTTGGACATGTCATTCGTTGGTAATAACAACTGCATCGCCAATCATCATAGTACTATTTGCTATGTGTTTTATGTTTTTAACATCCACGGCCTGGCTGGCTCCTTTAATATAAAAGAGTAGGTAAGCAAATATTGTATAACTCAAAAATCTAGATACAGGACAATTAGCTGAGCACAGGAAAATCTATTATCATTTGGCACTAAATAGAGCTGATTTTACAGATGAAAGGACTTTCTCTTCTTCTTCTTCTTCTTCTTCTTCATTTCTTTTTTTTTTTTTTTTTCTTTTTTAAGAAGATGGATACTGATAAAGTCGATTACTTTGATGGTCCCTTTAAGGAAGTTGCAAGTTTGATAAGGATATTGGTTGGCCACCGAGAAAAACAAACCAATTGTTGAGGCTCCATATCATAGAATTTATTTTAGCGTACAGTGTCCAAGTGGAAGAAGTCCTTAAACAAAGGAAAGAACATATGCTTGTTAAAACATTATCCTTGTATGCATCTTAAACGCTGGAATTCTGTAATTCATTTATATCAACAAACACAGATAGGAACATGTTCTTTTCAAGCATTTTCTTTACCAAATTAGATATTTACTTTTAAATCATTTCCTTTTGCGTCAACAACAAGGTTTCAAGGTTTCTTCACTCTGCCTCAGTGAGAACATAGAGTACATTGAAAAGACAAAAGAAACAGAGAGCACAAACACTGCCAGAAATGCTATTTGCTATGTACCTTATAGATATTACCATCTTATTTAAGAAAAACAATTGATGAATGGAATTTTGAAAATACATTATCTGTAATTGACACAGTAGTCATAAGAATATATATACATAATTGCATAATTATAACCATAATATCCAAAACAGGGCCATGGTTATAAGTAAACCTTGAATTCAAGATAATGCTACTTAAAATAAATTGTTCAATATAGAAAAGTTGGAACCTCACATTTATCTGTTGGTTAGACAAGTAATACGTTTTCTCTCTGTTTGAGGATTTACCATATAAGTTTATGCAAAATGGAATATTCTACTAAGTGTTGCTTGCGATGCAAAGCATGTAATGATAAACAGATACAGACACCTTCTTAAGTATCCTGCTACCAGAGTCACTGTGAATAATAAGAAAAGGAAACCGAGAGAGATATAGAGAGAGTGTTCATTGCACATATTAGAGGCTAAGAAGAAATAAAGCAGAAAAAAAGAAGAAAAGAAAAGTAGATGATGTACAATCATTCTACAATTACCATCTACTTAAGCAATAGGAAAGAGTAACAAAAATTAAGAAAAAAAGAGTAAACAAAGAAGTAAACAAAGAAGGGCAAACTAAAATTTTTCAAAGATGACAGCATAAAGTTTCAGTACAATTCTGTTTAGGAATCCACAGAAGGCAATGCTCCATGGCGTGTTGAAGAACAATGAACCCAGCAGACCCCAAAAACCGAATGCAAATCCAAGTCCCAAGCTCAAGAACAAGGAATTTTCTTCCAATAAATAGCCTTGCCATTCTTGTTTTCCTCCCTTCAGAGTGGTTTCAATTACAGAGCAATTTTGCAGAAGTGGTGCTCCACAAAGTTGATTGCCAATGAAACTGGACTCATTGAAGGATTGAAGCTGCGTGCTTGTAGGAATGCATCCGGTGAAATTGTTATAAGACAAATCTAAGTAACTTAGAAATGTCAAACTGGAGATGCTTGCGGGTATTTCACCATACAGCTGATTTCTTGACAAATCAAGAGATTCAAGATCTTTCATATCACCCATTTTTGAAGGAATTTTTCGGTCAAATGGTTATTCGACAAATTCAATGTTTGCAACTGGAGGAGTCTTGTCAATTCGACAGTGATCTCTCCTTGAATATTGTTGTCCGAGAGGTCTATGATTCTTACCAAGTTAAGGATGGAGCTGCAAGAAATTTCCCTCCCTTTAGTCACCAACTTCACATTCTCACTCACCAGAAAATCATCTGAATCTCCCAAGGTAGGGAAATAGTATTCAGAGGTGTCGTCATCTGGATTTGCCAAAGTGGTCATGGCACTCAAATTGTAGAAACATTTTGGAATTGTTCCTGATATATTATTATGTGCCAGATCCAATACGTGAAGACCTTTCAGACTGCAAACCTCTAAAGGAAACATTTTGGAATTGTTCCTGATATATTATTATGTGCCAGATCCAATACGTGAAGACCTTTCAGACTGCAAACCTCTAAAGGAATATCTCCTCCAAATTTATTTGAATGAAGATTAAGAATCTTCAATTTTAACAAACTCATTCCTATCCAGTTGGGTATCGCTCCAAAAAAATTGTTTTCACTAATGTCGAGAGTACACATGGCAGTACACTCGCGAAGTGATAAAGGCAATTCTCCGGAAAGATTATTTCTGCTCAGTTGTAGTGACAAAAGATTAGTCAAATATCCCATGGAGCTTGGGATAACCCCTTCCAGATTGTTGCCTCTTAAATTCAAAACGTATAACATTTTCCATTTCTTCCAACACTTTGGGATTACTCCCGAGAGAAAATTATTCTCCAGATTAACAAACGAATACTCCATCGGAGTGAAATTATTATTCTTGTCACAGAAGAAGTGAAAAACAGACCCAGAAAATGAATTATTGGAAAAATCTAATATTGGTATGTTGGAAGAGAGAATTGGCAATGAACCATTGAATAGGTTAGAACTTAAATCAATAGCTGCCATGGAATGAACTGTACAAGGATACTCCCCATGGAATTGATTGCGTGAAAGATTTAGATATTGTAAATGAGATGAGATGTTACAAAACCAGGCAGGAATTGTATCTGAAATTCCTGTATTGGATATCTGTAACTCCAACAAATGTTGTTGCCACCGAATCCATACAGGTAGTTGTGGGCCCAAATACCAAGAATTTAAGTTCAACACCTCAAGTTGAAAAGGAGGGACCCAGTTTAGACTAGTTTTAAGAGTCAATGAGTTTCCAAATGCCTTCAAATACTTCAATCTTGTAAGACTACTGAAGTGAATTTCCGAAACCACACCCTTAAGTGAGTTATTAGACATATCAAAGAATTCTAACTTCACAAGTTGACCAAAACTTTCAGGAAGACTTCCAGTTAATTGATTATTAGACATACCTAACGCTTCTAACTTCACAAGTTGACCAAAACTTTCAGGAATACTTCCAGTTAATTGATTATTAGATGTATCTAACTCTTCTAACTTCACAAGTTGACCAAAACTTTTGGGAAGACTTCCATTTAATTGATTGGAAGAAACATATAAATATTGTAAGCTGGACAGTTTTCCTATAGACTTTGGAATGGGACCAGAGAACAAATTATATCTAATATCAAGTAGGAATAAATTTCTATGTTCTCCAAGAAGGTTTGGCAACTGACCAGAGAATTTGTTGGCGAATAACGTCAACGACTCAATTGAATTATTTTTGGTGCACTTAGACCATAGTTCAAAAACTTCAGATATTGAACCATTCAATTTGTTGTGACCAAGATGAAGTTCCTTCAACCTGCACAGATTTCCCAACGACTTTGGTATTTCCCCTTCAAGTTCATTACTTGACAACTCAAGAATTCTAATAGATGTCAAGTTCCCAATGGCACTTGGCATGTTACCCACCAAAGAGCTTTCGCAAAGATAGAGATAGCGGAGATTGGTGAGATTTCCCAGTTGATGAGGGATTATCCCTCCAAATACAGCGTATGAAAGGTCCAGATATGTTAAACTTTTAAGAGAACCTATGAAGCTGGGAATTTGAATGCCTTCAAAATCATTCCAGCTTAGATCCAAGTAATTCAAATACTTCAAATCAAGCAAAGAAGGATTTATCTTACCACCAAAGCTGTATGTTGAATTCAATACATAACCATCCGTGACATCGTATGGGGAACCAAGATGCAGCTCAAGGACGTGACCGGTTATGTTATGGCAAGCAACACCAGTCCAGCTGCAATAATCTGCTTTGCTATCCCAAGAGGATAGCCGGTTCATAGGCTCCTTGAGGTCTTTTTTGAATCTCAGAAGAGCTTGCCTCTCACTTTCTTTGCGAAGCACCTCCACATTTCCACTGCACAAGTTTAAAGCACTTATGAATGCAACGGTTAGAAACACAAAAGCAACAATGCTAGAACTCTCCATAAAATTTGATCTGAAATAAAATCTGTAAAAGCTTAGTTTAAGTGATTTAATAGGCTGCAATATTATGAATTTATATAGGTGAAGTTCATATTGATATCCCCATCAAATTTCTTTGCACCCAGTAAATTTTTGAGATAATTGCAATTTTGTACCACATAGTTTGGGGTAGTTTGAGTAGTTTTGAGTTTTTTAAGTTTAAAACATTGCAACTTAGGTTTTCAACTTTCTATATTTTGTTGCAATTTGCTCCAGTTGGAATTTTTTGTTAGCAGTGGCTAACTGCTTCATTCCAAATGATCAAATATTAAATTGCAATTTGGTCCATTTTGCACATTCTAGTTTTAACATTAGTTTTAATGTTTGTTCCAATTAAAGCAATCTAATTTTGAATTATTGTAATTTACACCGTGTATTTTAAAAAATTTGCACATAATTAATCGTCTCCGAGCAAAATGTCATCCGCCAAAAAACTAAAAAGAAGAAAAAAATCGATTGCACAATTGAAACAAATTGATAGTTGGAAACCTAAATCACAATATTTAAATTTACAGACTAAAAATGCAACTATTCTTAAGTAGAAATACTAATATGCAATTAATTTAAAATATTATTTCCGTATTGAAATTTGATTAATCCGGGATATTTGTTTTCTTATGTTAGTTTTTGACTTGTAATGATAATTAATATTTTCCTTTATTCTCTAAACTCAACACGATGTCCCATAATTTAAAGAAATTTCCTAGAATTTTCCATGCTCTTTCTCATACAGCAGTCAAATTTCCATTAGTTCTATTTTCCAACAAAAAGAAAGATACATGCTTTTCACTTTGTAAATCACAACTTCACATTATAAATTATCAGTTTTTTTAATTATTTTTATATATTTGGAGGATGACAGAATTTTTTTTTTTCTATTTACAAATGGGAGACAATAACAAAAAATGGTCAACTCCTTACTCATCTCCACCAAGTTTTGTCAGTAGAAAATTTGTAATATAATGCCTTTCTTCAATAAATTAATCATGGTTTTCAGGAATTTGGACCATCATCACAGTTTCGATTTAGAAGTTCTAAAATAAAATTTTTACCTTCCTATGGTTTATCTTGGGACAGCCCTAACCAAGTCTATTCATTTCTCAGTTCTAAGATCGGAAACACACACCCAAATATAAAAAAAAATAATAATAACAAAAAAATTTAAAAATGTACAAAAAAAATGCCGCTCCCTCCTATCAAAGAAAACGATTGAAGAAGAAATGAAATATTTTGTTTATCTAAAAAATGTTTAAAAGTTAATGATATTTATATCAATAAAGCATGATTTGTCACACCCCATATTCTGGAAACTTGAGATGTGAATAAACATGCAAACTAAAACAATCTGAAAACATAACTTAAGGAACTACAAAAGCAAAACTTTATTCATTATAAGCAAAGCTTTATTCAAAACATAATAATGCATCAAAATACCTTATCAATATGCGAAAGCATACTAATCAAAATTCATAAATAAACTAACAAAAGATCAACACTAAAATTAAATCCCAAAGCATAGATAAATTAGAGACAGCTAGAGACGAAGTCCACACAGATATGCCAAATCCTAATCTGCTTGTCATTTTAACTAATGGGACATCAAACCATAACAAACTAAGTGGCAACTCAATAAGCCACTAGATTTTGGTTTTATAATAAAATAATTAAAAACATGTACTTATAAACATAAAAACCAAACATTTAAACACATGTCGAGCAATATCTTAAGGCATATGCACTTAGTTCATAACTGTGACAAATAAGCTTATACTCAAAACAATTCACAGGTTAAATATCTTCAAAAGTAGTTAAAACAATCATGCATGCTTATTTTCAAAAACTTGAGATCTCATGTTTTTATATTTATCTAACTATCTAATACTTAGTAGGACTTTTCTTACAAATAGTCACCCATCAGCAACACAAAATAAAATCATCATATTTGAAGTAAATAGAAATGGGGAAATCATAGATTTTAAAATAGATGAAGACTCATGCTTAAAGGTAAAAGTGGAGCCCCTGTTTTGATCGTCAGTAGGTCCTCCTACATGTAACAATACCTCTACATACGAAGGTTAAGAGCCATACATAACTAAGAAAAACCCCTAACATGACTCATCTCCATATATGGATACATACATACTTACATGTATGAATCATTAGGGAAGATCCTAACATCATCCACCGGATTCGTCTACTAAGTACCAAATAGGAGAAAAAGACTATCAAAACCATACGAAATTCATATAAGAAGCTTAAAAAATGCATAACATATCAAGGATTCATGAACAAAATTCTTATCATATCAAAGATTCAAACACTGTGTCATACAAAAAAAAGAAAAAAAAATTTCAAATTCATAAAGTTATAAAGTTCCAAAAATCACTTTTAAAAACATGAATACTGTTTTATAAAAAAAAAAAAAAAAGTGACATTCCAAACTGAGAAAACGCTCTTAAATTGAATTTTTGATCAAGTTTTATCAGAGTTGACCGGATTGACCAAGTGATCATAGTTGACTTTATACTACGAGTTGAATTTTGCTATGACCAGGTCACTATGGCGAAATATGCATTGACCTAAGCTCACATACTAACAGCACATTGAAATTGGGGTTGAGATTAAGAAGTTATGATTAGAACAATTTACGCTTTGGACTGATTAAGCGAGACTAAGGTTTACTTTTTATATATTTGGAGGATGATAGAATTTTTTTTCTCCTTACTCATCTCCACCAAGTTTTGTCAGCAGAAAAATTGTGATATAATGCTTTTCTTCAATAAATTAATCATGATTTTCAGGAATTTGGACCACTATCATAGTCTCGATCTAAAAGTTCTAAAAAATTTTTTTTACCTTCCTATTGTTTATATTGGGATAGCTCTAACGTAGTCTATTGATTCCTCAGTTCTAAGATCTAAAACACACACCCAAATATAAATAAGTAAAAACAAAAAAAAAAAATTTAAATGTATATAAAAATACCGCTTCTATCAAAGAAAACGATCGCATGAGAAATGAAATCTTTTTTTTATCTAAAAATGTTAAAAAGTTAATGATATTGTTTGGGCAAAAAATATTAATTTTTTAAATTAATATTTCCAATTTATTGGAGTATTATTTTTGAGAGATTAATTAATTGGTAGTGCTCCCACATTGATTGAAGATTAAATGGTCATGTAATTGTCACATGTATAAATTGAAATTTTGAAGTTGGAGTTTCGGCAAAAAGTCCCACATCGAAAGTGCATGAAGTATTTGGCCATTTTCTCTTATATAAATTTAAGCTCCATTGGCTTGGAAGAGGGCTTCTACACATCTCACGAACGACTACAAGAATATAGACTAATTAGTTTATTCTCTTTAGAATTTACTAGCTTTAGTTTATTGTTCTTAGTTGTTTTCTAGTTGAAATTTTATTTTCTAAAAGTCGTTTAATCATTAAGGCAATCGGATCTTGTAAGATTATTTTTGTTCTCTAATAATCAATGCAATCGTCTGAGGAGTTTGATTCAATCGGTGCACATTTTTTTCTTTTTTATTTCTTTGAACTCTTACAGGTTTGAAGTGATACGCCTGGGAATTTAGGAGACGACTGATTATTGAAAAATTTTCGACATTATTCCAACAGATATTCATATAAATAAAGCATGATTTGTCACACCCCATATATTGTGAACTTGAGATGTGAACAAACATGCTAATTAAAACCATCTAAAAACATAATAAGGAACTGAGAATGCAAAACTTTATTCAAAACATAATAACACATGAAAATACCTTATCAATGTGTGAATGTATGTATACTAATCAAAATCCAAAAATAGACTAAAAAAATCTACAATAAAATTGAATCCTAAACCTAAAATAAATTAATACAACTAGATGAAGTCCGCAAATATGCGAAATCCTAATCTACGTGTCATTTTAACTAATGGGACATAAAACCATAACAGAACTAAGTGGTAACCCAGTAAGCCACTAGATTTTGGTTTTATAATAAAATAATTAAAAATATATACCTATGGAAATAAAAACAAAACATTTAAATAAATTTCAAATAATATCTTAATGCATATGGAATAGTTCATAACATGTGACAAATAGGCTTACACACAACACAATTCATAGGTTAAATATCTCTAAAAGTACTTAAAACAATCATGCATGTTTATTTTCAAAAACTTGAGATCTCAAATTTGCATATTTATCTATTGGTTACTTAGTAGGACTTTTCTTACAAATAGTCATCCGTCAACGACCCAAAATAAAATCAACATATTTGAAGTAAATACAAATGGGAAAATCATAAATTTTAAAATAGATGAACATTCATGCCTAAAGGTAAGAGCCAAACCCCTGCTGTGATCATAAGTAGGTCCTCCTATATGTAACAATACGTCTACACATAAGAACCATTAATCCCTAAAAAAAAACCCCTAATATGGCTCATCTCCACATAAGGATACATACATACTTACATGTATTAATCACTAAGAAAAACGCTAACATGATACACCGGAATCGCCTACTAAGTACCAAATAGAATAAACTATCAAACATATGAAATTCATATAAGAAGTTTAACAAATCCATAACATATCAAAGATTCATGAACAAATTCTTATTGTATCAAAGATTCAAAAGCTATTTCATATACGGAAAAAAAAAAAAATCAAACTCATAAACATAAAAAAGTTTCAAAATTCACTTTTTAAAACATCATCATTGTTTTTTTTTTTTTTAAAGTGATTTTACAAAATAAACATGTATCAAACAAATACATAGGCTTTATTATGGTTCCATAAATAGTGTAGTGAACTTACATTGAACGCGATCAAAGAACAAAGCAATATATTGAATAGACTTCATTACCAATTCTCAACCTATAAAACAAATTAAAGAATATCGTATAAGCATAACATATCCAATAAAATAAAAGACCACATCAACAGAGCTACCCAAATAAGCCTTTAACTCTTTTCCAAGCTAGGACAACACCAAGAATAATCAAAACATAAATTCACTAGCCAAAGCAACTAGAAACCTTCCAAAACTCCTTTTAAGCTTTATATACAAATTCTAAATCGCTAACTATAAAATCATAAGCCTATAACATATAATCATATCATTAAAACTCTATTACACAAATGATTATCAAAACCTCGCTAGAAACAAGAACTAATTCCTTAATCAAATGACATCATCTAAATCTGAAAATTTACAAAGGTATTCTAAACATGCATAAGTGACTATGGTGAAAATTTCAGATCATAATCATAATTAAAACCCATTCACAACTCATTAGAAATTTAACACGAAAATACTAAAAATATCAGGTTTTTATAAGCATACATTTAATGTCTAATATGTATCATGAAATTTAATTTAATTTGAAATTTCATAGGTTAGTACAGCACATATATATGTACCAATATAAAATTTTCTAGCTCAAACAAATGCCGAAAACATGGTCAAAATGAATTTAACAACTTATTGATAGAAATTGAAAAATAGTGTTTCAAAAGTGGTGAAATAGAAATTATTAGGTAAATTAAAGACCAGAAAGTAATTTAAAATGAATTTCTACTCTAAAGTGATTTGACCAGGAAAATAAAAACTAACACCAAACACACGTCACTTAGAAAGTCATTGCGGATACAATATAAGGAATTTGAATTTGAGATTTTTTACAATGGAACTAAACATATGGAGGATATTGTATATAAAATTTCAAGATAACTTCTTTTATATTTGTTTTTAAATTTTACAAATCAGCTACCTCTATAAACTTTTTGGAGAGATTGACAATACAAAGCTCTTGTAAATCATGATAGATTGTAACACCATGATCCAAGAACGTGCTCTAAATTTGAAGTTTTGACCAAGTTTGTCTAAGGTTAATCGGGATTGATCAAATGGATCCCACAGTTGACTTTTTGCTACCAAAAGAATTTTGCATTAGTCAAAATACCATGGCAAAAGTACATGTCATCTCAATTTCATAGATTAGTTACACAATAAAATAAAAGCCAAGATTATAAATTTATAATCAGAATAAGATACGGTTGACAAGGCCAAGGTTGACTTTTTATCCTTATAAATTATGTCTTCGACTCCTAGATCATCGTATAGTGCTTGTTGATATGAGTTTATTGACTAATGATCTGCTTGATTTGGACCTACGGGTAAAAAATTATTGGTATGCAAAGTTGTGCTTACTTGTACTTTTTTTTTTTTTAAGACTAACTCTACCGGGTAGTTTTTATCAAAAGCGTTTAAAGGGATTTTGAGAAATATCCTAAGGGGCACCACGTTCACAAATCTAGGGGTGCCATGTGGCATATTTCTCTCTTTTTCCTTTTCTTTTTCTTTTCCCTCTCCTTTACCATGAAAAACCTCTCTCTCTCTCTCTCTCTCTCTCTCCCTCTCTCCCCTTCTCTCTCTTTGGTTGGCAAAATTGACATTTTTTGTCCACCCATTCACATAACACATCAGTCGTCGATAGCCAAATCTCACTGTCAATCAACCGTTAATGCACATAGATCGGGTTGTTAAACTCAGTTTTTCCAGCAAATCGGTCGTTTTTGACCTACCACTCCGATATATACGGGTAGTTTTTGCAAGCTTTCATTTGGTTAGTTTCCCAATTATGGTTGAGTAACAAGTGATAAAGACAACCTGGGTTACAGACCCTAAATCATATATCTACCTTTTTACATCGAGGAAATATACAGACACAAATTGTATCACTAATAACCGATAAATTGTAAAACAACTTTTAATAAAATAAATTGTATTTAAAAGTGCACATACAGAAACAATACTTTAAATTCAAAGTTGAGGTCTTAACGATAATCTTGATAACATCACAACTGTCCAAATCCAAGCAATATATATATATATATATATTTATATATTTTCTACATAAATATAAATATGCATACAGTCTCTCAAAATATTTGGATAACTTGTCCATAGGTTAATATACCTGCCTGAAGGCTACGATATATGCTTAAAGATTGAAGTACCCACCCGAAGGTGAGGACTCCTGTCTAAAGGCTGCAATACTTGCCCAAAGTCTAAAGTACCCACTCAAAGGCTAATACTCCTGCTTGAAGGCTGCAATACTTGTTTGAAAGCTGAAGTGCCTACCCGAAAGCTAGTACCATTGCCTCGAAGGCTAATACACCTTCACAAAGCTGCAATACCTATCCAAAAGCTAATACACCTGCTCGAAGGCTGACCCAGATTCTCATTATCGATGTTGTACAAACTTTTCCACAATTATACAATGTTATACATGTATTTTCAATCCATTAAGCCACCAATTCAAACAAATACAACAATTGTGCAGTTGACAATATTGATGATGATGATGATGAGATGATAATAATAATAATAATAATAACAATCATAATTAGGTAAAATTGAACTAAAAAATGATAAATACATTACATAAACCACACACTCATAGCAGGCATAAACTCAATATGCTATATGATACACCAATGCACGGTCCCATGATATTAGTTGTCTATAGGTATACTACTACCAATAAGCCCAGGGGTGATGACCTATAAAGTTCATCCACCTCGCTGGTCTCGTAGGTAGCAGAAATACGATACGAAACCGTTCATAAGCTAAACCGGATGGTTATCTCGGTATGTTGTGGTACATCTAACACATAATATAACATAATATGTACATATATATCCATACATAGAAACAATACTTGATGCACCAAATAATATACCAGTATTGCCAAGGGATGTTTGACATCCTAAACACCACTCAACAGATGGGGGAAAGAACCTGCACGCAGTCCCATTAGCATCCTAATGGTTCAAGTATTAAATAACATGTCATCTTATGACTAATGGGGGCTAATTATTGTCATCACAGTAGAAATATTTGCCTACCCTTGCTCACTTTAGAGCCTATCGGAATGGCTAAACCTGCTGTTCTTCAGCCGTGGGGAGGGTAGCCAATGTCATCATTACAAACTACCTCCCTATCTTTGCTCACCACAGCTCACAAAGGATGAATAAGTGCAACCCGTGCCCTAATCAATAAACATAACAATATAGGATACAGTATTGTATGATGCATCTATAAAATTAACTAGTCACAATAAATATATAATTAGAAAAACAAATGTTTTTAAATCCATAATTAAATGTTCTAAAAAAATGAACAAACAAACAAATAAATAAATATATAAATATTTTTGAAACCCAAAATATAATTTTAAGGAAATATACTACAGTAACATCATTTTAATATTAAGTGTACTTACAACTTTTAATTTTCTTGGATCAGTATAGATAAATAAATAAATAATTAAATAATAACAAATAGCCTTAGCAAAATATATATATATATATATATTATGCATGTATTCATATATATACACATATGTAAATATATAAGTATATGTGAACATATTTTAATAACATACATATTTTCCCAAGCTAAAATTTGTGATAAACCATTTCGCAATTCAAATATAGGTTGTAATCAAAATTAAAGCGTATAAGCATTTAAAAGAAAACCATATAAATTACTATCTTTTTAATCCTACAAGTAACCCAATAATTTAAGGTTCATAAGAACAGTAGATTGGCAATTAAAACAATAAATTAACTAATGAAGTTATGTCAAATTAAACATCATCACTAAACCCCTTTGGAATTTTATAAAATACTCAATTAATAATAATTTGTTTAATAACCCCTTTAAATCTAATCTTTAATAATAACTAAATAAATGAATAAGTATGTATGTATATATATATATATATACATAAATATTTCTTTTGCTGCAAAATAAACTAAGAAAAATATGTCACTCATAGTAATGTCATTAAACTAAGAAAAATATGTCACTCATAGTAATGTCATTTGTCCATCCTTGCTATATTGCAAGGTTCACTATAAGTCCCACAGGGTACCTAACAGACACTAAGAATATTATTTAGATAACATATACAATATCTAAGGGTACCAGAATACTCTAAATATTTTAAAACTCACTTTCACTACTTCAAGTTTCTAAAGTTGAACTCCGAGGGAGTCCAACTATATAGTAACCCCGATAGGCCTATTGCCCGGAATTTGGGGTTTCTCCTAATTATGCTCAATTTTATAAAATTGAGCATTCCATTAACCCTACTAGCCACTATGAAGTTATATGCATTATTTTTCTTAGAGGGAATTTCCAACACAGTCTAATTTTTATAACAATGCCTAAATTAGCTCAAAAATGGTAAAATTTTAAATACTCAACCTTAATTAGTAAACCATACACCAATGAAAGCTAGTAAACAAACGATTACAGATACTTAGCTTAGATGAACCAAACTTGCCACCTATGATAGAAAAATGTTGTTTCAACCAAAGTTCAACCTATTGTATCTCTAAAACCATGGGGAATTGAGCTTAAAGGACTCAAAATCGAGCTTAGGGGTCCAAAAATAGTGGAAAGGAGCTACGAATAGGCCAAAATGTGTAATATGCAGCTACAACTAATGAACTTGTCACTATCTGCCGATACTGTCTCCAATTTAGCCATTGCACTTGGTATGAGATTTTTTGGTTCAGAGCTTTTTAGGAGGTTATCCATCCTAGAATTGCTCTTGCCTGAGCATGCTTAACTTTGGAGTTCTTTTGAATCTTAAAGCCAACCTTCTAAAAAGGCCTCGGCATTATGAGACTGACTATTATTACAATTGAATCATCTCCTGATCCACATTCAAGCGATGTGGGATTGGACACCAAGTGCTTGTCACAGAATGTAATGGGATTGTTGGAAAACTGACTTCATCATTGCTAGTGTCGGACGTAGTTGAGGGGGGGGGGAGAGGGGAAGAGAGAGAGAGAGAGAGAGAGAGAGAAATGGTTTTTCATGTGGAAGAGAGGAGAGAAAGAGAAAAAGAAAAAGAAAAAGAAATTGTTAAGTGACACATGGCACCCTCAGGCCATGACATGTGGCACCTACCAAATGGTGACACATGTAACTAGTCAAAGATTCCTTTAAATATTCTTTTATATGTTTCTTGATAAAAACTACTTTGTAAAATCAGTTCTAGAAAAATAAGCACAATTTTGCAGATCTATAACTTTTCAAGTATAGATCTAAATTAAGCATGTCACTACTCTACGAACTTGTATCAACAGTGCGTAAGTAAAAATCACAACCCATACAAATAAAAAGTTAACCTCGGCTCTCTCAATCAGTTCAGACCGCATCTTGTTATGACCATAACTTTCTAATCTCAGCTCTGATTTTGGTGTACTACTAGTCTACAAACTTGGGTTGATCTATACTTCACCACGATACCTCGATTAGAGCAAAATCCTTCTCATAGTAAAAAGTCAATCATGGTGCCTACTTGGTCAACCTCGATCAAATTTAGTTAAAAGTTCAAATTCGAAAAGTTTCTCGTATCGGGGGGTTATAATCTACCCCTTTATAAAATGGTCCTCAAAATTTAGCACACCCACATAAAAGCAAAACCGCAAAAGACTTGTACCTATTACTCGAACTACCTGGTGACATCATCCTTTAATCAACCATAGGGAGTGCGTACCATTTCCGAGCATAGCTAATGGGTGACAGCTTAGGGTACACCATATACCAAAACCTCCCACGCATAACGGAAATGTATTTATAATTATGCATGTATTTAGATTTATATATACATATATATTTGTTGGAGGATTTTTGTACTTATATATATATATATATATATATATGTATAATGATTTTATAAATCATAACTAATAGTGGAATTTGTCTTTAAATATATTTTGGGTATGTTAGTTAGACAATATTTTGATTTTGGATATTTACGTTAAATTGTGAATAACTATATATCTATATGTGTATGTGTACATATAAATATATATGTTTGTGTAGTTATGTGAACTCTAGTTTAATTGGTGTTGGATTTATTGGAGATTTTGTACTATGAGTTGTTTTGCTTTTTTACGTGATTTGGGCATAACTAAATATTCAGTTATCTATTTATTATTTATCATTTGATTTTGAATTTTTAGGTGGCATTATATAACCAGGTTTATATATGTTCACATATGAATTATCTATGTATGAGGTTGTAAAATGTTTAAAGATTTTACCCGAGATCATATTGGAGTATTTTGGGGGTTAAGGAAGGTTTATAAATTGGTTTAGTAAGTGTTATAATTTTCCTAAATTAGGCTTGAGTGTTGTAAAATATTTATTATTAATTTTAGATTTAATGTTGTATTTATATTGTTTGAAATAAGAATATTTAGAAATACATAAATATATGTATTTATATATGTATATAGTTATGATTTTGTAAGATTAATTGTTTACTTATATATATATATATATACTTATTTATACATTGATTTAGGGAAAATCTATTTCTTGTAATAATTTTTTTTCTATTTCAAAAAAACATAATTCTTAGATTATGGTTTGTAAATGGAAATGGGGAAAACCAATATTTTATAATATATATATATATATATATATATATATATATATATATATTTGTATATACAGTTGTCTCTGTGTATAATTAAATAGATATGTATGATTTTGGTAAAATTATTTATTTATTTATTTATTCATGCATTTACATACTAATTTAGATGTTGTTTTTTCCTTTAAAAGAATCAAGAGTTACAAAAATATTTAATATTAAAATGATTTCAATGTGGTCTACTTTTTTAAAATATTATATTTAGGTCTTCCAAATTTATTTATTATTGATTATTGATTTTTGGATAATAATTAAATGGTTAGATATACATTTAATTTAAGGAGATTGTAAGATTATTCATTAATTGTGTTTAAATCTTATTATTTTTCTTATTTTTATTTGTTTATTATTTAATTTTTTTTTAATCTATTTATGTGTTTATTAATTTGTTTATCCAATCATTTACTTAAAACATTTAATTATAGTTTCTATAACGCAATTATGAGGAGTTGAGATTTTTGTAATTATGTATATTTTTATGTGATTAGTTAGTCTATAGATACACCAAATTGTAATGGCATTCTATACTATTATGTTTATTAATTAGCACGCAGGTTGCATTTAGTCGTCCTCTGTGATCTGTGGTGAGCGAGCGTAAGCGGGTAGTTTGTTGTGATGGAATTAGCCACCCTCCCCACGGTCAAAGGATAGTAGGTTTAGTCATTCTTATAGGCTTTAAGGTGAGGGTAGGCAGATATTTCTAGTGTGATGACATTAGCTGTATCTCCTTAGCCATAGGATGAAATATTATTAACACCAGCATCATTGGGATGGTAGTGGGGTTGCCTGCAAGTTTTTTTCTGTCTTTCCCATCTGTCAAGTGGTGTTTGGGATACCAAGCATCACTTAGTAACACTGATATATTGTATGGTGCATCATGTGTTATTTCGATACATATATATATATATATATATATATATTATGTTATTTGTTAGGTGTTCCATATTATACTGAGCTAGTTAAACTCATTAACGGGATAGTATCATATTTCTGCTACCTACATGATCAGCGGATTGGATGGCCATCATTGGCAATCACCCCTGGCGATATTGGTAGTTGTATATATATGATCGACCGACATCATGGGACTGTGCTTTCATATATCATATGGTACATCAAGTGTATTAGCCTTCGGGCAGGTATCATATTTTACTAGCAGGCATTGTAGCTTTCGGGTAGGTATCGCAACCTTCAGGCAGGAGTTATCATATTTTACTAGCAGGCATTGTAGCTTTTAGGCAGGTATCGCAGCCTTCAGCAGGAGTACTAGCTTTAGGGCAGGTACTTCAACCTTTAGATAGGCATTGGATCCTTCAGGTAAGAGCACTAGCCTTCAGACAGGTATACTAGCCTTCAGACAGGTGTACTAGCCTTTGGGCAGGTGTATTAGCCTTCGGGCATGTATGTTAGCCACCGAGCAGGTGTTGTTCTCTAGACAAGTAATCCAACCTTCGAGAAGGAGTGTTAGCATTCGAACAGGTGTGTTAGCCTACATGCAAGTTATATAGTCACTGACCTGAATTGTTCTTTATGTGCATTTTAAATGTAATTTATTTTTATTAAAAGTTGTATTACAATTTATCGATCACTAGCGGTAAAATTTGTATTTATATATTTTCTACATTTTAAAAGGTAAACTGTATAATTTTAGGGTCTGGGATCGGGTTGTCTTATTATTATTATTATCTTTCAATCTACATTTAAGTGTTTGGTATATTCATGAAGTAATGTAAAAAAAAATGTGTTATTCTAGTAAGTGAGAGGTATGGGCGATCATGAGTTTATAGAAATACGTGTTTCCCTGGGGTTCAGGTAGTAAGCTCTAAAAGAGGCTCCGATACATATAAAGGTAGTTACGATTTATTAATTATTACTTATATTTGCATTCCTACATTATTGTTATCGAAGTCCTGCAAATTTGTGAAAACTTATAGAAATGTAGGAAGAAATAAGGGAAATATACATTTTCAGAGTGAGTTTTCTGTGCAAAGAATATTTGGTAGAATCCAGTTTATAAGGGAGATGCTACTGGATTTTCTGTAGAATTTTCGATGGGGTTTCCCTTAGTTAGGGCCATCCTAATGTTATAATAGGTAACTTAGGAAAGGTCCTGACACCTCATGTCTTGTTCATCAACAAATCAAAGACATTTAATAGTGGGAAAAAATTAAAAATATGTAGACACTTTGAAATTCACTATATGTGTTATATATATATATATATATATATATACGTATATAAATGATGTGGTAAGAGACTTATGAAGAGAGATTATGTGAGATAGCATTCATAACCATTAGATCAACATGTTTTTCATAATTTGACAGTTGTAGATTGACTATCTCTCAAAATTAATTTCCATAAATTACTTACCATATCAAAAACATAATGTGTATATATATATATATATATACACTTAGCAGTTAAAGTAGGATAGAAATTGTTTCGTATCTTAGACCAAGGGACAATAAGAGACGCTGCTCATGTCATTAACAAAGCTAATAGCCCGAGGACATGCTTCCTTAAAACAATTTGTATAGCAGTTAGGTTCACAAAAAGCGGCAGCAGCATTACTAGTACAATAGAATCTCGCATCCGCAAAAGCCTGGAACGTATTCTTACAACCTAAGCTCTTGTTACTGTACCGAAACTCCAGTGTACTTAAGCTGATCAAATTCAACACAACCAATTGTAGTATGATGTTGATCTCCAGTCCCATTATCTATCGACACCACAATGATGGGAAGGTTGCTACCGTTCTTAAAGCTGACCCAACCCATCTGTTGCATTCAACGTGAACACGGGTATGGTGGTTAAGATTGGCTGCAAGTTGCTTTCACCACCACATTATACCATGTCAGATCCCCAATCTTCGGTGAGACAATAGAATTTTCCTAAGCCTAAGTCTTCCATGCTGCACCGGGTTCGACCCCATATAGAACCTGACCAGAAAGGCGAGATAGAGATGGTGGTGGATTGACCTGGTTGGAGGTTGACAAAGTCATTTATATTGGGCGGAAGCAATGGTGTACCCGGGTTTGATATTGCTACTGACCAAACTGGGTGGCTGCACTGATTCATCACTAGATTGTTGAACCAACAACATGAGATGACGATGATAGGGCGACCAAAATTATTTTTAATGCTTCATGGAGCTAGACTTGGCATAGTGGTGGTAGCACTACTGTTTCCTTTCTGAAACTTTTGTATGAATAGGTTATATATATAATAAATGGTTAAGAATGATAATACCAATATCTTAGGCTAAACCACTGTTCAAATGTCCACTCCCAATTGCAAAGTTGACTAGGAAAAAAAAATGTAATTCAATTATTATTTCGATTCATTTATTTCTGAATCTTCCATCTATCTTTAACTATGATTACAAATGCATTTTTCTTTCTTAAAGGGTTTTTTTTTTTTAAATAGAATTTCATCTTATAAGAATTATTATTCAGAACACATTGTGCATTAAGGTGTGCTCTAGTTTGGTACACAAAACCTAGTAAACGTTGTCATATGTATCATTAAATACATATCATTTTTATTATGCCCAGATAACGCTTAGATGAAGAGATGATCCATATCATCATATATTTATAGTTTAAAGGTATATATTGGGAATGAAAACTTCTAATCTTGGATTGATAAAAGAAAGTTTGATTATTTTGATTTGTTGATATTTCAAGATTACATGTTTCAATTATTTTTTATGTTTCTATATCATTACACAACTAGAGTCACCTACTAGAAAGACTAAGATGGCTCGGATTAGGGATAGACCTACCGGAAATTCTATAGAAAATTCAACAGCATTTTCTCCTAAACAGGACTCTCCCAAATATTTTCCTGCACAGAAATTCACTCCTAAATTATACATCCGCCTTATTCCTTCCTACCATACGTCATGTTTCCATAAATTTGCAGATATTCAATAACAATAGTATAGAAATATAAATATGGGTAATAATCAATAAACCATAAATACATTTATATGTGCTAAGACCCCTTCTAGAGCTTATCACTTGAACTCCAAGATGGTCCTAATTCTTCAAAAGTTTTTACTCAACGCAGGAAATATGTATTATTATTTCTCATGACCGCCCACACCATCCACTTATTACAATCTTACATTTTTACAATAATTCATGAATATATCAAGCACATAAATGCAGATAGAAAAGTAATAATAAAAGGAACAATACTAATAGATAACGACAACTTGGGTTTTAGACCTTTATTTGTACCAATAATTTTCGGTCTAAAATAATAAAGAAGTATGAGGAAAAATATCCCACATGGATTAAGAGAAAGAAAACCAATTGGGTTTTAGAACTATAAGTTTTTCAATTATCCCACATTGAAAAAGTAAGAGATTTATGGATGGCTTCTCTTACTCTATATTAAAGCCCCATTTGCTCATTGAAGTGACATCTCAACTTTTACTACATCTCTTTCCGCTAGAACATATTTCATTTGTAATTTTAATTTTCAATATAGATCAGGTCTTGTGACCATTTATTAATTAGTTTTTATTTAGCGTGGGCCTTTAGGCCACCTATTATTTACTTTTAGACATTTAATTTTGTGCTGGTTCCTAAACCGTCTATTTTATTGGCTTTAATTATTATTATTATTATTATTATTATTATTTATTTTGACATTGTTCTTATTTCTTTTTTCTTAGTTGATTAAAGTCCTTTAATCATTAACGTATTAGAACTTTCTTAATTATTTGTTCTCTGCAAATAAATACAATCATCTGATTTTATTTTTGTAATTGTTACTATTATTTTATTATTATTATTATTTCCTTCAATGTAGAAGGTGGCATGCTTGCACAATCAGAGACATCTAGTGTTAGATTTTTTTTCCCAACAACTCTAAATCATGCAATCTACCTTTTAACATCTAGGAATTATGCAGGTACAAATTGTACTGTTAAATCATGTCCCTATGGTAAAACTAGAATAAATTGAACAATTTATTACCTTTTAACAATATATGTTATATATTGAGAGGAATTTGTTAGAAAACTAGAATATAAAGACTAATTAATTTCATCCTTTGCATCTCAAAAAGCAAAAAAAAAACAAATTTAAATAACTATTTTACTGTTTACAATTATAAATTAATTACTATTATTTGTTTTGAAATATCTTATAATTTTTTTAAAAAAATTAAAGCCTCAATTTTTTCCTTGACTAAGACCTCTTTTAGAGTTGAATCAACCTTGATTACGGATAAAACTTAAATATAAAAAATTATATTTTATTATTAAAATATAACAAATTTATATTTTTATTTATATTAAATTTAAGTATCCAAAAGGCATTTCTGAAAAATAATAAATATTATAGATAATAATTGTTAAAAAAAAAAAAGTTGGTCGAGATGAGCTCTAATGTAAGGATTTAGCCTAACCCTTTTAACATTATAAGAGTTGAATTTGTTAGTAAAACTAGAATATAAAGACTTAATTTCTACCTTTGCATCTCAAAAAGAAAAAAAAATAAATTTAAATAAATATTTTACTGTTTATTAATACAAATTAATTACTATTATTTGTTTTGAAAGATCTTATAAATTTTTTTAACAAACTAAGTCCTCAATTTTTCCTTTTTTCTAACTCCTGTTTTAGAGTTAAATCAACCTGATTATATATAAAACAAGGAAAATTTGGTAAGATATTAGATATTTTTTGAATAATAATAAATGTTATAGACAACAATTGTAAATGAAAAAATGGATCAAGATTAGCTCTAACCACAACATCAACAATTAGGTACCTACACTCAAATCCTTCCATCATCCGGTTTGGCCAAGTGACTAAACAATCTTATAAAGCCTTTTATTAGAGTTGGGATACTCGATGTGAGACTTTTCTTCATAAAGTCAAAAAGTAAAGACTCCTACTGTCTAACAGTGAAAAAAGAGCCCTAGAAAAAGGGTTGGAACGTCGGAGGCAATTGCGGTGGCTTGGCTTTGCCACATCACTTGAAGCCTCATGAGCATGGAAGCCTCATAATCATTTTTTTTTTTTTTATGATGGATTGGATGCTATAATTAGTTTTGGGTTAACTACATTGAGCACCTTTGAGATTTTTCTTAATTACAACTAGATACCTTCTATGTTTCTATAATTACATTGCACACTTTTGAGGTTTTCCTTAATTACAATCAGATACCTTTATGTTTCTATAATTACTTTGCACACCTTTGAAGTTTTTTTCTTAATTACAACCAGGTACTTTCATGTTTTCATAATTACATCCGTCTCGCTTCTGATAAAGTTTCATCTATAAAAATGTACTCTCTCTCTTATGTGGTATTAAAATTTTATTAATTATCTCTTGTATATATTAATTAAACATGGATTTTGATTAATTTGAAAAATAAAATTTTTTTAATTTGAAAAGTTTGAAGCCCAACAGATAGTAACTTGTTTGGCCACTTATTTTCAAAAATAAGTTTTGAAAACAAATTTAAAAAAAATAAAAAATAAAAAATTAGAAAACATAAAAGTTATATTTTAAACATTCCAGAAAGTGCCATTAAAAATTGGTAGTTGTTCTTGTACTTAATATCCATTGGGCTTCAACATTTTCAAGTTAAAAACACTTTATTTTTCAAATTAATCAAAATTCACATTTAATTAACATATATAAGGGACAATTAATAAAATTTTAACTCCCACATAAAAGAGAGTATATTTTTATGAATAAAGTTTTATCAAAAGGGAGGCGGATGTAATTATGAAAACATGAAAGTATCCGGTTGTAATCAAGGAAAAAATCTCGAAGGTGTACAATGTAATTATGGAAACATAAAAGTATCCGGTTGTAATTAAAGAAAACCTAGAAGGTGTGTAATGTAATTATGGAAATATGGAAGGTATCCAGTTGTAATTAAAGGAAACCTCGAGGGTACTCAGTGTAATTAACCCTTAATTTTTAATGATAATTTTTATTTTGATATAGAAAATAAAGAACATAATATTTGAATTATTTTATCACTTAAAAACATACATAATCAAATAAAGAATCCTAATGAAATCTATTAACAAAATGAAAATCAAATATACATAATTAAATTAAATTAGTAAGGGATAATTACACTAACTTACCTTCTCAAATTGGAAGTTTTAATTTTTTTTTATTTTTTTTTTCATATACTTCCTTCCTGTTTTAACTTTTCTTTCAAATTATTTAATTTTACTATAAAAGTAAATCTATTCATTAATAGACCAAAAGACCGCAACAATTTTCCATATCTGTTATCAAATAAAAACTAAATTTTCCAAATAAATGTAGTTAATGAAATATTCCACAATCAATGGCCTCTACATCTCCTACCTTTGATTTGAGATCATGTAATACAACTCTTTCAGTGAATCTCAAGGTCTTTGTTTTATTATTGTTTTTGGGTTTAAAGTTTAAAAAAATTGTTAGAAAAACTTGGAACATCATTTCAAATAAGATAAAAATCATCAAAGTTTTTCGTTGCAAAAAAAAAATATATATATATATATTTCAGTAGGAAAGCTTAGGTTTCATGTAAACCACAAACAACACCTCCAGAGACGGGGGGGAGGGGGGGCGGCCGGGGCGGGGGCGGTTTTGGGTGCTGTTGAGGGAATAGCTTACATATATAACGGTAAAGGAGTTCAAAACTAAAGCCATTTAAAACTCAATAGCAAATTAAAGCAAGAAAATCTCTTGGAAGAAAATTATAAAAAATAATAATAAGTAAAAAAAAGACAATAAGAGCACACAAATAAAAATAAAAAATAAAAAATGATCAATTAAATCAAAACAACAAATTGATGGTAACTACATAGAAAGATAAAAACTTTAAAGATTGAAAGACATAGAATGAGTCTTGGGTTTTCTAGCGGACCTGTGAAGCTCTAAATATATTAAGACGAAGAACAAACAAATACATAGATTTGTGTAGTTAATGTTGCTTTTCTACAATGTAATAGTGGATTTTGCGTACAGAAGATAAATCTATGGCAAGCATGGGTGTTTGTCAACAGCTCTTTAAACTTAATTCTAAAGACTGTGTTTCAATTAAATTGATGTTTCAGTCTTTTAACTTGTTAATTTTGAGTTTCATTATTTGTTTTATATTAAAGATCATTACTAAAGACCATTCGACTTGCCACAACTTCAACTATTGAATATTTATACCCAAAGCCCTCCACCATCCCACATACCAATTTGATCAAACAATTTAATAAAGCTGTCTTTTTTATATTTAGGGTATTCGATGAAGAACTATTTGTGAATTTAATATAAAGTCAAAAAATAAAGACTCCTATAGCGAAAAACATTGGATGTATTTAAGGCTTTGCCTACTCCTCATAATCTCCATTACCTTGGGAGTCCATGGTTACAAACTGATAGGCTAGCTGTAAACAGAGTGTGGATAAGTTGAACTGTGTGCTGCAGCGTGCTAATAGTGTCCTTGAGAAAGGTAGGTTCAACAAAAATTAATGTAAAGACATTTTTTATATAAAAAATCAGATTGTATTTTTATGTAAATAATATCAATGCTTGTGTTTATAATATATCCCTTTCTTTTTCATTTTTTTCCCCGTGTGATGCCATGTGTATTACTATGACTATAATGTGTAAATATTTCAACACTTAAAATTAAATATATAATTAAACATTATACTGATAAAACAAAATCATTTAGAAAATTAGGTAGAATAAAATTATTATTAAATTAGATTCATTGTTGATATTAAAAAGAATATACTAATAGCTGCAAGATAAGAAAATAAGGTTCAAGTTTAATATATTACCCAAAAAAAAAAAGGTTCAACTTTAATAAAAGCTATATAATCACATTACAATAATTGATTTTATTAGATCAATTATCTATTTATTTTCAAAAAAGAAAAAAAAAAGATTAGTTGTTTGTTTAGTTTCACAAAAAAAAAAAAGTTTCCTCATGTATATTAAAATAATCTACCAAGAATTTTCACAAAAAAATTAAGTTTCCTCATGTATATTAAAATAATCTACCAAGAATCTAATACTACCAGCCACAAGTTTCGTGTTGGACGTAATATTTTTAACTGCATGATAAGAAGATAAGGTTTAAATTTAATAAACTTTAATAATGATAATCACAATAAAATATTTTGACTCAATAGTTCTATTGGCTCTTTAATTTTGATTCGTGTTTAAGTTTTCTCATGAATATTTTTAATCAATTTTTTGATAATTTTGTATTAAGTTTGTATTTTTGGATTAAGGTAATATTTTATATTTTTTGTTGGCATGTGACATCCCGATTTTAAAAAATTTTTCAAATTTGAACTTTTGATCAAGTTTGATTGGGTTGACCAAGTGAATCATATGGTTGATATTCGTTAATACAAGTTTATAGACAGGTGACAAGCTTCATTTCAAACTTCATGTTTAAAGTTATGATCAAAAATGCATAAAGATACTTTGGTAATTTTTGCAAATATATCCCGTAAGTAAGACAATGTTTTCAGATATATATATATATATATATGTGTGTGTGTGTCTATTTTATTATATATGTATATGTAGATATTATACATATATATATGCATATACGGTGATTTTTTTTAGTGCATATTTATATATATATACATATATATTATTTATTTATTAAATCTATCATTTTTTTATCATAATAATCTATCCTTACTATAAGATTGCGTTGTTACAAACTCTAAATATATTAAAACGAAAACCAAACAAATATATAGATTTGTGTAGTTGATGTTGGCTTTTCTACATTATAGTAGTGGATTTTGCGTATAGAAGATAAATTTATGGCGAAGATGGTTGTCCAGCAACAGCTCTTCAAACTTCATTCTAAATAATGTGTTTTAATTAAATGGATATTTTTATCTTTTAACTTGTTAATTTTGGGTTTCATTATTAATTTTATCATAGACAGGAATAATTTGAAAGTAAAATTATACTAGAGGAAAGTATTGATAAAAAAAAAAAAATCAAAATACAAGGATAATTATGAAAAATTTAAAATTTAAAAGGTAAGTTAGTGTAATTATTCCAATTATTAAATATAAGTAAATGATTATTAAAGTTATAACATATTTTTATTTTTATATTGATTATTTTAATTTCTAAATTTAGGCTTTTATAAGTTATAAATTTTTTAATATTTAAATTATATTTGGAAAAAAATTCTAAACTTTTTTTATTAGTTTTTCATAATGTAGTAAATACAATTTCTTATATTTTTAAATAATTATTAATTTAAAAAATATTGAAAATATATGTACATATATTTTTGGATTTTAAATGCTTCTTGTAACATAAGTACACAAACTATTTCGTAGTTTTAATCCGTCTTACTTACTGGAGTTTTGGGTAAAAAATGGATTGGGAATAATGGTGCAAAACAAACTGGCTTTTTAGGGATAAAAATGCCACAGAAAAAGAAAAAGCTGGTTACATCATAGCCAATAATCCATAGTAATAATAGCAAATAATAAATATACTGAATAATAAATATTATACAAATAAATTAGCAAACAAAAGAGCAAAAACAATTAAAAAAAAATGAGCCACTCAATAAAATTTTATGCTTAAACTTCTAAGTATATTATAACAATAATACTAGACTAATTAAAATATTCACTGATTTTTTTTAACGAAATGACGTAGTAGATAATTTAATAATATTTAATTGATTTATTTTTTTAATTCATTTTTTCATTTATGACTTCACCTATTCATATTTAGGTAATATGGATATATCAACCAATAACATTTTAATACGTATCATTTAATAAATAAATTTAATGGATATTTTGGAACTTGTAATATCTGTATAATATAAAAAAGAAGAACCGTGTGCGCAACATATCATTATATCCTTCTTCCAAATTCCCTTAAAAAACACATTTTTATTTTTATTTTATTTATTATTTATTTATTTATTTATTATCTTACATTTTATTAATATAACAAAATATATATAAAATTAATTTTTGATGTAACTATCCATAACTATCAAAATATTGATAAAATTACATATGGTAACAATTTAAAAAATATATTAAAATAAATAAAATATTTGATTTTATTTTATTTACCAAATAAATCAAATATGTAAAATATATTTGTATATATATATAGTTTCCTTAATTAAATATATTTTAATCATTTTTACATATATAAATATGATTATATGAAAATTAACAAAAATATCTTTTTATTTGAATATAAAAATATAATATCATAAAATATAATATTTTTATTATAATTATTATAATATTATATAATATAATATTGCATGTTATCGCATATCTATATAATATATAAAATAGAAGAGTAAGTATAAAAAAATTGTCATGTGTCATCACAGTATTCATTTAGATTCTTTCCAAAATCGTTAAAAAAAATATACTTTTTTTTCTCTTTATTATTTATAACTTAAAAGTAACTACTATTAAGAGGATGAGATTTTTTACTTTTGATTGGTTGCATCCAAAAATATATATCTTTATTATTATAATATTAATACTATCTAAGTGCATCTACATATATATAGTTCCAAATTGAAATAATTAATTGAAAGAGTATGGGATTCTTTACTTTTTATTGGTTGTATCCAAAATTATATTTTTTTATTATTATAATATTATATGTGACTTTTGTTTAAGAAAAACTTAATCGGGACAAAAATGTTAAAATGTATAATTATGACAAAAATATGATATTATATTTATAAAATAATAAATTAAAATATTTATACATATATAACATGTATTATTATATATATAACATGCATTAAAGTTTCCATATATAATATGCATTAAAGTCTCTATGTTTCCATATATAGCATGCATTAAAGTCTTTATATAATATTAAAGCATATTAAATATTTTTTAATATACAAATGTAAGTATATGGAAAATAATAACATTATTTATTTATTTGGACATTAAAAAATTACATAAATGATCAATTTTATGTTATTAATAGAAAAAAACTTGAGATATCATTTCAAAATATAATTATTAAACATGGTAAAATAATATTTACATTCAAAACAATTTTTTTGTTTTATTTTATTTACCAAATAATTCAAATATATTTGGTTATAAATTACTAGTAATTAAAAGTAGAAAAGTCAATATAAAAAAAAAAAATTCCACATGTTTTTACAGTATTCATTTAAATTCCTTCCACAATCATTAAAAAAAATATATCTATTTTTCTCTTTATTATTTATAACCTTATCAAAATATCAATTAGTGTTAAATGTAACCACTATTTAAGAATATGAGATGTTTGGCTTTTAACTGGTTGTATTCCAAAATATATATTTTTATTATTATAATATTATATACTACATAAGTGCATATACATATATATGGTTTTGAATTGAAATAATTAATTGAAAGAGTATAAATTTTTTTACCTTTTATTGGTTGTATCTAATAATATATATTTTTATTATTATAATATTATATATGATATTTGATTAAGAAAACCAATTAAAATGTATCTACATATATAAAATGTATTAAATATATAACGTATATTGAAGTTTCCATGTATACCGTACATTAAAGTCTCCATATAATATTAAAGTGTATTAAATATTTTTTTTTTATATACAAATGTGATTATATGGAAAATAATAAAGATATTTCTTATTTGGACATTAAAAAATTACATAAATAATATAATTTTTTTTATTAGTGAAAAAAATTTAAAATATCATTTTCAAAATATAATTGTTAAACATGGTTAAATAAAATTTATATTCAAAACAAATTTTTTAATTTCATTTTATTTACCAACTATGTCAAATATATTTGGTTATAAATTAGTAAATGAAAGTAAAAAAGTTAGTATAAAGAAATGGCCACGTGTCATCACAATATTCATTTAAATTCTCTCCAAAATCATTAAAAAAATTATATTTTTCTCTTTGTAGATGCACTTATGTAGATGACATTTAACATTTTTAACTTTTATTGGTTATATCCAAAAATATATATTTTTATTATTATAATATTATATATGACATTTGACTAAGAAAGCTTTAATTGGGACAAAAATGTTAAAATTTATAATTATGACAAAAATATAATATTATATATATCTACATAAATAACATGTGTTAAATATATAACGTATATTAAAGTCTCCATATATAATATGCATTAAATTCTCAATATCTCCATATATGTCGTGCATTAAAGTTTTTATACAATATTAAAGTGTATTAAATATTTTTTAATATACAAATGTGATTATATGGAAAATTATAAAGATACTTTCTTAGTTGGACATTAAAAATTACATAAATAATATATTTTTATTTTATTAGGGGAAAGAATTTGGAATATCCTTTTCAAATATAATTGTTAACCATGGTAAAATAGAATTTATATTTACATATAATTTTATTTTATTTACCAAATAAGTCAAATACATTTGATTATAAATTAGTAAATTGCACATTCCGATTATTTAAAATTTCAATGTTCAATATTTTAGTGTTTTTATTCTTTCATATTTTTGTTTTGGTTATTAGAGTTTTTTATTTTATTTTTAATTGCTTAATTTCAATTTTTTTTCGATGGATCGTAATCATAATCGTTTAAATCATCAGAATCGAGGTGAACCATGCTAGAAAATTTTGGTTGAAGTTGACAATATTGAATCAAAATATGCTGTAAAAATTTATTCTAAGGAACAAAAGGTTTTTGAGGAAGATTCTTTATTGAGTATTAATTCATCTTTAATGAGGAACAAAATTTCATTGGCTTATTGCATTACAAGGTTCAACACTGGAAACATATGTGGTGCTTTATATAGACTTTTTGAATTAAAAGGTTTGATTTTCTTTTTTCTTTTTTCCCATTATGGATTTAAAATTGGTCTACCCATGCATAAGATCCATTTTTGCTTTCTTTATTTGGGGGCCTCACGCATAAGAAATGTATTGTTTCTCACCAGTTACAATATATGACACGTAAGTCATACATCACTTCCATTTGGTACATATTAATCAATCAACCTCATAAATCTCTCAATATATACATATATATTGATATATATATTGGTATTAAAAATGAGATATTTGAATTCAACTTCTCTATTTTAGAAACAGTGAAATTTTGTCATTATGTCATTTGTGTATGTGTGTGTGTGTATGTATGTATGTATGTATGTATGCATATAATGCAGGTGAATCTAGAAAATCAAATAAAAATATTGTTATTTATGTGTGTGTATGTATGTATGTATACACATATGATACAGGTGAATTTAGAAAATTAAATAGAAATAAAGCTTTATTAGAGTTTAGCGAGGGAGTGGAGTATATGATTACAACAAGAGTCCTATGTGTATAATTCACAACCAGTGTAAAGGTAATCAGATAATAGTGATGATGATAATAATAAAAAAAGATAATTAAATTATATTATAAATATTTAACATAGAAAAATTAATTACTTACAAGGAATAAAAAAAAAGAAAAAAGATAGTAAGAATAAAAACATTAAAAAGATTATTTATAATCTGTATATTAATATCTTTGTTCGTTTGTTATCTTTGTTTTATTGTAAAATAAAAAATATTATATATGGCGATTAATAATTAAATTTTATATACTCATATGTATTTGGATATATAATAAATAAAATTTTAATGTTATAATATATAGATTTCAATAATAAAATTGACCTCCTTGATTAATCTTGTTTAAATACATGTAACCATAAATAAATTATCTTATAAGGTAAAAATATATTCATAGGATAAATAATAATAATAAATATAATTATATTATATTATGCAGATTTAATACAGAAAAATTAATTATTACAAGGAATCAAAAACTAAAACACGCAAATTACGATTTTTAAATAGTAATAATAAATTTAAGAATTGATTATGGAATTAAAGAATCCAAAATAAATCATATTTTTATTTTTTAAAAGGTAATAAATGAATCTGAATAAGATATATGATACCATTTTAAAGCAATAATTATTTTTTAAAGCAAATGAAACTTGAATAAGGCTAATTATTTATGTTGAAAATGAATATTTTTTCCTTGAATGGATGAGGATATAAATAAGACTAAGTTTACAATATTTAGATTAAAAAGGATGGTAACCATACATGGTTATTTTTCAAATTAATTTAAATAATAAAAGAAGAAACTTTAGTTTGAAACAACGGCTTGATTTTAGGAATTGAAAAAACTTTATATTTATCATTCCAAACAATATTGTATCCTTATCAAATTTTAAAGATTTTCACATATAAAAATAGGTAATAGAATAAGTAATTTTTCAACTTCCAATCAATGAGATATATAACTATTGAATAATATTTTCTCATCGATTTCAATTTTTGTTATATTATTTTTTAATTCTCTAAAAAGTTATTATTATTTTTTAAAATCATTTATTTCGATTACATATATCATGCATCGCACATGATCAATACTAGTTATTATATCAAAATTCAATAACAAATATGGTTTTATGACAAGATCAGTCTTGAATCTTTTCAAGAATCTCAGATGGTCTTGCCTAAAGAAATTTCCCTAAACAATTCTAAAAAAAAATCCAATAAAACCTCACTCAAACCATGAACAACTCAATCTGCAAACTATTATTTTTTGATCACATTTGGTATAGCTCCTCCTCAAGTGCTCACATTTGGTGGGGGCATTTTCTTTTCTGTTTTTTTTATTTTTTTATTTTTTATTTTTATTTTTATTTTTTTATTTTTTTATTTTTTATTTTTTTTATCCCGGACCATTCTTATTGAATAACTTAATTCTAAGTTTCAATGTCTAATTATGATTGTTCTTTATAAATGTTTTTTTCCATATTAGAAAGTATAGCTTCCGCCCAAGTGATCATAGTGCTCTTTTTTTTTTTTTTCTCCGACTCATTCATATTGAATAACTATATTATAAGGTTTAATGTCAAATTATAATTGTTCTTTATAAATGTTTTTTCATAATATGAATATGAGAAAATGTTAAAGTTGTTATATCAAGTAAAATTTATAAGTTTACTAAGGCTAAAGTGAAACTAGGTTGAGGCGACTAATGTTAGATTTATACCAATTGACTATTTCCTACAAAAAGTATTCTTGTAATTACCATTCAACCCATTTATGACTTTTCATTATGAAGTCCTGTCTTTCTGATTCACAATTTAAAAAAAAAAAAAAAATGTTGGATGAAATATTAATTTTTTCATCAAACTTGATTTTTATGAGTAGTTTATTTGGTTTCGAAATGAGCAAATAGCATTATTCAATTGAAATGTCATGTATGGTGTTTCATTATGAAGTTCTTTTTTGCTGATTCATACACAAAAAAAAAAAAAAAAAATGCTGGATGTAGTATTAAATTGTTCATAAAACCTGATTTTTATGAGTAGTTCGTTTGGTTTCAGAATAACCAAATAACAGTATTCACTCGAAATGTTCACCTTGAATGAATGATGTTAATTTATTTTATCATTATGTTCTTCTTTAAGTACGTGTTAATTGAATTTTATTGTACCTTTTTTTTTGTTAATGGGTTGTACCCAAAAAATAAAAAAACTATTTGTTGAAGAAGATTATAGAAGATGAGTAAGGATTTGGCCTAATCCTTGGACAGCTTACGAAGATCGTTATTCAAGACCATTCGGACTTGCCACAGCTTCAACTACTGAATATTTATACCCAAAGCTCTCCATCATCCTACATACCAACGTGACCAAACAATCTTATAAAGCTCTTTTTTATATTTAAAATATTCGATGTAGGACTATTTTTGAATTTAATATAAAGTAAAAAAATAAAGACTCCTATAGTGAAAAAAGGTTAATTAGAAACATTGGATGTATTTGAGGCTTTGCCTACCACATTACTTCAACTCCTCATATTCTCTATTAGATTGATAGGTTAGCTCTAAACAGAGTATGGATAGGTTGAACTGTGTGCTGCCGAGTGCTGATAGTGTTCTTAAGAAAGGTAGGTTCGGCAAAAATCAATGCGTCTTTATGCGAGAAAAAAACAGACATTTTTTTTTTTATATATAAAAATTAAATTGTATTTTTACGTAAATAATATCAGTTTCTGTGTTTATAATATATCCCTTTGTTTCTTTTTTCCTTTATCTTATCTTTTTCTTTCCTTTTTTTTTTTTTTTTTTCGTATGATGCCATGTGTATCACTATGAATATAATGTGTAAATATTTCATCACTTAAAATTAAATATATAATTAAACATTATACTAATAAAATGCATTCAGAAAATTAAGTAGAATAAAATCATTATTAAATTAATTTATTATTGATATTAAAATGAATACACTAATAGCTGTAAGATAAGAAAATAAGGTTTAAGTTTAATATATTACCCCAAAAAAGGTTTAACTTTAATAAACGCTATAAAATCACATCACAATAATTGATTTTATAGACCAATTATATCTTTATTTTTAAAAAAGATAAAAAAGAAAAGATCAGTTGTCTCTTTAATTTCAAAAAAAAAAAATTTAAGTTCCCTCATGTGTATTAAAATATCTACCAAGCATCTAGAAAAGTATAAAAATTAAAAAACACACACATAAAAAAAAATCTCTAAAAGTGAAATGATGTCAATAATTTATTTATAATATCTTATTATTTATACGAACAAATAAAATCTATATTGTTCGAAATGCTTGATCGGGTTAAATTAAATTAGATCAAATAATATACTAATAAAATGTTTACAGAAAATTACATAGAAAAATATCATTACATAAGATTAATTATGGGTATTAAAATCAATATATTTGTAATTGCATGATAGGAAAATAAAGTGCAAGTTTAATAACCTTTAATGATCATAGGGATATTAAAATCAATATATTTTTAACTTCATGATAGGAAAATAAAGTGCAAGTTTAATAACCTTTAATGATCATAGTCACAATAAAAATATTTTGACTTTATAGTTCTATTGGCTCTTTAGTTTTGATATATGTTTAAATTTTCTCACGTATATTTTAAATCAACTTTTTGATAATTTTTTATTAATTGAGAAAAATAATTAAGAGTATAATAATTATCTTCGTAATGCTAAAATTATCAGTTCATTTTAAATATTATATAATTGCCAAAAAAAAAAAAAAAGATTAGTCAGGATGAGCTCCAATGTAAGGATTTGGCTGAAACTTTTTATTTGTTCATAATGCTAAAATTATCGGTTTATTTTATTTTAAGTAATGGGTAGATTTTTGAAAGAAAGTAAAATAGCTCCAATGCAATTTTCATTTAAGAGAGGAAATTTATTACTATAATGTACCAAATATAACTATTTTCCTCACCACTCAAAAATAGTAAAAGGCTTTATTTCACCAAAAAAATTAGGTAACCAAAAGGCTACAAAAAATTAAGTATGACTAGACTTTTGAAAGAAACTTAGCAGCTTTCAATTATGAGAGGAAATTCTTTACTATAATGTACCAAATGTAACTATTTTCTCACCATTCAACAATAATAGAAGGCTTTATTTCACCTTTTAAAAAAAAAAAAAAAGAAGTTAAATAACTAAAAGGCTTTACTTCAAAAAAAAAAAAAAAACGTAACAAAAAGCTTTTTATAAATAAATATTATATATAATAATTGTAAAAAATATTTGATTTTTCTTACCATTCAACAATAATAAAAGGTTTTACTACACCCAAAAATAAAAAATTAAATAACCAAAAGGCGTTACTTCAAAAAACAAAATAAAATAAAATTAAGTAGCCAAAAGCTTTTTATACATAAATATAAAATAGTCCAAATAATAATTTAGAAAGATGAGCTCCAATGCAAGGATTCGGCCCAACCCTTCTATCATATGAAAAACAAGTCGTCCTGACGCGGACCACAACGTCAACAATGGAGAATCTATACGCCAAGCCCTCAATTCATCTTGGTAGGCCGACTGACTAAATGGTTTTATAAAGCCTTTGATTAGTGTTGGATTGTACGATGTGGGACTTTTCGTGTCATAAAAAAAAAGTCAAAAAGTAAAAGGTTAGAGCGTTGGACGCATTTGCGGCTTGGCTTTGCCACATCACTTCAACCCTCGTCAGCATGGGAGCTGATATGGATAAAAACGTTGGGATGTAATTATTTTATTTATTTATTATTATTATTTTTTTAATGAAAATAAATGTTGGGAGGAGACTGAGTGCGGCCCATGAGTTTGCCCTCGAGAAAGGTAGGGCCGCAAGTCTGAACGTGGCTTTAGGCCATGAAAAGAAAGTCTTTTTATTTAGGTGGTATTTTTATATGAATAATATTAATTATACAATAATTAATATGCTTATAATATATCCTTTTTTATTTTTTTTTCCTTTCGTTTTTTTTTATTTTTTTATTTTTATTTTTTGCTTTAAACGTTTTGATATATAATTGGATTGGATACTTCTTTAAATTTTCCTTTTTTAATGCCCAAATAGTTGTCTATCATAACCCTTTTTTTTTTTTTATCATGGATCGGATACTATAATTAGTTTTTAATGATAATTTTTATTTTGATTCAGAAAAATAAAGAATATAATGTTTGTATTATTTTATCATTTAAAAGTGTATATGTACATAGTTAAATAAAAATACTAATAAAATCTTTCAAGAAAATCAAATATACATAATTATATTATATTATATTATTAAATATAAGTAAATGATGCCACGTGTATAACTATGAATATAATTTGTAAATATTTCACCATTTAAAATTAAATATATATTAAATATTATACTAATAAAATACATTTAGAAAATTAAGCAGAATAAAGTTATTATTAAATTACACTCATTATCGATGTTAAAATGAATATATTAATAGCTACAAGATAATAAGATTCAAGTTTAATATATTATGAAAAACAAAAAAAAACTTCAACTTTAATAATCACTATATAATCACAATTACAATAATTGATTTTATAGATTTATTATCTCTTTATTTTCAGAAAACAAATCAATTGTCTCTTTAATTTCGTGAAAAATCTGCCAATCATCTAAAACAGTAGAAAAATTGAAAAGCACACACACATACAAAAAAATCAAAAATTGAAATGATGTCAGTGACCTTTTTATGATATTTTGTTATTTTATACGAACATATAAAATAGGACTGACAAGAATAAATCTGTCTTTTTACGCTAGAAAAAGACAAAGAAAAAGAGAAAAACTTTATTTTTATATAAAAATAGATTGTATTTTTATATAAATTATAATAGTTTCTTTTTTAATATATGCCTTTCTTTTTCTTTTTCTTTTTTTCTATGATGCCATGTGTATAACTATAAATATAACGTGTAAATAGTTGATCACTTTAAATGTATAATTAATTCTTATACTAATAAAATGAGTTAGAAAATTAAGCAGAATAAAATTATTATCAAATTAGATTAGCTATCGATATTAAAATGAATATATTAATAGCTGCAAGATATAAAAAATAAGGTTCAAGTTCAATACATTACTAAAAAAAAAAAAACAAAAAGTTCAAGTTTAATAATCAATATATAATCAGAATTACAATAATTTTTTTTTTATTTTTTTTTAAAAATAATGTTAAGGATACCAAATAAATGTATCAAGATATGTACCAAATAGCATGTGTTAATATTTAATTATTTTACAGTTATCGTTTTAGAAATTTTGTGACGATTATTAGGCGGATGCAAGAGGCATTAACAGATTATTAGGTGTCCAATTCAGATCGTCCAGATGTGGAATGAAGGATAATTTAAATGTAATGATAGTTACTCTTATAACATTAATGCCTTTTTAAAGCGGTTAGCTTCATGGTTCGAAACAATTCTTTAAGTTAAATGTCTCCGGCAAGAAAATCGGTGGTCTTTAGGAAAAAAAGCTCATACCGCAAGTTAAGCATACTTTAGCTAGAGAATGGATGATCTTTTGGAATAGTGAATAAAAATCTCATACCAAATGCAATTTTAATGGCTAAATTGAAGATAGTATCGACTGAGAGTGATAGGTTTGTTAGTGGAGGAAGGGTGCTATAAGTGGAATCGAAACATGTACTCAATCAAAAGTGTGTTAGCAAGGATGTTGTGTCACAATGAGGATGGGTGCAAAAGGCACTGATAGGATACTTGGTATACAATCCCATATTATCTTGTGTAGAATAAATGATGATTCAAATGTAGTGATTGTTACGTCGAGACCTTTCAAATGGTTGACTTTAAGGTTCGAAAGAATTCTACAAATTAAATGTGTTCCAGTAAGAGAATAGATGACCTCCAAGGATGCTTGTACAAAACTCCATACCTAGTGCTATAGCTATATTGGGGACAATATCGATGGAGAATGACAAGTCCGTCGATAAAGGCAAAGTGTTACAGGTTCACTTATCCATAACTAGATTATAATAAAATGTTAACCAATAAATAACTAACACATGACATTTGGTACATATCTTAATACATTAATTTGGTATCTCTAGCATTACTTAAAAAAAAAAAAAAAAAAAAAGGACAGAAAAGAAAAGAGCAATTGTCTCTTTAATTTCAAGAAAAGTTTAAGTCTAGATGAAACAAAAATATATGGTGTAAATTTATAAGATACCTATTTAATCGTCTGTTGATATTTTAAAAGTAAACATAAATTAATAAGACTCAATGGTTTTTTTTCTCTTGCCTTTTTTTTTATTTTTTATTTTTTTTGTATGATAGGGACTCATTGAGTTTACGTACTTTCATTTAAGTGGTTTAAATTGATATATTTTAAATAAATTAATTTTCTTTTTTAATAAAAAAATTAACTTAAATTTTATGATATAGTTCATTTGCTAAAAAACAAACAAACAAACTGTTGGGGCATACAAGCCCCTAAACACTCAATTTAGTGAGAATTACACCTAATGAACCTTTTTTTTTTTTTAATAAAAAAGAAGGGAGAAAAGCTAAGGGCATATTTGGTTTATGAAAGAAACATAGGAATAAAATTCATATTCCATAGATTTTGTTTTTTCAATGTTTGATAAGTTTTTGAATTTGGAAATAAATATTCCATATGAATAGATATGCCTCCATTTGAAGTAATAACAATTCATTTTTAAAACTTCAAAATTCATATTCCTGTATTTTAATTTGGATAAACTTTGAAATATCCTAATCACATTTAGATTTAAATTGATTATCACATACTAAAAATATATAAATACATATAAAATTTAAGTTTTGTTTAATTTTTATCAAATTTGAATATTTTTGGAAAAAAAAATATTTATAAATGCTAAACTTTAATTTTAAGTCAATATTTTTACCAAACATATAAGTAGGAATTATAAATCCTTTTCCCAAGTTTTTTTCCTTACACTTAATCAAGATGGTTTTCAGGCAAAATAAAAAATAAAATAAAATAAAAAATAAATCTTGAAAATTATGTTAAAGCTGACGCTTTTGCAAGTTAAAAGCGTCGGCTTTAATAAAATCTAATTTTTTTTTTCTTGCACGGTATTTACAATTTGTCACAATTTATTGTGTCTAAGCTAGATATAGATTGACTGTTTTATTTAGTTTTGCAAGCTATATTGATTAAATGTTACATTTAAAAAGTTCTATGCAATGGTTTAAAATCTTGTCACTCATTCAAATATATTCATTTTTCAAAATTTATTGTGTCTAAGCTAGATATAGATATTTTGCACCAAAGTATTTATTTATTTTTTCCCTTTTTGCTTAGGTTTTTTCCTTGTACTTAATCAAGATTGGCCGTTTAAAAGCTAGCTACAAGCAAGAAAAATGAAAGAAGGTTTATAAGCAAAACAAAAAAAAAAAAAATAAGTATTTGAAAATTATGTTAAAGCCATCTGCTTTATATGTTAAAAGCGTAGGCTTTGATGAAAACTATGTTATTTATTTATTTATTTATTTATTTACATGGTGTTTATAGTTTGTCACAATTTATTGTGTCTAAGCTTGATATAAATTGATTGTTTATTTAATTTTGCATGGTATATTGATGCAATGTTGCTTTTAGAAAGTTAAATATAATGGTTGAGCATCTTGTTTCTCATTCAAGTATGCTAATTTAGCAACTCCAAGCAAGACACCAATATGTTTTTATTTATTTATGTGTGTGTGTATATATATATATATATATGACAAAAGCCAATGTTTATTGCTCAAAAGCATCGGCTTTGCTCTAATTGCCCTCCAACATGTAAGGTCTCCACCAAAGACTTTAAGATCTGTCCAAGAGAACATCAAAACAAAAAAAATCCCATCCACATCCATATGTTTGATAAATGAAATTCTTCTTTCAAAACATTAACAAGAAAAAAATTATTATAATAAAAGAAAATAATATAATAAAAACATTAACAAGAAGATTATAAGACTGCAAAGTTAAATTTTCAAAAACAAGAATAATTGTTAGGTCTGTAAGTAGGTCCTATATTGGAACCTATAATGAATTAGGAAGAAGAAAAGGCAAGAAAGAGATTTTGGATTGGATTATGTATTGTAATAGATTTTAACGTGAGATAGATAAATCTAGGACAATAATTAGTGTTTGATATAAGAAGCCTTATGCACCTAATGGAGTTTGTTTTGATAAATCTTGTGTTTTAACTATATAGGTATTATTGTCTTTTCACTTTTTTAATTTTAGATAAAATAATCTATTATACATTGAAAAGGAGTAATTTGTAAAGAAAGGGAATCTAGAAGGGAAGTATGTGAAAAGAATCAAAATATAAGGATAAATGTGGAAAATTTTAAAATACCAGGTAAGTTTGTATAATTATCCCATTTATAATTTTAGGTTTACATATATTGTAAAGATTTTTAAAATCTTGAACTATTTTTGGAAAAAATATTGTAAAATAAGTTGTAAAGATTTTTAACATTTTAAACTATTTTTGGAAAAAAAAATTGTAAACTTTTTTATTAGTTTTTCATAACTTTTTATGTAGTAAATATAATTTTTATATTTTTAAATTATTAGTAATTTAAAATCTTTTTAAACATATTGTAAATATATACATATATTTTAGGATTTAAAAGTGCTGATTGCATGTAAGGTACATAAGCTATTTCATAGTTTTTAATCCCTCCTACTCTTTGGAATTTTGGGTAAAAATGGATTAGGAAGTAATGGTGCAAAAGAAAGCAAAAATGGATTAGGAAGTAATGGTGCAAAAGAAACTTACTTTTTTAAATAAGGTTCCACCAGAGCCAATAATCCATAACAAAAGTAGCAAAGAACAAATATAATGAATAATAAATGTTATACAAATAAATTAGCAGACTAAAATATAAAAATAAAAAAATAAAAAAGCAGGCCATTCAAAGAATTTGATGCTTAACAATTCTAAGTATATCATATATCAATAGCAAATATGATTTTATGACAGGATCCGCCTTGAAATTCTCACAAATGTTGGATGGTCTTGCTTAGGGAAGTTTTACTAAATAGTCTTTATGAAAAGCTCAATGAAAGACCTGAATCATGGACAACCAAAATATTCAATTGAAAATAACACTTCGATATCATAAGATAGGTCCATAGTAGCAACCTAATCTCCAAGTTATTATTCACTGATCACACTTGGCATAGCTTCCATCCAAAAGGTCACATCTAGAAGGGTTTTTTTTTTATTTTTTTATTTTTTTTCCCTTTTTTGTGAACCATTCTTTTTAATAACTTATTTCTAAGTTTTAATGTCAAATTTTGATTGTTCTTTATAAATGTTTTTTTACATTAGAAAATATAACTTCCGTCCAAGTGATCACCATTTGATAGCTAGGGGCCTTTTTTTTTCATTCATTTTTATTGATAATTTAATTCTAAGTTTATATGTCAAATTATGACTATTCTTTATAAATGTTTTTTCGTATTATGAATATAATAAAATGTTAAAATTGTTATATTGTGTAAAATATAAATTTACTAAGCCTAAAGTGAAACTAGCTAGAGGAGGCTAACGTTCGATTTATACCAATTGATCATTTCCTATAAAAAGTATTCTTGTAATCAATTCAACTTATATATGATTTTTCATTATGAAGTCCTTCTCTTCTAATTCACCCAAAAAAAAAGTTGGATGTAGTATCAACTTTTTCATCAAACTTGATTTTTATGTAAGACTCCAACCTGGAAAAATGTTCCAAATTTGAATTTTTAACCAAGTTTGACCAAGATTAATCGAAATTGACCAAGTGGATCGGATCCTATGGTTGACTTTTTACTGGGAGAGAAATTTTGCGTTGATCGAGTTACTTGACAAAGTACTCGTTGACATGAGTTTGTAGACCATTAGTACTCTAAAATCGGAGATGTGATTAGAAAGTTATGGTCAAAACAAGGTGAGACCGGGATTGATTGGTGAGCCTGAGGTTAACTTCTTATTTGTATGGATTTTGTTATGTATCATATGATAGTGCTCATCGATATGAGTCCAAAAACTAACAGCACGCTTAATTTGGATCTATAATTGAAAAGTTACGTGTTTGTAAAGTTATGCCTATTTTTTTAGGATTGACTTTATCGGATAGTGGAATATTTATAAGAGTCCCTGATAAGGGCCATATGTCACCAACTGTAGGTACCATGTGTCACTAACTGGCAGATCTCACATGTCACCAATCAGTAGATGCCACGTGTCATCTTATAAAATAATAAAATAATAATATTATATTTTATTTTATTTTTCTTCTTCCTTCCTCCGCAGCAGATGCACATGGATTGGTGCTCCATCCCCAGAAGTCAGCAACATCCCATTCACCAGTTTTCTGGCGGTTTCTTGCCATGAGCTTCGTTCCTCCCTTAGTTTTTGACCCCCTAATCTCAAAAATGGCCTCTAGTTGTCCAAATTACAAATCGTTTGAGAGATACATCCAATGGAAGTTTGATCAAAATTTTTTGATTGTTTTCTAGCCAACAATAGCAAGATAGGGATATTTAAGCTATCTTTGATTCTTGTCTTACAAACTTTCATTTGATATATAATTTGCTAATTATGGTTATATGTTTAATATTTCACCATTTTTTAGCTAATTTACAAATTGTTGTAAAAATTGAATTGTATTGGAAGTCTTCCCTAAGAAAAATTATTACATGCAGGTTCAAAGTGGGTAATAGAAGCTAATAGAATATTCAATTTCATAAAATTGGATGTAATTAGGAGAAACCCCAAATTTCACGTGATAGACCAATTGGAAATTACTGTGTAACTGGACTCTTAGAGTCCAACATTAGAAACCCAGTTAGCAAGAGTCTATTTTAAAGTATATAGAGTATTCCAATATTGTTGGAAAATATATGTGTTAATTAGGTGATGTTTTCGGTATATGTTAAGGATTGGTGGGACTTGTGGCGAATCCTGTGATAGAGTAATGATGGACAAGATCATTAGAGTCAGTGGTCCACTTTTAAAATCTATTTTCGGACAAATATAATTATTTATTTTTGTTGTTTAAAGATTTCAAAATTTTTGTATGTGTTTAAATTTGAAAAAAATTATTATTTAATTTTATTGTGCCAGTCTATGCAAATTTAAACATATTATTGTATAAGAATGATTTTATGATTTAAAGAAATTATTGTGTTAAATTTATTATTGAATTTATTGTTAAATTTGTTATGCATGATAAAAGATATTTATGTGTATAAAATTTTGTGTAAATAATATTGGTTGGAAATAATTAATTTTAATAAGGTATGATGGATTTTAAGAATCCGGTTTAGGAGATTGAGGAACTTATGAATTTAGATAAATTAATATTGTGCTTATTTGATTACTTAAATATGTATTTAATTTACATATTTATTCATCTATTTATTTATTTATTTATCCGCTTATTCATTTGTTTAAAACAATTAGATTACGGTTTTAGAATTATAATTATGAGGATTTGACACCTTTGGTAAGTAAATATATACATATATACATATTTTATATATTTATTATATGTGTGGTTAGTAGTCTATAGATGCACCATATAGTATTGGTGTTTTGTCTTGTATTGATGTTTAGCACGCATGTATGTATAGTCATCTTGTGTACGCTATGGGTATGATGGTTGATAAGTATTTTGCACAGTGAGCATCAAATGCTCCTTTGGCTGCAAGATGACTGGTTATTATATCATGGATCAGTGCACATGTTATATATATGGTCGTCCTTTGTAAGGTGTGGTAAGAGAGGGTAGGCTGGTATTTTGCGGTGATAGTATCAGCTACCCTCCCCCTCAACCAAAGGAAGATTGGTTTAGCCATGGTAGATTATTAACAATCATGCCTTGGGACATCAAGGTGACCGATTATAGATTTCTCTCTTTAACCTCTCCGTCATAGTAGTGCTTGGGACACTGAATATTATCTGACACCACTGGTATATCGAATGGTGCATCAGGTGTCCTCACATATCTATATATATATATACACACTATATTATATCATGTCTATGTGTACCACACCGTATGAGGATAATGACCCAATTTGGCTCATAAAGAGTTTAGTCTCGTATTTTTGCTGCCTACAAAACTGGTGGGTCGAATGGCCACTATATGCAATCACTCCTGGTCATCCGTATTGGTAACAATATACATGTGACTGTTAATATTATGAGACCATGTATTAGTATGCTATATGGTACATCGGGCGTACGTTTGCTGTAAATGTGCAAATTAATTAGTATATTTATTAGTTTTAATTCTATTTTATATATTTTTTTGGCTATGCCGCCTAGCATCCCCTTCCCCCAAGACTCGAACCCAGCTTCCACTGGCCAGGCTGTGGTGTTCTAACCACTGAGCTCCCACGCGAGTCTTAATTCTATTTTATTTATTAATGATTATGTTTTCTATTATTATAATTATTTGTTGTGGTTGTTGTTGTTGTTGTTGTTGTTGTTGTTATTATTATCATTAATTGTTATTGGTATTATTATTATTATTATTTGTTATTATACTTATTATTGTTTATCATTGTTATTATTGCTAATTCTTTTTGTATTTATTATTATTATTTATTATGATTATTATTATTGATATTAATACGATTGTTATTATTATTATTAATATCATTTACTGTTATTATTATAATCATTGTAATTATTATTATCATTATTATTGTTGTTGTTATTTATTTTTATTATTATTATTACTATTTGTTATTGTTACTATTATTAATTGTTATTGCTACTATTACTTGATATTATTGTCGTTATTGTTATTATTATTACTTGTGATTATTGTTATTATTAAATATTATTATTATTAATGTTATTATCATAATCAACTGTATACTTATCATATTCATCGGTATGGACAAGTGTTGTAGCCTTGGGCAAATAATGTGGCCTTTGGACAGGTATAGTAGCCTTCAGACAAGTATGGTTGCCTCCGGATCGATATCGTAACATTCTAGCAAGTATTGTAGTTTTCGAACAGGTATTATAGATTTTGGATAGGCTATCCAAATTCTCAAGAGATTGTATTATCGTTAATCTTGTTGTTATTATTATATTTGTTTTTATTATTATCTTCTATTTGCCTTTATATGTTTAGTATATTTGCGGGCTGCTATAAAAATGTGTGATCATAAGAAGTAGGTGGGGTGAGGTGACATGAATTGTAAATGTATTCTTTATTTATTAAATTATTTTTAGTATAGATATTTTTATGTTTTTATTATTGAAATGCTGCCTCTTGTGGAAATCAATGCTGCCTCTTGTGGAAATCCCTTGTAGTAAGGTAGAAAGAATAAGGTAGTGTTTTATCAAAGTACATTTTCTATGCATGGAATTTTGAGGCATATCTGACCCTTAGGGTGGCGTTTGGTACGTAGGATAGGTTCGGATCGGACTGGATCAGATAGGACAGGTCCGGATCGGATAGAATACAATAGTACAGTTCTGTGTTTGGCAGAATTCCGAACTGAATGGAGGATTAATTGTCACATGTTTGATACAGTATAATTTTTTATTTTTTTAAAATGAAAATTTAAAAAATTATATTTATATTTACCAAAAAATATATTATATTTAATTAAAATTGTATATATTATATTTAATTAAAATTGTAAGTTTATATATTTATATTTACATAAAAAAAATTTTAAATTTTTTTTTTACATCCACAAATTATATTAATATATAATTTTAGATATAAATTAAAATTAAATTATAATATAGTATTTCATAAATAACAATTAACTAAAAATAAAAATAAAAATAATTTAATGGGATTTATAACTAGAATTAAAAAATATATACTTGTTTCGTAGGAGGCCATCAGGCCCAATTAATTTTTCTCTACACTGAGTCTTCGATTGGTAGGCAACTCATTTGTTTGTGCTGTTTTCTCATTATGAACGGAATTAGTTCTGCAAGGACCATTTTCATAAGCAACAAAGAAACAGAACTTTAATTGGTGGAATAGATGGTTCCCATAAACAAATTTTAGAAAAAAAAAATTTGACCAAAAAACAAGCTGCAGACTAATCTGAAGAAAGGTAAATGCAATTCCTTTCCTAATCAACCACAAAATCTGAAGAATGTTATATTAAACTACAAAAAACAAAAAAAAACAAAAAAGGCATTGAAAAAGAAGGTTTCTATTATTTATCATTTTCCTTTCCGCTTTCCTTGTTTTCCTTGCCAATCTCCTTAACATTTTCCTCGTCTTCAGTAGCTATCTCAGATGCCACAGCAGCAGTCATAAGAGAGTCCAATTTCTCAGACTTCCCTAGCACAATCTCAATCTGAAAGAAAAAGAGAAAGGTTTCAATAGCCAAATAAAATATACTATCGGAATTTTATGAAAAAATTGTTCATAAATTCGAACTCCTAACTATGGACAACTGACCTTGGCCTTCTGTACTACTGTGAAATAGTTCCACTGATCACAAACACCTGCGCCTCCACCATCGCAGTAGCAGACCACAACATTGTAAGAATTGCCAATGCGAAATAAGCAGGCACCCAACTATCTTGCTTCTACACACAAGTATATTCTCCATTGGATTCCCATGGCACAATCTTCCCATTCAAACTGGCGAATACCAAGAACACAACAATGGGCCCATAATAGACAACCAACCCCCATATCAAACTGGGCAGAACCACAAACAAACCCAGGTACTTAGAAAGAGCATCAGACACAACCCCGATTATGCTCACAGTCAGCTCAATTCTATGCCCATTAGCCACGATTATCCACGAAAGAAACCCAATCACAAAAACACAAAAACCAGCACCAAAATCCTATAAATCGATGGGAAGGAATCGCTACAGGACAAGCTAACCATACATGCCATGAACCAATAAACGTTGAAGAAAATGGGTATAAAAATGAAAAACAAAAGCGATGTAGAGATGCAAAAATTCATACTCACCGGCCGTGTTTGTTCCTTAGAGAGATGCAGAGGTCTAGCGAAAAATACGATCGTTCACCAAGGAAGAGAGATGCTTCGATTGTTGACACAATCCGGTGAGGAGTTGCTTCGGCGAGAGACACCAGCGAGGGAGAGAAGAGCTTCGGCGAGTTTGGGACAAAAGTGACCCAGGTGTAGAAAGGGTCTGATTTGGCCTACTGGCATGGGACAGAATTACTGTTTGGGACATCATGTCCCCTTCTCAAAATGTTGCTACCAAACACCGGACTGGGACACAGTCTTGTCCTGACCTGTCCAATCCGATGAAACAAACATGGCCTAGAAGAAATGCTTTCGGATTTTCTGTAAGAAAGTTTGATAGTATTTTTCTAGTCAGGACTTATTTAGGATTCCGATAAAAAAATCTTGAATATATCCTGACATTTTATGACTAGTTAATTTGCTTTCGGAATTGGCAAATAGCAGTATTCACTCGAAATGTTGATATAGAATAAAAGATGTTGATTTATTTACTTATTATGTTCTTTTTTTATGTGTGTCTTGATTGAATTTTATTGTAACTTTATTTTTGTTGATGGGATGTACCCAAAAAATGAAAAAATATTGTTGAGAGATTGTGGAGAATACGATTAAAATTGTGAGTTTGATGGTTAGAATAATAACAATTAGTTTAGAATGGTACGACTTAAGCTTTATCTAAATTAAATGATGCACATTGAGAAATTATCTCATCATAAAAAAAAAATGACCTAGCCAAAAAGAATTGAATTTTATTATGTTAATTTGATATCATCTCAAGCAAAAAAAAGCGAGGGGGAAGATTTAAAAGTTTTTTTTTTTTTAAATAATAATAGCATATAATAATTTTTAAAAAAAAGGTCATTCCAATGTAAGGATTTGGCATAATCCTTTTAACATTGTAAGAGTTGAGATTGGACATAGTTGACATAAGGTCGTTACTCAAGTCCATCTGGCATTTCATATATATATATATATATATATTCAGAGTAGACATCTGTCGTTACGTCACAACTTCAACAATAAAAGATATTTATACCCAAAGCCCTCCATCATCCCATACCCATGTGACTAAACGATTTTATAAAGCCTTAACTTCCGCTGAAAGAAGTTTATCAAAATTAAAATTAATCAAATCTTATTTAAGACCAAGTATTCAAATAAGAGATTGAATAGACTAGCTATGTTATATATTGAGAGGAATTTGTTAGTAGAACTAGAATATAAAGACTCATTAATTTCTACCTTTGCATCTCAAAAAGTAAGAAAAATAAATTTTAAATAATTATTTTATTTTAAATAACTATTTTACTGTTTATGAGTATAAATGAATTACTATTATTTGTTTTGAAATATTTTATAAGTTTTTTTCTTTTTCAAGAGGTGTATTTAATTAGGATTTTATTAGATTTTAAAAAAGTTAATATGCTTGATGGAATTTATGAATTTTAATGGATTTCTATAGACTCCACGTGGATTTTATCAGAATCCTATATGGAGTTTAATGGAGTTTGTGGGATTTATATTATAAACTTTAACAGATTTTTATGAAATTCTAATGATTAAATTTTTTATATAATTTATTTTACTATTTTGGTGAATAATATAATTTATTTTAGTAAAACAACTATACTATAAGTAGGATTTTTTTTATTATTATTATTTATTCATTTTTATCATATCATTAGCATTGTTGAATATTTATGATATCGAACAAATTAATAAATATTAATAAATAGGTAAACAACATATACATGAATATTAAATTTAATAATATCATCCTTGAAATATTATTTAAAAAAAAAACAACACTGATAAGATGAATTATAATAAAATTAAATAAATATATCAAATAATCATGTATCATCTCTATTATTTATTATTATATGCAAAATTTTATTAAGAAAAAAAAAAAAAACCCATTGCTCATTACTTTGATTTCTTGCGTTTTGGGCATCCATCCACATATTTGAAGCAATTGTACTTCTCCATTCATTAACATTTTCTCGTTGTTGCTCTTGACTTTCAAATAGCCCCTCAAAATTATTTCCTTCGGTTTCTTGTGTCAATAACGGTGATGGAGATTCATCATTTAGCTCTATCGGAAACTCATCAAAACAACATTTTTTGTGAAGAAAATTGTACAATCCTGCACAAGCTAAAATTAGCTCTGTTTGTGTCTTAAATGGAAATAGAGGTGCAGACTTAAAAATTATGAATCTAGATTTGAATATACCAAATATCCTCTCAATTACATCTCTTAATGGAGAGTTAAAAAAAAAAAAAAAAAAAAAAAGGAGACAAATGGTGACTCTTCATTTCGAGAATATAAAAAATCAAGAGTTATAACTGCACAAGAGAATATGGATATGAGTTTATTAATCTTTTTGTAGTTTGTTTGCCATTTACTTCTCATATGCATATTTGTTTGCATTTTTTTTTTTTTTTCCTTTCTTTGAAGTCCAAATTTGTTTCCCCTTTTACACCTGAGAAAAAAAACAAGGAGAGATAAAAGAAAAAAATAATGAAAAATAAAAAATAAAAAAAATGCTCAAAGTGAATTTTGCTAGATTGGCCTGTTACAAACAGTCATATCACCCATAAGGTCGAGCTTCCTCATTTTTGGACCAAAGAATCATTTTACTAAAATAATAATAATAATAATAATATTTTAAAAATTCCAAAATTATTCAACCATTTCTTTTGGACATCTAACACCTTTAGATCACTTAAAATAGATTCAGTGTTTTCTTTTCCCACTTTCGAATTCCAAACTTTATTAAGAGACTTCCAGGTGGAGCCCTTGCATCAAAGCAAAGGCTTCTCTTATTATCTCTAATATTGCTGTTTGAAAGACCTCTCTCTGGCTCAGCCCTTCTCCTTCCTCCAATTGCACTTAAATCTCACGACATAGCTCGCAAATGGGTCGCTACACAGCCGTGCCATTTCTCGAGAAGTGATGAGAAAAATGAAGCAAACGGACAAGTGAAGGAGCTGTCTGAAGTGGAAAGGGTAAGACATGTGTCAATTGGTGAATCGTAGCAGTACTGAGTGGTCAGTACTCCGGGAGTATCAAATATTACCAATAGAAAGGGATTGATCCAATGGCACAACAACTCCCTCTAAAAGACAGAAGAATGTCATCTTTTAAAAGATAAACGAATTTCAGCACCTTTTATTCCCCTTCTTTTTATGTATTTAGTACCATATGCACCTGGTTATTGTCAACAATTAACATTTGACTAGAAGAGATAAACTCACGAAAGATTTTCCACAGCAGCGTCAATTTCTCATACGTGTCATATAACGCTGATTCACTACTTTGTCTGCACTGCAATCATAATCGATTTTATATCTTAGTTTCAAAGATACCTTGGACTAATAGTCTACTTGGTCTGGAAAACTCTTTATAGAATTTTAAAACGTTTTGGCTGTCCTTTTTCTCTCTTTGGAAAAACCAACCAAAAACCAAAAAAAAAAAAACAAAAAAATGCTTATCAATGAGTTTATAAAGAACGAAATCAAGATATTTCACGCTAACCTGATTGATTGGCTGGACGAATTGAAATCGCATCTTGACGTGGCCATTGATCTAGCCACATTATGGTGGCTTTTAATTTTCATAAAGCAGTTTTCATTTTATAAATTCTATCAGTAAAATATAAAACATTATTCAAACTAGCGACTAAATTAAATTAATTATTACATAACAGGTGTAATTATATATTAGTGATAAGTATTCCTATTATCATATTTATTACTGAATATTAATTTCCAAAAAATAAATGAAAACAAAATATTTCATTCAGTTAATATTTATAGAAACTTTTGATATTCTATTTGCATTAGTTCATTTTCCAGCTATAGTTAATTGAGGATATTTTAATTATTTTATTACAATTTTTATTTTTTTTATACTCTGTTTAAAAAGTGTCAAAATTTTGAAAGAAATTAATTTTCAAAAATTACTTTACTTGAAATCAGTTTTTAAAGATCTAATTTCATATAAATTATTTTTCAAAATATTTGGTTTATGTGAGGATATTTAAGATTTATAAATAATTAACTAATTTGTCTTTTAAAAATTGAAGATAAAATTATCTTTTAATAAAACATATAAAACTAGTATTTCAAAGAATTTTAAAATGAGATATTTTTGGATGATTTATTTTATACCTTATTTTCTCACCTTGTGAGATTTAGTTTTTTTTTTTCTTTTTTTTTTTGGATCCACAATTTTCTTCTTCTAAAAGTCATCCAAATATAGTAAAAAATTTCAAATTCCCATCAATTTTAACACTTCTCAAACGGGGACATTAGATCCGTTTTAAATATGTAAATATTTTAAAGGAAACTGATTTTTAAAAATTAATTTCTTAAGAATCATTTTTCCTAAGAGTCAATTTGCTATGACTTAGTTTTCAAAGTGTTTGATTTGTATCAAAATATTAATTAGGACTTATAAGTAATTAATTATTTTGTGTTTTGAAAATTGGGAATAAAACTATCATTTTAAAAATATAGAAAACTAATTTTTGAGAGAATTTTAAAAAATATATATTTTTTTGTGGATTCATTTTCCATCTTATTTTTCCACATTATAAGATTTAGTTTTATCTCACACCCACAATTTCATTATCTTAAAAACCATCCAAGTACAAGAAAATTTTAATTTTCCAAGTAATTATAAGTTTCACAATTTCAATATTTTCCAAACTGAGCATTAGGAGAAATTCTTTTGGTAATTCCATTTAAACTCTATACAACGTCATGTATTTTAATTACCAAAAATATATTTTTTTGTTTTGTTTTTTCAAACAAAGTGGAATATATTCAATTTGGAATTCGATGAATTTAAAATGAGTTCATAAATTTTTATGGAATTCTGTAAACTCGATATAAAATTTGCAAGAATCTTAGGAAATTATTTGAATTCAGGCATGATTTTATATAGATATTTTTATTCATGTTTTTCCTAAAATCTCATGAAATCCATTAAAATCTATTATTTTTTAATATATTTTAAAATCAATAACTGTTTGAATACTTTTAGTTTTTTTTAAAAAAAAAATTCTATATGGTTTACTAAATACACTTTGAATTTTAATAGGATTTTATAGAATTTATTAAAATATGAATTGTATACTATTTAATTTTATAGATTTCTATAAAATCTAAATTAAATACACTTAGATTATTAACTTTTTAAAAAAATTTTAAATTCCAAATTGAATATATCCTCCAAAATATTTATCTATATAGTAAAAATATGATGACGATCTTTTAGTAAAGACAACTTATTAGGCAGACAAACCAAACAACTTATTTGGAAGATACACCATGTAAATATGTCTTTATTTTTTTTTTAATATATATAAAACCTAAAATCGGAAGTAACAACTCATCATATTTGTAAACATATAATAATTGTTATAAATTGTTAGTTTGATAATTTAGTTTTTCTATGTGGAAATCAACATGAATGGCATGACTTTCTACATAAAATGTCCTTACCAACTTCTTGTCATCCTTACTATATTAAAATCCTATATACATATATGTATATATATGTAGAGTCTTTCTACTATCAAGTGTAACCTGATCAAAATGGTGCGGTCTAAAGATGTGGAAAAATGGCCAGCTATTCGATTTCAAACTGATCACATGGACGGTTCGGATGACATACTGATTCACGTGAGAAACACTTGACATAATGAGAGCAGCCTTACCTCTTCAAAATTCTCAAATCCTGCTTCAAGGCTGACCTTCCTCTGCTTGGTGTTTTTCTGTATATTAATTTTTTTTTTTTTTCCACTTCAATCTGGTTCAGTTTTGCTCTTTAAAAAAAAAAAAAAAAAAAAAATTTAAACCCATGGGAAGACTAGTAGTGGGTTATGCTGTAAAATGAAGACCTTCTTTTCCGAAAGTGTGGACAGCCCCCCTAGAGATTTAGTGTATGCACGTTTAAAAGGGTCCCACTTTCACCTTCTTTTTCCCTCTTTGATTTTATGCTTGTCCCTCTCTCTTTTACCTTCTCACGCTTATCATGTTAGTATAAATCCATAAAAGTGTTATGCAGAAAGCTTGCTGGTGTGGGGGAGAGAAGTAGGCTTGGATGGTGGGCTACTGTTTGATGATGAAATTTGGTGGGGTCCCTTTTTTACCTTGAGTGAATTGGTGTTTTTTCTGTCTTTTTCCAAGGACTTATGGAGAGCTCGTTAAGGGCTTCAATGAATGAAATTGAGAGCATAAAAATAAAAATAAAAAATAAAAGAGGAAAAAGGCGACGGTTTCCTAACAAACTGTGGCTAAAAAGGAGAATAGTCGACACTTTTATAAAAGCGTCGGCACTTTTTTATAAAAGCGTCGGCTATCATAAACATTTTTAGTAAAATCTTACAATAGTTGATGCTTTTCTATAAAAATGTCAACTTTTCTCATTTTTAGCGACCATTTTTTAGAAAACTGTCGTATTTTTCCTCTTTTTCTTATTTTTTATTTATTTTATTTTATTTTATTTTTTGTGGCAATCGAGAGCATAAATTTCATTGCCAATCTATTGGCTCTGTAAAGTGTGGACTTTGCCTGTAAACAGCATTTTTTTTTTTCTTTCTGCAAAAATCTCATCGGATTGTTCCCAAAGTAGAACATTCACCAAAACAATAGCTTCTTAATTCTCCTGCAAATTTGGAGGGCAGCTCTAGATTTACTATCAACTGCTTGTCCATCACCACCACAACATTGAAATCTATCAAGTGATTGTTTGCAATGTTTAGATGGGTGATTATGACGGCTGAAGTATTTGGTCCAGTGACAATTTTATAGAAGTAAGTGGGTCAGTTTTTCTAGTTTAAATTCAATGAAAATGAAGAAGCCTAGAGCCATTGATAGGTAGCCTTGCCATGAAAGAGGAAATCAGAAGCCATGGCCCTAGGAAGAAGAAAAGGGTGTGCATGTAGAAGGATTTCTTTTTCAAAATCCAAAAATTTAAAAATAAAAAAAAAATAGAATGGTAAGCTGATATGGCAAATTTTTTGCACATGGCATATGATGACTTGGAGTTGTACTCTTCAACTCTTCAGGTGGCGGATGGTCTTTGAACTACAAAATCAATAAATTAATTAAGAGTAAAAAAACACGAGATTTATTCTGAAAAAATAAATGAGAGTTATGCTAAGCCTCTACTACGAGTCTTTTGGCAGCCATAGATGGTCAATCAAAAGTGATGGTTTCTCCTAATGCAAGGTTGAGAAGTTTAAGAAAATAAAAATAAAAAAATAAAAAATAAAAATAAAAAGAGAAAGAAAATTTAATGATTAGGATTTTAAAATAACAAAAGGGTATTTTACTACATTCAAAGGGAATGGGATTTAGAGTTACTTTGGTATTAGAACTATAAATTCTCTTCTCTTGGAGCATTTTCAGAGCGTTTATGGTTCGTTATTTATGTGATACGGAGGTTGGAAGGATTTTTAGTCCATATGCTATACATGTTTAGTTGATAAACATACAACCTAAAAGTCGTTCTTCAATTATTGTTTCTATCTAAATCTCAATTAATGTGTACATACATAAATATTCTTAAAAAAAAATAACTGTTGATATTGATTTATATATATATATATATATATTTATATTTTCCTTTTTATAAATATCTTAATAAAGATTCTTTTGGTAAGTAAAACTATTCAACAGCTAAACAATCTTTTTAACAATATCTAGTTTATTTTTTGCCACGGTAGCTTGACAAAGACCATATAAAAAACCATAAGAGTTGTTTTTTTTTTTTTTTTTTTTTTTTTTTTTTTTTTTTTTTTTTTATAATCTCTATCTATAATTTAACGTGGCAACAAAAATATAACAATATATAGAGTTATGGAAAATATTTTTATTAGTTTACTCTTTGAATTTGGCTAAATAAAAAGATCCCATGTAAAGGATTTTTTTGATAATCATAAAAAAAAAATTATTGTAAAAAATTAACAACATTTTATGTTAGGAAATATTTAAATTATTAATAAGAATGCTATATAATATTTTTTATAAAATGATAAATTACGGTTTCAACCCTTAATTTGCTTTTATTTATATAGGACCCTCTAAACAGCATTCTTGGCTCCGCCTATATAAATACGTAAATAACAAGCTTTTAAGTCCCACCAAACAACCAAGCAACTACACCTACTTCCATCTACTAAATTAGTCATAGAATGTCGGTCCAAGAAGTTCTTGTTTTATCAACCAAGAATAATGAACGTCCCTCTGCAGATTTTCAGCCCAGCATTTGGGGTGATTATTTCCTCACTCACTGCGTGGTACATATATATTTTATTGCTTAATATATATATAGATATATATATATATATATATATATTTATTTATTTATATACATGCAGTTTCCAATTCTTCTCTGAATTTAAATATATATAATATAAATACATGTATATATAGATCTGATATTGAAATATATTGTTATTTATCAGTGGTGACACAAAATAATAAAAAAATGTATTGGGCTATCGAATATTGATGTGAGATGCGCCCGATTTAATTCCCGATTTAATTTAGTATTCTATCATGCAACATGTGATAAATATATATATATATATATATATATATAATATTATATATTTTCTGTTTCTTCTGCTAATTAATTAATTAATTTGTTTTGCCACTGTAGGAAACGGTGTCGGTTGAGAATATGAGGCAACAAGTTGAAGAATTGAAGGAAGAAGTAAGAGGATCGTTAATGGATTCTCACAAGAAACCTTTGCATAAATTGGAGCTGATTGATGCAGTACAACGTTTAGGAGTTTCTTACCATTTTGAGAGGGAGATTAATGAAATATTAGAAAACATGCACCACAAATACTCTAATATTGGCTTTCTTAATTCAGAGCATGATGACCTTTGTACCATTGCTCTTTGGTTTCGTTTGCTTAGGCAACATGGTTATTATACTTCATGTGGTATCTCTCTCTCTCTCTCTCTCTCTCTATATATATATATATATGTCTCTATGGGTATGTCCAAATATATATATATATATATATATATATCTTTTTGACACTAGCTTTTTGGTTCACATTGTGACAGATGTATTTAACAAGTTTAAGGACGGAGAAGGAAACTTTATGGCATCCTTAACCATTGATGTGGTGAGCATGCTAAGTTTGTACGAGGCAGCACAACTTCGCATACAAGGGGAGCAAATTCTTGACGAAGTCATGGCTTTCACTACCACTCATCTTGAGTCAATGGTGAGTAGCATAAGCCCCTACCTCTCGGAAAAGGTCACGTTTTCCCTGAACCGACCCATCCGTAAAAACTCACCAAGGTTAGAGACAAGGCATTACATCTCTCTCTATCCCAAAGAAGATTTCCACAACCCAACTTTGTTGAAGTTGGCAGAGTTGGATTTTAACGTTCTACAAGCATTACATCAACAAGAGGTGAGCAACATGACAAGGTAAGTATGAAACTTTCTAAATCATATATATCTAGCATGTTGTGTTCTGTTTCTAATCAAAGAGCATCCTAATATATAATGTGTGGCATAGGTGGTGGAAAAACTTGGACTTCCAAAGAAAGCTGCCTTATGCAAGAGACAGAGTGGTAGAATTGTACTTTTGGATATTGGGAGAGTACTTTGAACCACAATATTCCCTTGCAAGAGAGTTAGCTACCAAAGTAATCACTATGATATCCATACTAGATGATACCTATGATGCTCATGGAACATATGAAGAACTGAAGCTCTTTACAGAAGAAATCAAAAGGTTATATTAATTTAAGTTTTAGCTAAAATTTCGGCTAGAAATTCTTTGATCCAATACTTCTGCTTGACCCTAATTTTCTGCTCAATCCTATTTGATTTTTCAATCTTTCTTTCCAACTAAGAAAATCGTCTCCTTAAAGATAATAATGCAATATTTTCTTTATTTTTTTCGCAGATGGGATGTCAGTGCCATACATGTCCTTCCAGATTACATGAAGTTGCTATATAAGGCAATTTTAGACATTTTCAGTGATATTGAGGAGCATACTACGAAGGAAGGAAGATCATATTGTGTGCATTATGCAAAAAAAGCAGTGAGCCATTTCTTTTTCACCCTTGAACATTCTATTTCAAATCTTCAACAATTGATTAAAATAGTACTCTTTTATCTTTCATGTGTGCTTAATCTTTCAACAAAAAAGAAAAACAAAAAATATAAAAGAGTATAATTTAAAAGTTTTTGTATATATATACATACATATATATATATATACATATATATGTATGATAATTTTATAGTATGGACATTCACATAAATAAATGATGGATTTTAAAGAAACTATCATCATTTTTATATAATAATATTGATGATAATTCTTAAAAGACCATTGTTTTAAAAAACATGCACACGTTAAAAATGTATAGACATCCATATTATTGAACGATTATTAAATGAATAAATATATATATTGTTTTTCTTTGATAAATTGTTAGTTTTGACATAATAAACTTAAATAAATAACTTCGACTTTCGATGAGTTTAGATGGAAGAACTTGTGCAAGCCTACTTCACTGAAGCCACTTGGTTTCATGATGCGTACACCCCAACATTTGAGGACTATATGTCGGTGGCAGCAGTAACTGCTACTTATAATCTTGTCATAACCTCTTCGTTTATTGGGATGGGTGAGATCGCTACAAAAGAGGTGTTCGATTGGGTCTGCAATAAACCAAAAATCATGGAAGCTTCATTGGTTATTGGCAGACTAATGAATGACATGGTCTCCCATAAGGTAAGCTAATTTATAATTAATTAACAAAATGCAATTGCAAGCTCCTAATGATTCATGCGAAATTTGTTCTTATATATAAATATGGCATGTTGTAGTTTGAGCAAAAGAGGCCACACATTGCATCAGCTGTAGAATGTTACATGAAACAACATGGTGTTGATGAAGAAAAGGCAAATAAAATGTTGGCTAAAGAAGTTGATAATGCTTGGAAAGATATAAACGAGGAGTTGCTGAAGAAGCCAGGTAGTAGTGGTAGTACTGTAGCATTTCCTCTGCTGGAGCGGATTTTGAATCTTACAAGGGTGACAGATGTTGTGTACAAGGATGATGATTGTTATACCAATCCTCATAAACTCAAACACCAAGTTGAGTTATTGCTTAAACATCCCATAGCGATTCGTTGAAGATGCTTTTTTATAAATATTATGGGTCTCTGTTAGCAGTTTATCGGTCTTAATGTTCTAAGTTGGTCTAAGTTAATGTTGCCAGTTGTAATAATCATTATCAAGAATATATTAAATTCTAAATATTTAGTTAAAAAACCTATTAAGAAATTTAGTTGTGTGGAAGAGAATTGTCGTACGCAAGTCGATTGAGTTAATTACAAGTAATTGAGCTTCACACAAACCCAATAATTCTGTTTGGAATTTGGATTAGATTGTAAAAACTCAAGTACTGTCCCACAAAAGGATCTAAATCCGAACATTTCTCAGTTTAGTAGGATGGACCTGTAATACTATATTTAAACCTTATAAGATAAATCTAGAGTGACAAAAATATTTTATCAAAATTTTAATATCTTTTAAATACTTTACTTTCCTATATATATATATATGACAATATCAATTTAACATCATAAAAAAACTATCACATAATTGGTTACCAAAATTTTGATAAAAAAATTTAGTACTTATAGTATCACTCTTCACATTATTTTTGACTTGTTTTTTAAAATGGTTGGATAATTTTTTGGATGTCTTTCTTTTGGATAGCTTCTAATACATCCCAAAGCTAGCCGATGGTTTCCTAAAATGGATGTTCCTCTTCATACTTAAGTATCGCATTCCATAATTGTTTTGTTTTGTTTCCATTAATTTTAAATCGTAATTCTAGACTCAAAATTTATTAACCAATTTTTTTTGTATTAGTTTGATTTCGTATTATTTTATTGGTTTTACCCTTCATAATTTTAGGGCATTATTGATTTTTTCAACTATTAATAAGCTGCCACATCATTTGACAATCAAAATTTAGTAAACAAATTATTTTGGATCATGTTTATATTTAATTTGATTGGGAAGTAAAACTAATTAACAAAGAATTACTCCCCCCCTCCCCCTACCCCCTCCTTCCCTCTTCCCCACCACTTTTTTGTCCGCTCTCTCTCTCAATTTTGAATGGCCAAATTCATAATTACTCCTTACAAAATTAAATTTCCCTTTGCAAATTTCTTTAAGGATTAAAACTATAATGGTTAATTTTGATAAATATTTAATATAATATTCATCAAGCCAGCATATATAAGAGCATATTTAATGGGGATATGGACTATTAAAATTAACATGGCACATATGTAAGTTAAACATTGTTCTAAAAAATTGCTGTAAACAATAATGTTTAGCTTGAATGGCAAGTTTATATTGGTTAAAAATTGTTAAATTGAATAATTAATAGCCATTATTAGCCCTTCTTTTTTCTTTTTTTCTTTTTCTTTTTTTACATATTACTATTGAAGGACAATTTTAAAATTTACACATATATAACATTGTCAATTTTTCACATTTACAATTGAAAAAAGTCTAAATAATATACACCGAATCTCTTTTCTATATTTTATCTATCTATATATATATATATATATATATGTATATATGTTGTTTTTATAAATATTGTAGGCGGATATATAACAAATAATTCATTCACGGATTCAACAAAACAAATCTTTTTTTGAGATCATACATGAGGAAAAAGTGTAAATAATTTATTTGTGGATTCAACAAAGCAAATCCCTTTTTGTGATCATATAGGAGGAGTCCTAATGTATAATTTATTCTTTGTTTAAGAATCTCGACCAAGATGCAATCTAAGTGTGAGATATAAATCATAAGCTTTGTTTCAATTTCATATATAATATCTTTTATAGACAAAGTGTCTCAAGATGCTAGCATGGTAGTATCCTAAGATCTTCAATGATTTGCTATTTTGCAAGATTTCAAAAATTGTTGGTATGCAAAAATAGTATTATAGGACATTAATGATAATTGATTTTCAATATCAACAATATTCATATTTCTCTAGAAAGTTGAGAACTATGTTTTCGTTCTTCCTTGCGTAATATCAATTAACAGTAGAATTGTATATTTTGAATGAGGATTCTGTTTTTGAGAAATATGACTAATAATGAAGAGTGTCTAGAATGCAATTTTTTCTTTTTGCTTTTTCTTGATTGTTTTCTAAAAGATTCTAAAGTTGATATTATAATAGATGTGGAATATGAGGGCACAGTAAACTTTGATTTTGATTATAATGTGAAATATAGTAAAATATTTTTCCATTCTATATTCTTCTTACATAGCAGCAACCAAATAATGAATCCTGCCTGGTTGGGGGCTTCCTATAATCTTCTTTTTCTATATTTTACATATGTACAATGAGTTAAATCAAACTTTTATATATATTATATTAAATAAAATTTAATCAATCACTTTTTTTCTTTTTACTTGGATTGAAGGCTTCCTACATAGGCTTCCTACACTTATGTTCTACATAGGTCCAAGAAGTCAAATCACTTTTTTATATATATTATATTAAAATAAAGTTAAACCAATTACTTTTCATTTATTCTTATTTATGTTTTTTGAAGAATAACAAGCTCTGACACATACAAAGCATAAAGAAAAAAATAAGAAAATTGAACATACTCAGAAGCCCAGATCAAGCAAGGAAGCATGTGGAGAGAGCTCATTTTGATTATCGTCGGTCTGTCTGTTTCGTCTGCCCGTTCGTCCATCGAGTTGGGTTTGTCCATTTGTTCTTTGTTCTATCACAATGCAATGTCTCTTTCAGTACTGGGTTTTAAAGTCTTATGAAATCTATGGAGTGGAGGCTAGATTTGTGAAAGCCTTGAGTATTTATATCTAGCATCTTAAAATCCAATCAAATCCATCAATTTGTAAAATCCTTCCAAATTAATGACTTTTTGAATACCAATAGATTTTTATAGACTTTTAAAAAGTTATAAATGAATACCATCAAATTTTTATGGATTCTATAGAATTATGAATTGAATACCATAAAATTTTAATAGATTCCATAAAAATCTTAATTGAATGCTTTTATACTATTAAAATCTTTTAAAATCCATTAAAACCCTAATTGAATACACCCCCTAAATTAAGGCCTCAATTTTTTCCTTGCCTAAGGCCTTTTCTAGAGTTGAATCAACCTTGATTATGGATAAAACTTAAATAAAATAAGTTATATTTTATTATTAAAATATAACAAATTTATACTTTTACTTGTATTAAATTTAAGTATCCAAAAGGCTTTTCTAAAAAAATTAAAAATAATACAGATAATAATTGTAAAAAAAAAAAAAAAAAAGTTGGTCAAGATGAGCTCCAATGTAAGAATTTGGCCTAACCCTTATTATTTGTTTTGAAAGATCCTATAAATTTTTTTTAAAATATTAATTCTCAATTTTTTCTTTGTCCAAGGCTTCTTTTAGAGTTCAATCAACCCTATTATAAATAAAACTTAAAAATAGTAAATTATATTTTATTCTTAAAATATAATAAATTTATATTTTTACTTATATTAAATTTAAGTATCCAGAAGGCTATTCTGAAAAATAATAGATATTATAGACATAACTGTAAAAAAAAATTGATGAGATAGGCTTTTTTGAATAATTATGAGTATTACAGATAATAATTGTAAATAAAAAAAAGGGTCAAGATGAGCTCAAATATAAGGATTGGGCCTAACCCTTTTAACATGCTAAGAGGTGAAGTGGAACAGCTAACAGATCGTTAGCTATAACTTTAAAGTCTTTTTCATATCCATATTAAGAGTAGACGTGTGTAGGTAGGCCACAACATCAACAATTGAGTACCTACACTCAAAGTCCTCCATCATCCCATTCAGCCAAGTGACTAGACAATCTTACAAAGCCTTTTATTAGTGTTGGGATATCCGACGTATACACAATTAAAGAATCCTAATAAAACCTATTAAAAAATGAAAATCAAATATACACAATTAAATTAAATTAGTAAGTGATAATTAAATAAGCAAAAAAAAAAAAAAAGGTTAATAAGAAACATTGGGTGTATTTAAGGCTTTGCCTATCACATTACTTCAACTCCTCATAACCTTCATTAGCTTAGGAGCCGATGGTTATAAACTGATAGGCTAGCTTTAAACAAAGTGTGGATAACTGTAAGATAAGAAAATAAGGTTCAAGTTTAATATATTCCCAAATAAAAAAAGTTCAACTTTAATAAAAATTTTATAATCACAATTACAATAATTGGTTTTATAGATCAACTATCTATTTATTTTCAAAAAAGATAAAAAATAAATAAATAAAAGAAGATAAGTTGTTTCTTTTGTTTCACAGAAAATTTAAATTTCCTTATGAGTATTAAAATAATCTGCCAAGCATCTAATACTACTAGCCATAAGTTTCGTGTTAGATGCAGTACTCAAATGGGAAATTATAATCTTGGATTATTAAAAGTGAAGTGATGTCAATAATTTTCTTATGATATTTAGTATTTATACGAACAAATAAAATATATTGTTTAAAATGTTTGATCTTGTTAAATTATATCAGATCAAATAATATACTAATAAAATATTTAAAGAAAAGTAGACAGAAAAATATTATTAAATAAAATTAATACTGGATATTAAAATCAATATATCTGTACCTGCATGATAAGAAAATAGGCTTAAGTTTAATAACCTTTAATAATCACAAAAAAAATATTTTAACTTTATAGGTCTATTGGCTCTTTAATTTTGATATATGTATAAGTTTTCTCAAATATATTTTAATCAATTTTTTAATAATTATATATTAAATGGGAAAAAATTGAGCGAATAATATATATATATATATATATATATATATAATGCTAAAACTATTCATTTTATTTAGATAATAATGTTTTAAGTTTAGTAACCTTTAATAACCATAATCAGAATAAAAATATTTTGATTTTATAGTTCTATTGGTTCTTTAATTTTGATATACGTATTCTCATATATATTTTTAGTCAATTTTTTGATAATTTTTGTACTAAATGGGGAAAAATTTTGAGAGTACAATAAATATCTAGAATTTTTAGAAAATAAATAAATAAATAAATAAATGTCTAAAATTATTCATTTTGAATATTATACATAATAATTGTGAAAAAAAGATATGGTCAGGATGAGCTTCAATGTAAGGATTTGGCCCAACCCTTTCACCATTGTAAGAGTCGATATTGGACCGTTGACAGATCGATGCCCGGTACCTTTTGAGGCATTTCATATGCTTGTTTAAGACAAACGTCCGTAGGCAAGCCACAACATCAACAATTGGGCATACACACCCAAAGCCCTCCGTCATCCCACGAGAATGCTGACTGACTAATGACCATATAAAGCCTTTTGTTACTGTTAGGATGTACGATGTGGGACTTTTCGTGTATTAAATATAAAGTCAAAAAGTAGGGTTTTTCTACTGTCTAACAACGAAAAAAGAGCCATTCGAACAAAGGCTTTGGCTTTGCCACATCACTTCAACCATCATTAGCATGGCAGCCAATAAATGTTGGGATGTAATTTCTTTTTCTTTTTCTTTTTTTATGAAAATAAATGTTGGGAGATGCGTATAAACTGAGTGCTGTCCATGAGTTTGTCCTCCAGAAACCGTATGGCTGCAGGACTGAACGTGGTTGTAGGCCACAAAACGTATTGATGTATAATTGGATTGGATAATGCTTTAATTTTTTTTTTTTTTCCCAAATGTTTGTCTATCATAATCATTTTTTTTAATGATGGATCAAATATTATAATTAGTTTTAATGATGATTTTTATTTTGACACAGAAAAATAAAGAGCATAATGTTTGTATTATTTTATCACTTAGAAGTATATGCGTACATAATTAAATAAAAAATTCTAATAAAATCTTTCAAGAAAATCAAATATACATAATTAAATTAATTTAAATTATTAAATATGAATAAATTATTTTTAAAGTTAAAGTAAATGATGCCATGTGTATAGCTATACATATAATTTGTAAATATTTCATCACTTAAAATTATTCAATTTTACTATAAAATACTAAATCTATTCAATATTAATAGTCCAAAGGGCAACAACACCCTTCCATATTTGTAATCAAATAAAAACTAAATTTTCCAAATAAATATAGTTAATGAAACATTCCACAGTCAATGGTCTCTACCTCTTCTACCTTTGATTCAAGATCATGTAATATTAATCCTTCAGTCAATCTCAAGATCTTTGTTTTATCATTGTTTTTGGGTTTAAAATTTAAAAAATTTATTAGAAAAACTTGGAACATCATTTCAAATAAGACAAAAATCACCAAAGTTTTTCTTAGCAAAAATATAAATATATCAATAGGAAAGTTTAGGTTTCATGTAAACCACAAACAACACCTCCAAGAGATTTCAAAGCTTTCCAATTTGCTATTTAATACTGCGGGGAAAAAATAGCTTACATATATAAGGTTAATGAAGTTCAAAATTAAAGCCATTTAAAACTCAATAGCAAATTAGAGCAAGAAAATTTCTTGGAAGAAAGTAATAAAAAAAATTAAAAAAAAAAACAATAAGAACACACAAATAAAAATAAAAAATTATAAATTAAATCAAAACACTCAATTGATCATAACTACATAAAAAGATAAAAACTTTAAATATTGAAAAATATAGAATGAATCTTAAATTTTTAGGCGGGTCCATGAAACTCTAAATATATTAAGACGAAGAGTAGACAAATATATGTATATATTTGTGTAGTTGATGTTGCTCCTCTACATTATAGTAGTGGATTTTGCATATAGAAGATAAATCTATGCAAAGATGGGTGTTTGGCAGCAGCTCTTTAAATTTCAATTTAAATAATATATTTTAATTAAATGGATATTTTTATCCTTTAACTTGTTAATTTTGAGTTTCATTATTTATTTTATATTAACGATTGTTATTCAAGAGGATTCAACTTGCCACAACTTCAACTATTGAATATTTAGACCCAGAGGCCTCCATCATCCCACATACCAATATGACCAAACAATCTAATAAAGCTGTTTTATTATATTTAGGATATTCGATGTAAGACTATTTGAGAATTTAATATAAAGTCAAAATAACGACTCCTATAGCAAAAATAAAGGTTAATTAGAAACATTGGATGTATTTAAGGCTTTGCCTATCACATTACCTCAACTCCACATAAACTTCATTAGCTTAGGAGTCGATGGCTATAAACTGATAGGCTAGCTTTAAACAAAGTGTGGATAGGTTGAACTGTGTGCTGCTGCGTGCTGATAGTATCCTTGAGAAAGGTTGGGCAGACAAAAATTAAGGTGTCTTTATGGGAAAAAAGACAGACATTTTTATTTTGATATAAAAAAATCAGATTGTATTTTTATGTAAATGATATCAGTTCCTGTGATTATAATATATCCCTTTCTTTTTTTTTCTTTTTTTTTTTCTTTTTCCCCTGTTATGCCATGTATATTAGTATGAATATAATGGATAAATATTTCATCACTTAAAATTAAATATATAATTAAATATTATACTAATAAAAAATATGCATTTTGAAAATTAAGTTGAATAAAATTATTATTAAATTATATTCATTATCGATATTAAAATGAGTATACTAATAGCTGTAAGATAAGAAAATAAGATTCAAGTTACCAAATAAAAAAAAGTTCAACTTTAATAAATGCTATATAATCACGATTACAATAATTGATTTTGTAGATCAATTATTTATTTATTTTCAAAAAAGACAAAAAAAAAAAACAAAAAAAAAAAGAAGATCAGTTGTTTATTTCGTTTCACAAAAAATTAAAGTTTCCTTATGAGTATTAAAATAATCTGCCAGGCATCTAATACTACTAGCTATAAGTTTCGTGTTGGATGCAGTACTCAATGGAAAACTATAATCATGGTTTATAAAAAATGAAGTGATGTCAATAATTTTTTTTTATGGTATTTAGTATTTATACGAACAAATAAAATCTATATAGTTTGAAATGCTTCATCTCATTAAATTATACCGGATCAAACAATATACTAATAAAATGTTTAGAGGAAATTAGGCAGAAAAATATTATTAAATATAATTAATTCTGGATATTAAAATCAATATATTTGTACCTGCATGATAAGAAAGTAAGGGTTAAGTTTAATAACCTTTAATAATCACAATAAAAATATTTTCACTTTATAGGTCTATTGGGATGTAATTATTTGATTTTATTATTATTTATGGAAATAAATGTTGGGAGTTTTGTATAAACTGAGTGCTACGGATGAATTTGTCCTCGAGAAACGTTTGGCTAGAGGTAGATATGGATTGGATTGCTTCGGTTTTGATTTGCATCGGTTAATCGGTTTGAAACTAATATCATTTATGATCAGTTTGGTTTTGATTGGTTAATCGGTTTGAAACTTTTTTGATTATCTAATATAGAATCCAATTCAAATTATTGAAACGTTAAATCCAAACCAAACTAAATCATTTATGATCGGTTTGGTTTGGATTGGTTAATCAGTATGAAACTTACTAATTTATAACTATATAATACAAATAAAAAGTTTTCTAAATGCACAAAAAGATAATAAATTATAGTTATCCAAACATAAAATACAATTAGCATAATCCAACATAGTCATCATCTCATTCAAACAATAAAAAATAAAGAAGAAAAGATAGCAAGGCAAGTAAATGTTTAGGGTCATGGTGGTGATGCGGCGGCAAGGCAAATTTTTTAATTATATAATATATGATTTGAATTGGATTGGATTGGATTGAATTTATATTTCCAATCCATAACCAATTTAATCCAAATAATTTATAATATTTGAGCGTAATATAATCCAATTGATATAAAAATCAAATCCAAACCATTAAAAATGAATTGGATTGGTCGGTTTGAACATGTTTGATTGGATTTTAACCACCCCTAGTATGGATGCTTCGTTAAGCGTTAGATTTTATTTTATGTAATAAATGAGAAAACATTTGAGCGTATAATATATATATATATATATATATATATATATATAATGCTAAAAGTATTCATTTTATTATAATAATGTTTTAAGTTTAACGGCCTTTAACTTTATAGTTATATTTGCTCTTTAATTTTGTTATATGTATAAGTTTTTTCATATATATTTTTAGTCAATTTTTTGATAATCTTGTATTAAATGGGAAAAAAAAATTGAGAGTGCAACAAATATCTAAAATTATTCATTTTGAATATTATAGATAATAATTGTGAAAAAAAGATATGATTAGGATGAGCTTCAATGTAAGGATTTGGCCCAACCCTTTCACCATTGTAAGAGTCAACATTGGACCGCTGACAGATCGTTGCCCGGTACCTACTGAGGCCTTTTCATATGCTTATTTAGGACAAACGTCCGCAGGCAAGCCACAACATCAACAATTGGGCCCTCCGTCATCCCACGACGATGCCGACTGACTAATGACCTTATAAAGCCTTTTGTTACTGTTAGAATGTCCGATATGGGACCTTTCGTCTAATAAATATAAAGTCAAAAAGTAAAGTTTTTCTACTGTCTAACAATGAAAAACAGAGCCATTGGGAAAAAGGCTGGAACGTTGGACGGATTTGCGGCTTGGCTTTGCCACATCACTTCAACCATCATTAGCATGGCAGCCAATAAATGTTGGGATGTCATTATTTGATTTTATTATTTTTTTATGAAAATAAATGTTGAGAGTTGTGTATAAACTGAATGCTGCCCATGAATTTGTCCGCAAGACTGAACGTGGCTTTAGGCCATAAAGGGAAAGTTCTTTTATTTAGGTGCTATTTTCATATAAATAATATTAATTATTGTATAATTAATATGCTTATAATATATCCTCTTTTTTTCTTTTTTCTTTCTTTCTTTTTTTATCTTTATTATTTATTTATTTATTTTGGCTTTAAACGTTTGGATATATAATTGGATTGGATAATTCTTTAAATTTTTCTTTTTTTTTTTTATTCCCAAATGGTTGTCTATCATAATCATTTTTTATATGATGGATTAGATACTATAATTAGTTTTTAATGATAATTTTTATTTTCATGCACGAAAATAAAGTTTTTATTATTTTATCATTTAAAAGTGTATATTTACATAATTATATAAAAAAATCCTAATAAAATCTCTCAAGAATATCAAATATGCATAATTAAATTAAATTAAATTATTAAATATATGTAAATAATTGTTAAAATTAAAGTAAATATTTCATCACTTAAAATTAAATATACAATTAAATATTATACTTCTAAAAATGCATTTAGAAAATTAAGTAGAATAAAATTATTATCAAATTAGATTCATTATCGATATTAAAATGAATATACTAATAGCTGAAGTTTCAAGGTTAATATATAACCCAAAAAAGAAAAAAAGGTTTAACTGTAATAAACACTATATAATCACAATTACAATAATTGATTTTATAGCTATTTTACAGTTGTATTTTTAGTTCGTGAAAAATTTCCTTATATATATTAAAATAATCTACCAAACATCTAAAACAGTATAAAAATTAAAAAACACACACATAAAAAAAAATAATAATAAAAAGGGTCTCTGAAAGTAAAGTGATGTCAATAATTTTTTTATGATATTATATTATTTGTACGAACAAATAAAATTTATATTGCTTGAATTGCTTGATCGTGTTAAATTAAATTGGATCAAATAATATACTAATAAAATGTTTAGAGAAAATTAGACTGAAAAATATTTTTACATATGAGGTTTAAGTTTAATAACCTTTAATAATCATAATCACAATAAAAATATTTTGACTTTATAGTTCTATTGGTTCTTTACTTTTGATATAGGTTTAAGTTTTCTCATGTATATTTTTAATCAAACCTTTGATAATTCTTTATTAATTGTGAAAAAAATAAGAGTATAATAAATATCTTTATAATGCTAAAACTATCAATTTATTTTAAATATTATAGAAGATAATTATAAAAAAAATTTGGTTAGGATGAGCTCTAGTGTAAGTATTTGGCCTAAATCTTTTATTTGTTCATAATGCTAAAATTATCTATCCATAATTCTAAAATTATCTATTTATTTTATTCTCAGTAATGGTGAGATTTTTCAAACAAAGTTAGCAATTTTCATTTATGAGAGGAAAGTCTTTACTATAAAATAGCAAATGTAACTATTTTTACAAAAAAGAAAAAAAAATAATTAAGTGGCAAAAGTTTTTCTATAAATAATAAATATTATTAAAAAAAAAAATCGGTCAGGATGAGCTCCAATCTTCAATGTAAGGATTTCGCCTAACCCTTATGTCATATGCATACCAAGGGCAAACCGACCACAGATAGGACACAACATCAACAATTGAGTATCCACACCCAAAGCACTCCACCATGACGAAAAGCAGGCAGACTAAAAGATCTTGCAAAGCCTCTTCGTAGTCTCTGGATATTCGATTTGGGACTTTTAGTGTAATAAATATAAGGTCAAAAAGTAAAATTTTCTACTGCCTAACAGCGAAAATAGAGCCATAGAAAAAAGGTTAGAATGTTGGCCGCAGTTGCGGCTTGGCTTTGCCACATCACTTTTTTTGATAGATTTTGTGGCATTGACGCACTGCCACCTGAACCAGATGGAACAAAAGCACGACTTTGCCACATCACTTCAACCTTCAATAGCATGGCAGCTGATACAGATATAAATGTTGGAATCAGTAAAAATATCGATATCGATGGAAATGTTAAAAATATGATTTTATGAAAATATCGATGGAAATGTCGATATCAATGGGAATATAGATAAAGTTGCAAAAACTGTAAATTTTTAATTTAAAATATAAATTTTTATATATGAGATAATTAATAGAGTAAAATGATATAAAAATTCATAACTGTAAAATTTCTTATCAAAATTCAGAAAAGATGCCTATGAAAATATTCGTTCTGATCATTTCATTTCAAATTTTTGTTTTTTTTCCCTTCGATGTTTTACTCTTACTCGATTAACACTTTGAAAAAAATCAAAAGCATCAATAATTCTTGCACATTCATTGACAGTTGCACTTTCATCCACATTTTTTTCGCCGCTTTCATAATTTCATTCACATTTTACACTTTCATTCGCATTCTTTAAAAAAAAAAAAAAAAAAATTCCTATCTTGTTCTCTTCAGCCATCTCTGCGTATCCCCCTTCCCTTTAGCTATCTCTTCCTCTTCTCTTTCTGGTCCCTCTCTTTTCCTTCAGCCGTCTCTTTCCCTCTCTTCTCGGCCAGATCACAATCGACCAGACGACAGCCCGGAGTCTCTTCTTGGCCAATCACACATTCACACTCACATCACAACTAGCAGGGAAACAAACTCACACATACAAACACACAAACCAAACAGCAGCAGATCACAAACACACACACACAAAAACTAGATCAGATCTCAGAATCACAACCACACACACATGCCGACAGACATCTCCCCAAAAATTCCATCGACACTCGATGACAATCCACCGATTTCTCCATCGATTTTCCACTATATCCATCCAAAAAATGAAATCTCAACCTACTTTTGTATTTCCAGTTGAAACCCATTGATTCCGGCGATCTTCTTCCGGAAACCATGATGGAAACTCTTCCCCCCCTCCCTCCCTTTTCGGTGTCGGAGGTGGCCGACAACCGACATTATCGGTGATTTCTCGCAAGTATCGGCGACATTTGCTTCCCAACTTGGAAGGTTTTTTTTTTCTTTTTTTTTTTATGAAAATAAATGTCGGGAGAAACGTAAGGCTGTGGGACTGAACGTGGTTGTGGGCCACAAAAAAGAAAGTCTTTTATTTAGGTGGTACTTTTATATAAATAATATTAATTAGTATAATTAATATGCTAATAATATATCCTCTCTTTTTTCTTTTCTTTTTTTTTTTTTCTCTTTTTGGCTTTAAACGTATTGATGTATAATTGGATTGGTAATGCTTTAAAACAAAAAAAAGGTTCAGCTTTAATAATCGCTATATAATCACAACTATAATAATTAATTTAATAGATTAATTATTTTTTTATTATAAAAAATAAAATAAAAAAATTCATTATCTCTTTAATTTCATAAAATATTTAAGTTTTTTCATGTATATTTAATAATTTACAAACATCTAAAACGATATACAAATTAAAAAACACACATAAAAAAATATAAAAAAGGTTAAACATGAAGTGACGTCAATGATTTTTTTTATGACATTTTATTATTTTATACTAACAAATAAAATCTAAAATTTTCAAATGTTTGATCCCATGAAATTAAATTGGATAAAAAATATTCTAATAAAATATTCAAAAAAAAATAAACAGAGATATATTGTTAAATAAAATTAATTGCAGATATAAAAATCAAGATATTTTTAACTACATGATAAGAAAATAAGGTTTAAATTTAATAAAATTTAATAATCAAAATCACAAAAAGAATATTTTGACTTAGTAGTTCTATTGGCTTTTTAATTTTGATTTATGTTTAAGTTTTCTTATGTATATTTTTAATCATTTTTTGGATAATTTTGTATTAAGTTTGTATTTTTAGATGAAGGTAACATTGTCCTTTATTTTTTCTTTTTTTTTTCTTGGGTACATAACACCCTGATTCCAGAAAACATTTCGTATATAAACTTTTAACCAAGTTTGACTCAGTTGATCGAGTGGTTCCCAAGGTTAACTATTTTTTTGGTCACGTTTTGGTATTTATCAGCATAACATTGTATAGTGCTGTGAACACAAGTTTGTAAACTGACAGCACATCTCATTTTGAACCACAAGTTTACAGTTATGATCAAGAATGCATTAAGGTACTTTGGTAATTTTTACAAATGGATCCCTTAAGGAAGACATGTTTTTAGTTTTATATATATATATATATATATATACATTTTAATCGTATATTATATATAGATATTATACATATATATGCATATACCATGATTTTTTTAAGTGCACATTTATCTATATATACACATCATTTATTTATTTGTTAAATTTATCATTTTTTTTTATCATATTGTACTGCCCTTATTATATTATTGTATTATTACAAAGTATTAAATTTAGAAAAAATTTCAACTACAATTCCTGAGATTTACCATAATTCAATTTTGGTTCCCCAACTTTCTTACATTACAATTGTAGTCCCTATTTTAAATAGACATTTATATGATGTTAAAGAGGATCTGACATGCTAGCAGAATCTACATATATATATATATATATATATATATATCCCTTACTTAATAGAGTTCCAATGGTCAAATTTGAGAAAAAAAATTGACAAAAATTTGAAAAAGTAGCAGTTGATCAACAACTATATTTTTGCCTGTATATGTTGCGACAAATCCAATTTATACAATCCTGCTATTTACCACCTAAAAAAAAAAAAAAAAAAAACTATATACAAACCAAAAGCAAACTTGCACCAAAAACTTGCACATAAACTCCATCTCATACTACAATATAATCCTATACACAAGCTACATTATACTGCCTGCGCCACATTGCCTACACCACACAATATAAACATATACCACACTACCTGCACCATCTATAAACACACTTCCTACACTGTACACAATATACAAACCAGTGTCTTACCCTTACAAACTACACCACATTGCCTATAGCACACAATATAAACCTACACCACGATGCCTGCATCATATATAAACACACTTCTTGCACCATATATAATATACAAACCCACTGCCTGCACCATATACAAACACACTTCCTATACCATACACAATATACAAATTTGCACCTTACTATCATAAACCTTACCAACTTGCACCTTGACCACCAATTATAAAAACTAATAATAAATAATCATCTTATGGAAGTTCTAAAATCAATGGAGAAATGATAAAGTTTAAAAATTGAATATGTTATTGTGGAAAAAAAGTAGCCATAAACATATCAGAGTCAAGTACAAATCCATTGAAATCATATTTTTATGTAATAATGGAATACAAAATTTCTATACATTTTGGACTCCTGATAGAGAAGAGTACAATGATGATGGGAATAATAAAGATAAGAAACAATGTTGTCAACAATGTGAAAATCTATCCAAACTCCAACTCCAATTCAAGCTCTAACAATCAAAGTACAAAATTTAGAGCAATTGCAAAGTGGGATGAAGATGATGATGCTTGCCGATATGCTGTTTTTTGGCATAACAATTACTATATTCATATCAATAGTAATGAAATAACTGTTATATAATATAAATGTAATGTAATTTTATAAATAAAAGAACTTGCATTCATAATGTCGATTCATCACGTGATGATACATTCATATATGTGTATATACATTTTTTTATTGTGGCTATAAACGACAAGGGGTATAAGGTCAATTATCAAAAAACCCAACTGTTACTTTTCAATTATGTATCAAACTTATACCAATGTCGCTTACACCAAACAAACAATATAATTTTATACTATTTGCACCAAACAAATAGTATAAAGTATATTTTTCGTAGTGTCTTCAAAAATAGGGATACACTGCTATATTATGTTTTATGTCTTAGAAAGCTTAGCTTAAATGATATGGACAACTGGCATTCATAGCCTCCAAATTCAAAAAACAAAAACCAGCCTAATGTTCCAATAATTATCACCACCCGAGTAAAACATAGTTGTTGGTTGACTAACCTACACCTTTTTTTTTTCCCCCTCCTCTGCCTACAAAATTCAATCCAAGTGTTAGTAGCATACTTGGTTTAATTTATTGCAATCCATCTTACGAAATAAATTCCAAAAACTATTATACTTGTGCAAGAAGAAAAAAAAGTACTGATGTTCAACCTCTTGCAACTGAAGATGTTGTTGTTGGTGTTGAAGTTGTTGCTATTGTTGTTGTAGTTGTACCATTACCAATCTTTTGACCACTTTCAGTGTGAGTATTAAGATAGAAGTCATGAAATTATAGATTGTGTGTCAATTAAAAATACTAAATAAACTGAACAAAAACTCATATAAATAACAAACTAAAGCTGCTGCATTTGTAGTTCCATCCTTCCCTTGCCATTGACCACATCCATCCTAAAAAACAACAATATGATGTAAAAATTTAAAAATAAATTTGTTTCTTTTTTAAATAATTAGAATAAGCATATGAATTGATAACATTACCTTGCTGATTCTTGCCTTTTCTATTATTTTGAACCTAAGAGCATGACCTTTTATACGGCCAAGGCTCCTGCAAATTCCACATCTAAGTACAAATGATCTTCACTTCCTAAGTGATTCACTAGGTGCCCTCCTTCTAGTCAATTTTGGCCTGCCAGGGCCTTTTGCTTTATAATGGTAACAAGCACTACGTCAAATTAGTAAACCAGCGACACTAATTATGCAATGCTACAAAAAAAAAAAACAAAAAATGTCTGCAAAAGGAAAGCTGGGACGCTGAAGATAAAGCGTCGGCTAAAATTCTAAAAATATACAATACTTTGACAATTAATGCATCATTGAATATCAATAATAAGGGACTTTTTTTTTTTTGGCATCGTTTGATGAATGAATAAAAAAATTAGCTGTTGTTTTTTTTTTTTTTTTAAAAAAAGCATTGGTAAAAATAATTGATCTTGAGTGATGCTTTGTTGATAAACGCATCGGCTCTTATAATTTTATTTCATAAGTTTTACTTATTTTATTTAATTTTAGCAGTGATAAACAAGAATAACTATATTAAATAAGCATATAATATTTGTTTATGTTATTTATGAATAAAAGTGTTAGGAGATGCCTTTGTTTACAAAAGCATCGGTGTTTGTATATAATTTCCATTTCTCCATATATTTTATATTTTATTTAAATATATTTGAATATATAATATATTAATTTTTAACACGAAGCGAAATATGAAGCAAAGATTGACAATTTTTTTTTTTGATTATTTGAAGGTTTATAAGCGACGTTTTTTTCATCAAAAGCGTCGCCTATTTAACTTTTTTTAAAAATTTTTTTGCAATGTTATGTACTTGTTATATTTGCAATTTTAACTTACTTGTTGTTAAATTTATGAACTTGTTTTTTTTTTTTTTTAATATTTCAAAACATTAGGCGACGCTTTTTCTATAAAAAGTGCCGCCGATTTTGCTTTTTTTATTTATTTTAATTTTTATCATGTCTTATTCATATGTATATAATTATATTTACACATATATAGATAAATTAGTTAGCACAGTACGTACAAAAATAAGGGCTTGAGATATATTTAAATACCTGGTTTGTAAAAACTTAAGTAGAACAATTTGTCCATTAGGTAGTATTTTTGCTGTCAGTATGTTATTTGTTTTGTAGAATAAATAATTTTATGTTGATTCAACGGCTGTATTTAAAAAGTTACATATAGTGTGTGAACAACTTGGTAATACAATTTAATATGCTAATTAGCAATATGAAGTCAAAATTAACAATTTGTTTTTTTTTTTTTAATATTTCAAGTGTTATAGAGGCGACTTTTTTTGCATAAAAAGCATCACCCATTGTTTTTTTATTATAATTTTTTTTTTGGCAATGTTAAGTAATTGTTATGTTTGCAATTTTAACTTAAATTTTACAATTATAAATTACTTGTTTGTTAAATTTAAGAAGTTTAATTTTTTTTTTTTAATATTTCAAACCATTATGTGATCCTTTTTCATAAAAGCATCGCCTATTTACCCCATATTTTTTTAAAATTTTTTTTGCTATGTTAAGTAATTATTATGTTTGTGATTTTATTTTTAAGAGATTTTTTTCTTAATAACTATGTTATTAGAGACTCGAAAAATTATTTAAAACACTTTTTTATGTTAAAAAGTGTTAAGCGATGCTTAATTATATTTAGTAATGCTTTATCAAAAACACATCATCTATTCTAATATTTAACGACGTTTTTTTAAAAAAAATCACTTATTTGCATATTTAGAAATGCTTTTATAAAAACAAAAGACGACGCTTTTATCAAAAAGTGTCGTCTTTTGTTTTTCTTTTTTTTCCAATTTAAAATTTGTTTTTAGTTTTATTAAATTAAGATTGTTTAATAGTTAAGTTCATGTAAAATAATTAATAAACAACAAAATTCAAATAAATATTTGCATAACAATCTAATATTTCAAATAAATTAAATATTAAGTTATATAATAATAATAATAAATTAAATATTAAGTTATATAATAATAATAATTTTATTATTTTAAAATTAATAACTTAATAGATAGTTAATACATAGTTAATAAATGATAGATAAAAATATATTAAATTTAATTATTTTAAAAATTTTAATAGATAGTTAATAAAAATATGAATTAAATATATTAAAATATTAATCAAATATATTAATTAGCAATATGAAACAAAATAATTAATCTATTTATTTAATTTATTTATGTTTCAATTTTAAATTAATAAAAATTTGGTAAAATTAATTATTTTATAATTTAAAAGCATTAGGCGATGATTTTAACTTTCAAAGCATCGCCTATTGTCTTAATTTTTGGAATTTGAATTAATCTTATGTTTTATTCATATATATAAAAATATTAAATATATTAACTAACAATATGAAGCAAAATAATTAATCTATACATTTAATTTATTTGTAATTCAATTTAAAATTAGTTATTTTTTAAATTATTAAATGTTTGGCAAAATTAATTTTTTTTATAATTTAAAAGGATTATACTACAGTTTTAATATAAAAAGCGTCACCTATGTCTTAATTTTTGATTTTTTTCTAGTTTTATATTTTATCATATGTTTATAAATATTAATAGATAGTTAATAAAAATATAATAAATTTAATTATTTTGAAAATATTTGGGTGATGCTTTTCATGATAAAAGCATCACCTATTTCTTTTAAATTTGTCTTTTTATTTTCTTTTTACATTAAATGTACCACTTGGAATGTGAATCGAATTTACTAAAATATTATATATCAGTACCAACATATACAAAAATATATAAAATATTAAGAGACTTAATTTTTTTTTTAAAAAAACTTTAAAATCATTTGCGTTTGCCTCTAATTTCAAACCTAACCATTTGATATTTTAAAATCATCATTAATATTTAAAAAAAATATTGGACGCATTTTTTAATCCCCATCTTTTCGCCAACCAGAAGCACTAAAAGATTTAAGCTTTGTCGTGCTTTAGGAAGAGTTGAACAGACATGTTAGTTGAGTTTTGTGGGTTATTTCTTTTTTTTTTTTTTCCCTCTATCGCCATCGGTGAGCACATATTCACTGGTTTTTCTTCCATTTTGAACGATGGCCGTGCTAAGTTCATCAGTAGGTTTCCTTTTTTGGCCATTTTTTATCATTTGTTTTTTCTTGCTAGGATGCTGTCATTGTTGGATTTCTTGGTGTGTTTGTTGCCACGTTGCAATGTTGCTAGGTTGCTGTGTTGTACGGGTTGCAAGTGGAAAAAAATTTGGGTTGTTGGTTTTTCTTCAAATTTAATCGGTGGGTTTTCTTAATATTGATTGGGTTAATATTTTGTTTGCAATTTTGCTTGAGATTAGGGATTTTGTCGCGATTTTACTTAGGATTGGGATTTTGTTCTTAATTTTGCATCATGTTGGGGTTTTCATTTTGATTTTGGTCGCTCGCTGTGCAATGGATTGGGTTAGCACGACAATCGAAGTTTTCTTTATTAGGTAATCAGCTTGGCCTCAAGTTGTGTTTGAGTTTGGTTACCATGATTGTGTTGGATTTTTTATCTTTGGAAAAGGTATGCTTAATTTTATTTTTTTATTGATAATATGAAATTGAATTATGATATGAGTTTGATTTCATATTTAAAGTGAGCATTATTAGTTGTTAATTTATATACTTATTATCTTAAACATGTACTTCTTATCTAATATTATATTTAAATTAATGTTTACAAATTTAGACCCCTAAACAACCTGGGAACATTGTGTGTGATTATTATATCATAATGATGATGAGAGATATAATTAGGAGAAACATACCTCAGGAAAACTTAAAAACGATGGTAATTTTAACATTTTCATCTATTTAATTACTTTATAATAATTATTATTTATTTATTTTGTATATATGTTAAAAAAATTTTAACATAATTTTTTTATGTACAGTATAAGGATGTAACTTAGTAATAAAATGATGTCAACTCGTTTAGAACTGCATAGGCACTAATTATGATCTCAAACATTTCATCTCAATGAGTATGATAGTTTTATTGCTTGAATCTTTTATATTTGTATAAGTTTTCTCAAGTATATTTATAATCAATTTTTTAAATGGAAAAAATACTGAGCATATAATAAATATATATATATATATATATATATATATATAATGCTTTTTATTATAGATAATAATGTTTCAAGTTTAACAGCCTTTAATAATGTCAAATTTTTGATAATTTTGTATTAAATGGAAAAAAAAATTGAGAGCATAATAAATATCTGCATATTGCTAAAATTATTCATTTTGAATATTATAGATAATAATTGTGAAAAAAAAATTGGTCAGGATGAGCTTCAAGGTAAGGATTTGGCCCAGAAAAATAATGATTTTTATTTTGACACAGAAAAATAAAGAGTATAATATTTGTATTATTTTATCCCTTAAAAGTATAGGCGTACATAATTAAATAAAAAATTCTAATAAAATCTTACTATAAATATAATTTGTAAATATTTCATCACTTAAAATTATTCAATTTTACTATAAAATATTATATCTATTCAATATTAATAGTCCAAAGGACAACAATACCCTTCTATATTTGTTATCAAAAAAAAATTAAAGGCTTGTTTGACCATGTTTTCTGTTTTCTGTTTTCAAAATAAAAAATAGTAATCTATTTTCTACTGTTTAATGAGAACAAAGATCGTTTGGCCATTAATACTTGAAAATAATTTTCAAAACTAAAAAATAGAAAAGATGTTTGGCTAAACAATTTTTAAAAAAATTTTCATTTTTTTTTTTAACATACAAGGAACCTTATATATAATATATATAGCTATAATATTTATATACATATATATATATATATATATATATATATATATATATTAATGCGTTCACATATTAATGAATTATATATATATAAAATGTATATCAAAATATAATGTAATATTTATTTTCTGTTTAATTTTTTTAATTATTGTTAATTGATTAACATTATATATAATATTTATAGCTATATATTTTTTTGGGAATATTTCATCTAAACTCACAGGTTTGCATTAATTTCAATTTAGCATCTCAGATTTTAAAAATTATAACCGGGACTATTATAGGGGATGTAGATGAAATTATTTTGAGGGATGTGAATGAAATAATAGGAAATAAAAATGAAGATTACAGTTTCTTTAATTAAAAAAATTAAATTCTACAAGTCTTACATTATATTTCCAACTATAAACATCCATAATAATAAAACTACTAACTTTTATATGTTACCAACATAGTCAAGCCACATGTTTAGACCTTTTTGATAATGTTGCAGAGGAAATGTAAAAACAAAAATAAACAATAAAAAGGAAAAAAAAATATTAATACAATGGGAGATAAGGGGAAATAAAAAATGGAGATAAGGCCAAAAAAAAAAAAAGAATAACTTATAGAAAAACATAAAAACAACGAAAAAGAAAAAGTAAAAATTGAAAAACTAAAAAAAAAATCTGATAGAAATGGAAAATAAGAAAAAAATAATGGAATAAAAGAAAAATAGAAAATTAGGGAAAAAAACAAAATAGAAAAGAGAGACAGAGACAGAGAGAGAATATTTGATAAGGAAAAAACAGAAAATAAAGAAAAAGAACAAAATAGCAAAATAAATAATTGATATAAGAAATATTTGCCCCAAAAAACTGATAAAAGAAGTAAGATAAAAAAATAAAAAACAAAAAACTAATAGGTATATAATGAAGGAAAGGAAAATAAAAAATAATAATAAAAAAATAATTGATATAATATACAAAAGATTACAAAAAAAGAAAAATAGCTATTTTTTAAAGGTAAATATTAAAGAAAATAAAAATAAAAAGAGAAAGATAAAATAAGAGAATAAGAAATTTTAATTGGATACATTTATCAAGGCATAATATTCTATCATTTTCTATCTATAATTTTCTCTCTCTAAGATATTATAAAGGATTGAAGTAATGTTTTCTCTCTACAACTTTCTGTTTATAAAATAGAGAAGTGCAGACTAAAGAAAAATGATAAAGAAAACGAATTGGAATAATATGTATTTTATTATTTTAAAAATAGGTGAAAACATCATTTTTATTATTTTTTAATTTTTTTTTTTCATTTTTTTCTAGAACTGTTTTTGAAAACTGATGGCCAAATAAGTAATTTTTTATTTTGAAAACAGTTTTCTATTTTATAGAACAGAAAACTATTTTAAAAATAGATGGCCAAACAGGTCATAATTTTTCCAAATAAATGTAGTTAATGAAACATTCCACAATCAATGGTCTCTACCTCTTCTACCTTTGATTTCGGATCATGTAATACAACTCCTTCAGTCAATCTCCAAGATCTTTGTTTTATTATTGTTTCTGGGTTTAAAATTTAAAGAATTTATTAGAAAAACATGGAACATCATTTCAAATAAGATAAAAATCACAAAAGTTTTTCTTAGCCAAAATATAAATATATCAATAGGAAAGTTTATGTAACACCCCGTCCCAAATCGCACTGGAATCCGTGCACGTTGACCGAGGTTGACCGTTGACCGAGCGGGTTAAACGTTAACTTTTTACCCCAGTTGAAATTTCTAGTTGACCAGGGTACTGTGGCGAAGTACATGATGCCCCGAGTTCGTAGACTAGTAGCACGTCGAAAACGGAGCTACGGTTTGAAAGTTATGGGCAAAACAAATTGAAGTGCAAACAGTCCAAAAGGTGCCGGGAGTTGACTTTTTCTTGTGGTGTAATTTTTGTTTTGACTCTTGTATGGTTGTAAAGTACCCGTCGATACGAATTCATAGACTAGCGGCACGCTTAAATCGGACGTTTGGTTAAAAAGTTATGGACGTTTGAAATTCGCCGGATACCGTATTATTTTATTATATTTGGCTTAAGTGCACAGTGATGCCACGTGTCATCACCTGATTGGTCCACGTGGAATGAACAGTGCCACACGGTGGCTTTTATTTGACAAAAATCTCAGGGACGAGAGAGAAAGAGAGAGAAAGTCTGACCGGCCACCGGAGTTTTTCAAATTTTTCGGCCGATCCACCTTACACGCGTCGGCCAGCAAGAAGCCCCTCCCCATTTCCGACAAAACCCCAAAATTTCACGGCCATTGGCCGCCGGACGCGCCCGGATCGAGGAGGCGAAGATCGGCGGCGATTTTTCCCTCCATCGCCGGTCGTCGCCGATTGACCCATTTCCGGCCATTTTCCGGCCACACGCGCCAGGTAGCCCTCACCACCTCCTCAAGTCCGGCCGACCCACCAAATTTCACTGCCACCGGACCACCGACGCGCCGGGATAGGAGCTTTTTCCGGCGAGGGGTCGAAATCCTTCAAACTCCGATTTCTCCGCCATCCGGCCTCCGTTTGCCTCACCGCCGGTCCCATTGGATTCCTCTCCCCTCGATCTACAAATCTGTAAAAAAATCTCAGCCAACGGCCACCGCAAGTGCCGCCGCTGGCGACGGTTACCGGTGACCGCGGCGGCTCGCCGGAAGTTACTGTTCTGGCGAGTACCCAGTCTCATGGCCGCCCCCTGTCCACTGTGTTCAACCTCCTGAACCCGAATCCGGCATCCGTTTCCGCCAACTCGCGATGGTTCGAGAGATTTGCAGAGTCGAAACCCGAAAGCTTTCCGGCGAGATTCCGACCACCTCGGGTCCGATCACCGGAAAGTAAGAGCGAATCCGTGATCCTCATCACTCGAGCTTCGATTCGGTATATAACTCGCAACTTTTAGATATCGTTTGGTGTTCGCTCCCCGGGTACCCATTTGGGATTTACCCGAATAAAATATTAATATATTTGGTTGGTATACTGTGGTTGTTTTAGGTGCGCGTACGAGTAGTGGAGTTGATCCTGCAGAGGATCTTAGCTGATTTACGCGCTTAAGGTGAGTGACCCACCTTCAAAAATATTTTGGGCAATTAATTATGTTTAATTGGTATTTAAATTATGCTTATGTGGTACAATTTGGTTATGGTTTTATTGTGGTTTAATTTATTTATTATGCATGAGCAAATTATATTTCGGTAATAATCGTACGTGGTTTTAAGTATTATTTTCGGACATAATTGGGTTAAATATTTTATGAAAATATTTGTTTAAATTTTATAAATTATGCCGACGGTATTTTTATTGTTGAACCTTGTACTTCGAGAATATTGTGGTTTATCTGTTATCGATGTTTTGTACCGATTGTTAAATAAAAATATGTGGGATGGTAAGTGTGAGGATTTAATATATTTCCCACGGTAATTTTGGAAACGGTACGGTTGGTTAATAATGATTATTTTAGACGCACTCATACAGTATTGGTGTTCTGGTGTATGGACACGTGGTAGCGCGCAAGTATTATGTGGTTTAGCGTGCAGGTATTATTTCTCCCGTTGTTGCCATTGGACCGTGGGCAGGCAAGTTTGTTATTGGCCACAGCCGCCCCCCTCCTTGGCCGGGATGATGGTTTCAGCAGCGGTACTGTCGGGACACTGAAGTGCCATTTGCAAGTTTCTCTGTTTAACCTCCCCGCCAGTCGGTGTTCGGGACGCTGGGTATCGGAGGGCATCACCGGTATATGGTGTGGTGCGTCAGGTGTAATTTTCAAATAATGTTTCAAACCCCAAAGGTGTTCAAAAATTATTTATTATAATTTATTACATTTTAATTATATATATTGGGGTATGTATTTATTTATTTATTGTCTATCAAATGGTTTAATCCCTTGATTTTCGGGAAGTACTTACATCGGGTTTTGTGGAATTGTTTTAAAAAGGAAACATTTCAAACGGAGTGATTGGTGAGAGTTTTGAGGGAAATTATTATTTACAACAGTTATTATTATTTATTTATTAATTGTTGTTATTTATTCAATTCCCTTAATTGTTATTATTATTTTTTATCATTAAAAGTGTTCAGTAGTTAGGGTCACTCATTGAGATGATTAGCATCTCACGTTTTTAAGTTCCATTCCCTTAGGTGCAAGTGGTGGTAGACGTTTTTCCGGAGCGAACCAAATTTTCCGCTGCTATCGTGTTCCGAGAAGTACCTTTGTACTCTTTCATTTCAGTGTATTATTTCTTTCATCCTTGTTGTATTTCTGTTGATTAGCACTTCTTAAAGCTTTGTATACTATTGGGACACTTATGTTTTATTTATGCACTGGACTGTTGTTATTGTTGAGAAGTGCTGTAAATTTGTGGAACAACTTGTAGTTTTGTGGGAGGAATAAGGGGGTGATTATAGAAGTGTGTTTTCAGTGCAGGTAATTTGTGGTAAGTCCATCCCTTAGGGGAGGTTCTGCCGGATTTTCCATTGGAGGATCCGGTAGGGTTTCCTTGGGAGCAGGCCTCGTCTAGGGTTCCGGCGAGGAATTTTGGGACGGGTCCTAACAGTTTAGGTTTCATCTAAACCACAAACAACACCTCCAAGAGATTTAAGAGCTTTCCAATTTGCTACTTAATATTGGGGAAAAAAATAGCTTACATATATAAGGTTAATGAAGTTCAAGACTAAAGCCAGTTAAAACTCAATAGCAAATTAAAGCAAGAAAATTTTTTGGAAGAAAATAATAAAAAATTTAAAAAAGACAATAAGAACACACAAATAAAAATAAAAAATAAAAAAATAAAAAATGATAAATGATAAATTAAATCAAAACACTTAATTGATCATAACTACATAAAATGATAAAAACTTTAAGTATTGAAAGACAGAGAATGAGTTTTGGACTTTTAGACGGGCCCATGAAGCTCTAAATATATTAAGACGAAGAACAAACAAATATATATATTTGTGTAGTTGATGTTGCTCTTCTACATTATAGTAGTGGATTTTGCATATAGAAGATAAATCTATGCAAAGTTGGGTGTTTGCCAACAGCTCTTTAAACTTCAATTTAAATAATATGTTTTAATTAAATGGATATTTTTATCTTTTAACCTGTTGATTTTGAGTTTCATTAATTAATTTATATTAAAGATTGTTATTCAAGAGCATTCAACTTGCCACAACTTCAACTATTGAATATTTAGACCCAAAGGCCTCCATCATCTCACATACCAATCATCCCACATACCAATATGACCAAACAATCTACTAAAGCTGTTTTATTATATTTAGGATATTCGATGTAGGACTATTTGGGAATTTAATATAAAGTCAAAATAAAGACTCCTACAGCAAAAAAAAAAAGGTTAATTAGAAACATTGGATGTATTTAAGGCTTTGCCTATCACATTACTTCAACTCCACATAAACTTCATTAGCTTAGGAGTCGATGGTTATAAACTGATCGGCTAGCTTTAAACAAAGTGTGGATAGGTTGAACTGTGTGCTGCTGCGTGCTGGTGGTATCCTTGAGAAAGGTTGGGCAGACAAAAATTAAGGTGTCTTTATGGGGAAAAAGACAGACATTTTTATTTTGATATAAAAAAATCAGATTGTATTTTTATGTAAATAATATCAGTTCCTGTGATTATAATATATCCCTTTCTTTTTCTTTTCCTTTTTTTTTTCCCCCTGTTATGCCATGTTTATTGCTACGAGTATAGTGGATAAATATTTCATCACTTAAAATTAAATATATAATTAAATATTATACTAATAAAAAATATGCATTTTGAAATTTAAGTTGAATAAAATTATTATTAAATTATATTCATTATCGATATTAAAATGAGTATACTATACCTGTAAGATAAGAAAATAAGGTTCAAATTCAGTATATTACCAAATAAAAAAAGTTCAACTTTAATAAACGCTATATAATCACAATTACAATAATTGATTTTGTAGATCAATTATTTATTTATTTTCGAAAAAGACAAAAAAAAAAAAAAAAGATCAGTTGTTTATTTATTTTCACGAAAAATTTAAATTTCCTTATGAGTATTAAAATAATCTGCCAAACATCTAGAAGTTTCGTGTTGGATGCAGTACTCAATGGAAAATTATAATTATGGTTTATAAAAAATGAAGTAATGTCAATAATTTTTTTTTATGGTATTTAGTGTTTATATGAACAAATAAAATCTATATTGTTTGAAATGCTTTATCTCTTTAAATTATATCGGAGCAAATAATATACTAATAAGATATTTAGAGAAAATTAGATAGAAAAATATTATTAAATAAAATTAATTCTGGATACTAAAATCAATATATTTGTACCTGCATGATAAGAAAATAAAGGTTAAGTTTAATAACCTTTAATAATCACAATAAAAATATTTTGACTTTATAAGTCTATTGGCTCTTTAATTTTGATATATGTATAAATCTTCTCAAGTATATTTTTAATTAATCTTCTAATAATTATGTATTAAATGAAAAAAAAATTGAGCATATAATAAATAAATATATATATATATATATAATGCTAAAAGTATTCATTTTATTATAGATAATAATGTTGAGTTTAATAATGTTTTCTCATATATATTTTTTAGTCAATTATTTGATAATTTTGTATTAAATAGGGAAAAAAATTTGAGTATAATAAATATCTACATATTGCTGAAATTATTCATTTTGAATATTATAGATAATAATTGTGAAAAAAAGATATGGTCAGGATGAGCTTCAATGTAAGGATTTGGCCCAACCCCTTCACCATTGTAAGAGTCAACATTGGACCGCTGACAGATCGCTGCCCGGTACCGTTTGAGGCCTTTCATATGCTTACTTAGGACAAACGTCTGCAGGCAAGCCACAACATCAACAATTGGGCATACACACCCAAAGCCCTCCGTCATCCCACGACAATGGCGACTGACTAATGACCTTATAAAGCCTTTTGTTACTGTTAGGATGTCCGATATGGGACTTTTCGTCTGATAAATAAAGTCAAAACCTAAAGTTTTTCTACTGTCTAACAATGAAAAACAGAGCCATTGGGAAAAAGGCTGGAACGTTGGACGGATTTGCGGTTTGGCTTTGCCACATCACTTCAACCATCATGAGCATGGCAGCCAATAAATGTTGGGATGTCATTATTTGATTTTATTATTTTTTTATGAAAATAAATGTTGAGAGTTGTGTATAAACTGAATGCTGCCCATGAATTTGTCCGCAAGACTGAACGTGGCTTTAGGCCATAAAAGGAAAGTTCTTTGATTTAGGTGGTATTTTTATATAAATAATATTAATTATTGTATAATTAATATGCTTATAATATATCCTCTTTTTTTCTTTTTTCTTTCTTTCTTTTTTTATCTTTATTATTTATTTATTTATTTATTTATTTTTGCTTTAAACGTTTGGATATATAATTGGATTGGATAATTCTTTAAATTTTTCTTTTTTTTTTTTATTCCCAATTGGTTGTCTATCATAATCATTTTTTATATTTGGATTAGATACTATAATTAGTTTTTAATGATAATTTTTATTTTCATGCACGAAAATAAAGTTTTTATTATTTTATCATTTAAAAGTGTATATTTACATAATTATATAAAAAAATCCTAATAAAATCTCTCAAGAATATCAAATATGCATAATTAAATTAAATTAAATTATTAAATATATGTAAATAATTGTTAAAATCAAAGTAAATATTTCATCACTTAAAATTAAATATACAATTAAATATTATACTTTTAAAAATGCATTTAGAAAATTAAGTAGAATAAAATTATTATCAAATTAGATTCATTATCGATATTAAAATGAATATACTAATAGCTGAAGTTTCAAGATTTAATATATAACCCAAAAAAAAAAAAAGGTTTAACCGTAATAAACACTATATAATCACAATTACAATAATTGATTTTATAGCTATTTTACAGTTGTATTTTTAGTTCGTGAAAAATTTAAATTTCCTTATATATATTAAAATAATCTACCAAACATCTAAAACAGTATAAAAATTAAAAAACACACACATAAAAAAAAAAAAAAGGGTCTCTGAAAGTAAAGTGATGTCAATAATTTTTTTATGATATTATATTATTTGTACGAACAAATAAAATTTATATTACTTGAATTGCTTGATCGTGTTAAATTAAATTGGATCAAATAATATACTAATAAAATGTTTATAGAAAATTAGACTGAAAAATATTTTTACATATGAGGTTTAAGTTTAATAACCTTTAATAATCATAATCACAATAAAAATATTTTGACTTTATATAGTTCTATTGGTTCTTTACTTTTGATATAGGTTTAAGTTTTCTCATGTATATTTTTAATCAAATTTTTGATAATTCTTATTAATTGTGAAAAAAATAAGAGTATAATAAATATCTTTATAATGCTAAAACTATCAGTTTATTTTAAATATTATAGAAGATAATTGTAAAAAAAATTTGGTTAGGATGAGCTCTAGTGTAAGTATTTGGCCTAAATCTTTTATTTGTTCATAATGCTAAAATTATCTATCCATAATTCTAAAATTATCTGTTTATTTTATTCTCAGTAATGGTGAGATTTTTCAAACAAAGTTAGCAATTTTCATTTATGAGAGGAAAGTCTTTACTATAAAATAGCAAATGTAACTATTTTTACAAAAAAGAAAAAATAAATAAATAAATAATTAAGTGGCAAAAGTTTTTCTATAAATAATAAATATTATTAAAAAAAATATTCGGTCGGGATGAGCTCCAATCTTCGATAAGGATTTCGCCTAACCCTTATGTCATATGCATACCAAGGGCAAACCGACCACAGATAGGACACAACATCAACAATTGAGTATCCACACCCAAAGCCCTCCACCACGCCCAAAAGTAGACAGACTAAACAATCTTGTAAAGCCTCTTCGTAGTCTATGGATATTCGATGTGGGACTTTTAGTGTAATAAATACAAAGTCAAAAAGTAAAATTTTCTACTGCCTAACAGCGAAAATAGAGCCGTAGAAAAAAGGGTAGAATGTTGGCCGCAGTTGCGGCTTGGCTTTGCCACATCACTTTTTTTGATAGATTTTGTGGCATTGACGCACTGCCACTCGAACCAGATGGAACAGAAGCACGGCTTTGCCACATCACTTCAACCTTCAATAGCATGGCACCCATCACTTCAACCTTCAATAGCATGGCAGCCGATACATATATAAATGTTGTAATCAGTAAAGAAAATATCGATGTCGATGGAAATATCGAGAGTATGATTTTATGAAAATATCGATTGAAATATCGATATCGATGGGAATATAGATAAAGTTGTAAAAACTATAAATTTTTAATTTAGAATATAAATTTTTATATATGAGATAATTAATAGAGTAAAATAATATAAAAATTCACAACTGTAAAATTTTTTATCAAAATTCAGAAAAGATGCCTATAAAAAGATTCATTCTGATCATTTCATTTCAAATTTTTGTTTTTTTTCCCTTCGATGTCTTACTCCTACTCAATTAACACTTTGAAAAAAATCAAAAGCATCAATAATTCCTGCACATTCATTCAGAGTTGCACTTTCATCCACATTTTTTTCGCAGCTTTCATAATTTCATTCACATTTTACACATTCGCATTCTTTAAAAAAAAAAATCAATAACAAAAAAAAAAAAATTCCTATCTTGTTCTCTTCAGCCATCTCTGTGTATCCCCCTTCCTTTTAGCTATCTCTTCCTTTTCTCTTTCCGGTCCCTCTCTTTTCCTTCAGCCGTATCTTTCTCTCTCTTCTCGGCCATATCACAACTGACCAGACCACAGCCCAGAGTCTCTTCTTGGCCGATCACACATTCACACTCACATCACAACCAGCAGGGAAACAAACTCACACATACAAACACACAAACCAAACAGCAGCAGATCACAAACACACACACACACAAAAACCAGATCAGATCTCAGAATCGCAACCACACACACATGCCAGCCGACATCTCCCCGAAAATTCCATCGACACTCGATGACAATCCACCGATTTTCCACCATATCCACCCAAAAAATGAAATCTTGACCTACTTTTGCATTTTCTGTTGAAACCCATTGATTCCGGCGATATTCTTCCAGTAACCATGATGGAAACTCCCCCCCCTTTTTCGGTGTCGAAGGTGGCCAACAACCGACATTATCGGTGATTTCTCGCCGGTGTCGGCGACATTTGCTTCCCAACTTGGAAGGTTATTTTTTTTTCTTTTTTTTTTATGAAAATAAATGTCGGGAGAAACGTAAGGCTGTAGGGCTGAACGTGGTTGTGGGCCACAAAAAAGAAAGTCTTTTATTTAGGTGGTACTTTTATATAAATAATATTAATTAGTAATATGCTAATAATATATCCTCTCTTTTTTCTTTTTCTTTTTTTTTTTCTCTTTTTTTGGCTTTAAACGTATTGATGTATAATTGGATTGGTAATGCTTTAAAACCAAAAAAGGTTCAACTTTAATAATCGCTATATAATCACAACTATAATAATTAATTTAATAGATTAATTATTTTTTTATTATAAAAAACAAAAGAAAAAAATTCATTCTCTCTTTAATTTCATAAAATATTTAAGTTTTTTCATGTATATTTAATAATTTACAAACAACTAAAACAATATACAAATTAAAAAACACACATAAAAAAATATAAAAAAGGTTAAACATGAAGTGACGTCAATGATTTTTTTATGACATTTTATTATTTTATACTAACAAATAAAATCTAAAATTTTCAAATGTTTGATCGCATGAAATTAAATTGGATAAAAAATATTCTAATAAAATATTCAAAAAAAAATTAAACAGAGATATATTGTTAAATAAAATTAATTGCAGATATAAAAATCAAGATATTTGTAACTACATGATAAGAAAATAAGGTTTAAATTTAATAAAATTTAATAATCAAAATCACAATCAGAATATTTTGACTTAGTAATTCTATTGACTTTTTAATTTTGATTCATTTTTAAGTTTTCTTATGTATATTTTTTTATCATTTTTTGGATAATTTTGTATTAAGTTTGTATTTTTAGATTAAGGTAACATTGTCTTTTTCTTTTTTCTTTTTTTTTTGGTTCATAACACCCCGATTTGAGAAAACATTTCGAATTTAAACTTTTAACCAAGTTTGACTCAATTGATCAAATGGTTCCCAAGGTTAACTATTTTTTTGGTCACGTTTTGCTATTTACCGGCATAACATTGTATAATGCTGTGAACACAAGTTTTTAAACTGACAGCACATTTCATTTCGAGCTACAAGTTTACGTTTATGATCAAGAACACATTATGGTACTTTGGTAATTTTTACAAATGGATCCCTTAATGAAGACATGTTTTTAGTTTTATATATATCTATATACATATATATATATATATATATATATGCATATACCATGATTTTTTTAAGTGCATATTTATCTATATATATATACACATTATTTATTTATTTATTTATTAAGTTTATCATTTTTTTATCATATTGTACTACCCTTATTATAATATTGTATTATTACAAAGTTTTAAATTTAGAAAAAATTTCAACTGCAATTCCTGAGATTTACCATAATTGAATTTTGGTTCCCCAACTTTCTTACATTACAACTGTAGTCTTTATTTTAAATAGACATTTATATGATGCTAGAGAGGATCTTACATGGTAGTAGAAACACTATATATATATATATATATCCCTTATTTAAAAATAGAGTTCCAATGGTCAAATTTGATAAAAGAATTGACAAAAATTTGAAAAAAGTAGCAGTTGATCAACAGCTCTATTTTTGCCTGTATATTTTGCTACAAATCCACCTTATACAAACCTGCTAATTACCACCAAAAAAACAAAAAAAAAAAAAAGAAAGAAACTATATACAAACCAAAACCAAACTTGCACCAAAAACTTGCACACAAACTCCATCTCATACTACGATATAATCCTATACACAAGCTACATTATACTGCCTGCGCCACATTGCCTACACCACACAATATAAACATATACCACACCACCTACACCATCTATAAACACACTTTCTACACTATACACAATATACAAACCTCTATCTCACCCTCACAAACTACACCACATTGCCTATAGCACACAATATAAACCTACACCACGATGCCTGCATCATATATAAACACACTTCTTGCACTATACATAATATACAAACCCATTGCCTGCACCATATACAAACACACTTCCTTTACCATACACAATATACAAATTTGCACCTCACTATCATAAACCTTACCAACTTGCACCTTCATCACCAATTACAAAAAATAATAATAAATAATCATCTTATGGAAGTTTTAAAATCAATGGAGAAATGATAAAGTTTAAAAATAGAATATGTTACTGTGGAAAAAAAGCAGCCATAAACATATCAGAGTCAAATACAAATCCATTGAAATCATATTTTTATGTAATAATGCAAAACAAAATTTCTATACATTTTGGACTCCTGATAGAGAAGAATACAATGATGATGCGAATAATCAAGATGGGAAACAATGTTGCCAACAAGGTGAAAATCTATCTAAACTCCAACTCCAATTCAAGCTCTAACAATCAAAGTACAAAATTTAGAGACAATGCAAAGTGGGATTAAGATGATAATGCTTGTCGATATGCTGTTTTTTGGCATAACAATTACTATATTCATATCAATAGTAATGAAATAACTATTATAAAATATAAATGTAATGTAATTTTATAAATAAAAAAAACTTGCATTCATAATGTCAATTCATCAAGTTATACATTCATATATGTGTATATACATTTTTTTTATTGTGGCTATAAAAAACAAGAGGTATAAGGCCAATTATCAAAAAACTCAACTGTGACTTTTCAATTATGCACCAAACCTATACCAATGTCACTTACACCAAACAAACAATATAATTTTATACTATTTGGACCAAACAAGTAGTATAAAGTATATTTTTTGTAGTGTCTTCAAAAATAGGGATACACTGCTCTATTATGTTTCATATCCTATAAAGCTTAAATGATATGCACAACTGGCATTCATAGCCTCCAAATTCAAAAAACAAAAACCAGCCTAATGTTCTAATAATTATCACCACCAGAGCAAAACATAGTTGCCAGTTGACTAACCTACACCTTTTTTTTTTTTTCCACTCTGCCTACAAAATTCAATCCAAGTGTTAGTGGCATGCTTGGTTTAATTTATTGTAATCCATCTTACAAATAAATTCCCAAAACTATTATACTTGTGCAAGAAGGAAAAAAAAAAAAACGTACTGAGGTTCAACCTCTTACGACCGAAGATGTTGTTGTTGGTGCTAAAGTTGTTGTTGCTGTTGTTGCAGTTGAACCATTACCAATCTTTTGATCACTTTCCATCTGAGTATTAAGATAGAAGTCATGAAATTAGAGATTGCATGTCAATTAAAAATACTAAATAAACTGAACAAAAACTCATATAAATAATATACTGAATCTGCTGCATTTGTAGTTCCATGCTTCCCTTGCCATTGACCACCATCCTAACAAACAACAGTATGATGTAAAAATTTATAAACAGATTTCTTTCTTTTTAAATAATTAGAACAAGCATATGAATTGATTTCTTTTTTTATTATAATTTTTTTGCAATGTTAAGTGATTCTTATGTTTGCAATTTTAAATTACTTGTTTGTTAAATTCAAGAAATTGAATTTTTTTTTATATTTCAAACCATTAGGCGATGCTTTTTTTTTATCAAAAGCATTGCATATTTACCACATATTGTTTTTTTAATTTTTTTTTTTTGGCTATGTTAAGTAATTATTATGTTTGCAATTTTGACTTGTTTGTTAAATTCAAGAACTTGATTTTTTTTAATATTTCAAAACATTAGGTGACGTCTATATACCTTATTTTTAAAAATTTTGTTTAATGTTATATTTTTTTCATATGTATATAAATATATATGTGTATATATATATATAGATTGGAGAATAAATGGTTAATAAATTAGCATAGTAGATACGAACAGAAATTAGGACTTGAGATATCTATGGATATCTGACTTGTGATAACTAAGCTAAGAATTACGCTTCAATGACATATTCTATAAGTTAATGATATATCAATTATTTATCCTTGTAAAAATAATTTTTTTAAATAAAAAATATTTTTAAGAGATTTTTTTTTAAATAATTGTGTCATTGAAGACTCGAAAAATTATTCGAAACACTTTTTTTATGTTAAAAAAGCGTTAAGCGATGCTTTTTTTGAAAAAGCATCACCTATTTCATTTAGCAACATTTTGTTAAAAAAACATCGCCTATTCTAATATTTAGGACGCTTTTTTAAAAAGTGTCAGTTATTTGCATATAGAGATGCTTTTATCAAAAAGTATCATCTTTCATTTTTCTTTTTCTTTTTTCCAATTTGAAAGTTACTTTTAGTTTTGTCAAATTAAAATTGTTTAATAGCAAAATTTATGCAAAATAATTAATAAAAAACAAAATTTGCTTTTAGTTTTGTCAAATTAAGATTGTTTAATAGCTAAGTTCAAGCAAAATAATTAGTAAATATCAAAATTCAAATAAATATTTGCATAACAATCCAACATTTCAAATAAATTAAATATTAACTAATATAATGATTTTATTATTTTAAAATTAATAATTTAATAGACAGTTAATACGTAGTATATAAATGACAGATAAAAATATGATAAATTTTATTATTTTAAAAATTTTAATATATAGTTAATAAAAATATAAATAAAATATATTAAAATATTAATTAAATATATTAATTAGGAATATGAAGCAAAATAATTAATCTATTTATTTAATTTATTTGTGTTTCAATTTAAATTAATTATTTTTTAAATTAATAAAAATTTGACAAAATTAATTATTTTATAATTTAAAATTATTAGGGGATAATTTTAACTTCCAAACCGTCTGTATTGTCTTAATTTTTGAAATTTTAATTAATTTTATGTTTTATTCATATGTATATTAATATTAAATATATTACTTAACAACATTAAGCGAAATAATTAATTTATTCATTTAATTTATTTGTTATTCAATTTGAAATTAATTATTTTTTAAATTATTAAATGTTTGGCAAAATTAATTTTTAATAATTTAAAAGGATTATACTACACTTTTAATATAAAAAACATCACCTATTGTCTTAATTTTTTATATTTTAATTAATTTTATATTTTATTTATATGTTTATAAATATTAATAGATAGTTAACAAAAATATGATAAAAACATCACTTATTACTTTTAAATTTGTCTTCTTATTTTTTTACATTAAATATACCGTTTGGAATGTGAATCAAACATACTAAAATATTATAAATAAGTAGCAATATATATGAAAATGTATAAAATGTTAAGAGAAATAATTTTTCTTTCAAATTTTCAAAATCATTTGTATTTTCCTCCAATTTCAAACCTCACCATTTGATATTTTAAAATCATCACTAATATTTTAAAAAATTATTGAGCACGTTTTTTAATCCCTATCTTTTCGCCAACTAGAAGCCCCAAAGGATCTAAGCTTTGTCGTGCTTTAAGAAGAGTTGAACAGACAAGTTGAGTTGGGTTTTGTGGGTTTCTTCTTTCTTTTTCCTCTATCGCCATCAGTGAGCAGATATTCACTAGTTTTTCTTCCATTTTGAACAATGACAGTGCTAGGTTCATCAGCGGGTTTCCTTTTTTGGTCCATTTTTTTTTATTTTTTTTCTTCTTGCTAGGATGCTTTCATTGCTGGATTTCTTGATGTGTTTGTTGCCGGGTTACAATGTTGCTGGATTGTTGTGTTGTACGGGTTGCCAGTGGAAAAAATTTGGGTCGTCGATTTTTCTTCAAATTTAATTGGTGGGTTTTCTTAATATAGCTTGGGTTGATATTTTGTTTGTGATTTTTTTTGGGATTAGGGATTTTGTCACGATTTTACTTAGGATTGGGATTTTGATCTTAATTTTGCATCAAGTTAGGGTTTTCATTTTGATTTTGGTCGCTCGCTGTGCAATGGATTGGATTAGCATGGCAATCGAAGTTTGCTCTATTAGGTAACCGGCTTGGCCTCAAGTTATGTTTGAGTTTGGTTACCATGATTGTGTTGGATTTTTCATGTTGGAAAATGTATGCTTAATTTTATTTTTTTGTTGATAATATGAAATCGAATTAATATATGAGTTTGATTTCATATTTTAAGTGAGCATTATTACTTGTTAATTTATATACTTGTTGTCTTAAACATGTACTTCTTGACTAATATTATATTTAAATTAATGTTTGCAAATTTAAACTTCTAAGAAACCTAGGAACACCGTGTGATTATTATATCATGATGATAATGAGGGCTATAATTAGAAGAAATGTATCTCGGTAAAACTTAAAAACAATGGTAATTTTAACATTTTCATCTACTTAATTACTTTATAATATTTAATATTTATTTATTTTGTATATATATATATTAATAATTTTTTAACATAATATTTTTATGTGCAGTATGAGCTTGGTCACAAAATGATATCAACCAATTTAGAGCTAAATGGGGAATTAATTATGATCTCAAACCTTTCATCTCATTAAGTATGGTAGTTTAATTGCTTTTTTTTGTATATAACTAAATAAAATAGTTGATCAAATTATAAAAATATATATGAGTTAATATGTAATTTATTTGAAATATTATTTTGTTATTAAATATTTATGTTAATTTTGTTGCCTACTTTGCATGAAGCTAGCCATTGAACAATCTGAATTTGAATATATTAATTAAAAGCACCATCCAAAATTAAAAAAATAAAAAATAAAAAGGAAAGTAAAGGCGACACTTTTCTGGAAAAGAGTCAGCAAAGTGGGGAATAGCCGATGCTTTTCTTAAAAAGCATTGGGTATTGTGTATATTTATAGCGATGCTTTTCAGGAAAATATTGCTAAATATTACTTAATAATTGATGCTTTTTCATAAAAATATCGGCTTTTTTTGTGACTTTTGCAACTTTTTTTTTTTTTAAAAAGTGTCGGTTATTTTGACACTTTTAGCTACGTTTTTTATTAATAAAGAGCATTGACTTTTTTTCAGTATTTGACGACACTTTTTAAAACGTCAGATTTTCTTTGATAATTTTAGTGAAATATTATCGAGCGACGCTTCGTTAAGCGTTGGATTTTATTTTATGTAATAAATGGAAAAAAAATTTGAGCATATATATATAATGCTAAAACTATTCATTTTATTACAGATAATAATGTTTTAAGTTTAACAGCCTTTAATAATCATAATCACAATAAAAGTATTTTGAGTTTTCTTTGCTCTTTAATTTTATTACATGTATAAGTTTTCTCATATATATTTTTAGTCAATTTTTTGATAATTTTGTATTAAATAGGGAAAAAAATTGAAAGTGCAATAAATATCTAAAATTATTCATTTTGAATATTATAGATAATAATTGTGAAAAAAAAATATGGTCAGGATGAGCTTCAATGTAAGGATTTGGCCCAACCCTTTCACCATTGTAAGAGTCGACATTGGACCGCTATCAGATCGTTGCCCGGTACCTTTTGGGGCCCCTTTCATATGCTTATTTAGGACAAACGTCCGCAGGCAAGCCACAACATCAACAATTGGGCGTACACACCCAAAGTCCTCCGTCATCCCACGACAATGCCGACTGACTAATGACCTTATAAAGCCTTTTGTTACTGTTAGAATGTCCGATATGGGACTTTTCGTCTAATAAATATAAAGTCAAAAAGTAAAGTTTTTCTACTGTCTGAAAAACAAAGCCATTGGGAAAAAGCCTGGAACGTTGGACGGATTTGCGGCTTGGCTTTGCCACATCACTTCAACCACCATTAGCATGGCAGCCAATAAATGTTGGGATGTAATTATTTGATTTTATTATTTTTTTTATGAAAATAAATGTTGTGAGATGTGTATAAACTGAGTGCTGGCCATGAGTTTGTCCTCGAGAAACGTAAGGCTGCAGGACTGAACGTAGCTGTACGCCACAAAAAAGAAAGTCTTTTATTTAGGTGGTATTTTTATATAAATAATATTAATTATTGTATAAATAATCTGCTTATAATATATCCTTTCTTTTTTCTTTTTTTTTGGCTTTAAACGTATTGATGTATAATTGCATTGGATAATGCTTTAAACTTAAAGTAAATGATGCCTTGTGTATAACTATGAATATAATTTTTAAATAGATCGTCATTTAAAATTTAATATATAATTAAATATTACAGTAATAAAATGTATTTATAAAATTAAATAGAATAAATTATTATTAAATTATATTCATTATTAATGTTCAAATGAATATACTAATAGCTACAAGATAAGAAAATAACGTTCAAGTTTAATGTATTACAAAAAGCAAAAAAAGGTTCAACTTTAATAATCACTATATAATCACAATTATAATAATTGATTTTATAAGTCAATTATCTTTTATTTAAAAAAAAGAAAAAGAAAATATCAAATGTCTCTTTAATTTCATGAAAAATTTAAATTTTTTTGTATGTATTTAATAATCTGCTAAGCATCTAAAATATAGAAAAATTGAAAAACACACAAATAAAAAAAAAATCAAATTGAAGTGATGTCAATAATTCTTTTATGATATTTTATTATTTTATATTAACAAATAAAATTGGCCTCGCAAGAATAAATCTGTCTTTAAATGAGAAAAAGACAAATACTTTACTTTTTTTATATATAAAAAAAGATCGTATTTTTATATAAATTATAATAGTTCCTTTTTTTTTTTTTTTTTGATGCATCCCTTTCTTTTTGTTTTTCTTTTTTTCTACAATGCCATGTGTATAACTATGAATATAATGTGCAAATATTTGATCGCTTAAAATTAAATGCATAATTAATTATTGCACTAATAAAATGCAGATAGAAAATTAAGCAGAATAAAATTATTATCAAATTAGATTAGTTATCGATATTAAAATGAATATATTAATAGTTGCAAGATAAGAATATAAGGTTCAAGCTTAATATATTATCCAAAAAAAAAAAAGTTCAAGTTTAATAATCAATATATAATCAGAATTATAATAATTGATTTTATAGATCAATTATCTCTTTATTTTCCCCCAAAAACAAAATGTTAAGCATACCAAATAAATGCATCAAGATGTGTACTTGTGTTAATACTGAATTGTTTTGCATTTATCCTTTCAAGGGTTTTGTGACCACTCGTATAGGTAGATGTAAGAGACACTAACAGATTATTTAGTATCCAATCTATATCATCTGTAGAATGAGGGATGATTTAAATATAATGATAATTATTTTTATAATGTCAAGTTTTTCAGAACAATTAGTTTCACAGTTCGAAAGAATTAAGCTCATATTAATAATGTCAAGTTAAATGTCTCCAATGGGAGAATCGGTGACCTCCTAGGAACCATGATCAAAAAGCTCATACCATAAATTAAGCATGTTTTAGCAAGGGAATGGGTGACCTTCTAGAACCCTAAATTAAAATCTCATACGAAATGCAATTCGGCGGCTAAATTGAAGATAGTATTGACGAAGAGTAACAGGTACGTCAGTGGAGAGGGGGTGCTATAAGTGGTATCAAAACCTATATTCGATCGAAACTGTGTCAACAAGGATGTTGTATCACAAGGAGGATGGATGTAAGAGGCACTGACAGGATATTTGATGTACAATTCCATATTATCCAAGTGTGAAATGGAGGATGATTTAAATGTAATGATAGTCATGCTGAGACCTTTAAAAGCGGTTAACTTTAAGGTTTGAAAGAACTCCACAAATTAAGAGTATTCCAGTAGCAAAATAGGTGACTTCTTAGGATCCTTGAACAAAATTCCTTATTGAGTGCTATAGTCAAATTTGGGACAGTATCAATGGAAAGTGATAGATCCATCATGGAGACAGAGTGTTACGGATTTACTTATCCATAACTAGGTTATAATAATATGTTAACCAATAAAATACTAACATATGACATTGATACATTAATTTGGTATTTTTAGCATTACTTAAAAAGAAAAAAAGAAAGAAAGAAAAAAAAAGAGCAATTGTTTCTTTTATTTCAAGAAAAGTTTAAGTCTTCTTATGTAAGAAAAAAAAAGAGCAATTGTTTCTTTTATTTCAAGAAAAGTTTAAGTCTTCTTATTTATATTGAATATTCTGTCAAGCATCTAAAACAACACAAATTGAAAAACACATTAAAGAAAAAAAAAAACTCTAAAAATATGAAGTAATCTCAATAATTATTTTTTTATGATATTTTATTATTTTATACTAACAAATAAAATTTTTATTGTTTGAAATGTTTGATCTCATTAAATTAAATCGGATTAAATAATATACTAATAAAATGTTTATAGAAAATTAGACAGAAAATATTATTAAATAATATTAATTCTGGATATTAAAATTAAGATATATGTAACTCCATGATAAGAAAATAAGATTTAAGTTTAATAACCTTTAATAATTATAATCACAATAAAAATATTTTGACGCTATTGATCTATTGACTCTTTAATTTTGAGAAATGTTTATGTTTTTTCATGCATATTTTTAATCAATTTTCTGATAATTTTGTATTAAGTTTGTATTTTTAGATTAAGTTAATATATTTCTTTTGTTGGTAAATTTAGATTTTTTTTTCTTTTTTGGTAATTGTAAATTTTGATTCATTCAAGTAAGACGAAACAAAAATGATCAACAGAAAGGTAAAGATGAAACAAAAATATATATGGTGTAAATTTATGAGATACCTATTTAACCGCCTATTGATATTTTAAAAATAAAATTAAATAAATAAGACTCAATATATATATATATATATATATATATTTGGTGGGACTCATTGAGTTTACATACTTTCATTTAAGTTGTTTAAATTGACATATTCAAATAAATTAATTTTCTTTTTTTATTAAAGAAATTTAACTTAAATTTCATGACATAGTTCATTTGTTTAAAAAAAAAAACAACTGTTGGGGCATACAACACCTCTAAATGCTTAACTTAGTAAGGCTTCCGCCTAATGAACCATTTTTTTTAATTAAAGAAAAGGGAGAAAAGCTAAAGAATGAAGAGTTCTCTCTTTATCGTTTATAACTTTAGCACCTACTTTAGTTCAGAAAACCTAAATTCCCTTCTGATATCTTGTACAGCAGGATCCTCTTCCTTTCAACGATCTCCATACAAGAAGAAAGATCACCTGCATTTTGAGTGCCCATAAAAGAAGGGCAAAGGGAAAAAGCCATGATGATCAGGAAAAGGTAGTGTTGGTCATTACTATGGCCCTGTTTGCAATGGGATCATCATTTTATATCTCTTAAATCGCTAGATCTGGCAATCTTCAACTTTCTTTTCGTTTAACTATTCATTTTGGAAAGCTTTTATTTTTGGGTTCAACAAGGAAATGCTTTTGAAGGAAAAGAAGGGAAAAAAAGTTGAGAATATAAATATTTTCATAATACTGAAACTAGTCTGTTCACTTTGTTTTTATTGATGGCTAGATTTTTGAAAGAAACTTACCAACTTTAATCTCTAGGAGGAATTTCTTTACCATAATGTACCTGTAACGTACCTATTTACCTCACCATTCAATCACAGTAAAACACTACCAAAAAAAAAAAAAAAGTAAAAAGGCTTTAGATAAAACCTAAAATAAATATATATATATATATATATATAAGGGTATACTACGTTGTGGACGGTCCGTAAGTATTGACGACAGTTTTTGAAAAAATCATCGTCAATACTCTCTGTGTATGAGTATTGAAAATGGTTTTTTCAAAAATCATCATCAATACTCATGGTCCACATCCTAGTCTTGTTCTATATACATGTGCGTTAAATATAAGTACCCAAAAAACCTTTTTTTGAATAATAATAAATATTATTGATGTTGGAGTAAAATAAATATATACGGATCGTAAAACATGCATAATAAAATTCTTTTAATTTATAAAAGCATTAATCTCTTATACATCCATTGATAAAATCTTATCTGTAATCCTACAAAATAGAAAACGTTATAGCAGTGCTTATAATGGACAAACTGCTCTCAAACCCCTCTCTATCTAATTTAAATGACCTCTCTGAAAAACCTTAACACAAATACTGTGTATATCTGTTCACTTACAACAACAATAAAACATCAGCTTTTTAGATTAAAGTTATGTGCAAGTCACATAACTTACCTATTAATTTTAACGCACACCAAAATAATAATAGAAAATATGAGTAAGTCAAATGGGCCTTTAAAGAGAGCTGGTTCTCTAGTTCAATGGGTCAACTGGAGTATTACAGAGAGTATGTACCCAATGGCCCTACTACATGAATTAGAAAATAAGCCAGTATCATTAGAGGCATAAATGAGCCCTGTAAGTGGGTAATTGATAATGTCAAGTCTACAAAATGATTTTATATCTAACATTCTTCCACTTAGACTGCATGATCATTATCACATATATATCAATAAACTCACTTACTATAGAATCTTCCAAAACAAAACACCATTTCATCTAATACATAGCATGCCGACATGGTACAACAATATACTAGACTAGGTAGTAGAGATTCTCTCAGTAGATCTCCCAAAACTAAATACCATTTCAACGGAGCACTTTGCATACTATAAACTCAGTGTAAGTAGTAGAGATTTACCTTATCATGTGCAATCCTCCAACACACGATACCATTTCATCTAAGCACACTGCGTATCAACAGGACACAATAATATACTCAAACTAGATAGTAAGGACTCACCATGGCACCTGACGATCAACATACTATATATATATATAGACTTTAAATCTCAAATAGGTTTATGAATATAAGGAGCAACAATATATATAATAAATATCTCATAAATAAATAATGATACATATACATCGATGTATCAACACAATACTCAAAGGAATAAACAATACTCAAAATGGATATTATTGCAGAATACATAATAAATTCCCACTGACCCACAACAGTCTCAACTATCGACCAGTCATATACGAGATACATGCTCTTCAAATATGCCTACCAGTAAGGTCTTTGTCAATGGATCATCCACCATGTTGTAAGTCGATGTGTGAACAATAGTAATGAGGCCTTCTTCAAATTTCTCCTTCCCTACAAAAATATTTTACAGCATATACCTTATACTAGAAGTATCTTTTAAATTATTGGAGAAAAATACAATTTAGTATTATCACAGTACATCATAATAAGCCTATCAATAGAGTCAACTAAATCCAAATCATGAATAAATTTTCGAAGTAAAACTGTATAATGGGTTGCCTCATAACACACCACATACTCTGCCTCTATAGTTAAGGATGTTGTTACAAATTGCTTGGCACTTTGCCAAGACACAGCTCCTCATACTATGATAAATATATATCCAATGGTAGATTTCTTATTTTCTACACAGCTTTTATAATCTGCATCACTATAACCAACTATATCAAGAGAGTTGGTGCGTTGATATATCAACATATGATCTTTACTTCCCTGAAGATACTTAAAGACCTTCTTAACTGCTTGGTAATAAATATGACCGAGATTACTCATAAATCTATCAAGCACACCCACAGCAAAAGCTATGTCAGGCTGTATACAAATTTGAGCATACATTGAACTACCCACTGCTGAAGTATAGCGAATATTTTTCATTGTTATCGTTTTTTTATCATTCTTGGAACATTGGTTTTTAGAAATCCTTCACCCTTTGTGGCCGATACACCTCCAGGAGAACAATTGTACATATTGACCTTTTAAGGATCCTATCAATAAAGGCTCTTTGAGACAACTGCAACACATAATTAGTCATATCTTGAATAATTTTGATGCTCAAAATAAAAGAAACCTCATCAAATTCCTTCATGTCAAAATGGTTACACAACATTTGCTTTGTCTTAGCCAACAGGTTAGTGTCATTGGTAGCCAAGAGTATGTCATTAACATACAACACCAAAAACATGAAACTACTCCCACTGGCCTTCATATATATCCACCTATCAACAATATTCTCTTTAAAACCATTTTTCGCAACAACCTCATTAAACTTGAGATACCACTATCTTGAAGCCTACTTAAGACCATAAATATACTTCTTAAGCATGCAAATTAAATAACCATTCCTTATTTGTTGGAAGCCAACTGATTGAACCATATACACATCCTCATACAAATCATCATTTCAAAAAGCAGTTTTGACATCTATCTAGTATAAATTTAGGTCATAATGTACCACAATCACCATAATAATTCTAATAAAATCCTTTACGGATATAGAAAATAATGTCTCTGTGTAATCAATTCCTTCTTTTTGGCTAAACTCTTTAGCAGCAAGTCTAGCCTTATACCTTTCTAGTTAACCATTGGACTCTATTTTAGTCTTAAGATCCATTCGCACCCAATAGGTTTACTACCCTCCGATAACTCAACCAAGTCCCACACATCATTCGAAGTTATGGATTTCATTTCATATTCCATTGCATCTAACAAAAAATTTGAGTATTAACTGCTTATGGCCTCCTCATAAGTGACTAGATTTGACTCATCACTTATGTCAAACTCATACTCCTGCAGGTAAACCTCATAGTCATCAGAAGTAACTGATCTTCTAGTCATCTCTGAACTTCTCAAAGACACATCAGTATCTGCAATAGTTGGAACATCCTGCTCTTCAACAACAAGTTCACCCTGATCAACTACTAGTTCATTAATGACTGGATTAACAATATCTCTCTCAGGAACAACAACACTGGAAATGAAAAAAAAAATTTCTCTAAATTAGAGCTCCCTTGGACGCTTACTGTCATCAAATCCAAAGTCATCTTCAAAATTAACAGCCCTATCTGACTCCATGATCCTGGTAGTGTGATATAGACAAAAGAATTTTGGATCCTATATAATAGCAAACAACATAATCACTAATGATTTTAGGATCTAACTTCTTAATTTGGGGATTAAAAACTCGAACCTTAGCTTTGCAATCCCATACACAAAAATGGTGCATATTAGGCTTTCTTTTTTACCACAACTCAAAAAGGATTTTAGGAATAGATTTACTTTATACTTGATTCAGAATATAAGATGCTTTCTTCAAAGCTTTTGTCCACAAGTAATTTGGCAAATTAGGATTTGCCAACATACATAACAACAAAGTGTGATTTATCCTCTCAACTATACTATACCGCTGAGGAGTACCAGGCATTGTATACTAGGCATCAATGCCACACTGATGCTAATAAATTATGAATGGCTTTGTATTCCAACCAGTCTTGTCATATCTACCGTAAAATTTACCGTCTCTGTCAGATCTCATAGCCTTTAGCTTCTTATTATTTTGAAGATCTATCTTTACCTTAAACTCCTTAAGGGTAACCAAGGAATTCGACTTCTCATCGATCAGCTCAATGTGTCCATAACGAGAGAAGTCATCAATGAAGGTAATAAAATACCTATAACTACCCAAAGCAATTAATGTGAAAGGTCCACATATATCAGTGTGGATTAATTCCAAAATATCTCCACACCTAGCTACCTTATCCTTTCTACCTTGGAAGTTAGTCTCCTTTTCACACATTCTACATAAGTTGACAGGTCAAAGAAGTCAAAATTAGGAAATATTTCATCATTCACCAACCTTTCCATTATGTGCCTAGAAATATATCATAAATACTTATGTCATGACATTAAGTAATTATCATTAACTCTTGGGCATTTGGAAGCAACAACAGGAGCAGTAATAGAATTAACAGAAGAACTATGACCATTACTAGATTAATCAAGTTGATATAAATTGCCACATAAAAATCCAAACCCAACAATTTTACCATCCTTATTCAGTTCAACTCTGTTATTACCAAACAAAAAACTATAACTATGATTATTCAAAAGAAAAACAGATAACAAGTTTCTTCTTATTGAGGGTGCATAGAAAACTTCTTATAACTCTAAAATATATCCAGTGGTAAGCTTCACTCTTGAGCTATCTCCTATGTAAACATGCTGCTCAAGATAGGTTGGCCTCCTTTGACTTATCATCCCCTACAATGAATTAGTAACATAAATTATTGCTCAAGTATCCAACCACCAAGTATTAATAGCCACATCAATAGTATTGGTCTCAATCATTTAAAATATTACCTTTCTTTTCTTTCTTTCCTTTTAGTTTTCAATAGTTTGTCTTCTTGTGTCTAACCTTGTTGCAATAGCTACACTCTCTATTGAGACTTCACACTAAAAAAACTTTTTTTTTAATGGGCTGAAACCTATATCCCTTCTTTTGGAAAAACTTTTTAGACTTGTCCACTTGATGCGATACCATAGTGACACACCTTGACCTATTTAGCTTGATATCATACTCTTCCTTGACAAGAATGAAAGTCAACTCCTCCAAGTTACATCATTTCTTCTTGGTATTTAGAGTTGATCTTATACTATCAATTCGAGATGGGAGACTCCTCATTATAGAATAGGTTAAGAAGTATTGAAATCACATGTATAAAATATAATATAACTATAATAATTGTTCTATGTATCATAGTTAATAAATAATTTTATTAAATGTGTCTTTTTTAACTATTAACACTTATTATAAATTGATTGATTAAGAGAAGTATAATATCCATTCAATATTTTTACAATTTTAATATTCAGTTTAATAATTAATTAATTAAATAAGCTAATCTTAAAGTTTAATAAAAATTTCTATTTTTAAAATAAATTTCCATAAATTTCTTTCATTTTTTATGAGTTTTTATCGATATTCGATAATTTTCGATATTTCTATGGATATTTTCATATTTTAAATCTTCGATTTTTCCATCGACACTGAAATTTTGAACATTGAAAATAATCAACAGTGAAGATGTAATGGGACCACAACAATTTTATATCCAACATTATAATTGATTTTTTGTTTTTTAAAGTCTTAGTTTTACTCACAATTAAATTCTCCAGTTCAAATGCTTATTTAATTAAATAACATGTGTTTTACATATTTTGATCAATCCAAATGGGTGCAAGATTATGTCAATGAGTTTAGAGAAGAGTGGATAAATTATTTAGTTGAAGGAATTTCTACACCTGCAAAATTAATGTATGAATATAATTATGTATGCTATTATTTCTCATTTTAGTCTTTAATTTTAGATGTTAAATATACGATCAAGTTCAAATTAGGTTTTTAAAATCAAGACTAATGTTAAGATTTCCTTTTTTATTTCGTAAATTATATTAAAGATTAAAATTTAAAATTAGATTTATTAATCACCGAGTTCTGATAGGATTCACTTTCCCTAAATAGGTTTTTAGTATGTTACGAAATTCTTATTTGACCATTTTTTGCATTTCGAATCCTAGTCTATGATATGATACATGGACTAATATAGAAAAACCTTATGTTAAAACCATCAGGACATCATCAGTTCATCCTTATGTAAACCTGACTGGTTAAATATACACTTATACATTTTATTAGTTGGATTTTTATAATTAGTTAGAATATTTTTTTTTTGTTATTAATTTATTATAATTGATTGCTTTCTAATTTCACTATTAATTGTTATTTTATTAATTATTAATTAACATCAAAGAAAAACAAACAAATGAATAAATTTCAAATTATATATACGATTGGTTTTGGGTCTGCTTATCTTATTAGATCACATACAACAAGTCAAATTTGTTGTAGTGCTCCATTAATATTTTTTCCAATTTATCCACCGAATTCCATATGGTATGAAATTTTTATTTTGACTTCACAATAGGTAGTATTGCTCCGACTGAAGTATGCTTAACTACAGAGTTCTTTTTAATCCTGAAGCAAACACTTTGAATAAGTCATGGTTGGTAAGAGAGTATCTTTTTTACATTTGAATTATCATCCGCCACTCTTTTTCACCACCAATATTGTCACCCATTAACCAACCACACTCTAAGTAGTATGGAATTTTATTTGAACTTCCCAGGAGACGACCTATCCTAAAATTGCTTCCACATAAGCATATTTAACTTCAATTTTTTTTTTTTTAAATCTTAAAGTCAACTGCTCTAAAAATGCCTCAGTTTTTAAAAGAGTGCCTACTTTACATTTGAAACATCATTATTCTACATCCAGATGATATGAGATTAGACATTAAGTAGTCTTTGCTAGTAAGAGAGCTTGTTAGTGCCCCACACTCACCCACACTTACCCCAGCAGCATCACACTGGTTTACTCTTAGTCTCACGATCCACCTTAGTATATTGTTCATTAATCTTACTACTTCTTATCTTGTATTCTTTAGAGCTTATAGGTTTTAAAACACACCTGATTTAGGGCCCAACATTCTTGTTAGTACAGTTTCAGCTATGTATAGGCTTTGATACAATCTATAATGCTCCACTCTTTTACACTACCAATATTTTCCTCAATTTATCCACTGCATCCAAACGGTATGGAGCTTTTATTTAGACTTACCAGGAGGTCACTCATCCAAGGATTGATCCTTCTTAAGTACGCATCTCAGGAGTTCTTTTGAACCTTAAAGTCAAATGCTCTTAAAAGAGTTCAGTTGCTAAGAAAATATCTACTTTACATTTGAAACATCATTGTTTCGTACCTGAATGATATAAGATCAGACACCAAATAGTCTTTTCTATTAAGGTAACTTGCTAGTGTTTTGTGTGATGGTCCACACTGTTGGAATAACCTAGCTACATTTTCATAATATTTAAAGTTTGGGATAAAGGATCTTAGACCATAAGGATTTCTTAATAATGTCACTAGGAAGTGATGAGAATCCCCCCGTATCCGCTCAACTGACAACCTACTGGGGTGCAAATCCTATACAGTTGAAGATATGGCCAATCACTAGAACTCAAGCCAAGAGATTTAAGTACAACCTGGTTGTCTTCATACAAAGAGCTATCAATTCTGAAGAGGGCTTATCAATATCCGAAGATTTAAATCCTATTGTAAGCATCCACATGGTGAAGGCCAATATGGACTTGGTTAGTTGTTTTAGTGCATTTAGGGTCTCCGGGCAGCAAAGAATGGGTTCAACACTTCATGAACTTAATTGATATCACTAAGAGGTCATGGAAACAAGCCAAGGTAGAAGCAAAAGCATCCAAGAAGGCCATTTGCGCATGGAAGTCTTTTTTGGCTGAAATTGCATGTTTTGCCGCTGCTTTACTGTATTTTGCTGATAAAGCATTTTCTCTTTGTTCCAGTCAAGGGCAACGTATGGGAATTAATATCAATCCTATTTGGCATCCTACATGGCATATGAGAGCTGATTTGGGGCTTAAATTAATCATGGATTGGTCAAAGATAGCTTGTTTGACAAACTAGTCAATTATTTTCCTAATTTGTGTTTGCCTTTTTGTTCTAGGAAACGAGCTTTTATTTTGGTTTTATTTAATTATTTTTCTGGACAAATTAAGTTAGGAAAGTTATTATTTTCATAATTTTAATTGTAAATTAATTAATTCATAATTCAAAATAAGGAATTAATTAATCCAAATAGGTTTAAGAAAGCTTATGAATTTCGGCCACACTTGTTGTTTCCTTATTGTTGGCCGAATTCAACCTTTGTTTTTAGAGTTTATTGTTTTGTAACTTTAGCCTATATAAAGGCTTATTTTTTAATGAGAACACAGCTTACATATTATTTAGAAAATTATTTGTGAGAAAGAATTCTCTTTGTTCTTTTTGAACACCTAAAACACCATTAGAGAGTGAATGTTTTAATTTGACTTATTAATAGGACATCCATCACCTATTGTGGCATCTTCATCATATACCAAGGTTTCTAGTCACAGGTTGATTAAGGGTTAAGGTGATCATAAGAACTTGAACTTAATTTTTTGATCCGAGCTAATATAGTACGGGTTTAGGCGCGAGTTAACCTAGGTTCGTATCAGGATGTATGTCGAATGACAAGCAAAGATATGAAGGTGTTCTTAAGAAAACTTCATTATGACTCATCGCGCTATGTGATGTTCCTTTCCTATGAGAAGGAAATGGTTATATAAGCCTTTTAAGAAGGTAATCAATGTCTAGCTCTCCACTGCCTTCAGCGTAAGGTTCAAGCTTAGACCAAGTGATAAACAAGCCCATAGGGCTGGCGTAAGCACAGAAAAGTTGGTTTTATGTCTCTAAGGGAAAAAAAGAGTCTTGAGGATAGCACCAGTAGGTGCAGTGAGCTAGTATTGCTCATCACTTATATGCTAGAGATTCAGTGTTGCATCCATTATGTTATTTTCTATGGGCAATGTTGGAGAGACACATAGGTCTTTGTTAATGGAGTGTGGCAAGTGTGCCATAGAGCGGCCCTTGGTTTTTGCCTCACTCGAGCAATTGAAAACTAGTGGGCATGAACAAAGCAACATTGTGTCATCGTGTAGCATTCGTATGTGGGCTTCGAATCTTATGCTGCTCCCTTAAATGGTATGTTGCCATGATGCTTACGTGTATGCCTTAAAGTTATATGATATTGATAGAAGCCTGAGAAGAGAGAAAGGTTGCTGGCTTAGTCTTGACTTGAATGTTGGGTTTCAAGCTACCATGGGGTAATGTGCCATCGAGTAAGTTGTTGATTGGCATGATCTTTGACGACAATGAGAACTTATTGATGGGGCGAGCATCTTAGCTAACAACCATGATGTAGTGAAGAAATCATCTTTGACTATGTGCAAGACTCGCAATAGTAGTTCTTGTTGGTGAACTTCAGGAGCGTGAATTGGTATAAAATGGGTTGACATAAGAGAACTCGGGTACTACAAAAGCTAACCTTAACTAGAGTGTCTTTGCATTGCATAGTATATTTTCATGACGTAAATTATGGAACCATGACAGTTGGTATCAAAATTCGGTTTGTCCAACCATAAATGAATCATGGAATGAGTGGTGCTAGTTGGAGATTTGAGGATTTGTAGTACCTTGATGCTACTATGAAGTAAAATTCATGCATGGTGCATAATAGCTATGGTGATACGCTCAACCTAATTTTGATTTGGTGATGTTCAACAAACAAGTATCAAAGTGCAACAGAGGTAAACCTTGGAACAATGGTGCTTGAGCAGCAAGGCAAATGCAAAATTCTATGTTAGGACGAACATTTAGAGTAAAGGTTAGTGCTTAGTAACTGATACAGACCTAGGTCGACTTGCTCCTAAACCCGTATTATATTAGCCCGGATTACAATTAAGTTCAGGTTCTAGTAGTCACCTTAACCCGTAATCAACTTGTGATTAGAAACCTTGGTATATAATATAAACGCCATAATAGGTGATGGATGTCCTATTGATAAGTCAAATTAAAACACATAATCTCTATTTATGTTTTAAGTGTTCAAAGAAAACAAAGAGAATTCTTTCTCATCAGTATTTTTCTGTATGAATAATATACTGAATATTATTAAGAAATTAAGCCCTTAAATAGGTTTCAAGAACAAAATAAAAACCCTCAAGGATTAGGTCAAAAATTGACCAAGCATAGACAATTCCTAGTGTGGCTGAATTTCAACTTCCTTTCCTAATTTAACTTAGATTAATTAATTTCTTTATTTTTAATTATGAGTTAATTAATTTAAAATTGAAACAATAAAATATCAACTTTCCTAAGTTAATTTGTCTATCAAATAACCAAATAAAAACCAAAATAAAATATAGTTTCCTAAAACAAAAAGTCAAACTCAAATTAAAAAACTAGTTGACTAGTTGACAACTAAGCTATCTTTTGTCCTGATCACCAGCTAGTTTAGGCTTCAAATTAGCTCCAATATGTCATGTAGGATGCTAAATAGGATTAGTTAATTGATTCTCATACGTTTCCTCTTGTTTGGAATAAGTCAAACTTGATTGATCAACAAAAGAAGTTAAAGTCAGCACCAAAATGAGCATTTTCAGCCAAAAAGAAAGCTTATGCGCGCACACTGAATTTGGATGCTTTTACTTCTAACTTAATATGATTTCATGGCCTCTTAGTGATATCAATTGAGTTCATAAAGTGTTGGATCCATTCCTTGCTGCCCGGAGTCCACAGATGCACCAAAACAAGTACCCAGGTCCATCTCAGCTTTCATCACTTGGATGCATAAAATGGGCTTTGGTTCTTCGGGTTTTATCATTCCCTGTTGAGATTTAATAACTCCTTGTATGAAGCCAGCCAAGTTGTCTTTGAATCTCTTAGCTTGTGCCCTAATGATTGGCCCCGTCTTTATTTGTACTGGACCAGCACCTCAAAGAGTATGGGTACGGGCGAATTCTCATCAATAACGAACCATGTGCTTGCCTCTTAGAATCAATAATCCCCTGCTAGCTCTAGGAACTTCAATATTATTATGCATCGTATATGTATTCATGTCAGTAATAGCCTGACCATCCTGCTATATGATGGTAAATGCCTGCCTTATCTTATAAGCATTCACTATGATCATAACTTCCACTTGTAGATGTCAACCAGGATTACGTATCGCCTTGAAATTAATACGATCACACATCAGCCACATGAATAAAAGTCATATATGTATCTTCATTTAGAGTAATATAGACATCTAATAGTGTCATAAAGAATACTCTGCTCTGGCCTAATGGTTTTTCTCGTTAACAGTTATCTTTGTTCGCCTATGTGAATAGTGGTCTACTACTGGTAGATTTTAGAACTATCTAACCTGACTAATATCTTTTCTCGTAGTACCATTCACCTGCTAATGTGATATACTAGATCCAAAGGCTCCTACATCATTAAGCACCAAAAGACGACACTCCTTTTTGAAATGGCAAAGTTGTCCACAACAATAGTATCGATTGTCTATCTGACAACGCTCGAAGTGAAATCTGCCATAAGAACTACAAGAACATGATAATCACATCTAGATCGTCCATTTTGGTGATCATAAAGCTGTAAAAAATTATGGGAACATTGTCCCAACCGTACATACATAGTCAATCATGCACGATGGTACTCAATAACTCCATGGCCACGAATAGCAATACTACCACCTCTAGTAATGTCACTATCAGATAACTTTGAAATTAGAACAATCCCCTTTTAGGCAGTATTGTGGAAGCACCATCATTACTTGATATTGAAAACCATGCAAGATTAACCTCAACATTTAAAATTTGGATAGTCATAGCTAAAATCTTAGCTAAATAATCTATATGATCAGTCCCATGTAATCTCATCTATACACTCAATTTAGATCAAAAGTCATATATGAATCCAATCAATATAAACAAAAGGAGTATATATATGTATGGAAAAAGAATCAAACATCAAAAGATAAAAGACATTACAGTTCAAATATCACAACTCAACCAAACAAGTATGAAGATAGATGAAAATTTCTAAAATGATAAACCAGTATCGAAAGCAAAATGATTATGTAAGTCAAATATCACATCATTGTCCAATCAACATCAAGGAGAAGAACAAATGTCAAAAATGATGAATCAAATATCACAAGGAAAAGCATTCACACATAGATGAGAATCCACAAAATCAAAAAACCTAATGCTCTAATATCCAATTGACAAAACCATTCCTGGTTCCTTCTCGAACACCCAAAGTGGTCCCACCTAAAGAAGTCCTACCAAATTTCCTATCAAAAATCAAAATCCAATAAAACCTTCTTGTAATTGGATGTAACCCAACAATATAGATAAGATAACATAAACATTTTTTTATGGAATTATCACAAAACCATCAATTAAAAATAATATAGAAGCTATACATATTAGGTTAATCCACCAGAGCAACCTAAATAGTACAATGAACTAATGCAAAATATTGAATAGGAGAACAATTAAAAAATATAAAATTATAAGATGAGCTTAATGAGACGAGATATTCATTTAATTTCAAAATATGTCACTCAAGACCTCACCTTCGCTGTTTTGAAAAGTTCTTATTTTAAAAATCATTCTCATAAAACCCAACTTGTACCCCAAATCAACATTATAAGATGAATATTCTATAATTAAAAATTTTAAAATATTAATAATCAACTAAAACATAAATTTAATACTGAACAATACACAATATTATCATAATCATAAAAGCGATAATGAGAACGTAGTAAAACTATCAATATATGTATATTTGCCAAAAAATCATATAATGTATTATATGATATACATAGTGTTATCAATTAGTGTAAGGCATCATAAAACACTATTAAACAGTAAAAAGATACAAAAAAACCAACATCATGAGAGAGTGGCATATAACTCATTATCACTTTGAAAATGACACACAACTCAATCATTATTTTTTTATATCATGACAACCCAATATCTTCTGATTATGAGGAAGTGACATACAATTCATCATCACTACGAGATAATGGCACACAACTCATCATCATTCTCTCATATCGTGAGTAGATATAGGATGGCTAAGCCTGCACATGACTAATAACATATAACAGAACCATCGATACTATATGGCACATATTTTAAAAATAATAATACAATATTCATAACAGCCTTTTCAAAATAACAATTTCCATTTGCCCCAAACAAATATGGTCATAATAAAGATATATATATATATATATTTTTTTTTTTGGGGGGCTGAATCACACTATAGAATTCAATATTCAAATCTAACCATTTATTTAAATATTCAAAACCATCATTTCATACCAAAACATAAATACCAACAATGAAACATATAAAATCATAAACCACTTCAAACACTTTGAAATAAGCAACACTTATATATGCCTCAAAACATAAAATTTCCAATTTTCTTCATTAAAACCAAATATTTTTCAAAAATATTAAAAATCAATTCAAATGCTATGATATATAAATACCAAAATTTTCAAGTTTACCATAAACTCATTAGAATTTAAAATCACTTAAAAAATCACATAAAATGATAATATATATATGTAAAAGCATATATTCATATATGTACACGATAAGAATTTAAAATAAACGATATATATAAAATATTCAAACCATATATATTTCATATTAATATGTCTAAAATCATTTAAAAACCTAAACCATTCACAGATACCGCTGGCGTCCGCTCTTACTCCTTCATAAGGTCATCTCCAATCTCAATATAGGTGCCTATAATATAATAAAATATTTCTTAGACTTCAAAAACCAAACTCAAATAATGTCTTAAAATACTTTATGCAACTTTTAAATTACATAAATTGGACACTGAAAGGTCCAATTATACAATACACCGTTAAGATCCACTATTCAAAATTGAGGTTTTTCACTCCAATGACTAAGTTTATGAAATTGAACATTCCCATAGGTCCTATTAGAATCTAATTACACTAATACAATTTCAATTTTGTCTAATTTTATCCAAACACTGTCCAATTTTAGCTAAAAAAGGAAAAATTATTAAATGATGTCCAAAATTTACAAACTTTATATCAGGGAAAAGCTTGTGGAATGGATGAAAAGAATTTAAGCTCACCTTTGTCCAAAAATGTCGCCGATGGTCAGAAAAGTACATTAGAAAATTTGGCCAAATTTAGTATTAATGAATCTTTCAACATCTCAAAAGGTCCATATTAGGGGAAGAGACATGCGGCATGGCCTAAAATGGCCAAAAGTCCAGCCAACTTGCTTACTACCTAAGCACAACCATGGCTTCTCACTGCCAATCTAAGAGCATCGGCTATCTGATTGCCACAAAATTTTGCTAGCTGCCTAGTCTTAAAATGGACAAGGGTGTGGTTCAGTGCTTGTAGTGTTTGGACAGTCAAAATTTAATCAATTCTAGCGAACCTGAACTATTGATATATGGGTATGGGGGTTGACCCAGTTTCAAGTGAGTTTGCATGTGTTCACATGGGTTTTAGGTTTTCCAAGGGCAATTTAGATATTTTCAAGATACGCATTCCTAGATATATATAAGCCCTTGGATCACAAACAGACAAAAATTCAAGATTGGTTTGGAGACTAATATAATATTGATGTTAAAAATTTTTTCAAAACCATAACTTTCTAACCATAACTTGAAATTAAACATGTCACCAGTCTACAAACTCATATCAACAAGCTTAATGTAAATATACAAGAGTCAAAATCAAATCCATCTTTAAAGAGAAATCAAAATTGATCCCACTTAAAAGGTCCAATTTGGTCAAACTTAGTCAACTTTATTCAAACCACTTAAAAATTTTAAATTTCAAGTATTTTCTCGAGACGTTTCATTATATTATCACAAAGGGACAATCTACCTTCTAAGACCCTATTTGTGATTACTTTTAAAGTTTCAAATTAAACTTATTATGAAACATCTAAAGCTAACTAAAGTGTTTAGTAAAAATTTTTCTTAAAAAAAAAAATTCTAATTTTCTAAAAATCTAGATATTCTAGAAGCTTTATTTTGAGAAACAATTGGGGGGGCAACTTCTTAGATTTTCATTTTAATTTCTCCTATTGATTATCATTAGAATATTAGTTTTACAATAAATGATCTTTTGATACAATAAATATTTTTTCCCTTTTTATAGTTGTGATGAATAATATTGGTAAATATTTAATAATATTACATATATTAATAAAAATAAGGCAATTTTTTTTACAATATTTTTCTAATAAAACAACAAAGGATAAAATAATTAATATTCCTTTTAGCATTATATATAATTACAGCTATTAAGCATTATTATTTATCAACTGTTTAAATATTGATTTGATAGCCTACAACAATTTTTAAACATTTTTTTACCAAAGATTTGACCAATTTTTTTCTATAGCTGATTATTTCTTCAACAAAGGTAAAAGTGATTTTTTTAGAATCTACAGCACTATCAAACCAAGCTAAATGTTATCATTTTGAAAGTGATTTTATGTTGGTCTTGCTTTTCACTTGCACGCTCTCTCTCTCTCTCTCTCTAAATTTGCTTTCTATATTCGTAAGAGCTAGAATATTCTTGTTATAGTTAGTAATTATTTGCAACTTCTTTTTTGAACAATAAATAGTTTGTGGCTTAAGCATGTTCTGCATATTTTAGATATATATATTCCATTTAATCAGATATACCCTTATCAGATGTTCAATTATGAAATACTATCAGGACCCTCTCAGAGTTATCTATCGAAATCATATGATGATTCTGACTAAGGGAAACCCCACTAGAAATTCAGCAAAAAATTCAGTTGCATCTCCACTCTAAGATAAATTCTCCCACATGTATCCTGCACAAAAAAACTCACTCAAAAATATATATCAGCCTTATTCTACATACCTTACTGCAGGTTTCCACAAATATGTTGGTCGATAACAATAGCGTAGGATTATAAATACAAAAAATAGTTGATTAAACACAAATACCTTATTAGGTGTCGAAACCCCTTTCGGAGTTCACTATCTAGACCCCAAATAGTCTCAGGTTTTCCTAAGTCTTTACTTGGTATAGGAAATACGTACTTTTACAAATAATGGTACTGGCACTATCCACTTATTAAAATCTCACATTTCTATAACATTTCACGAACACACATCAAATACATAAATGTAGATAGAAAAATAATAAAAACAACAATAATAATAATACAAACTAGGTCCCAAAACCTGAATCATTCAGTCTACTCATTAATATCTAGAACATATATCGATATAAATTTTACTACTGATAATCGATAAATTGTAAGATGACTTTTAATAAAACAAACTACAATTAAGAAAATACACATAACGAAACAACATTTTAAATTGAATAATTGAGGCCTTATTGATGACTCCAATAGTATCACCACTATTCAAAACCATCGTAAATATATATAAATATCTATATATGTATATACATATATTCTATCTATAAATGTATATATATATATATATATATATTCTGTCTATATATGTATACAATTTGTTAGGACCCATCTAGGATCCCCTTCTAAAATCCTAGTTAAGCCTTAATCCCAGGGAAAACCCTATCCAACAGTCTTACGAAAAATCCGACAACATCTCCCCTAAGGGTTGAATATGCCTCAAAATTTCCTGTACGAAAACACACTTCTATATTACCACATTATTCCTTCCACCTTACTATAAATAATTCCACAATTGGTAGCAATTCAATGAAAAAATATAAATATAGATGTATATATTTTGTTATAATTTAATAAACACGAAATACCTTTAATTATTCATGCCCACCCACACTACCCACTTAGTGTCGTACTACATTTCAATATTGTTTTACAAATGTAACAATTTATAATGTAGGTAGGAGGGTAATAAAACAATAAGAATAATAGTAATATTAAGAGCAATAATAGCCCAACTTGCTCGAAGGCTTCCACACTTGCCCAAAAGCTATCATACTTGCCTGAAGACTTCCATAGTTACCCGAAGGCTATCACACTTGTCCAAAGGCTAACATACTTGCCCAAGGGCTATATGCTAAAAATCCACCTGAAACCGTACAACCGACTACACGTTGGGGTGTTGATCTAATACAGATGAAGACCAGGCCAATCACTAGAGCACAAGCCAAAAGATTTAAACACAACCTGTCTGGATTCATACAGAGAATTATCAATTCTCAAAAGAGTTTATTCATATCCTAAGATACAAGACTTGTTTTATGCATCCAGGTGGTGAAGTCAGATATTGACTTGGGTAACTGTTTTAGTGCATTTTTTGACTCCAGGTAGCAAGGAATTGGTTCAAAACTTATTGAACTCAATTGATACCACTAAGAGTTCATGGAAACAAGCCAACGCAGAAGCAAAAGTAATTAAAGAAGGCATTTGCACATAGGAGGAGTTTTTGGCTGAAATTGCTATATTTGTTGCTGTATTTACTGTATTTTGCTGATTAAGCATTTTCTCTTTGTTCCAATCAAGGGACGCATATGGGAATCATAAATAATCCTATTTGGCATCCTACATAGCACATTGGATCTGATTTGGAGCCCTTTCAAGCTAGAAATTGGTCAAAGTTACTTTAGTAGTCAAACTAGTCAACTAGTTTCCTAATTTGAATTTGACTTTTTGTTTTAGGAAATTAGTCTTTTATTTGGTTTTTATTTATTTATTTGTTGGAAAAATCAACTTAGGAAAGTTACAATTTTATTATTTTGATTGTAAATTAATTAATTCTTAATTCAAAATAAAAGAATTAACTAATACAAATTAGATTAGGAACGGGTGTGAAATTAGGCTATTTCCTAATTTGATTCTATGTTGGCAGAAATTTCCTAATCCTTTTAAAGTTTTATTTTGTTCATTCAAAACCTAATTAAAGGCATATTTTTAATGAAAAATCAGCTTACATATTATTCAGAAAATTTATTTGTGAGATAGAATCCTCTTAGTTCTCTTTGAACCCCTAAAACACCATTAGAGAGTAAGTGTTTTAGTTTGACTTAACAATAGGACATCAATCACCTATTATGGAGTCTTCATCATATACCAAGGTTTCTACTCGCAGGTTGATTAGGGATTGAGATGACCATAAGAACTTGAATTTAAATTTTTCGATCTGGGCTAATATAATACAGGTTTAGGCGCAAGTCGACCTAGATTCGCATCATTTGGGATCAAAGCTGAATTTTGTTCAGGTTTATCTATCTTATTAATTTATTTTGTTTGTGTCAATCTGCAATTTTCGCATTAGGTTAAGGTTGCATCTGTTCTACACGTTCTGCATATTAAAAACAAAAAAATTATTCTTAGTCAAATTAGGTTTTCTGTTTTACCCCTTTTTATCTCCTAGTTTACTGGTTGTTTTTCATTATTGTTCTTATTAATTTGGTTTAGTGTTGATTTTTCTTTTCTGTTTTAATCTTAATTAGTTGCATCCATATATTCAAAAAAAAAAAAAGTTTTGAAAGCATATTGCATAACAAGCTAAAAATTGTGCAATTTGTTATTATTGGAGTGAGGTCTCAGGTTTGGTGGAATTTTGGTGTTGGGTATTGCAATTTTTGTTGTTAATTCTTGCTACTGGAGTTGTGTTTGAGTTCTATAAGTGAACCAAAAAAAAAAGCCGATTTGTTGAAATTTGGGAATTTGAATTTGTTTAAGCTGGAAATTTTGAATTGTGAAATTTGGAGTTGCTTGAAATCCAAATTTTCTGCTGGATATTTGAATTTTGAGTGGTAAAATTATTTGGATTAAGACTGGTAAAGGATATGACATAAAAACTTAAATTACAAGAACAACAATCAACAACTATTCTCTATTTTGTTCGAATTGATTCTTGTTCGTTGTTTAAATCTCTTTTCTATATTTTATTCTTGAATTATGGGTTTATTGATATTCTGGTCACCTTTTTATTCATTCCAAAAATTTGCTTGTTGATTTACCTTGATTTTTCTAGAAAAGCCAAGAACTAGGTTTTATTAATTCACTCGATATTGTTTACTTTTTTGCAACTGTTTTATTGATAAGTTTAATTAGAACATACTTGTGATCTCGTTGCTATTTCATGTGTGTTTTAATTAGAACTTTAAGATAATTTTTTGAGTGGAAAAAGGCAAGAAAATGTGAGCTTAAAAGAGGATAAAAGCTGAAACTAGTGTGTAAACACGAGTGTCAAGACCTTATTTGAGTGAAACATGTGAGGGAGTGAATTTGGTGAGGATTTTTGTATTATTTTCACTAACATGGCAGATTCAAAGATGAGGAGAGGAGATGGATCTTTAAAAATTAATGAAGAGGAATCCATGGCATTCAAAATTGATTCAAGGGCAATGGGAATCGGAGGCGAACATACCAACATGATTGCAATCATGGAACAACTCTAATGGATAAATGCTCGCTTTGATCACCTAGATCAAAGATTGGATAGAGTTGAGAACTCACAAGGTGGACTGAATACAAGGTTTGATGTACATGGACACTGAGGTTGAGGTCGAGAAAGCCGAGGGCAACCTAGAGAGGAATTCGAGGAAGGTAATTTTGGAGATAACCTTAAAAAAGAAATTGATGATATTTTTGCACTCCAAGGAAGACCAATCTGTGGGAGACCAGCAAGGAATGAGGGCGATGATCTTGGAAATATTAAGGTCAACATACCACCTTTTATGGAAAAAAATGATCCGGAGACGTACTTAGAGTGGGAGGAGTGTATGTAGATGATCTTTGATTGTCAAAACTATTCGGAGGCTAAGAAGGTAAAATTGGCAACTTTGGAGTTTGGCCATTATACACTCCAATGGTGGACAAATGAGCAAAGTACCCAAAGGAGATTAGGTGATAAATTGATTACTACTTGGCGACAAATGAAAGGAGCCATGAGGAAGCGATTTGTGCAGACTCATTACCATAGGTTGCTACATCAAAGATTACAATATTTATCTCAAGGAAATAGGTCCGTGGAAGATTATTACAAGGAGATAAAGATGCTCATGATGAGATTGAGTATGAATGAGGATCGTGAGGCAACCATGGTAAGGTTTTTGGGAGGTTTGAATCGAGAAATATCCAATCAACTAGAATTACAACAATATGTGAAATTAGAAGAGATGTTGCATGTGGCTATCAAACTTAAGAATCAATTCAAGAGGAGGGGTACAAGTTCAAGGTTTAGAGGTGGTACAAGTAACGGAAGGACAAATCTGAGTGTTTGGAGAAGCAATCCCACATATGACAACAAGCCAAAACTAAAGCTTGGTGATGAGAGTACCAATCGGCCAAAAAGGGAAGCCAAGGTCGAATCTGTCCAAGCACCAAGGAATGAAGGTAAATATGATCCTAAACCTTCTAGAACCCATGAAATTGTTTGTTTTAAGTGCCAGAGACGAGGACACATTGCCAATCAATGCCCGAATAGGAGAATCATGGTGCTGAAAGGTAAAGGCGAGTTAGAATCCGAAAGTGAAGGAAGTGACGGTGAAACTGACAAGAAGAGGAAGAAATTGAAGATGAAACCGAGACCCAAAATGCATCCAATGCTGAATTGAGCTTGGTGACTAGGAGAATCTTGGCTATGTACAAAGATGAGGATAAAATTCAAAGAGAGAACATCTTCTACACTCGTTGTGAAAACCAAGATAAGGTTTATAGTATGATAATTGATAGTGGGAGTTATGCAAATGTAATTAGTAATTTTGTGGTTGAAAAATTAGGCTTAGTAATAATTAAACATCCCAAACCATATAGATTATAATGGCTTAATGATAGTGGTGAAATGAAAGTAAACAAACAACCCAAAGTAAAATTTAGCATTAATAAATATGTGGATGTTGTTTTGTGTGATATTATGCCTATGCATGCTGGACATATTTTATTAGGCAGACCATGGTAATTTGATAAAGATACTATACATTATGGTCAAGAGAATGCTATTGTTTTTATATTTAAAGGTAAAAAGGTCAAGCTATAACCATTGACTTTCAAGGAGGTATTTAGAAACCAACTTCAAATACAACAAAGAAGGGAGGCCGAAAAGCTCAAAGAAAGAACTAATGTGGCACCCACGGCTTCAACTCCTATCCAAAGGGCCAAGACCGAACAAGACCAACCAGGTAAGTGTTCTAAACTCAAACTTGAGGGGAAAGAAAGAGAGAAAGCCGAGAGGGTGAAAAAGGATGAAAAAGCCGAGAATGAGAGTCAAGGTGAGATGGCTAAGAGAGAGAAAGAAAAAGATAGGAAAGAGAAGAAAAATAAAAAAATTTATCTCAGCTTTTGTGATGTTAATAAAGCAATTTTGAATAAGAAACCATTTATGGTTATGATTTATAAAGATATATATTCAAATGATCAAGCTAGTCCCGAAGATCTTGAATTGCCAAGTTCTATCTCTTCTCTTTTATAGGATTTTGATGATGTCTTTCTAGAGGAGATTCCTAATAGTTTACCATCTATTTGAGGGATTGAACATTAAACTGATTTTATGCCGAGAGCTGCAATTCCAAATAGGCCTGCATATAGTAGTAATTCCGAGGAGATAAAGGAGCTACAAAGGCAGGTAAGTGAGTTGCTTCATAAATGTTATATTCGTGAGAACATGAGTTCATATGTTGTTCCTATTTTGTTAGTACCTAAGAAAGATGATTCATGGTGCATATGTGTGGATTGTAGAGCTATTAATAATATAACCATTAAATATAGATATCTAATTCCTAGGTTAGATGATATGTTAGATGAATTATATGGTGCATGCATGTTTACGAAAGTTGATCTTAGGAATGGATATCAACAAATTAGGATGAAAGAGGGGGGATGAATGGAAAACCACATTTAAAACTAAATATAATTTGTATGAGTAGTTAGTAATGTCATTTGGTCTAACTAATTCATCTAGCACTTTCGTGAGATTAATGAACCGTATTATGCACCCATTCATTGGAAAATTTGTGGTTGTTTATTTTGATGATATTCTTGTATATAGTAGGAAATTAAATAAGCATGTAGAACATCTTAGGTTAGTTTTAAAATTGCTTAGGAAAGAAAGTTTGTTTTCTAATATTGAAAAGTGTGATTTTTGCCAAAATGAATTTGTATTTTTAGGATTTGTTGTGATAGTGTTTGACCTAGGAGATTGGGTTTGGTTGCATTTAAGAAAGCAGAGGTTTCCTAAACAAAGAAAGTCTAAGCTTATGCCACATGAAAATGGACATTTTCAAGTTTTGAAGAGGATTAATGAGAATACTTATAAACTTAACTTACCGGGTGAGTATAATGTTACTGCTGCATTTAATATTGTTGACTTATCTCCTTTTACTGCAGGTGATGATTTTGATTTGAGGTCAAATTCTTTTTAAGAGGAGCGAAATGATGAGAATCTGCCCGAAACCGTACAACCGACTACTCGCTGAGGTACTGATCCAATATAGATGAAAATCGGACCAATCACTAGAGCACAAGCCAAGAGATTTAAAGACAACCTGGCTGAATTCATGTAGAGAGTTATCAATTATCAAAAGGGTTTATCCACATCCAAATATACAAGACCCATTTTATGCATCTAGGTGGTGAAGGCCAATATGGACCTGGGTAGCTGTTTTAGTGCATTTTTGGACTTCGGGTAGCAAGGAACGGGCTCAACACTTCTTGAACTTAGTTGATATCACTAATAGTTCATAGAAACAAGTGAAGGTAGAAGCAAAAGCAATCAAAGAAGGCATTTGTGCATAGGAGGAGTTTTTGGCCAAAATTGCTGTATTTGTTGCTGACTTTACTGTCTTAAACTTTACTATATTTTGTTAATTAAGCATTTTCTCTTTGTTCCAATCAAGGTAAATGTATGGGAATCATAAATAATCTTATTTGGCATCCTACATGGCACATTGGATCTGATTTGGAGCCCTTACAAGCTGAAAATTAGTCAAAGTTAGTTTAGTAGTCAAACTAGTCAATTAGTTTTCTAATTTGAATTTGACTTTTTGTTTTAGGAAACTAGTTTTTTATTTGATTTTTATTTATTTATTTGCTGGACAAATCAACTTAGGAGAGTTAGAATTTTATTATTTTGATTGTAAATTAATTATTTAATACAAATTAGATTAAGAAAGGGTGTAAAATTAGACAATTTCCTAATTCGATTCCATGTTCGCCGAAATTTCTTAATCCTTTTAAGGTTTTATTTTGTTCATTCAAAGCCTTTTCAAAGGCATATTTTTAATGAAAAATCAACTTACATATTATTCAAAAAATTTATTTATGACATAGAATTCTCTTAGTTCTCTTTGAACACATAAAACACCATTAGAGACTGAGTGTTTTAGTTTGACTTATCAATAAGATATCCATCACTTATTGTGACGTTTTGACTTATCAATAGGACATTCATCACCTATTGTGGCGTATTGATCATATACCAAGGTTTCTAATCACAGGTTGATTAACGGTAGAGGTAACCATAAGAACTTGAACTTAAATTTTTCGATCCTGCTAATATAATACGGGTTTAGGCGCAAATCGACCTAGATTTCGTATCACCATTGTATAATAATAATAATAATAATAATAATAAATGTTAATGACAATAACAATAAAAATAATCATAAGAAATAATAATAAATACAATAACAATTAACAATAATGATGATAACGATTATAAGAAAAATAATGACAAATAATAATAATAATAATAACAATAACAATTATGATAATAATTAATGACAATACCAATAATAATAATAATAATGAAAAAAATAATAACAATAATAATAGTTATAATAAAACAATAATAACAATAATAATAACATTAATAAAAATAATAATAACAAAATACTAATACTACTACTACTAATAATAATAATAATCACAATAATAATATTAATAACAATAACAATATTAATGGGTCATTAACGAGAAATAAAGATAATTCCATAACAATTAATGATCTTAATAATAATAATAAAAATAACAATAACAATAACAAATAAGAGTAATAATAGGAAATCAAAATCATGAATAGATAAAATAAAATACAATTGTAGAAATATAAATATACTATAAAATATACACACTTGTAACGGAGACATACACGGACCATATAGCATGCCAATACATGATCCATTGATATCAGTTGTTGCCGATATTCTACTACCATAAAGTTTAGGATGATTGCCTATAATAGCAATCCGACCCCCTGGACTAGCAGGCAACAAAGTCACGGGGCTAAACTACTCATGGACCATATCGGATAGTTGTCTTGTACGATGTGGTACATGCAAACATAACATAGTATATATATATATATATATACTCAGAGTAGTTTTACGATGCAGACTATCCGCATGCGGATCGAACCAAAAGGCGATGCTTTTTGGAAAAAAGCGTCAATTTTGTTATATTGGCTATATACACATACACAGCAAAGTCGTTGGTGTGGTCCACATAGAGACAGTCTATATATAGAATATCCCTATATACACTCATATATATATATATATATATATGAAAAAGATACTCGATGCACCATACAATATATCAGTGGTGCCAGATAGTATCCGGCATCCAGAGTACTTCGTGACAGGAAGGTTAAGGAGAGAACTTTCAATCGGTCACCTTGCCATCCCGCGGTGCCAATTGATTATAACCTACCATGGCTAAATAGTTGTCCTTCAACCATGAGGGCGGCTGATATTCATTGTGCATTATACTTGGCATATCTCGAACTCATAACTCCCATAGGATGGCCATACATATATGGATACTAATCCCGAAAGACAGTCATCCTGTGGCTAGGGGAAGACAGCTGGTGCTCGCTCTGTATTATATCTACCTATCCTCACATGGACGACTCTGAATATACCATACATATTGATCTATAACAGCCATTTGCAGCTAAGGAGGGGAGTGGCTAATGCTCACTGTGCAATATACTTGCCAATCCTAATATCCATGGCACCCACAGGATCGCCATAATAAACAACCATCTACAAAATGGTCATCCAAACTTGAGCGCTATTATATAGTACAGAACACCAATACTGTATAGTGCATCTAAAAACTATAAAATTTCATAATATTATAAAATTTAAATTTTAATAAAATACAATCAAATTTGTGCACTTTTACCAAATCCATCAAATTTCATATTCTCTTTTAAACCATCATCACAAATCCATCAATTTAAATATTTCAATTTCTATCACCATAAAAAAAAAAAATTCCATGAATAAATAAATAATTAAATGCATAAATATATTTTTATCATAATAATTTAATATAATTATTTCCTCAAACCTTCAAAATCAATTTATACCAAAACTTTCGTTAAAATCACATAAAAATTCATATATAATTAAATACATAAGAATACATTTATTATGCGTCATAAGCTCAAAAATAAAATTAACAATAATTTAATAACAATTTAGAATTATAGTTTCTTTAATTTTGAAGATATAAATTTTGTTCCATACATATTTTATTCAACATAAATTTGGCATTATAAATTCAAATAACAATTTTATTTAAATATTAAACACATACATTTTTTTCATAAATTTCAATCTCACAATATTCAAATACGCAAATATATTTTACATATAAAAAATAACTATTCTTCCTAAATCATTAAAATTTATTTATACAAAAATTATATTAACTTATATACAACTCATATACAATTTAATTACACCTAAACACATTTTATCATACAAAATAAATATAACGATAACTTCAATAATAAATATATACAATTAATTTCTTCAACCCATATAATAAATATTATTAACAACATGTTTAAATCACATAAACAACATAATAAAAATTAAATAACAATTTCTTTAATTTAATATTATTAACATAATTTAATTGTTATTTAATTTTTAAAACATACATGATATATTTGAAAATACACATATATACGAAGGCTTCAACAAATATATATATATATATATATATTTATACAAATATATATATTCATACATCACAATACACACACGTATATATACAAAATATATGTACTTCAAACATACACATATATATGTGTACATAAACATATATGTCAACCTAACACATAACAATAGTATACACCCACACTTATACACACATATACATATATAGACGAAACGTATATATTTACAAGTATTCACATATATATAGGTGTACATAAACATGTATATCTACAATCTAACCTAATTTTTCAATTTTTCACATTTAATAAAATAATTTATTCAAAAATGGTATCTTTTTAAATACACCACCATAATTCACAACCAAAGTACCAATGAAAAGCTAAGAGGACGAGGAACACGAAACTAATATTCATTTAGCTCAAAGTCACCGGGATTGGCTAGAAAGTTTCCACCAAACTTCCCCTCTATATCTGTCACAGACGACTTGGAATTTGGATGAATAGAGGCCATTTTTTAGATCAAGGGGTCAAAAACTAGGGGAAGGGGCCGATCTCATGGTCGTAAACCACCGAAAAACCGGCTAACTAGAGGAACGCCAACCGTCGGCTTTGGATAGCTGGTCTCGGTGCATTCGCTGGCCAAACGGCCAAGAATTCAGCTGTCAAGGTCGCCTAGCCTTAGGCTTTCATGCCATCCAGTGCATGCCCCGTTCCGACGACTGGAACACGATGGGTCATCCCCCACCCAAAAAGAGAGAAAGAGAAAGAGAGAGAGAGAGAGAGAAAGGGGGGGAGAGAGAGAGAGAGAGAGATAGAGAGAGAGGGAAGAGGGAGAGGTTGCCTTGGGAGAGGGGGAGAGAGTATCACGTAAGGGAGAGGGGAGACGGAAAAAAAAAAGAAAAAGAAAAAGAAAAAGAGAGAGAGAGAGAGAGAGAGAGAGAAAGAGAATAAAATATAAAAAAATAATATATATATATATATTTAATTAAATTTTTTATTATTAATTTATGGTGACAAATGGCACTTTTCCATCATGACATGTGGCCCTCTTCCATGATGACATGTGGCACCTTCTAAGTGGTGACATGTGGTGCAAATTAAGGACTCCCTCAATTATTTTACTACCCCGTAAAAATCAGTCTTGGAAAATACGGATATAATTTTATAGACTCGTAACTTTTCAACCCATGTCCAAATTAAGCGTGCCAACAGTCTAACGACTCGTATCAATGAGAAATTTCATATAACACATGGGTCAATGCCAAAATCTATATAAATAAAAAGTCAACTCCGAACTCATTGATCAGTCTCAATCGCATCTTATTTCGACAATAACTTTCTATTCTTAACTCTAATTTTGTCATACTACTAGTCTACGAACTCATGTCAACGGATAATTTATCATGGTACCTTGGTTAATATGAAATTCTACTCATAGTAAAAAGTCAACCATGTGACCCACTTGGTCAACCCCATCAACCTTGGTCAAACTTGGTCAAAAATTCAAATTTATAGTATTTTCTCATATCAGGTGTTACGCAATTTCTCAATAAATTTAGATAACCTGCTCAAAGAATGCAACATCTGTCTAGAGGCTAATAAACCTACCCAAAGGCTACAATACTTGTCCAAAAGCTACTATACCTACAAGAAGGCTACCATACCTGCGTAAAAGTTACAATACCTATCTAAAGACTACAATACCTGCCCGAAGGCTACCATAACTACCTAAAGGCTGCCATACCTATCCAAAGGTTATAATATCTATCCAAAGACTACCATACCTACCTAAATACTACGATAACTGTTCGAAAGCTACCATACCTGTCGGAAGACTACCATACATGTTGAGCTTCCCTCATGACCAATGAATGTAACCTGTGGTCGCTGAAATGGTGACCCAATCGACCGACTCCAACAGAGGGAGAAGAAAAAGAAAAGGAAAAAGAAAGAGACCCCCTCGCTGTTCATGGAAGAGAGAGAAAAGATAGAGAGAAGGGGGGGAAGAAAAAGAAAAAGAAAAAGAACGAAAAGAAGTGCCACATGGCACCTATGGGTTGGTGACACATGGCATCCCTTGGGATATTTCTCAAAATCTCTATACGTGCCCTTGAAAAAAATACCTGGTAAATTCAATCTCAAAAAAATTAAATAAATAAATAAATGCAAATTTCCTTATCTTTTCAATCGTAGGTACAATTTAAGTGTGTCACTAGTCTATAGATTCGTATCGACAAGCACTATCACATGGTACATAAGTAAAACTTAAAATCCATATAAATAAAAAGTAAATCTCGGGCCCGCTGATCAGTCCGAATTGCACTTTGTTATGACCATAACTTTTTAATCTCACTTTCAATTTTGGCATACTACTAGTATATGAACTTGAGTTGACGAGTATTTCGCCACAATACCTTGGTCAAAATGAAATTTCTCTTGTAATAAAAAGTCAACCGTAGAACTCACTTGGTCAACCAAGTCAATCTTGGTAAAACTTGATCAAAAATTCAAATTCGGAGTGTTTTCTCGAATCAAGATGTTACAAGTACAATGAATTAGTTAATTAATAACAATGATCATTAAATGGTTTAGATATGTGTTTAAGAGATTATTTACAAACTACTAGATTAAAAGAAAGAAGCTACTAAACACTTCAAAGCACATAAAGCCCTTGTTCCTCAAGAATTTCCAAACAAGAGACATGCACAAATAATTTACGTAGATGGCATCCCTTGAAAGATATTTGTTGATGGTTTCTCTTTTCTTGAACATGTTTATGATTTGGTGATGGTTTGTAAAGACATTATTAAATTTAATTGTACTTCCGATGTTGTTGTCCTTTAATATATGTATATATATATATATATATATACGTCGAAGCTTCTATTAGCTCAATACAATGGCTTTGATTTTTTTTTTTTTTAATCTTTAAATCGCTCCAAAAACTAAGATTTAAAATTTTATTAATGATTTATCAAGTCTTTATAAGGTTGATTCTCCCTAAACAAGATTTTAGTATGTTATTAATTTATATTTTATTGTTTATTAATTTTGGAATCTCAACTTGTTTAACACCGTATAACGGAGAACCTGATAATAAAACTATCCTATCAACCTAATAGGAACATGATTATATATATATATATATCCATAATGTTTCTTGTTTTTTATTTTTAACAATTCTAAGTTGAAGATAAAATATTCTAAAATGTTTATTTGAAGAAATATATGTAGCTAGACCATTGGAATGAACTTTAGAATGGTTTCTAAAATTTACCCTTTCAAATAAATATTCTAAAAGTTTTATTTGAACAAATATATGTGGCTACACCATTGAAATGAACTTTTAGAATGGTATCCAAAATTTCTCCCTATCTTTGGAGTTTCCCTTAAAAAATATATATATATATAATAATAATAATAATAACAAAACAAAATAACAAAAATAAAACAACAAAAACATTCAAAAAAAGAAAAACAAAACCAACGAACCATGGTCACAATTGGCACTTACCATTTACCCTTTTTTCTTTTTTTCTTTTCTTTTTTTTGGATTAAGTACATTTTACCATATGAAATCACATTTTTTTTCCACTTTGTCCCCCAACTAGGAAAAAACTGTTAATTTGCCTTATGAACAATTATTTTCTTGTCAGATTAGTGCAATCATGTTATTTTGTTAAATTAGACATACACGTAAGTTTACAAAAAAAAAAATGAAATAAAAGAGTATCCTAATATAACTATATAAGTTCCTGCATGTAAAACGTATAATTGGATTAAAAATTAAAAAAAAAAAAAATGGTTCATGCCAATACGTATGTGTAATAGTTGGAGAGTTCTCTAGTAATTTTTAGAAAAATAAATAAAATAAAATTATTTTGGGCGCGCAGAATAAAATTATGCCACGGACACAGCAATCCAGCCTTTTCCTACTTGGTGGCTGAGAGAGCTCTCTGGAAACTCTCCGGCCCACACTGACACACTATGTCCCTGGAACATCCGCTGTTACTCAAACCGGAAACTGGCGGTCAAATGAACCGCCGGTTCACAGCCTCTACAACATCTCTTTTGCTTCCACCAAACCGTTACCGGAAAACCGCTCTTCCTTGTTTTTACCGACTCTCTCCTTCTCGGAAAACCGCCTTCCATGCACTTTATAGGGTATCGGCGGTTGCGGAATCGAAATCGGGAGCCGTGACGGAAGAAAACATATCTGACCCGCCGGTGAAAATAGTGGCCATTGTCGGCCATGGAAGCATCAGCCCTCTGAAATCCGCTACTTGGGAAGAGGTCATGCTCCACACGGTAATAAAAAGAAATTTCATACGCAATTATTTCTTTAATTTTTGCTTCTTTTTTTTTTTTTTAATATTAAGAAATTTAGTGGTTTAGAGCTTTATGTCAATCTTTTAAGACATTTCTGGTGCGTTCTTTAGTAGTATTTGGTAATTGAAACTTTGGGATTTTTATTTATTTTTTTATTTTTTTCCCCTGTAAAGTAGGCAAAAAGACTCAAATGGGTGGATAAAGGATAGAAATGCTTGTGTTTACTAATGATATTTGATGTGCAATTATTTCTTTAATTTTTGTTTTTTAATATGAATAAATTTGATGGTTTTAGAGCTTGACATCAATCTTCTATGTTTTTTCTAGTGGTTTTTCTGGTAGTATTTGGTAATTGAAATTTTGGTTTTTTTTTTTTTTTTTTTTTTCCTGTAAAGTAGGCAAAAAGAATGAAATGGGTGGATGAAGGATATGATATGCTTGTGTTTACTGATAAATTCTGTGAATTTAGTGGTGAGAATGGTATAAATCTGCAAAGAGAATTAAGGGGTGTGGATATTTTGGTGATTGTTGGTGTAACAAACCAAGAATCAGTGAAATGGGTTCGGACTAATACCGAAAATGTTGATAATATAATCTGCTTTGAGTCCTCTCCGGATTTGGGAAACAAATTAGGAGGACGTTATGTAGATAATAATCAAGATGAAGGAAATATTTTTAGCAAAATATCAAAGAAAAGCAGCAATCAATCGGTGGAGGTGGTCCAAACGGTGTCTGAGGCATGGGAGAGGTATAATTCTGATGATATAAGGTTTTGCTTGTTGGTTATAATTAATGCTTACATAAAACCAGTTCCAATTTTGAAGAATCTGAGAGCAAAAGGGTTTTCTACTCTGAACTGCATGGTAAAGAATTGTGGGACTCAGATACTGAACTGCCTCTTGGATCCTAGTTGTAGGAAAGCTCTTCAATGCTTGAACAAGTGCAGTCCAGTTGATCAAGTGTGTAATTATCGTTGTATTGCTTCATACGAAAGTCCAAATCTAGAAGCCTTCTCTCTGTGTGTTTTGCAGAAGAATAATTGCCTTGAACTGGATGCCAAAATCCCTGACAAACCTTATGTGCCTCCCATGGTTAAATTTAGAGGGATGGACTTACGCCATGAAGTTGCAGAAGATATTTTTGTGGGTTGGTTGGGGGATTTGAATTGGAGTTGGCGTGTTCTGGCAGGGCAAAACCCAGCCTATGATCAGTTTCCATGCCAGTATCAGCTCTTTTACAGGGGAAAGGCAAAAGGGTCATTTTGGTATGAGCCAGTTTTTCAGGTGAAAACTCTTGAAGGGAATATGGTTTGGAGGAGGCGAAAGTATCGAGTTAAGAGAGGCAAAGTCCCTGGGACATTCAACTTCAGTGTCTTGGATAATGGGGTTGTTTCTAATGAGTTTTGGACAATTGTGGATGCACCTGATGATCTTAGTTGGGCTTTATTTCACTATAGCGGGGCTGCTCGAGTTGCCGGGCAATCTTATACTGGGGCGGTGCTTGTCAGTCCAGATGGGCAATATCCAATTGATGCAGAGAAGAGGAGATTAGTTTCTGCTTTAGAAAGTTGTGGAATTAAAGAATGGGAACTATATACGGTTGATAATTGTTCATGTCAAGATCCTCCATTGGGAATTCCAGAGGGTTCCAGACTGCATTCTGTGATTGAAGTTAAAGACAAGAAATGGGACTCGTTGTTGGGCTCACCAGCAGTTTGAAACTCAAATTGGATTTGTGTTAAATGAAATCTAGATTAGTTAGCTAGTAGCTTTTTAGACCTCGCTCTAAACCCGATGGACTTCTTAGATTCTCAAAACAAACCGAACTCTGATATCAAAGGATCAGTTTATATCATTTCTCCTTGCACCAAACCAGTTGGCCAAAGAATCTAATGTGTTATACTGTTACCTCGTCCTTTTTTTCTTAGAAGTTCAATCAATCAATTTCACTGTATTTATATGCTTTGTAAAAGATGAAATTTTTTTTTTTTTTTTTTTTTGGGTTTTTCTGTTGCCAGTCACACAGATGTAGATGAAATACAATATGCACGAATTTGTAATGTGAGGTTTATAATTGCTAAAACAATATTGAAATTGGAGAATATGCCGCCAAGTTTGTCAATCTTTCTCCAAATTTTCACAAAGGTGACTTGTTGATGTCATGTTGGCAGAAAAAACCAATAAATTTGTTGAAATATTCCACAAGTACTAATGGTACTAATTCTTAAAATATGTGTGCAGATTTGTATTCCCTTCTTTTATGCCCTCTAAATGGAGTTGCAGCAAATGTTGTAGTCCATTTAGGGTGTTGAATATGTTTTTAATCTGCAAAAGAGTTGTACTTGCTCGTTATGTCGTGAAGCGTAGCCTCTATACATAAACTTTGGAGAATCCAATTCCCGTTAGACTGATATACTCTGAAAATGAAGCAGAAACAACTAAAATATGATTGAAATTCTGAAAAACAAGGTGTTATTAAAAAATATAGCCAATGCACCAGCCGGGAATCGAACCCGGGTCTGTACCGTGGCAGGGTACTATTCTACCACTAGACCACTGGTGCGAGTGTGAAAACTTTCTTTGGCTAATTTAATTCATCAAAATAGTAGAACTTCTTTCATTTCACTCCGTACAGTTGCGTTAGAAAGTTTGAAAGTTTGAAGGCAACTTATACGTATTTATACAACGTACAACAGCAACATGTAATTTCATTTATTCATTTTTTTTTAATCAAAAAAAAAAAAGAGCTCCAAATCATGTGTCATCAATGAAGCTAAGCGGTTTGAAGAATTACCTCCATAATTGCCAAAGCATTTTATGTCAATTAATTTTCTAACGAGTAAGAGCTATATTGTAATTTTCAGGTAGAAATATGCTGAATTTTTATTTTATTTTATTTTTTTTTATTTTCCTACCTGAAATCATCTATTTTCCAAATAGAAAATGAAGAAGTTGATTGGATTAGACATACTAGATTATTTCTCTGGCACTTCCATTCTATATAACGCTTTATTTTTGTTTGAAAATTACTGGTTGCAGTATCAAACCAATTTTATACAATTTCTTTAATATCCAAATTACCAAAATATTCATAATAAATTCTGCTTTTCTAGCTTTTTGAAACTCAAAATTTGAAATTATATTGTAAGTTATCGAGTTATACTCTTCCTATCAACCAAACGAACAACAACAACCTGCTAAAGATGGACACAGGATCTCCAGTGGTTTCTGGCAGTTCTCCAATGTTGAAGGTGTCAAATTTTATTTATTTATTTATTTTTTTTAAGTAAAGTGGTTTGAAATATTTTCAAGAAAATAAACTCTAGCTGAAAGGGGTTATTTCCTGTAAAGGAGGTCACTGATGCTAGTCTACTGGGGATCAATGACATCCTTTTCAACTTTCATATGTGGGATCTAACTTGCCACCCAAGTTCTTTTTAAAAAAGAAAAAAAGAAAAAAAAATCAAACACGTAACTTTTTAACATGGAAATCAAGTAAAAATGTACTTAAAAACAAATAATAATAATAATAATAATAATAATAATAATAATAATAATAATAATAAAAGAATCAACCACTCTCCAACAACCTGCTATAGTTCCCAGGGACCATGGTCGTCTCTGGCAAGTCACTGGCACAGTGGTGGTCCAAGCTTTGTTGTGGTAGAAGATACACATCAAAAAGAGATATAAATAACATTAAGATATTAGACTTCTGAGTTCAAAATAATAATAATAATAATAATAATAATAATAATAAAATATAGGATACTATGGTCCTTTAGATTCTGAGTTCGAAAAAAATAATAATAATAATAAAATTAAATAAAGGATTCTATGGCCATTTAAAATTTTTGAGACTATATAGAATCGCTTTTACATTGTAAAAGGAACTATTATTTTTTATAATATTCCCTGTGTCCTTTTAGATAGGAACTAACTTGTTTTTTTATTCTTCAAAAATACTATTGGTACCGAATTATTTATTAAATTTATTTATTTATTTATTAAAAAATATGTATTAAAATATTATTAATTAACATATTTATATAACTTAAATATGAAAAAACAAATATTTAATAAATAAATAAATTTAAAAAAAATAATCTAATTAAATATTATCACATCTTCAACTATGCTATTTACTAAATAAATTTAGTGAATATTTTAAAAACTCGAGCATTTTTGTTACTTTTACATACATGTTAAATGAATATATACCAAATCATAAAATCTGCACTTTCTTTGCAAATTTTAATTTGCATCAATATGAATATAGAAAATAATTGATTAATCTAGGTTGACATCCGAAGCCTTAGAATGTTTTATGCTTTCCAAAATCTGTATATATACATATATTTAATTTACTGATTTACTTCTAAAATAACTTTCACTTTGCTAAAAGTCGTATGCTTATTACATTCAATAAAAATTTTCAAAAGTACCAGTATAGTTCACAAATACGCAATGAAAAACTATTACCACCAAGCAAAAGAAAATTTTTCACCTGTGGTTTCAGAGAATATCAAGTTTCTCGCCAAGAATGTTTGGATGTGAGTTCCAGAAGCTTGGCTCAATTATATTACAATGTTCTAGGATCACTTTCTTTTGACATTTTCCATTTGACGCTGCTCCTTTCTCCTCTACCAAACTGATGTCTTCCTGCGTTAAGAGGAAAAAAGTTTCAGCTTGAGTTGCTGAAAGAATTACCACCAACTGCATCTACAAATCTAACAGGATTGACAATGACCCACAAAATTATTTTATTTTTTTTTTTTTTTTTTTTTGGCTTTTGGCTGTTTCTAAACTTAACAACAAAAAATAAATAATAAAAAATTGCTGATTGTTTTAATCTATGAAGTGGTCATTATATGATCACAAAGCCTCTCTATATCATCAAAATTATATTCAGATTTGATGTTTGCAATCTGAAAATTTTATTATGATATTCTACATGATGAAAAAGAAGGAAAAAATGTTCCAATTCTTGGGCATGAACCAGAGAATAAGTTTTCTAACAAAGAACAGAGAAAAAGTTGGTATTTACCTGAAAATTACAATGGATTTTTTCAAAAACCTTGGTACTCATCTGAAAATTAAATTAATGCCGATGATGTATGGTACACATGTGGTAATCTACTCAACCCAATAAACTTGAGTACTTCGCAAGTTCCAAATCCCGACTAAATAATACTCAGGTAAAAACCAAGTTTTTAACAAACACAAATTGAATGGAATATCTTCAGGAGTGGGGTGGGAGCGTGATGGCTGGAGTCTGACACCAGCTTGAAGCAGATGGTCCTATAAATTCTGCCCAAGGTAGCCTAACCAGATGATTTTCTATAAACATGGACATTTCCTAACTTTTAAGTTTGCTATACTTTTAAGCATAGAATCATATGCAATCGAAGAAAAGTTGAATCCAGATGACCATGCATAACCTATCCATGCTTCCTGTCTACGCATCTTATCTTATGAGCAAGCACAAGAGAATTTGGCAGGAGTAGCAATAGCAGGACATAATTAACACATTGAAAAATGAAATACTCACTTCAAATAAGAGATTAAAATTACCTTTTCCCAGTAAGCTGAAGAACCTTGACGGAACATTACTGGTAATTTATTGTAGTCACTAATACCAAATTGCTTAAGCAGTTCCATTTTCTCAAGTGTTTGTGTACCCTGACAAATGATAGTTAAAGAATGAGGAATGACATACTACAAGAATATCTTTTCTTAAAAGACAGTCAATTTCAAATGACCATACCTTAAGTGCAATAAAATGTTAAACAAATAGAATGTGCAAGCTATCAGCTGATTACCAACATGATATAAATATGTTATTTTCCCTTCTACTGCAGAAAGAGAGGAGAGAGAGAGAGAGAGAGAGAGAGAGAGAGAGAGCGCAGACTTCAAAAGTACTTAATTTTAAAGACATAGAAGTTAGATAATAACCAGAGGAGCAGGAGTTTCACTCTGAGGTGTACTTGGAGTAGATATCAAACCATATATCTATTCATAATTAAGTGGTATATATTTTAGAAAGAGAAGAAGTTTGCATAAATTCCCTTCATCAATATTAGTAAGAGAATTGCATTGAAACATGGCATCAGATGAAAATAATAAAATAAAAAGATATGGTAGAAAACACACTGTATGAAATAAAGTACAAGCATAAATCCAAAAAAGCAATTTAACAGAACCTAGAAATAAAATTCTATCCAAAACAGAGAGCATATGTTAGGACCTTTAGAACATTTTGAGCTTCCCTCTCGCTTTTTCCGGACTTAACAAGCTCCCAGAAACAAGTGTTATATTGATTATTGATGTGGCCTGCAAAAAACAGCTAAAATTTTTATCGAAACGAATTTACCATTTTGTCCTGACAAAGAATAAATTACAAATGTCATCTAGAATAAGACTAACTGTTTGTACGCATAGGTAGCTTGGTTTTACTAACTATAAAATCCGAAATCTCACTTTTGTTCTTGTTCTTTTATTCATATTTCAATCTGCAATACTCACAATCAACTTGTCTCCATGCGAGATAGTCCCGAAGAATTTGAGATGATGGATAGCATACAGCACGCCCATCAAAAAAAGGGGTATACTTCAACTCTTTTCTTGGGAAAAAATATTTCCATTTCATTACATACATGGAAGTGAAAAATGATACGATGGCAGATGCTATGTCACTGCAAAAGTCATATTATGAGTAATTACAGTATGAAACTTGGAAGTACCAACTGCTTGAAAATAAAGGAAAATGGAAAAGAAGCACACGCATATATACTCTGAAGGACACAACACACAAAATCATAAAAAATACAGGCCTAAATATATTTTTGGCATGTCATGCTTTCCTAAATATCATTGATGGATCATCAGGCGAAAAGAAATATAGTAGCTTGTTCACTAAATAAGGTGGGTGTTGAAATAGCAGCACAAATTGTGAGCGATGATGCACAAGTTGGTAAAAATGTTGAAGAACAGCAGATTGAGACAATGTATCTGCAAGTTTTCCAGACTGCACTTGTTGTCAACAGACTAAATCTTGCTGGAAGGAAATTTCTGAGCCTAATGAAAAATATTTAAGTCAATATTAGTAGTTCAACTTGGATTTCTCACTTATAGATGATGTCTAAATACAGTTTGTTGTGTGCTACCATTCACAATCCTAAAACCATTTTCTTGGGATGGAAAATGCAGAACAAGAATATTTCCATCTATAGATGTAACAAACACCGATGAAGCCGAATATACAATAAAGTAAGTTTTAAGAAAGGGGATCTCAAATAAATAGTAGACCTTTTTGTTAAGTTCAACCTTCTAACTGCTGTTCTATTTATTCATTTCTCATTAGAAGTTCTTAATTTAAGTAAGGTTTTCTAAGCTATACAGCCTATACTTCTTACTTTATACTCAAAACATCTCTCATATAGAATACTTCCAATAGCAAATTTGAAAGCAAGCTAAGAGCAACTGTTTCCAATTGTTAAATGCCAACTTGACTATTGCTCCATCCATGGTATTTAAAAGTACTATAAAAGAATTATAAGACCATAAGAAAAATTATGAGAAAAGACCTCTCTCGCCTTTGATAGAGTTGAGAATCCTTCTTCAAAACAAAGCTGAAATATGACAAAATAAATGAGATTTGGTTGGTATATATTGCAAAGTTGAGCTAACAAAAATACGCAAATAGATACCTGTATTCATCACTGACACCATAGGAGAAGACTATATCTTGAAACTCTGTTACCACAGCCACTGCACAAGAGTTCATGAGGTTGAGAGCTCGCTCATCATTCGGCTTCACAAATTCATGATCTTTAGAAAAACTACCAATGGCCAAACCAACAAACTTTGAGTTTCAAATCAAAAGTTCTATGCATCAAAATATGAAAGCTTAAAAGGCAGAGTAACTCATAAAGCAATCACGGCATGGAATAATAGTGATGTGCCTTTCAGATAATTTCTAAACTTAGACTGAGACTAGCTTTATCCTGACAATTAGTTTTTCTTCATCCTATTAGAGGAAAAATAAATAAAATAAACAATAACAAACAAAAGTCCTCTATATCTAGAAAATGAGTTACCAGCAATCCAAAATAAAGCTCTCAAAATCTCTATATGGTCAAACACCTTACCCATCCCATAAACAAAGGGAAACCTAGGGCTGGAGCAAACATGTGATGGGCCAACATAGAAATTCCTCAATGAGTAAACTAAACACAGGAACTGAAGTTTAAGCTAGCAAATTTCCAAGGATTCTATGAAATGTTCACTTCTCTATGTTTCTTAAAAAGTTGAAAGATCAGTGGTGCAACCCTTCATAGAGTGCTTCCAACTTTCCCGATTTATACACCAACTAAAGACAAATTTTAGGCCAACTGGAAGCAGTTATTAAGTTATTTTTCCATGACTTCAATAGTTTACCTGTGAAAATGGCAACCATCAATTCTAATTACAATCCAGGTAGACGGCATCAATTTCTTTTCAAATTGGAAGGACCTAACAAAATCTGGATCAACCTTTCCAATGTTCTTCACAAAACAACCCAGCTCTTTTAGAAGACTTTCATGTTCATTCCAAAAGCTTGTCCCAGCAACATTCTTTGAGTGGACTATTATTGGCCTTTTCCTAGGTCTCTTAACAGGAACGCCATTCTCATTGTACTTCACGATGTCTTCCATCTAAACTATGTAGGAAAATCTTTAGTATTTGAATTGTGTGTCAATTAGGATATAACTTAGCAAAATCCTAAATTACAGAGACTTGCAGGACATAACACTGAATTTGCAACATAGGGGTGTTCACTCAGTTTTTCCAATGCTTTCTTTCATTTAAGGGTTCATTCAGCAATCTTGGCTTGAAATTTGCTTAAAAAACGAGAACAGGATATCTTTAAACCTATGAACAAGAATTTAAGTTCCAATAAACTGAACCTCCTAAAAGCAGAAAATTAACCCCAAAAATAAGAAATATCAGGATAGGTTTCATCAAAGAAACAGAAAATAACCTGTGTTTTCAGAATGCAGGATCCTTGACGGACCATTACAGACAGTTTTTCATAATTGATACCAAACTGTTCAAATAGCAAGGCATGTTTCTCATTTTTTTGGGTCCCCTGCAGATTTTGCGGATACAACATAAGTACAAATAAACATTGGTCATACATAAAACTTTAGGAATTAATATTACTCAAATAAGAAACAAGCTAAAAATTGGAATCATACACATCCAGATGCATGTCAGTGCACAGCGATGTAAATTAAGTACTAGCACCTTTAAAAACTCTTGCGCTTCTTTTTCAGTTTTTCCATGCCTAACCAGCTCGTATAGGCAAGTGTCATTCTGATTATTTACATGACCTGGAAAATATAATATGTGAACAGAAATTATGGTAAGTTTCATACCATGCTTACAAAGGAATACAAGTAATTTGCTTAAGTGGCTATTTTAACACCACAAAGAGACCACTCACACTCATTTTGTCTCCATGAAAGATACGATTGAAGGACTTCTATTGTAGCACAACATATTACCCGTGCACAAAATGAAGGGGCATATCTTAACTCCTTGTAAGGGAAGAATTCTTTCCATCTAAGAACATATTCCGCTGTGAAGAAAGATACAATAAGGGAGTGCACTTTGCTGCAGAGTTAATTTATACAATAAGTTACCAATAAATATTTCCACCCAAATAGACCAACAAATAATTTAAGCAGAAACTCAGAAATTAAACCTCCATAATAATAATAATAAAGGCAACAAATATGGATATGGTTAGCTCATTTCAAAACCAATATGTCAAAAACACAAGATAAGCACCTGAACATTGAGTGAACTATATTTCAGAAACTGATGACTAAGCAAATAGGAAACAATGCCCTTCATGGCAGTGTTAACGGCTACTGTTCATGATTACTACTGTGCTATACATACAGTTGCAAGAAAATTCACATACTGTATAATACCAGTATGCATAAACATGCTTATGTACATAGTAAGTTTTTGTTATCAGCATAGCCAGGTTTTTTTCACAGTACCAACAAATATTTACAATGTCAATAAAGCTGTACGAAGTCTCACATCCTAATTCCCAGTAGACAACAATCCCGCATGCATCAAATACCATAGAAGAAGCTAAATTTCAAAATTTTAGGAGTTAAAACCTTGCACGCCTCCGGTAGAAAGTTGTTGTCTTCTTGAAAACAAAACTGCAATAGCCACAGAAACACGAACCAATGGGATTAGAGAAATTCAATAACTTTTTTGAGCATGAGAATTAAATGCAAATCATGCCATGCACGATTGATTACCTGTATTCATCGCTGAACCCATATGAAAAAACAATGTCTGGAAACTTCTCCATCACAGAAACCGCACACGAGTTCATCAAATTCAAAGCTATCTCATCATTTGGTTTCACAAACTCATGAACCTCACAAAACCTACCAATAACAGAATTGGTTTTTATTATTATTATTATTATTATTACTATTATTGAAAACATCACAAAACATCAGCAATGCCGTTGAATTTTTAGAAACCGAGTTTTACCTTCGGAAATCACGACCGTCGATACGAACAACGATCAAATTGGGCAGCAGCACCTCGTCTTCGGGCTCGAACGACTTCACATACTCGTATTTGCTGTTGGCCATATCGACTATAAACACACACTCGAGGTTCTTTCTCACAGAACAATTATCAAACAGCTTGCAAGCATGTAGGTTGACGGCTTTCACTCGGTTCAAGAATCCAATTACAGGAAATGCAACTCACCCAATACAGATTGGGCACAGCATACAATTGTGAGTCTTGACCAAGCAGCACTCCGTCTTGACGCTCTGGTGCGACCCACAACAGCCTCACAGCTTCAGTCAGCAGAAGAGCCTTACTTACCACCCAAGCATAGCCTAATGAGCTTCGACGGGCAAGAGGCATAAAAATCACAAACTAGGGTGAGGCATTAGCAATACAACCCAACTACGGCAACAAATGACATTTTTCCATATATTGTCACATTGCTAAACAATTTTTAATAAATGTTTTCGAAAATCAATTATTATTATATATTTTTTTATCATTTTATAATCATTTTTCTCTCACAGCGTCTTATTTGAATAATACTAAACAAAATATCAATTAAATCTATCAATAAAAAATGTTAGTATATGTCATATTTCACTTGCTTATGTTTTATTATATTCATCCATTAACATATTCATTTAAATTATATTAATGTGTAAACTAATAAAATATTAAATATATATATATATATATATATATATATATATATTTTGATAGACTTATTAGGTATTTTAACATTACTCTATTTTGTCTTTATTGTTAAAATATTATCAAAATATTTACCGACTAATATGGTAAATATTTAATTAATTTATTTTTATTTGTTTATTTATTTAAGAAATCACATATTTATATTTTAATTATATAAATATACCAATCAATAATATATTGATACATGTCATTTATAAATTTTTTTATTTTGATACTTATGGTATTACTCTTTGTTAAACTCTTCCCTTTGTGTTTCCATTGTTTTTTCTTTTTTTTTTTCTTTTAAATTGTCAATTTAGAGGGGAAAAAATATAAAATGATTCGTAGTTTTAAAGATAAAATGGTATTAACAAGAAAAAAATTAATAATAATGATGTATAGTAATAACAAAGTAAATAAAAATAGATAAATAAGAGTTTATTGTGTTTGTCTAATGAATTTCAACATTGAAAATGCTCCATTAAACAAAAAGATGCTATTATATCTATTATAACTTGAAAAAAGTTTATCTAATTCTCCATACCAAATTCTCAAACAGCCTGAAAAAAAAAATGAAAAAAGAATGCAAAAAAATAAAAAAATAAAAAAATTCCCAAACTAAAATGACATTTTGAAAGATTCTCCTAGAGCAAGCAAATACTCAACATACTAAAAGATTAAAAAATAAATATAAATAAAAACAAACACTCCATTTTACTCAAATTACACAAAAAAAAATTCCACACAACATTAAATCAATTAAAAAACATTGCTTTGCAACTTCCATTCATGCATTATATAAATTGTCTAAAACAAATTCTTTACACAAACAAGAAAAAGCTCATCAAAGCTCCTCCAAATATAGTCACTACTAGAGCAGCAAAACTCAAGCCGAGCCTCTTTCCACCACTCATAATCTGAATAGGGAATAAGCAATCCCCCTGTGAGGCATTATTGGTCACAATCCTCCCCCACCCTTTAAAATCACAAGCTTCAACACTCTGATCCAGTGTTTGGAAATACATATTGAAAGCATAAGAAACATTGTCATGTGCATTCAATTCACCACAAGAACGTGCCAATCCAAGACTACTACAATCTGACAATCCACAGGCAAAGTCCACTTGAGGTCCAACAGCCTCAAAATCGGAAACATCACTATCCAACACACACCATTTTTTTTCCAAATACTGAACACCCTTTGCTGGCACAAGCATTTGGTTGCGGCCTTGGCCACTTAGATCCATTGGAAATTTTGGTTGCCCGTCGTATCGAAAAATCCCCCAATGTCGTTCGAATGGTCCCGGAGCTACACTTTTTTGGTCCTCATCAAAAAGACCAAATAGATAGGTTTCAAGATAACCAGGTTTCATTGGTGTACCTTTGTTGTTAGCCAATTTTTTAATCAAACCATCATAGAATCTCTTGGCAGATTTGGCATTTGCACTTTTATGACCATCTGTTGGCCAACCAACTTCACCAACAAGGATTTTGAGATTAGGAAAACCTGCCTTTTTTAGCGCCCAAACAAGAGTGTCGAAATTCGCGTCGAAAACGTTGTTGTATTGGAGATTTTTGTCATTGATTGTCCGCCCTGTGTTGTCAAAAAATGCAAAATCTACAGGAAAATCGTCATTTTGGTAGAGACTGAGAAAAGGGTAAATGTTGACGGAGAAAGGTGCATTGTTGTCATTGAGGAATTGAACTATTTCGACCATTTGATCTTTAATATCTGGTCGGAAATTTCCATCAGAAGGTTTATCTGAACTCGATTCATAAACATCGGCGTTTAGTGGGACTGTGGCTTTGATTTTGTCTCCAACTCCAGCTTCATCTAAAGCTTTTTGAACATTTTGCAATGCAGGGAATGTTGACTTTACGAAACTTCCATTGTAACTTTTCAAGAATGGCTCATTTCCAACACCCACATACCTATATATATTAATAAAAAGAAAATTCATTAAGAAAATTTTGTAATGTATAGTAATTTTCTTGACACTTTTGCTTGCTTATATTTCAATAGGCAATGTTTTTTTTTTTTTTTCCAAATTATTAAAAAAATAAAAATAAAATAAAAAGTTCATGTAAGTTAGATTAGATTGTCCTTATGGTAAATTTTAAGTAATATATATATATGTACTTGGAATTTGATAGGATCTCCAACTTATAAACATATATGTCCAGAAAAACTAAAATGAACAAGGAAAAGGCTGGTTTCCCAATTTTTCTTAACATTTTTGCTTGTTTTACACACCATCAACAACAAATTTAGAAAATTATGTTTTTTTTTTTTTTTACACCCTATTTTCTCTCTTAAAAAATTAAATAGGAAGAAAATTAAAACATGAACATTTTCAGACTTGATCTACATATGATATATAAAATCATCTCTTTAACAATTTTTTTTTTTAAAAAAATAAAAAATAGAACTAAAAGAAATTTAAATTTTGATTTTGCAAACCTGATTTTAACACCTCCTGGCTCCTTAAGATGAGCTGTGACATTTTGTTTGACAAATTTTTTTGCATGGTGGTAACTGCCAGCAAAATCTTCCAATTCAAGGTTAGGAATTGCAATCATAACTTCAATGTCCGAATCTGCTAAGGCATTCACAGTCCAATGATCTGAATCAAAAAGCTTCACTTTCTTTATCCCATTATCTTTTAGCAGATTTGCAACAATTGATGGATGTAAAGGGTGTGATGCCATTGTCCCCCAATTCACACCTAAACCTTGGACAAGATTGGATGAGACCATCATCATGGAAACTGCCCATGCAACCAAAATGCCGGCTCGGTCCATGGTTCGAGCCGGTTCGAAGAAGAGGAGAGTTAGCTATACTTGTGATGAGAGATAATAGAAAGTTATCTAAGTAACGGTTAGGGGGTTTGAAGAGGCTTTGAAGGAAATTGAGCTGTTTGAAAATTGAGGATGTGAAAATGAAAAAGGTATAGGGAGAAAAAAATGGGTTTCTAATGCCTTTTTATGTGGTTTTAATATGTGATTAGGAATTCATGTTTGAATGAAGACTTTTGGAAAGTCCTGTAATTTTGCTGGCCTAACTAACTAATTATTAATATATTTTAGTCAGTTGTAGGCAGCAAACAGGTAGTAGAGAGAAGAAACACTATATATAGAAAATATGTATGATTGATTAGTATTAAAGTTATGTTCACATGAAGGAAAATATTTAGATAGTTTGACTAATGGTGGGAGAATTTAGTTTGAATTACCTTCAAAAATAATAATAATTAAAAAAAAATAAAAAAATAAAAAAGAGTAGTGGCTTCATTTACGTTGTCTTCATGGTGATATTTCATCAAAAACAAAATCAAGGTGATTATATATATAAATATATATATATATATATATATATATATATATTATTTTTCTCCTATGCATGTAAGAATTTTAGACAATTTTTTTTCGAAACATTGCATATCCTTAAAAAGACAGGCATTGGAAATAAAATTTTATCTTTGATTCCTAGAAGTACTTTTCAAAAATACATTTAAAAGTATTTTGACATTGCAAAAATAATACATCAAAACAGCAACAGAAATATAGAACACACATAAAAATATAAAAACTCTTGGGTAAAATGCATAACATTTAAATGAAATATATGTTAACTTATCAAATAGCTTCCTCTATTTTAGACTTCTTGCAGTTATATGCATCTATATTTTTAGAAATTATAATTAATCTGTTAAAATTTCAGTTTTGTTTCAATTTAAACCAACATAGTCAAACAACTATTTAACTGTGAGTCAAATTTTTACATTGTTAGTTGTTGTTGTGTCATTATACATGGTTTAATCGAAAACAAATTTAAACATATGAGAATAAATTGTAATTTTAAAAATAAAGGTAAATAAACAATATCTATATTTTATATTAAAATAAAATAGTCTGTATAAAAATTCTGACACGTGTTATCATATGAATATTTAAGTTTCCTCCAAAAATATAAATAAAAAAATTCATTAATTATTATTAAATTGTCAAACAACTATAGTGAGATTTTATCATATCAAAAATGTATATATTTGATTTTATTTATTTTTTGTAAAATTAACTGTGAAATTAATGGAATAAATATTTGATTATGAATATTTCATATAAAAAAATAATTGATATTGTATATATTTGATTTTATTTGGTTTTGATAAAATTGATTGTGAAAATAATATAATAAATATTTAATTATGGATATTTCATATAGAAAATCAATTAATATTGTATATATTTGATTTTATTTAATTTTGATAAAATTGATTGTGAAAATTATTGAATGAATATTTAATTGTAGATATTTCATATAGAAAATTAATTAATATTGTATATTTACAATAATATATATATATATATATATATATATATATATATATATAACATTTTATATAACAATCACTATGATAAGATTATTTGTAGTTATTTGGGTAAGTATTATTTAAAAAATAATAAAGATATACATAATTTTTCCATTAAAAAAATTACATAAATAATGTTTTATTTTATTAATAGAAAATTTTGAGATATTTTTCTAGAATATAATTGTTAAATATGGCAAAATAGGATTTATATTCAAAACATATTATTTTATTTTATTTTATTTATCAAATGAGCCAAATATATTTGACTGTAAAAAAGTAAGCACCACCTTTAAATTTTTTAAAATTTCGGTGTTTAATATTTTGGTTATTAGTATTTTATATTATTTTATTTTAGTATTTTTTATTTTTTCATATTTCAATTTTGATTATTAGGGGTTTTCTATTTTTTATTATTTAATTTAATTTATTTTTTCCTTATTGGATGGATCCTCATCATGATCATCCGAATCATAAATATGAAAGTGAACCATGCTACAGATTTTTCATTGAAAATGATAAATCTCATAACAAAGTTGATAATACTGAGTTAGAATATACTGCAAAAACTAATCCAAAAAATCTGATTGATTCTTAATTCACCATTATGTATGAATTCTTTCAAAATGATGGCTGATAAAAATTTGAAAATGAAAAGATGTAAGAAATTCTTCAAATCAAGGACATATAGAAAAAGACAAGACTAATTTTTTTTCCTTATGATGTTTCATTTTTTATTTTGTTAGTCTCTATTGTATTTGAAAAATAATGTTTTGATTTTTATTTGGGTTGAAAAAAAAATAATGGTTTTATTTTATTTACTATTTTTTTTATCTTTTCAATTTATATTATCCTAAATGTTTCTAATAATCCAATATTTTTCAATTTACGTTGTCATAAGCATTTCCAATAATGAGATATTTTCTAATAATGTATATTGTTTTTTTTTTTCCAAATTTTGTTACAATATTATGTAAAATAAATATGGTAAAATAAATTTTTATATATTAAAATTTAAAATCATATTTGGCAAACTATTTGAAAATATTCCCACAATTATGTTTGACAAGTATTAAATATAATATAATATATGAAAATAATATTTAAAAATATATAGCAGTAAACTAAAAAATTTAAATTTAAATTTTGAAAAATGGTGTCCAGTATAAATTAATTTTTAAATAAAATCAGTAGTAGAGATTTTAATCTATGTATATGTCAACTTGATTAAATTTTATACACGACAACAAATTTTAACTCAAGTAAAAATTATGATGATGAATATATTAAAAAAAAATAAAAGAGCTATTTTTATAATTTTACTAAAAGTTAGGGTAAATGTTATAAATAACGCAATTAAACATAAATAAAAAAAATAAAAATTATTTATATTAAAAATTAATTTATTTGTTTATGTTATTTATCTAATATCAAATACAATTACTTCATAAATATTAATTAATTGTTATTTATGTAGATATTTCATTACTTTTAAAAATATATCCTCTTAATCAAGTGGAAAATACAATAATGAATTATGGAAAAACACATTGCATATAAGAAAATAAATATTAATAAATTATAAAAAATCTACACAAATGTCATCATTTAATCGATAACAAAATTACATCATATAATTTACTAAACAAATTATTTTATATATGATATTGACATTATATACGCACAAGTCAATCAATCATTAATTTAAAATTTTAAAAATTAAAATGTGAAAGTATTAATCTATATAATTTTTTTATTTCATAAATTATAAAATTAACTACCTATATTGAATGCCCATTACTTTAAAACTTTAAATTTTTAATATAAGAGTTCTTAAACTTTAAATTTTCAAATTTAAAATTTAAAAATTTGGCTCACATAAATTATTTATGGATATTATTTTCCAATAGTAAATAATCCATTGATTTAAAATAGCAATTTCAATACAAAGCCATTCAAATTTTAAATTGTATATACTATTATAATGAGTTTTTAATATAGGCAATTAAAAAAAATCATATAAAAATATCAATTATAATATTGAGATGTTAAACTTTTAATTTTGAAAATTTTAGTTAAAATTTTAAATTTGAAAATTTCCATCCATAATAGAATGTTATTAATCTTAGAACTTTGAAAACAATACTTTTACGTTTGGTAATTAAGTTACATTTAATTTCATTTGGGTTTTAAATATGGAAAAAATAAACATAAAAATAACTAATTATTTAAGGCATGTTGGTCCAAAATACTCAAATTGCATTTTTTTTCCTCCTAAACATCCAAATTATGATTTTCAAATAGTAATAATAAATTTGAAGATTAATCATGTAATTAAAAAAGTTTGAATAAATCTGCTCTTATTTTCTAGGATATAATAACTAATTCCGAATCAGGCAAATAATATATTTTTGAAATAATAATTATTTTTTGGAGCAAAATAAAGCTTAGATAAGTCTAATTATTTATTTTGAAAATAAATAAATTTTTTTCTTAAATACATGAGGGCATAAATAAGACTAAGTTCATAATATTTAGATTGAAAAAGATGGTGACTATATATGATCATTTTTAAAATTGATTCAAATAACAAAAACAATTATTTTTGGAGCAAAATAAAGTTTGATAAGGCTAATTATTTATTTTGAAAATAAATAATATTTTTTCTTGAATAAATGAGGGCATAAATAAGGCTAAACTTATAATATTTAGATTGAAAAAAATGATGACAATACATGATTGTATTTAAAATTGATTCAAATAACAAGAGAAAAAACTTTGATTTGCACTAATGGCTTAATTTAGGAATTTAAGAAAATTTTCATTCTTAATTTAAAATAATATTTGTATTCTTATCAAATTTTGAAAATTTTCATCTATAAATAGGCAATAAAATAAGTAATCTTTCAATTTTTAATAAATTATATACACAATTATTAAGCAATATTTTTTTTCTTAATTTCAATTTTTATTATATTATTTCTTTATTATCAAAAAAATTATTGTTATTTACTGTTGTCTTACTTAGTTGACTAAATTTATATTTAAAATCCTCTTTGTTATAAGACATTTATGAATTTTTAAGTTATTTGTTCTTAACAAATTAGTACAATCACTTTATTTTTGTAATATTTATGATGCATAATTTTTATTATTTTGTTATCATATTTTATTTATTTTTCTAATTAAATTTAGAGTGGTATTCTCATACCCACTAAAAAAATGTCTAAATTATTTGATTTTTGCAAAACTATCAAATAATATTAATGAGAATTATAAAATTGATAATAAATTTAGGCTTTGATCATTATTCACAAAAAATACTATGATTAATTAATTTTATTTTATTTAAATATAACTAATTATTATATATTATTTTTGAAATTGTCAATTGTAAGTACATAGATCGTGCATCACACGGGACTAATACTAGTCATTAAAAAAAAAAAAAACACCTTTGAAATTTACCTTATATATTTTTCTGAAAAAAAAATATTCATAATAAATATAGTTTTTCAAAATATAAAGTTAATATCAATAATGCCCCAAAATACTAAATTGTTTACCAATTTTATAGAGCAAATGAGATGATAAATGATATAATAATTTTTAATTAGCTTGTAATTTGGTTATAGTCATTCATTTAAAGGATCTCTTATACATATGAAGATTATATGAATTGTTAAAACACAAATACATAGCCACATCAATCATTTACCATATTATTTGATATATAATTTAATATTCTTAGCACTTCTAATTTAGTATTAAAGTAATTGTAAATAATTCTTAAATCACCAAATTTATTTATTAAATAATATAGTAAATAATATGTAAATATTTAATTGATTTATTTTTTATTTATTTATTTATTTAAAAATTTACTTATATAACAACTAATAATATAATAACATTTATTATTTAATAAATAATAAATGTGGATATTTTTATAACTATAATATAATTGTTATTAATAATTGCATATATCAATTGATTATTAATTTTTTTTTTATATATAATATTACAATTGGAGATAAGACTGTGTATAAACTAAACTAAATCAAACCAAGCCAATACATATTTATGATTTTTTTAAAAACATGTTTTGTTAGATTTGATAAAATTTTAATTTTTTAATTAAATTTAAATTATATATAATAAATATTAAATAGAATTCTTAAAAACACATTAAAGACATACTAAAATTTTATTGAAAATATTTTGAATAAAAAAATAGCACCATAGTGAACCAAAGTCGAAACCAACAAAATCGAATCAATAATTGTCTTTCCATTTGATTTGGAATTTTTCAAATGGTTTAATTTGATTTGTAAAAAACACAAAAAATCTTTTTTTCCAAATTTTCTCAACTTGGCTTGCAAAAAGTGAATCAAAAACTAATTAACGGCCGAGGGCCGTCTCAAGCCATTTTAAGGCCCTAGGCAAAGAAAAATATTTGAGGCCTTAGTATTTTTTAAAAAAATTAAATATTAGTTTTTAAAAATAGATTTTTATATAAAATTTATTTTTTCTTTTTAAGATGCAAAGTTACTAATTAAATTTTTATATCCAAGTTTTGATAATAAATCATTTTCAATTGATAAAATTGCCAAATTATTTAATTTTTCCTGAGACATTGTTGAACGTAAATAAGATTTTATTAATTTTAATTTTGAAAAACTTTTTTCTGCTGAAGCTATGCTACAGGTATTGTCAGTAGTAGTCTATAAGCTATCCATACATTGGGAAAAGAATTTAATTTTTTTATTAGGTTTAGTATCTCAAGTGTTATTTTTAATTCAGGATTTATTATTTCTTTTAAAACTTTTAGTTCTAAAAATAAATCTAAACCATCAATATCAGATAACATATCATGTTTTAAAAAATTTTTAAGATGCAAACATTTTTCTTTTAGAAAATCATCACCAAGTGATTTTAATTTTTCTACATAATACAAAAAATCAAAATTATTTTCATATATTTTAAATTGTTCAAACATAATTTGAAGTGAAGAAAGGGCATGATCAACTATAGTTAAAATAATTAATTTCAAAAGATTCTTTAGTTGAAAGTCTTACCTCATTAGTTTCATTCTCATCAAATTCTTTATTTCTTCTAATTACACGTTTTTCACGAAATTTTGGTTCTACATTCATTTCATTGGCAATCTCTTTAGCACAAATCATAGTAGATGTGAACCCATTTTCTCTATAGTCATTAAAAAATGAAACAAGACCTTTTAGTTGATCTAATGCAATGGCAATATTCATATTTTTATATTGTAAAAATTTACTAACAGTGTTAACTGTAAACAATATATCATACCAAATAATCATACCTAACAAAAATTTAAAATTTTCAATCTCGTACATTGCTAAAGAAATTATTTCACATTTTGTTTTAGGATCATCATTAGCTTCTACTAGTTGATATAAAGCATCTCTTATTTGTGGAGCTTGATACTTTATTGCTTTAACACTTTCAAGACAACTTTCCCAACGTGTTTGTGACAATGATTTAAGATTTAAATTAGAAACATGGTTTTGTAAAATTTTCCATATTTTTGTAAAAGAAGAAAATAATAAGTATATACACTGTGTCACGCCAAAAAATGTTATAGCACTAGGACAAGAGTTAGCCATATCACAAAGTACTAAATTAAAACTATGACAAACACATGGTGTATAAAAAGCTCTAGAATTTATATCTAACAATCTCTTTTGTACGCCTTATTGTTTACCTTTCATATTAGACCCATTATCATATCCTTATCCTCTTATATCATTTATATCCAGTTCAAATTTTTTTATTACACTAGTAAGCATATCAAAAAGATATTTCCCTAATATATCAACCACTTTTAAAAATTCTAAAAAATACTCTTCTATTTTGATTGGATTTGTTGAAATATCTACACATTTTAATATAAAAGATATTTGTTCTTGATGACTTATATCTGGGATACAATAAAGTATAACTGAAAGTATTTTGCTTCTTTTATTTTTTTAATTATAATACTTTTTATTTCTAATCCTAATATATTTATTAACTCATTTTGTATGTTATGGCTAAGGTAATGATTATGAATTTCACCATTTTGAATAAGTTTAAGGTGTTCTTGCATTATAGGATCAAATTCTGCAATCATTTCAATTAAACTTAAAAAATTTCCATTGCTATCATGATAAATCTTATCATTTGTGCCATGAAATGCCAAATTATTTTTTGCAAGATTTTTAACTACAGCAATAATTCTTACTAATATGTTCCTCCAATGCTTTTTTTCCTTGTCTATCTTTTCTTGTAAATTTTGATCAATAGTTTTATTTTTAAGTAATCTCATTTCAACATTAAACCAAATATTCATATTTATAATATATTCACTGCTTGTTTCATGACTTTTAAGCTTAGCACTAAGAGTTTTCCAATCTTGACATCCTTCATTTGCTAATTGAATTGTAGTTGATTTTTGACTAAATAATTTACAACAAAAACAAAATACTTTATCTAATTCTTTTGAATATACCAGCCATCTCCTATCATATTTTTCTCCATTTGGTAATTTGCGAATGTAATGAACAGTAGAAAAATTATCTAGAATTTTCGTCATGTGGAAAACATAAATTAGTTTCTCTAATTGGACCTTCTTCAACTCATAAGTCTATTAAATTTGTATTTATGTTTTTCCATTGTGCTGGATCATATATATTTTCAACAATAGTTTCATCAATATCGTTAAAAATTTTATCCATTCATCTTCTTCTAAATTATTATTTTCTTCTTCGTTAATATTGGTATTTGGTGAGTTAGACTTGTGCTTCTTAGAAAGTTCTTGACAGATTTCTTCTTATCCTAATAAAGTAGCATCTTTTAATGAAAATTCAATTGTTTTTTCATTTAAATTTTCAATTGGTTCTTCTAAGTTTTAATTTTTAGTATTAGTAATAAACCTATCAAGTGCTCCTTTTTGAGATTGAATAAATTCTTCTGTTTTTCTTTTTTCATACGTTTTGCATACCTAGAATTATATTTTCTAGCAGACATATTTATATTCAAATAATAGAAAATATAGATCCTTAATATTTTATCAAAACTAAAATGCTTAAAATTAAAGAAACAATAAAACCTGATTTATGCCTTACATTTTCAATTCGATGATACTTTAAAATATGATACTGTTACTTGCGTGAATATGATAAAAGAACAAACAAATATTAATTTTTATTTAAATTAATTAGAATGAGCATCTAGGAAAATAATTGGCCTAAATTAAAAACATCATGTAAGGATTAACATTTAATCAATTTAGCTGAATAAAAGATATAAAGAAAAAAAATAAAAATACAAAATACAGAACAAAACCGTGAGCTCTATATATATATATATAGTAAATAATTGCATCATGATTTCATATAAAATAATATACATATATATATATATATATATATGAGGAGAATGAATGTAAATTCATTAAAATAAATAAGAACCAACAAGCTTACATTTTATTTTGGGACCTTCTGGATTAGAATTGTAATTGTATATGTTGAGTATCAAAGATTAAACAAATATGAAAGATGAGTGAATGAAACAAGATAAGTGAATGAGAAGAGAATAAAGGAAGTTACAAGAGAGAAAAAAAATGCATAAAATCTGCATAAACAAGAATAAGTATTTAATATGTGTTTTTCTGTTTTTTTTTTTTTTTTTTTTTACCATTACAATCTAATTAATTATAGAAATAGAATATAAAAAATTTCAATTAAACTTTATTAGTATTCTTTTCCAAAAATAAAAATAATTATAGATAATTATAGCAATAAATGATCAATTAAAAATAATTTAAAATTCTAACAATAATCAACTTTTTATATTTCCAAAATAAATTAATAATAATATTTTATTTAATAAATATATATATATATAATATATAAAAAATATTTTGTTGGGGCCCCACTAAATTAGGGGGCCTAAGCATATGCCTTCAGCCGGCCCTGTAATGGCCACTCTAAGGAGAAAATCTTTAGTATGACGAGCGCGCACTGTATGCTTTACATACATTTGTAGATCTAAATATCCATATATAAGTAAGGATCCGTTTGGATTAATTTTTCAAAAATTATTTAATCGATTTTTTTTTCTAAAATTACCAAATAGGTGATTTTTCAATAACATAATTGTTAAAAAAAAATAACTTTATAATTTTTAACCAAATATTATATAAAATACTTTTATCCATTTGAAAGTGGTTTTAGCTTTTCAGAATCACTTCCAAATATAACTAAGGTGAACTGTATGTGATGCGCATGGTATGTCCGTCTCACTTAAATATTTTTCTAGAATAGAATTCCTTTTTTTTTTTCGGATTATTATGGGATTTCAAGCACAGAAATACATTATAATTGATTATTAGCTTACAACTACATTCATAATTGTATTTTGGTCAACAACTGTTACCGTACAACCATTTTCATACTTTTATTTTGGTCAACAACCATATTCATAATTACTAATTAAATTGGAAACTCAGTTATCATAGAAGTGGAAATTTTGATAATGACACGGTGATTCAATTTGAAAATGATATGAAATTAGTAGATTTGAATTTATTATAAATGGATTCAATTCAAAATCAGATCAATATATTTAACACGATTAATAAATATATCAGTTTTAGATTGACCCGTTTAATTTAAAAGTAATCCAAATTGACCCATTTATTTAAACATGTCAATCTTTGGTTAATCCAAAGTTGATCCAAATTGATCCGTTTAAAATAAAAAATAATTAAAATAATATTTATTTATTTAATAAGAAAAATTAATATGTTTAAGAGTACTGAAGTTGTAGAAAATTCAAAACATAATTATTAATAAAGAGTATTGAAGTTGTAGAAAATAAAAAATATAATTATTAATAAAGTTTTTTTATATTATTTTAAAAAAAGTAGTATTAGATTTGTTATGTATATATATATATATATTTAATTATTATATAAGATTGTTATACTATCATATCATATATTATATTATTGTAAATTTATAATTTCAATTATATAGTCTTACATATATATTTTAATTTTGAATTAATTAATTATTAAATTATTTTTATTTTATATGAAATAATTAATTTAAATATGATAATTTATTTAATTAGATAAATTTTATATAAATGGATCAATTTTATATAAATGAATCTATTTTTTGTAAATAAATTAATTTTATATAAATAGACCGTATTAATTTAAATTAATTAATTTAATATACAGATTATATGAATCGTATCAAATTATTTGTTTATTAAATGAGTCTTATTCCGGTTGGATATTTATAACACGATTAATAATGCACGGCCAATCACACGAATTGTCACCCCGAAACATACAGGCGGCAGCCAAGAATAGCATATCATGTAATATTATAAATATAAAATTGCTTATTTCAAAATATATGTGTACAAATAATTTCTAGTACGTTGCTGGCTTGGCTCATCCTTGTTAGTCCACCTTACCGCAGCTTGATTGAATAAAAGGCGCACCTTCAACCTTGTGCATAGCTCAGCCTCCCTCACTGGTACTCCGCTTCCTCTCTAAATTTCCTTCTTCTTCTTCTTCTTACTCTGCAATTTCAGTTTTCCCAATATAAATTCTATTTTAATTATATATTCTGCAGAAAATTAAAAATAACTAAAAGAAAATTTCTGTATATTACTCGGAACGGGACCTTAAATGGGTCCCTTGACTTTAGCCATTGATGCTAAAAGCTCTCCTCAAGCCTCCACAGGTAAACCCCATCTCTGGAATTTAAATGATTTGTATTATATAATGTAATAATATATTTTTTTCATTTTTATTGTTAACTTTTCTGTTGCTAATGTTTCTCAAGATAAAGGGGCTTATGTAGGTTCTTAGTTCAATTGCTTGTGAAAAGAGAGAATTTTGACATTCCAATATATATATATATATATAAATTTTTTTTTTTTTTGGGTTGGAGGGCTGGGGGGGATGTCTTGGAGAAAAATTGGTAAAATTTTTTGAAGATTAGATACCCAAGTTTCTAGGAGCTTTAATATGCACATGTTGACCCACGTATTTCCAAGAATTTACATTCACATATATGTATTTTTTTCAAAAAGGATTTCTCTTTTATGATGGAGTATTGCTCTTATCTACAGGTTTCATTGTTCTCTAACTCTGTGTTCTCCTCTTCTGGGAGGTTGATCAACAGATTTACAATTCGAAAATAGTTTCTTCGTTCAACTTGTTAACTGTATAATATATGTATGTAGAGAAGTTGCGAAAGTGGGGGGGGGAAAAAAAAAAAAGAATTCTCCTCAATGGTATTCTCCTCAATTCATCAGAAGTTCTCAAGTGCAAGAACTTGGGTTTGACGATTTAGCATGCACTTTCGGATGTAGGGAAAGTGTATTTTAGTGTTCTTTCTGCTGATAATGTTGGATTTAATGTGAGTTGCCTAAGTGAAATTTTTGTTATACTTTGTTACTCCTTGAATGAACAGGTGATGTGGTTTTGCAGATAAGAGGATGCAAAACTTAACACTTGAAACCAGAAAGTCTTTTGCATCTATCAGCATGGGAGAGGAAAAGCCATTTGATTTCTTTCGCATTTTGTTTGGTATGTTGCAAAGTTACTGTTGACGATGCCATAAGGAAGTTCTTCATAAATCATATTTTAGGTTGTGGTTGACGAAACATTAGATTTGATCTCCAATTCTTATTTTGATGGATATATAAGATGTAGTTTTATGGAGCCAAATTCTGAAGGAAACTTTGTTGCTTGGTACAGTTGTCCCCAAAAAAAAAAAAAAAAAAAAAAGAAAAAAAGATAATAAATAAGAAGCATTTTTTTCTATCAATTCCTAATTACTTATCAATAACGTATGTAGTGATGTTTACGATTCCCAGATAACAGAGAATCAAGTTCTAAAATGAATTTACATGGTCTTTCTCTTTCTGTCTCTCTCTATCTGGCATGGTGCAGGTTTTTCTAATTGTAGATTTTCCATGTATTTGTAGCTTATGAGAGTCTGAAGTGGGACATTCAATTGTCCAGGTAACTGTAGAATTAAACAGTCTTGGAAAAGCAATAATAAAAGTTCTATTAATAGGAACTGCATGTATCAAGATTTACTTATACGCATATGGACTTAGTTTATTTAAGTTATATGCCATCTGTTTAGGGAGGGTAAATGCCAATTTTATATGGATGGTTTTAATCCTTAGCCCAGCACAAATTGAATGCTGATGGAGATAATGAAAAAATGGATGCAAAAAGATGAGTTTTGGGCTCAAAAAGTATGGTTTTGTTTTAGATTTGTTTCTTTAATGAAAATCATTGAGGCACACCAAAGGGAAGGATATTAGGTAAGATTGGATATGCAAGGCTTATGCCCTTTCCTCTATTGGATGGAGAGGGAGGGAGCAAATATATCTTCTTGTGTTAACTTTTTTAAGTATGCTGAAGCTAAATATTTAGATACATTTTCATGTTTTTAACTAGTTTGGTGGATTTTGCAGAGGGTTTTATAGCAGGAGGGGCAGCTGGTGTTGTTGTTGAAACAGCTTTATACCCTATTGATACCATAAAGACACGGCTTCAGGCAAGTTAATTATGAAATTGGAGCATAGCCTGAATTAAAAGGAAGATTGAATCTTTCTATGTTTGGTGCCAGATTGCCTGTTGTCAAGTTCCAAAGCTTTTAATAGGACGTGTGGTGTTAGTTTATTTCTAGTCTCTTTTGCAAGGAAAACCTATCCTATGGGGAAAACAAAAGAAATCAAGCTAGATGAATATTCTATCTCATTTATTTGTTGCATTAGCTCTATTTTCTATGAAAGTTGCGCTGTGTTGCTTCTTCGTTTCCTAGCCCATCTAGCATATTTATAATGAAGAACATGACAATAAGTAGTGAAGAAGGGATTGTTCAATATTAATTCTACTTGATGAACTTTTAAACTCCACAAACTTGTATTGAGGAGATTTTGATCTCTATCACTTCTATCTGCTACAGGCTGTTCATGGTGGAGGAAAAATAGTTTTGAAGGGCCTTTATTCTGGATTGGCTGGAAATATAGCTGGCGTCTTACCGTAAATACCTTAATAAATGCTTGACTACCTTTATATTACATGGTTTTTTCCATCTACTATTAATCTTTAGGAGTTTTCCGGATGTATATCTTCTCTTGTGGCTCATAATGGGTCCTATGTAGAGAGTTGACTCCAGCTTTTAATCCAGCAAGGACATTTTCTTTCGCCATTATTTTTGCTTGTTGTTTGCTTTTTTTTTTTTTTTTTTTAATTTTTGTTTTTTATTTTTTTATTCCCAGATGAATAACGCTAGTTTATCAATTTGAAGTCTCATTAACAAATCGCTACTTGATTTACACCAAAATGCTAGTTGGTTTGTCAACATAATGGCTATATGAGCTCCCATAAGTGTGTTGTGTTATCTTTATCTGGATTAAGTTGGACTTCAGCTTTTTAGTATTGGTGTGGCACTTGACTTTACATATTATAGCAGGATGTTTTCGGGATCACAAAATTATTATGATCAATCCTTCTTGAAAATCATTTTATAATTCCATTTAGGTGTCAACATAGTGGAACAATAATCTTGTCAAACCTGTAAAGTTTTTAAGTCAGGTCCTGACAGCATATTAATTAAGTTTGTTTAAAAAATTTGAGCTGATAGTAACCCAACATTATTTCACACACTAACACTTGTGCTCACATGCTAGTTTAAACAATGTATGAAGTTTTATTATCCAGGAGTCCCAAATTTTTTTTATTTTATTTTTTATTTGTGTTTTTCTTTTTTTTTTTTTTTTTTTTTTAATGTGCAGGGCATCTGCAATATTTGTAGGTGTGTACGAACCTACAAAGCAGAAATTATTAAAGATGTTTCCAGAAAACCTTAGTGCTGTAGCTCACCTGGTAAGAGAAATATATTTGTTCCTTCATTTATATTATAAATTCAAACTAGCTTGCACCTGTGCAAGTGTAATGTGCAGAAAATTTTAATACTGAAGATGGTACATATGATTATAGATTTTGCAATTTTACCCATAAAAAATTTGGATGCCCTCAGGAAGGTTTAAGCATGGTGGCTAGTCTGAAACAGAGATCTTATTAGAAATTGTTAATTCACTAACACATTCATGAAATGTTAACATTCAAGTTCTTATTAGAAAACAAAGATTATTGCCCTAAGGAAGGTGTTAGTTGAAATTTCAAACAAATTGGTTTGGCTAACTCCTCTAATGCCTCAACATTTCCATTTCAGATAAAAATTCTATCATATTACTTATTATCTGACATTTCAATCTTTTACTATTATCATATATTTTGTTATGCCATTGCCTACCACATGATTGATATTTTTTCTTGTGTCATCATTGATATGTATAAGTAGCCCCTCGTGAATATTTTTGGTTTCTTAATACTTAACACAAGGTTGACAGTAACAATTTTTGCCTTATTCAATATACTTTTCTCAAGAAAAGGGTCTTAAATCTTAACTTGATTGATCATGTTATGCAGACTGCAGGTGCTCTAGGGGGACTTGCTGCTTCCCTTGTACGTGTTCCAACAGAGGTAAGCTCATTTTCTTTGGACTTCTATTTTTAACAAAAGAATGGATTTACTCGAATATTAATTTTTCATTAATAATTCTCAGGTTGTAAAGCAAAGGATGCAAACTGGGCAATTTACTTCAGCCCCTGATGCCGTTCGCCTTATTGCCTCCAGGGAGGGTTTCAGAGGACTCTATGCGGTGTGTAATTCCCCAAACTCAGGACAATTCAACTGTCTATATGTTAAACAGATCTATCTTTCTAATCTTCCTCTTTTGTCAAAGGACGAATTTTTTGCTTATTTTTCTCTATCATGGATTCAGTTTGTCCATATTGTTTTAATATTTATATGCTACTTATAGGATTAACATATACATGATATTCTTACTTGCATTTTGAATAATATTTTGTGTTTTAACTTGGTTTGCTTCTCTGAGATGTAGGGTTATCGATCCTTTTTATTAAGGGATTTGCCATTTGATGCAATTCAATTTTGCATATATGAGCAGCTTCGGATAGGATATAAAGTGGCGGTAAGCTCCTCATCATGCACCAGTTGGTTCTAACAGATGTGTTACACATTGGGTAGAATTTTTACTTCTTCTTTACTGTCTAACATGCTCTTTTATTTAAACACTTCTTTATGGGTGATGTATTTAGTTAACCATAGTAATCATTGTTAAAGGGGTGCCACCGGCTATTTAATTTGATTGCTTCTTTGCAGATTATTTGATGGATATGGTTTCACATGTTTTAAGCAATTTACCCTCTTAAATCAAAATTTGGTTGAAACCTGAAAACATGGCTAGCTGGCATCTATTTTTATCCATAAGCAGACTTCTCCCTATATTTTATGATTCTTGGTGCACAATCTGCTTACTGTAAGATGTGTGGTAGTTGAGTATTTAACACAAGTATGTTTAATTTATGAAAGATCACAATTACTGAAAACAAAAGGGCAGTTCTAATGCGAGTGAGACAAAAGCATGATGCATTACTGCTTCCATATATGTCAATATGTATACATATAGACGTGTGTGCCTTTTTTTATTTATCTTGTTTGCATATTGGTGACTTTGACTTGTTCCCTTGGCAGGCGAGGAGAGATCTTAATGATCCTGAAAATGCTATCATTGGCGCTTTCGCTGGTAACATGACATTTAAAATCTGTTATATTTCATATGCACACCATTGGAACCCGATTAGATTTTTCCAGCATTTCTGGAACATTTAGAATCTTGTGGTTTGACCTATTTTCATAGCTGTTGCACTTTGTTCCTTCATGTCAAATGTATTGCTGAATTTTTGGGTTCATTTAGACAAAAGATTTGGACACATTCTTAGGTTACAAGTGAAGAAAGTAAAGAAGTTAGGGGGCAGGGGGGAGGGGAACAAAGAATCCTTTTCTCTTGGTTAGGGAGGTTGTGTTTGGGTGAATTCTGTTGAGATTCAATTGAATTGTTAAAACGTAGTGTCCTTTGTTTCCCTGTTTCTGCATATAGAATTATTGGCCTCTTTCTTGTGCAAAATTGTATTTTTGTGCAAAATTTTCTCATATATTGATAGAAAAATTTCACAGGTGCAATAACTGGAGCTATAACTACACCTCTTGATGTAATTAAGACTAGGCTGATGGTTCAGGTAAAGCCCATATGTTTCCTTTCTATTCTTCTCTATTATATACTATTACTTCTAGAAATGCCTATTATGCATGTATTACATACATTTTCATATATAAATAGTTTGTAAATTTATGTTTGAAATTTTCCATGCATGCAAACACATGTAGATATGTTTATTCAGTTATAAAGCCATTTACAAAAGTTGTTTATTTGTTAGGGATCTGGTACTCAATACAGAGGGATTTCCGACTGTGTTCAAACTATTGTGAGAGAAGAAGGACCTCGTGCTCTTCTGAAGGTAATATAAAAGTTTCATTCTTTCTCATTTGGAACAAGATTCCCATATTTTCTTTTTCAGCTTATAGTTATGAGCTATGACAACATTTCACTGCCCTAAACCTGTTGCTTATAATTATATTTGCTTCAGGGAATTGGCCCAAGAGTGCTATGGATAGGCATAGGCGGTTCGATCTTTTTTGGTGTCCTGGAGGGTACTAAGCGGTTTCTAGAGCAGAGGCGGCCCACACATCGACAAGACTCGAAGGAGAAGTAACTTTTGGATGAACCACAAAGCATTATGTTTGAAATCTCACTACATTTTTCTTATCTATTTCCATATGAAACAGGGACAATGATTTTGTAATTTTGATTGCAGCCACTTTTTGTGTCAACTCAGTAAGCTTGGCATGGAAAGTGATAGTTAATATTGGACCATTTCCTTTTTATGTGAGCTGCAGAGCTCCATTATTTTTGACTTTCTAAGTGAATTCTGGTGGAGCTTTACCATTTTCATTTTGGATGATGCATAATCAAACCAACAGTTTTTCTGTTCAGTAACGTACAATGAAGCAGGCTTTTTAGACTTGCATGTTAATTTGCTTTAGCTTAAACTTTGTATGAACAGCGAGTCTTTATGGCTTCTTTAGAACGATATTTTTTGGCTTTCAGAGTTAAAAGAAGGATAAATCGTTTCCTGTTAGATTTTGTTATCTAAACGAAATTATTATTAATTTTAAATGCCTTTCCAAAATATAAAAGTCTTTTTTCTTTTTTTTTTTAAATAAGCAAAACGTAAAGTTATGTAAACTTTTATGATATAAGTAAAATATTAGATCAGGAAAATGGGAAAACCTGTAAATAATTATAATGGAGGTTGCATTCACCAAAAAAAAAAAATAATAAATAAAAAAGGAAAAAAATTAGTGGAGGGATGCAAGGAGAATTTTACCCCTAAAATGTAGTACCTATTCAATGGTTATGATCAGGTCCCAGGGATTCCAACCACAATCAGAACCTCAGCATTGAAATGCTTACAAATTCTTTTTTACTAATCCAGAAAAAAATGTGTTCTCAATTTCAAAAATATTAAACGGTGAATCCATAATATTTGGAATTCTTATATTTAAAAAATAAAAAAGAACCAACTATTTTTTTCTTTTATCTTTTATTAGTTATTTTTTTTTTTTTTTTTTGTGAAATTTTGAATTTAGGAAATTAGTGTGGTCAAAGATGCTTTTGGTATTTCAGTGGGCAGGCAGCTCCAAGATTCACTGATACATAATATATTGCAAGCAGCCAAATGAGTCTCTGGCACTGCCTTAGGTGTTGGCATCTGTCGTTTAGGAAGTGAAAAAATAGAATAAAAGCTGTTCATCATTTTGTGCAAAGCAAAGAAATATATACATATATATATATATATATATATATATATATATATATATATATATAAACTATATCAATGCCTAAAATTTGTCAGAACCAGTTGTTTTTTTTTTTCTTGTGGTAGGTCCTCAATACTTCTGCCATGATTTATAGAGCACAGAAAATCTAACTCAAGCTCTTGTCTTTGTGTGCTTTTTTTCAAGTTCTAAAATTTGTAAATCTTTAATTTTGATCCTCATTTCTTTAATATATTGGTTTCTTTTAACCATATAACGAAAACTCAAATTATTTATTTATTTATTTTAAACTATCTTCCCATTCCCATTGTGAATCCAGTACTCCAAACATAGTGTAACAGTATTTTCAACAATGCCCTTCACTTGAAGAAAAAAAAGAAAAAGCATATCTTGTATTATAAAGAACACATTAAAGAATTTTTGGAAATAATAAGTAACGCGCTTATAAAACATTAATATTTAACATATCTTGTTCTTTATCTTGCTTTTTAACATAATATTTTCCAACCTTTTTCTTATTTGATTTTTCTTTTATTTTCCAACCTTTTTTTCTATTATTGGAAAAGTCAAATCCATTATATATCTTAATTTTTTAAGAAAATTTCATTTAAACCTTTATAATTTTATTTTACTTACAATTAAATTCATATTGTTAAAAACTTATAATCAAAATACATTTTTTTCCAATTAAATATCATAAATATAATTATGATTATATTAATAGAGTTTTATAGAAGTTCTCAAAAAGAGGGTTGACACTTTATTTTATGAAGGATGAAACTAATAAAAAGGCTTTTAAAGATGCTCTTGTACATCCCAAAAACAAAAAAGGCATAGTTAAAATCAATAAAATAAGATTATAAAAATAAAAAAAATAAAAAAAAAAGAGCTATGTATTCTGTCATAAAACTATTTTATTAGCTTTTCAATCATTTCAAAATTTAAAATTTTAAAATGTATTAGTAGCTTATATAAATATAATAGAGTATTAATCTTAAGGCTATCATAACAACAACAACCAAAAATGTTATAAAAAAAAAAAAATCCTAAAATAGACAAAATAAACTTTATATAGTGAACTATTAATACATTTTTAAATCTATTCTTAAAGTAATTCAATGACTAATAAAAATAATAATAATTTTTTTTCATATGTAATTTTGTTATAATCTATAAATACATATATTTCATTTACACTCCTAAATCTCAGGCTTAGAAAAAATCATTTAACCCTCCAAGTAGTCTAAATTTACCACTATACACTTCTAAAGTTAAATTATTTTTAAACTACTTTTGTTTCTTTTCTTTTTTTAAGAAATAATTAATTTGAAGATTTTAAAGTTTTTTTCTTCATTTTTAATTAAATTTTATTTAAAATATGTGATAGTTTTTCTTTTTTTAAAAAACAATATATGACAATTTTAATTACATAAGTTTTTTTTAGTTATATATTTGACTAATGCTTTTAGTTAAATATATTTGAAAAATTATAATATGTTTAATTAATTATATTTGATAATTATGATACATTTAGTCAAATATATTTGACAAAAAAAACTTATCAATTGAAATCATTACATAGTTTATTTAAAAAAAAAAAAAAACCTAAAAAACTACCACATAATTTAAATAAAATTAATTAAAAATATAAATTAACAAAACTTTCAACTTTTCAAATTAATTTTTGCAAAATTTTCAAAAAATTAATTTTTGTAAAATGAAAAAAATAGTATTTAAATGTAATTTAATTTCATTAAGAATATAAAAGTAATTTAGTTCGCCACTAAAAAGTTAGATAATAAATTAAAAAGATAATTTTATCCATACTATAAAATATGTTAGCTACACTATAATTTATAAACACCGATTTTAAAATTTGTAGCTAACCACACTAATAATCTATATTTATTTTACCATTAATGATTTAAAATTAAACCTATATACACTAATAATTTATACTTATTTTATCATTAATAACTTAAAATCAAACCTATATACATTACAAACCATAATTTTCTTAGGCTTTATTTGAATGTAAAAAAGACAAAAGAAAAAAAAAAGACCAAAAATGAGGGGGGAAAATATGAAATGAAAAAAAAAAAAAAAAAAAAAAGAATTCCCACCTCTAATACATTAGTGGAGCCTATACGTGTCGTTACCATCTGCATATTAGAGCTGTGAGTTGGTACTCAGGAAGTACCAAGAATTTTATATATATATATATATAGTAATTATGTGACAAAAACATGAAGTTTGCAGTATTGAATGGACAAAATGTTTCATAATGTTCGGTTCAAGTTCCAGACTTTTCCCTTTGGCAATTTCTTCTTAAATTTGTTCAAAGTTTGAACATTTTCTTGTCCTGCCTCTGCTTCCCCACTGGTATAATATGATTGCAACAAAATATGCTAATTTTCACAACCTGTATATATTTCCCTTCATGCATATTCCAAGCTCAGACTCTTCTCAAAAGTTTGACACCGAAAGCTCTTGTTCATCATTCTTTTTCTTTCAAGGAAATTGTAAGAAATTGAAACCCCATTAAACAAATTCCCTTTTTTTTTTTCCCCTCCTTCTGAAAAAGAAAAAGTTGATGTCTGATATATCATCCAAGCTTGGAATAGTGCGAATTGTACAATACTGAGAAACAAACACTAGCTAGAGTTCTCTGCATGACCTGCAGCTGGGCCTTCTGAAACTACCATTATTTGTATTCATTGTATAGGTGCAATGCACCGAAATTTAATCTCAAGCTTAGAGTAATATGAACTCTTATACATATGTTGATAATAAATATATGTGTTTGGTATTAATTGTATTTTCTACGGAAACAAAGCAGAAGCATATATATTATATAAATATTAGAAAATATTATGATAAAATTAATTGATCCACATCATAATAAACAAGTTTACTTTTGACCAGATATATATTTGTTATAATATCGCAGGTAAGAAAGATTGAATACGTGTTATATTACTAATTTAAATGCGAGAAAAAAAAAAAGTTAAAATAGAATTCCATTTTGTTAATGAAAACTCTATTTTTATCGACCCTGACATTTTAAATAAGCAATGGTCTACTTTTTAATTTTGATGTGTCTTTTTGAAGGGTCTTTGCCCTCTGCTTTTGTTTATCAGTAGTGTCGGGCCAATTGGCCGCTGGTGGATCCGATTTTGTGTGTAAGGCAGTTAACTATCTTCTTCTTCTTCTTCTTCGTTTTTGTTTAAATTTTTGAACTACCAGTTGTTACCTAATTAATTGATATTTTTAACAATGACATATTAAAAATAAAAATAAAAATAAATAAACACACACACACACAAACAATGACATACTAAAAAAAAAAAAATTGTTAGCTGGAACTTCAAGAGTAAACAGAGATATGTTAGATTCCCATCATTTTTTTTTTCTTCAAAAAAATTCTTTTTTTTTTTTTTTGATAGAAAAAATTCATTTTTTTTTTAAACCATATAAATTTAGCCGCCCTATACCAAAAAATTAGAAATAAAACATGTCTTTATATAAATTTAGGCACAAAAAAAAAAAAAATGACCCAAAACGACAGGTAATAAATGTATATATATACTTCTCTTTAAATAGTGAAAAACAATGATGTCCAACGACAGCTGGGTCCAACAGATTCTCGTGTCGTGCCTACAAGTCCCAATGGATTTATGAAGATGTGTACGTAGCGAAATTCCTCAGAGGCATTTCCTCGAACAGTTCTTATGCTGCCTTTTAAGCTTAATTGATTCCAGCCTTCCCGGGTCATTAATGAGTCAGCTTATGTGTTTCTAGAAATACGAAAAGACCTCTGGACTTGTAATTGTGGGGGGTTTAAGAGCCGGATGTGACTCTGCGTGGTGAAGCATTAATTTTCAACTTAAAAATTCTCACTAATAATAATAATAATAATAATTTTAATGAAAAATTCTCAAAAAACAACAACAACAACAATAACAATCATAATAATTTCATAAATATATATATATATATATATATATATATATATCAATGACATAGCAAATCAATAATTATTAGAAACGTTATTAGGCATATATATTTTATTAACAAACATGTTTTTATGAAATTATTATTAATATATATATATATATATATATATATTCTAAACCATCAAATCAATTATATGTATATCTTTCATATATGCTAACGAAGTTTTAAGTTCAAGTAACCTTAAAAAAATAAAAAAATAAAAAATAAACTCATAAGGAGTAGTTTTAGTCCCTACAAAGTGCTCTAGCAAAATCAATGTTTTTTTCATAATTATTTGAATTTTTTTAAAAACAAAAAAGGTAGTTTTACGTAGTGCTACGTCAATGGCAATGTTGGAACATTATAACAACCCGAAAAAAAAAAAAATGTTGCTGAAAAATGGTGTGAAGAAATTTAACTAAGCAAGACCAAAATGCATTAATTATAATAACTATATGATGAGTTCAACAAAAAAGGAATTAAAAAAAAAATTCCTATAAGAAAAATATGTCACACTGATGTATTGCATCCATAGAATAGAGAGAGAGCTAAGAGAGGTTTGAGGTGTTTTTCTTTCTTCGGGTTGTTGTGGTGGTGGGGGTTGTATAAGTTGAATCATGAAAAAAATAAAGGTTAAAATGAACATGGAAAACCAAAAAGTTGTTACCCATCTAGAAGCATTCAGTGTTGACTTAAAAGACCAACTCAGATAATATATATATATATATATATATTTAGGAGGGAAAAAAAAATAATAATAATGATATAAGTTTGAAGACTATCTTTGTGCATTCCACATTTTTGGCATTTTAGGAAACAATTTGTGGCATTTTAGGAAACAATTTGTTACTTGTACTAATTATTAATAGCACTGAAAGTCTAAAATTAACTGTTGATATGACAATTTTAATTATCAAATTTTTTATTTTGTGCAGTTGGCAATTTATTATAGATTCATCATATAGATTTTTAATTTAAGAAAAAAAGAAGGAATAATTAATAATCATCCTATCCTATCAACAAATAGTTAAAATGCACCAAAAAAAAAAAAAAAAGGAATAATTAATAATCATCCTATCCTATCAATAAAAAGTTAAAATGCGCGCGCACACACACACATATATACACATGCTTCTTTTACTTAATAATATCATCCAGTTTACAATGTACTGTCTAATATACTGTCTAATTAGCTGTATAAAAGCATTTAAAAGTGTCTATAACATTTACATGCAGTCAATTAAACAGACAATTAACTGTATACAAGCATTTAAACGTGTCTGTAAATATTTAAATGCCTATAAATATTTAAATACAGTCAATTAATCGGGCAGAAAAAAAGAATGCATATACATACCATGTCTGAAATCAGTCGAAGCCAACTTTCTTATCGATTTTACTTTTTGTTCATTTCTTTGCAAGTTACAACGATTATTTCTTATATTTAATAAATTAAAAAAAAAAATATTCTAGTGTTCTTTTTTTTTTTTTTTTTCTCTTTATTATAACACAGGAGAAGGAGACTTTCACCAATTTTCACCAATGTCAAAGTTTGCATATTGGTTTCACCATTGAAACAAGTTTATGAGCACTATTATATATTGTATTGTTCTCTTAAATTATAAAAATGACATAATTACAAATCAAACCAGCTAGTTAAACTTAATTAATTATTAACAACCGTCATTAAAGTTGTTTAAAAGCTACAAGAAAAAGAGAAAATCAAACATAAAATAAACTTAATGGCTAGCGTACCCAAGAATTAAGAGGAGAGGTTGTTGATGCAAAGAGAATATTTTTTTTGGCAACTTTTATCACGAAATAATATGGTCTTGTATGTATGCTCCATTGTCAAACTTTATTATATCAAAATATTATTACTATGATAGAAAAACTATAACATGGGTAACTTGTAATGGCAAACAATGGTAATAATTACAAAGACTTTAATGGCATAACATATAGGATATTTATATTTATATATAATCCCAAATATTCTCTCAAAGGTAGGTCCCCAATCTAAAATAACTCTAGCTAATTATTTCCAAGAACCAAAAAGGGAGAAGAGGGTTTGATTTTTGTTGCTGTCTCCAATCATTTGTTGGTGCTATCTAGAGCTGAGTTTCAATAGTTGGGTTATTATTTTGACACATGAACGAATAAGAAAATGAAAGATTATGATAAATTAAAAGGCAAATAAATAAAGATAGAAGAAGAAGATTATTGAAGAGTTGTTTTAGTAAGTCACCATGATGCCAACCGGCCCCATTGCGGTTGAAACAAAAGCCAATACAAGTTGAGATTATTGGAATCACAATCACAATTGCCACTAAAGTTTAAAAAGTGCATTACTTGATTCCCACAATGTCTCTTAGTATGATAATTGATTAATTATATATGGGTATCCATTATCCATATAATATAAATATACATATATATATATATATATATATATTTTGGTGAATCATAAAATGTATATATATATATGTACATTTTGTATATTGATATACATATGACAAATTAAAAAGTAGCGGTATCTTTTTTATCTACTTAATTTATATTTTTAAAATTATAAAATCTTTCCCAGCCACTTACTAATGATGTGAAAGTTTTGAAACTTTAATAATTATTTAGTGTTTAATACAAGGTCTTAGATGTGATCAGTTTTATGACTCTGAAAATATTCCCCCGTTTTCAAATTTAACATAAATAAAAAGGCTAATAACAAAAAGGGTTTATATTACCACTAAATCAGAATTTAAGATCACCAAATTAATTTTTTGTATTTTTAAATAATTATCTAGTGTTTAATACAAGGTTTTAGATTCGATCAGTTTTATGAATGAAAAATATTCCCCATGCTCAAATTTAACTTATACAAAAAGGCGAATAACAAAATGAGGTTTTTTTTTTTTTCTTTTTCTGATAAATTGAAGAGAGAGAATTTATGATGCCTAGGTCTTAGATTAGCCTAGTTTATCTACTAGACTGTCTCAAGAGGACACTATTAAAATGTTTATTTATTCACGTATAGCTTGTATTAATTTTTTAGCCAACAAAATAACAAAAATACTAGAGTCGCCAAATTTTATTACCAAGTGATGTGACAAAACGTTAGATTTACTTTCTATGAATCGTTTTTTGCCAACCACTAATATCCTACCAATTTGGTAAAGAAAGTTTTCATAAAAGAGTTTGATGGTCATAGCACTACAAATAAAATAATAGCATGTCATTTTACCATATCATTTGGTAACCAACTTGTTTATAGAACTAGTGAAATAGCATGGTATGAAAATTGCAATTTCTCACACATTAAATAGGTTTTAAAAATATTTGTAAAACTATTATGTCATCTTAATCAATAATATTATGGCATTAAGTTGCTTAAATATATTATTTATCATTTACTAAATAATGTGACAAAATATTGTGATATTGTTTGATTTATATTTGAGTTCTTATGCGACGTCGTCGTTACCAGAAACTACAAACTCTGTTGAATTTCTTTGCAATTAAGCTCCAATTGATCTTCATTTTGATTTGAGAATTAGGTTTTAAGATAGCCGTTAGCTTGGTTTAAATGTTAGTGGTTGACATGTCTTTGCTTGTTTTTGTTTTATTTGTTTTGCTTAGTTAAAAGATGCATTTCTAATACTTGATTAGCACGAAGTTCACAGCTACATGACCATGATAACTCTTGTGTTCTTGCGCCAAATCATCTTGACATGTCCTTTATTCACCCTGTTATTGGTTAAGTCTTGCCACATTAGCTATCGAGTCAGTTATGTTACTTAGAATGGTGGGTTTTGATCATTTAAGCTTGTATAAAAGCTGGTCATCCCCAAGCTCGGGTTAATCTAATGTTTTGCCATTTTTGTTGATTGTAAGCTTTGTAAAGCTTAATCTTCAATGAATTGGACTAACTAAATCCTAGGTTCTCTTTTCTTAGCTTTGATTTTAGTAATTCAGGTATTCTTTACCTTTAACTTTCTATGTAAGTTGGTATCAAAGCATTGGTTTCAATTCTTCGATGGCTAACATTGTTGAAGGTAGCTTTAATGTTTTTAGTGACCCTTCAAGCATTTGAGCATTTCAAAAGTCCATGGCAGGAGTCAAAAAGCAGCTAGAATCCCTCTCTGAGGAGATTTGATAGCTTTGTTCCATTCTCACACTAGGGCAGCTGTGATTTCGATGACTAGTGGATTGCAAGCATAGATCAACCCTCGCACTCACACTTCGGTAGGACAGAACCACCAAACTCCACCACAACCTATTCAATAAGGCGTAGATCTCGAAGAAACCTCATTTTTGAATTGTCCTTAAATTTTAGCTCCACGACCTCCATTCTTTGTTCAAGCTCCTTAACATAGACGATTCCTAAGGTAATTCATATTTGAGCTCTGAAAAAGAATTAGAAATGAATGTGGATTTGAACTTTCATCAACCACCTTATGGGGAACCACACAAGTACAACATAAACTATCACCACTCTGACTTTAAATTGGAAATGGATATTCAATATTTTGGTGGACAATTGGGCATTGAGGAATTTCTAGACTAGCTTGCTAATATGAAGGCTTTCTTTGACACTAATATGTCCCAAAGGAGAAGAAAGTCAATGTGGTTGCTCACAAGTTCAAAAGGAAGAGCTACAACTTGGTGGGATCATTTGAACAAAATAGATTGAAAGAAGACAAGAATGTAATCTAGACTTGGCCTAAGATGAGGAAATTACTAAGAGCTAGGTTTTTGCTAAGAGCTTACTATCAGGACCCGTCCAGAATTCCTTCCCCGGAACCCTAGACAAGCCCTGATCCCAGGGAAATACCACCGAACCTTCCAACGGAAAATCCAGCAGCAACTCCCCTAAGGGTAGGACTAACCAAAAATTACCTGCACTGAAAACACACTTCTAAAAACATCCCCTTATTCCTCCCACAATGCTACAAATTGATTCCACAAATTTCAGCACTTCAAATAACAACAGCAGCAACCCAGTGCATAAATAACAACTACACGTCCAATACAGTATACAGAGCATTACACAAATACATGTGGAATTATACAATGACAGATACAGAAACAATATAAGATGAAGAGGAAAAAGGAAAGAAAAACTTCTTGAACCTTCGGCAACGAACTGAGACATTGGGCTCTCCCCGGACAATCAACGTCTCCAACCTGGACCTAGGGGAACGGAATTTAAGAGTGTGAGATGCTAATCATCTCAGTGAGTGATCCTATCTACTGAACACCTTTAATATTAATAATATGCCAAATAAAATGATTTAATTAATACCAACAATTAAATAATAAATAAATCATAAACATTGGAAGTAACATTTTCTCTCAAATCCCTCACTATTCACTCCGTTGGAAATGTTCCCCTTTTAAAACATTTTCACAAAACCCGATGTACGTACTCCCCGAAAACCAAGGGATTAAACCATTGATAAGCAATAAATAAATAAATACATACCTCAATATATATAATTAAAATGTAATAAATTATAATAAATGATTTTTGAACACCTTTGGGGTTTGAAACATTATTTGAAAATTACACCTGACGCACCACACCATATACCGGTGATGCCCTCCGATACCCAGCATCCCGAGCACCGACTGGCGGAGGGGTTAAAGAGAGAAACCTGCAAACGGCACTTCGGCGTCCCGACAGCACCGCTGCTAAAACCATCTCCCGGCCAAGGAGGGGGGCGGCTGTGGCCAATAACAAACTTGCCTGCCCACGGTCCAATGGCAACAACGGGAGAAATAATAACCGCGCGCTAAACCACATAATACCTGCGCGCTACCACGTGTCCATACACCAGAACACCAATACTGTATGAGTGCGTCTAAAAATAAACATTATTAACCAACCGTACCGTTTTTCAAAATTACCGTGGGAAATACATTAAATTCTCACACTTACCATCCCACATATTTTTATTTAATAAACCAGTACGAAACATTGATAACCAACAAACCAAAATTTTCTCGAAGTACGAGATGCAACCATAAAAATACCGCGGGCATAATTTATAAAATTTAAACAAATATTTTCGTAAAATATTTAACCCAATTATGCCTGGAAAATCAAATTTAAAACCACGTACAAATACTACCAAAATACACTTTGCTCATGCATAATAAATTAAACCACAATACAATTCATAATTAAATCAAACCACATGAGCATAATTTAAATACCAATTTAAATACCAATTAAACATAATTAATTGCCCAAAATAATTTTTGAAGGTGGGTCACTCACCTGGAGCACGCAATTAAACCATGATCCACCATGGGATCAATTCCACGACTCACCGGTGCTCCGAATCGAAGCTTGAGCGATGAGGATTACAAATCCGGTCTCCATCGACCCTAATTCCGCCGGAGGTGGCCGGAATTTGCCCGGAAAGCTTCGGCCGGTTTTCAATTCCTCGTATCTCGCAAACCGCTTCGAATTTTTGAGATTGGAGGCCATATTTGGACTCAGAGGACCCAAAATAGGGGGAGAGGAGGCTTAATTCAAACTGGGCTGGCCGGAATACGGCGAAATCGCCGGAAAAAGTTAACCGGCCGCCGCGACTTCGCCGGCCCGATCTGGGCGCGTCGCCAACCGGCCGACAGCCAAATTTGGCTAGTGAGCTCGCCGGCATGTGGGCTTGGATGGTGGCCAACGCATGTAGCGTATGGGTGGCCGGAAAAGTTAAACACGGGAGAGAGAGAGAGACGGCCGGTTGGAGAAAATTCCTCTGGTTTTTTGATGGCTCGGGGAAGAAGGAAAGGAAGGGAAAAGAAAAGAAAAAAAAAGAAAGAAAGAAAGAAAAAAGAAAAGAGAAAAAAAAAGTGTTTTCCCACGTGGGGAAAAGAAAAGAAAAAGAAAAAGAAAAAGAAAAGAAAAAGGAAAAGAAAAAGAAAAATAATTAAATAATTACATAATAATATTATTATTTAAAATAATAATAAAAATAATTTGATTTTTTACACATGGTTGACATGTGGCTTCTCAACATGGTGACACATGGTCACCTTCAATAAGTCACACGTGGCACATCGTTACGCGTTTAAAAATAATATTAAAATAATACAGTATTTGAAAAACTCTACAAGTCCATAACTTTTAAACCACATGTCCAAATCGGACGTGCCGCTAGTTTACGGACTCGTATCAACAAGCACTTCACAACCATGCATGAGTCAAAGCTCAACCTTGCATGAATAAAAAGTCAACTCCGACACCCCTTGGACAGTTTGGACCTCAACTTGTTTTGCTCATAACTTTCAAACCGTAGCTCCGTTTTCAACATGCTACCAGTCTACGAACTCGTGCCAACGTGTACTTCGTAATGGTACCTCAGTCAACCTAGAATTCCAACTGGGTCAAAAAGTCAACTTTTGACCCCTTCGGTCAACGATTAACAGTCAACCTCGGCCAACGTGCAAAAATTCCGACATGGTTCGGGATGGGGTGTTACACTTACAATAGAATTCTACTTCATAAATACTACAATTGTAATCAAGGAAGCAAGATTATAGATTCTTACACTGTTGAGTTTTATAGATTGAGTGCTAGGAACAATTTAAATGAAAATGAGGAGTAACTTGTTGCTATGGTTTGAATTTACCAATTCAAAACAAGCTTGAATTAGTTTCAATGAATACCTTAAATGATGCCATTATACTATGCCACTAAGGTTGAGAGGCAGTTGCAAGAAAGTATCCCTCGAGCTTTTACCAAATTGAATCCACTTTCTAATTTTTACAAAGACAAGCTTAAGCCTCCAAACTTACATACCAAACCCTTTTGAACAACATACCCTCCAAAAAAGAAACATTGTAAAATGGCTCATAGGGAATCAGAAGCAAGCAAAGTCAAAGGCAAGTCAAACTAATAGCCTTACCAGCAGCCTAAAAATCAACAACCTAACCCCTATGCTCGAGGACAGCCACTTAAATGTTTCAAATGCAATCAACCAAGGTACAAGTCAAATAAATGCCTACTTAGGAAGTAGTTGAACTATGTGGAAAACAATGAGTATGCAGAAAGTGAACTAGCAAACTACGAAGATGCAGTGGGAGATCTAATTGACAACATTGCAATGGTGGATGAAGACAATAGAGAACCATTCCTGGGTATTGTATAGAAATTGCTGCACACACCAAAGCAACCTCACTAGACTCAAAGAAACTCAATCTTCAAAACTAAATGCATAATTAAGGGTAAAGTTTATGAAGTGATTGTTGATGGGGGTAGCAGTGAAAACATAATTTCTAAAAGCTTGGTTAAAGCTATGAAGCTCATTAGAATGAAGCATCCAAATCCATACTTTGTGGGCTGGATTAAGAAGGAATATGAGGTAAAAAAGGCTACTAAAATGTACAAATTTCTTTTCAGCATTAGGGAGGTACTATGCAGATGAAATCACATGTGATATCCTAGATTCAGATGCTTGCCATCTTTGACTTGGCAGGCCTTGGCAATTTAACAATGAGGTGCATCATGATGGGAAAGCTAATACCTGCTCTTTCAACAGGAACAACAAGAAAATTATTCTATTACTTGCCAAAACAACTCTTAAACATCAAACAACCACTTTACCTACTCAAAATACTAAAGCAAACTTACTCACCCTCTCTGGCACAAAATCTACTCATGAAATCAAGAAAACTAAATAATTTTTTGCAATCATAGCCAGTGCCCAACGATTGCCAAAATAGAAAAACCTTATGAAATACCAAAACCAGTCCAATTCCTACTTGACAAATTCAAAACCATTGCTCCTAAAGACCTACCAAATACTCTACACATATGAAAGCCAACATCAAATTGACTTGGCTCCAGGTTCTTCCCTACCTAATTTGCCTCACTATAGGATGAATCCTTAAAAAAAATGAGATTCTACATGGAATTGTGGATGACTTACTGCAAAAGCATCTTAAAGGTTAGTTTAAGCCCTTGTGCAGTGCCTGCCCTACTTGTCTCAAAGATAGATGAAAAACAGAGAATGCATATAGACAGTAGAGCAATAAACAAAATTACTGCCAACATAGATTCCAATACCTAGGCTTGGGGACATGCTAGACAAATTAGGAGGAGCTAAACTATCTTCAAAGTTGGATTTGAGACGTGGTTATCATCAAATTAGAATTAAGTCAGAAGATGAGTAGAAGACAGCTTTCAAAACTCAAAAGGGCTTGTACGAATTGCAAGTAATGCCATCTAGACTCTGCAATGCACTTAACACATTCATGATATCCACTAATCACATTTTGAAACCAGTTATTGACAAGTTTGTGGTTATCTATTTTGATGACATCCTGATCTATGGCAACTCAAATGTGGAGCATCTCAGCCACCTTAAGGTAGTTTTTCAGAGTCTACATGACAACAAGCTATACCTCAATTTGAAGAAATGTGATTTCACGAGCCCTAAACTTATATTCCTTAGTTTCATCATTAACCAATTTGGAATCAAAACAGATCCTATCGAAGTATATGCTATCAAAGATTGGCAACCTCTTAGAATTATTACTAAAGTAAGGAGTTTTCATGGCTTAGCTATATTCTTTAAAAGATCTATAAAAGGATTCAACACCATTACAAGACCTATCATAGATTATATGAAAAAGAAAAACTTTCATTAATGTCTAGATCAAGAAACCAGCTTCCAATTATTGCAATGGAAGCTCAATGAAGCCAAGTTTCAGTTTTGCCAAATTTTGACAAAGTATTTATATTGGAGACAAATGCCTCTAATATTGGAATAAGTGTTATGTGAACTCAGGAAGATAGGTTTATTGAATATTTCAATAAGAAATTAAGTGCAGCAAAATAGAAATGGACAACCTATGTCAAAGAGCTATATGTTTAGTGAGAGCTTTTAAGAACTGTGAACAATAACTTATTGTTGAGGAGTGCATTATTCATAGTGATCACAAGACTTTACAATTCATCTAATCCCAGAAGAAAATTGACCCTCTCATGTAGATGGATTAAATACATTCAAAAATTTCCATATGTATTCAAGCATAAATTTGGGTAACGAATAAAATAGCTGATGCATTAAGCAAGGAGATGACTCACTAATTTTGACTCTATCAAAGACCTCTATCCTAATGATGTAGATTTTGAAAAATATGGTACAAACTGGGAATTCATAAACCAATTAGTGAATTCCATATCTACCAGGATACCTGTAACACCCCGTCCCAAACCACATCGAAATCTGTGCACGTTGACCGAGGTTGACCATTGATCGAGTAGGTCAAAAGTTGACTTTTTGTTCCAGTTGAAATTTCGAGTTGACCAGAGTACCGTGGCGAAGTGCATGATGCCCCGCGTTTGTAGACTAGTAGCACGTCGAAAACGAAGCTACGGTTTGAAAGTTATGGGCAAAACAAGTCGAGGTGCAAACTGTCCAGAATGTGCCGGGAGTTGACTTTTGACCATTGTATAATTTTGTTTTGAATCTTGTATGGTTGTAAAGTACTCGTCAATACGAGTTCATAGACTAGCGGCACGCTTAAATCGGACATTTGGTTGAAAAGTTATGCACGTTTAAAGTTCGCCGGATACCGCAATATTTTATTAGATCTGGCTTAAGTGCACAGTGATGCCACGTGTCATCACCTGATTGGTCCACGTGGGAAGAGAGAGAAAGAGAGAGAGGAGAGATAAAAAGATAGAGAGAGAGACCGACCGGCCGTCGGAATTTTTAAATTTTCCGGCCGATTCACCTTACACGTGCCGGCCAGACGGACGCCCCTCCCCATTTCCGGCAAAACCCCAAAATTTCACGGCCGTTCGCCGCCAGACGCGCCCGGATCGAGGCGGCGAAAATCGGCAGCGATTTTTCCCTCCACCGCCGATTTACCCATTTTCGGCCATTTTCCGGCCACACGAGCCAGCCACTCCTCACCACCTCCTTAAGTCCGGCCTACCCACCAAATTTCACGGCCACCGGACCTCCGACGCGCTGGGATCGGAGCTTTTTCCAGCGAGGGGCCGAAATTCTTCAAACCCCGATTTCTCCGCCGTCCGGCCTCCGTTTGCCTCACCGCCGGTCCCATTGGATTCCTCTCCCCTCGATCTACAAATCTACAAAAAATCTCAGCCAACGGCCTCCGCACGCGCCGCCGCCGGGGACGGTTGCAGGTGACCGCGGCGGCTCGCTGGAAGTTACTGTTCCGATGAGTACCCAGTTGCACCGCCGATCCCTCCCGACTGTGTTCGACCTCCTGAACCCGAATCTGGCATCCGTTTCCGCCAATTCGCGATGGTTTGGGAGAATTGCGGAGTCGAAACCAGAGAGCTTTCCGGCGAGATTCCGACCACCTCGGGTCCGATCACCGGAAATTAAGACCGAATCCGTGATCCTTATCACTCGAGCTTCGATTCGGTATATAACTAGTAAATTTTAGATATCGTTTGGTGTTCGCTCCCCGGGTATCCATTTGGGAGTTACTCGATTAAAATATTAATATTTATGGTTTGGTGTATTGTGGATGTTTTAGGTGCACGTGCGAGTAGCGGAGTCGATCTTATGGACGATCTTAATTGAGATACATGCTTAAGGTGAGTGACCCACCTTTAAATTAATTTTGGAAATTAAATTTGTGATTATTATGTGTGATTTGAATATTTGGAATTCAAATTCTATGTGCCAAATATTTAATTGAATTATTGTGGAATTATTGGTGAATTTATTTTGATTAAAGAAAATATGCATTAAATAAATTTATGCAAATGTGAAAATTATTTTATGGTATTAAGGATTTCGAAATTCTTGTGGTTTTAACATTAATTGGGCATGATTTGATTTTCAAATATTTCAAGGAAAATATTTGTTTATGTTGGTGACTTCAATTTTTATAAAGTATGCCCATGGAATATTATGTGATTTAATTATTATATTTCAAGAATTATTTATGCTATTGGAAAAATGTGGATATTTAAATCGGTGGATTTGGGAGTTGGTGTAGTTGAATTTTTATGTAATTTATGATGTTGATTATAAAGAAATTACGGAGAATTTCCGAGTTCAATTGGATGGAATAAACCCGTTATGTTTATGGAAAATTTGAGATTTTGATATATAAATTAAATATGTGGATTTTATGATTTTTAGATGCCCCGTGCACGTACTGGTGTTCTGTTCATATGTGATATGGTTAGTGTGCACACGGATGTGATTAGCGCGCAGGTGGGTGTGAGTAGCGGCGCGGTGGGACGCCACGCGACCATATGCCGGTTTCTTTCTATAACCTCCTGTCTGGCGGTACCTTGGGATGCTGGGTACTGTTGGCACCATTGGTATATAGTGGGTGCATCAAGTGATTTCAGAACTGGGATTTTAAAATAAATATTTTGAAACTGTATTGGAATTAAAAATATAATTATTACCGTTTCTGGTATTTATTTGATGTCTTGGTTTTCGGGGAATTCGAACAAAAGGGTTTTGTAAAAAGGTTTTAAAAGGGGAACTTTTCCAACGGAGAGAATTGTAAGGGTTTTGAGAGAAATTATTATTTTCAAGTAATTATTATTTATCTACTTTATTACCGTAGTATTATATTGTATAGTAGATATGGTCACTCACTGAGATGATTAGCATCTCATATTTTCAAATTCCGTTCCTCTAGGTACCAGGTTGTCGGTGTTCATCCGGAGCAGACTTGATTTTCATCGCTGTCTTAGTTCATGAAGTACCCTGTTCTTCTTTTATTGCAGTTGTAATATTTCTTTCACTCTTGTTGTATTCTATACTTAGTAATACTTCATGGAGCTCTGTATACTGTATGGGACACTTATATATTTATTATGCACTAGATTACTGTTATTTATTTTGAAGTGCCGAAATTTGTGGAATCAACTTGTAGTATTGTGGGAGGAATAAGGGGATGAATATAGAAGTGTGTTTTCAGTGCAGGAAATTTGTGGTAAGTCCATCCCTTAGGGGAGGTTCTGCCGGATTTTCCATTGGAGGGTCCGGTAGGGTTTCCCTGGGATCAGGGCTTGTCTAGGGTTCTGGTGAGGAATTTTGAACGGGTCCTGACAATACCTGTTCAAAAGGGTTCAACTATGTATTCTTAAAGGGTCATTAACAACTCAATTAATTCAAGAACTACACTCTGGGGGCTTCGTTGCTCATACTAGCAGAGACAAACAATTCCACTGCTTGAATCTCTTGAGATGTCATTCAATTTGTCCAAATGTGTGGGATTTGTCAATCTGCAAAGGAACTTCTCAAAATACTGGATTCTATACTCCCTTACTAGTTTCTAATAATATCTGGTAGGATTGCCAATGACTCAAAAGTAGTTTAACTCAATCTTGGTTGTTGTTGACAGGTTCTCTAAAATCACACACTTCTTGCCTTGCAAGAAAACAATTGATGCTTCTTATATTACTAAGTTGTTCTTCTGAGAATTTGTTAAACAATTGATGCATTTCACCCACAAATAGATGGTCAAATTGAAGTCGTCAAATAGATGGTCAAATTGAAGTCGTCAATAGGACTTTCAAAAATATGATCAGAAGTTTGGCCAATGACAAACCAAAATAATGGGATCTAGCCCTACCACAAGCTGAATTTGCTTATAACTACATGACCAATCGTTCCACTAATTTGTATCCTTTGCTATTGCTAATACAAAAATACCAAACTGGATCCCAAACATTACAGGTAATACTAAGATGGTTGATAAGCTACTGATTTAGCCAATGAGGTTAGCAAAATTCACAACCAAAGACACTCCACCAATTAGAATTAAAAAGCCCAAGCCGATGCCTATCGAAGGTTTCAAACTTTCAACGTAGGGGACTTGGTCATGGTTAATCTACATAAAGAAAAATTCCTAGTGGGTACTTATAACAAACTAAAGAACAAGAAACTTGGACCCCCTCCGCATGCTTAAGTACTGTGAACCAAATGCCTATCAACTTGATTTGCCTACTGATTTGAAGATTTACCCTACCTTCAACTTTGTTGATATTTATACCTATCACCCTCTTGATGCTGCTCCAATTTCCTCATCTTTGCTCATAGTCAAACTTTCTCATGGTGAGGGAGAATGATGCAATGTCGTCATCGACCAGAAGCTTCAAACTCTGTTGAATTTCTTTGTAATTGAGTTATGGTCAAGCTTCATTTTGATTTGGGAATTAGGGTTTTCAAGATAGTCGTTGGCTTGGTTTAAATATTAGTGGGCCACGTGTCTTTGCTTTTTTTTTTTTTTTTTTTTGTTTTACTTAGTCAAACAGTGTGTTTTGTATACTTGGTTAGCATGAAGTCCACGGTTGCGTGACCACGAGAGCTCTTATGTTCTCGCGCCAAGTTATCCTGATGTCTCCATTTTTCACCCCATTATTGGTTGAATCTTGCCACCTTGGCCATCAAGTCGGTTACCGTTTGCTCGAGTTAATATGATATTGTACCATTTTGTTGGTTGTAAGCTTTGCGAAGCTTGGTTTCTCTTTCCAAACTCGAGTCAATATGATATTTTACCATTTTTGTTGGTTGTAAGCTTTGCTAAGCTTGGATTCTCTTTCCTCTGCTTCGATTTTAGTAATTCCAGTGTTCTTCCCCTTTGACTTCCTACGTCAAGTTCCAATTATTATTTTTCATAAAAAAAGAGTTTCAATTATTCTTTCAAAAGTTCATTTATTTGTACTTAATTCATATTAATTTTTAAACATATAATAATACATTAATTTTTGTGATATGAGTTGACAAAGAACGTAATGCCCACTGCACTATTATTTCTCCATATATTTTTCTGTCTTTTATTTATATATTTTGTTGCTAGACCAATAATAATTTTCTTAGCATAATATTAGACCGTAATTTTTATATCTTGTGCTATAAGGCCCATGATACTAAAAATGGACCGAAAATGGAAACAATGCAGGGCATAAAAAATCATTCACCCAAAAAAAAAAAAGGTTAGTAGGGGTAATCCAACTAAAATCTAACCATTAAAATGGACTAAAAGCATCAAGAAGGGCAAATATATTTACATATGGGCTTTATTTGGGTCCACGAGTTCATTAATTTTGTTATTTCATTTTTGTTTCGTATAGCTAATTTGATAAGCTTCACAAAATTAAGTTAATTAATTTCTTGCATAATCCCAGCTCCGTGGACGATAAAAAAAGGGTATAAATTTTGGCATCAAGCAAATAGCTGAAGAGGTTAAATAATTATAATTAAGCATATTTATTAATGTAGATAAATTGAAAATTTGAGAAAAGAAAGAAACCGACAAAGTCCTGCTGTAAAATGCACGCATGTCAGCTTCTGAATCTCATTGACATTCCCCCCACCCACCTCCACCTTCTCATTGAACAGTCTTTCTCATTCTCACCAACACTTAAACCAACCCATCATCTATCTCATCCACATACATCTTTTGTCCAACACTGTAATACATAAATATATATTACCAGATGCTAAACACAAAATTATGGTTTTTTTTTTTTTTTTTTTTTTTTGAAGTTTAAAATTTTCAAAATCTTTGAAAGGTTCCATTTCTAATTTCTTTTTAAAAATTTCAGAACCGCTTTGAAAAAGTTCATCTTTGTTTTTCAAATACGGATTGAAGAATTTATAGGTAACGATCAAAATATGATTTTTCTTTTTTTTTTAAAAAAAAAAATAGAATAACAGTGAGATTTTTTTATTAGATTTTTAATATAAAAAATTAATACATACTTAGATGTATTTAATTAATATTTTTAACATAAATTCCAATTTAATAGTGACAAATAGCAAATGTTTTTCTTTTTATTTTTTATAACATTTTATGATCTGTTCAATAAAAATTAAAAAAGTAAGCAAACAAACTCGTTTAAAAGTTATCCATCTAATGCATTCGCTAATTTAATGATATTTTAACTCAAAATTCGAATTTATCTTAATCAAATTATCAAGACCGGCTTTAGACTTAAAAAAAAAATTATTTATTTGACTTGGATCAATTAACCTTGGTTTGTTACGATCAATTGTATTATAGAAACATTAATTAGGAGGCAAATAATTGGCTATAATTATAGGTTTGAAAAAGGATAAAATCCCAATTATAACCCCGACTAGTAGTTATTAGAGGCAATTTTTAAAATATACATATTTGGAACTTTTTTCCTTTTTTTTTTTTTTTTTCTTTGATAACTTAGAAAAGGAGATTTTGACAGCAAGTGCTGAACCCAGAATATGGGATTGTCAATTATAAGCATCTCCAATTAATTTGTCATGTTCCAAGGAAACAACATATTTAAAAGTTAGGGACAGTAATTGTATTATATAGAAATAAAGTAGTGCTAAAAAAAAAAAAAAACAAAACAAAATCCAAACTCCTTAGTGTAAAATCATAAAAATTTCAATAGCATTTGTACAAAATACCCTTAAAAAAAAAAGACAAAAAGGACAATGGTGTAAAGATGATACTATTTGGACCCATGATTTATTAGAGCCGAGGGAGTGGAAAGAATGAAAATGAGAAGCAGAGAAGTGCAGAGAATTTAATGAATGAAAGTGAAAAAAAGCTGCAAAGTTTACTCAGAAATATACGGCCTACCCATCTTATCTGTGATTTCCATAGATGTAGGGGCAAAGCAAAAAAGCATTAATGGACCTACCTTGTAAATTGAATATCACTACCACTACTTTGTATTTTTCTTTTTGAGAAAAGAAAGGGATGTGTTCCGGAATCCTATCTGAATAAAGTCTTAACACTAAATAGGAGCTTCACACATGTTTCAGTTATTCGTTGACTAGGTTGTTGTTTGGCTTCCTTGAAAAATTAAATTCCGTCTACCATTAACACCTTTCTCATACATAAATTCTTTTATCATTTTAAAGCGAGTTTAGAATACAAAATTTAACCGGATGGAAGTGGAATATTTTAAATCTAATTTAATCAAAAAAATTATAGGAAATTTTTTTTAAAAAAATTATTGTTTATCATCATTAACATTAATGATAATAAATAATAATCACCACTCAAACCATTATTAATATGGTAATTACTAATTTGACTTTTTAATTATATATTAATTTATTTTTGTAAAAATATAATTTGATGAAATAAAATATTTTAGACAACTATTTAAATTGCCAAATATATATGATTCATGTTCATATAACAAAATGATGATTTTAACATTATATATTTTTTTATCAACTTTTAAATTATATTACAAAATAACAATTTAAAATTTAAAAAATGATCAAATACATATTTAATGACATATTAAAATTTTATTTAAAAAAATAATTTTTATCAAAATATAATGATTGATAAATATAACTCTAAAATCATATTGATCTAAGATCTCAACATTCTAATATTAATTTTGATATAAATGATCTTATTTGAACATGATTAAATATATAAGTTGCCCAAATAATGATCATCACTCTCATCAATGATGATAAATAGCATTGTTATTTTAAACTTTTTAATTTCTTTTTTTGTTGCTATGTAATAGTAATACATTTGGTTTGTTATCGTGAAATTTCCATTTGAAAGTTGTATATATAGATACACACACACACATATATATATATATATATAGAGAGAGAGAGAGAGAGAGAGAGTTTTTCTTTTTCTCCTCGCCTTGTTTGCATGTGTGGATTTCTTTTTGTTTTGCTAAACGCGTAGATGTTAGGCATATATCCATAGTTATTTACAATAAAGATAACTTTTCAGAATTTTCTATCTTATAGATCACTAGTATAATTAAATATCATTTTATTTAGAAATGTTACTCTTTGTCTGCTTAAATATTTATTTATCCGTTTCATATATTTTTTTAAACTAATACAATATTATATTAGTGGTAAAACATATGAATGGAAACATGAAATCCTAATCCATTTTATAATTGTTAATATTTGTATTTATATTGGCATATATATATATATATATATCTTTTTTTTATATATATCTCAGGCATCCTTTATCTTCCGGTATATTCGAATCCAGTATAATAAACATAGATGATGGGATGGTACTCAATATCAACTGAACTAACACAGTCACATATATTTCAATAGCTTTTTAAACAAAAAAAACTTTGTATTCTAAAAGAGTTTAAACATACGCAAAAGACTTCTAATAAACAATTTTTTCTAACTAATATATATGGGGTCAATTGGAGAACCTTTTTTTTTTTTTTCTTTTAAGTTATAGTTAATTAGAGAACTTGAGATGATCATCTCTTATCAACGTATACAGTCGTTCTCTCCATAAAGTTTAAAGAAGAAGATGGAATAAAAGTTACATTGTTAAGGGGAGCATTATTGGTTTTCAATAGTTACATCAAATTTACTTGACAGATTAAATAAACTGATCACTTTTGCAAAGTGCATTTACAAATTAGCCGATTTTTTTTCTTCCCTTTTTTTTTTTTTTTGCAGGATCATCATTCCTGCGGGACAGATGTACACACTTTTGTTGTAAGACAGGGGGGTAAAGAGAGAGAGAGAGAGAGAGAGAGAGAGAGAAAGGGGTACAATTGTTTTTGTATATATATATATATATATATAAGTAGGGAGAGCGAGAGGGAGGGAGAGAGAGAGAGAGAGAGAGAGAGAGAGAGAGGAGTCATATCAGTGACAGCTTAATACTGATGTGAGGGGGTGATGGCATGGGATGTCTCTGAAAAGGCAGGATCTAGAGAGATGAGGGATAGCTGAGTGTGAGTGAGAGTGAGAGGGTATGGCCTTCTGGGTGTGGTGTAATCATTGTTTCGAATTGGAGATGATTGATTTCCTGATACCTCCCCACTCAAATCCATGTTCTATGTCTTTTTTTTTTTTTTTTCCTTAAAAAAATGAATTTTTCACATTATTTATTGCGAACTCATGAATGCACCGTAAAAATTTACGTAACGACTGTTTTACTGGTCCTTAACGACTGTTTTACTGGTCCTTACCAATTTCTATTGGAAACACCAATTCAGGATTCAATATAAAATTACCTACGTGTCGAATAATGTATATACACAACTCTTTCTTAGATGAGCTTATATTACTACTACTTTTTACCATCAACTTATGTAATACAATAATTTTTTCCAAAATTACAACCGTTAAAAACAGGTGTAATAAATTTTTATTAATTATTTAAAATTAAATTTAAAGAACACACTTTTCATAGTGATTCTGTTGTTTAGTCAAACATACTTTCAAATTAAATCTTATTAAATGAAGGATAAATTTGACGAATTTATGCTTGCTCTCCCATGGACAAGACTAATTCCATCTCCAACATAAACCCATACTATGTATTTCATAATGCACATGTATCATTAAACCATGGAGGTTCAATTTTATTTTCATATAAAAATTGACTTTACACAATAATTAATTAAACAGGGGACAACAAAAATATACAAACAGTATATATGTTTATAAATCAATCGTTTTATTTATTTAAAAATATGAAAAAAATTCAGCTAAAAAATATTTAAATGTGAAGTTTATAAATTGAGTACTACATATATAATACGTTATAAATTAAATATATATATATATATATATATATGAGACGAAAGATACGGACATTAAATATACATTAAAATTAGTTAGTTTTATTATATATGTTGAAAATATAACTATAATAAGATAATAATATTTTATTATATATAAAAATAAAAAATATTAAATAAATAAAAGAATAAAATAAAAAAAATCTTTCTTATGCACATTATTTTTTTATATTGTTGTAAAGAGAAAAAAAAATAATTAATTTTTTTCTGTTTTATAATATGATAATATGTTTAATACGTGTTTTAAATTTTTTTCTCTAAAAAATGCACATTTTTTCATACATTTGAAATTGATTCGGAAAATAAAAATATTTTTCAAAAATACATACGTATGCATACTATTCATGCATGAATTTATTAATTAGCCTTTACACTATATTGAATTACCAATTTTTTAAAAAACTTAAATCATTAGAAAATGAACTACTATTGCATTTACATATATTATTTTTTAACATTCCATAAAACATTGGCTTACAATGTGCAGGCTTTCATTAACCTATAATTATGTGCAACATTATATATTTAAAATAATATAAATTTAATAATAATTCACATTTCAGTAATTTAAATTTTTTTTAAAAAAATAATAATTCAATTTGATATTCAACAATTAGATATCTATGGCATCCCTTGTTAGAAATTTGACCACTACTAAAACACATGTTGAATCCAAAAACTCAAAAGTTAATTGGGCCTACGTATGAATGGAAATATTAAATGATATTATAAGAGCATTTTCGATGGTTCTCTGTCTATTTAAAAATCATTTGTTATATTAGATAAATAGATAAGGTTTTAAAAAAAGCTTCTCCAATGGTTCTGTGTATTAGTTCTGTCAAGCTGATATGGCAACAAAAGAAATAAAAACTGTGAAAAACATTGTCTACTTCTAGAAGTTCTATTAGACGTGCTGAATAAGCATTTTATTATTTTTAATAATTTTTGTTTAAAAAAAATCCTACTTAAGTTTTTGATTTTTTTAATTAGATATAATTTTAAAATAAAAAATTACACATTAGCATTTCAGAAATTTTAAACAGAACCCATTGGAGATAAATTGTATAAAATATTATTTATTAAATAGAAAAAATACCATATAAGTATGGACAATTTCCAAAATCAATACTACATAGATTCCAATAAAAAGAATCAGTGGAGATGCTCTAAATATATATCTATTCATTTTATACATTATAAATATAATGATAATACATCTCTTAATAGTTAAATGTTTTTGAAAAAATGGTAATCTAACTCATCAAAATAGAATCCAATCAAAATATGTGTTATCTAATTTTGAATGATACACTAATCCATAACACTCGTAGCAACAATTATATATGTTCTTCCTATCTCGATATTCTCAGTTATAGCCTCTTCCGTATACCTCCTGCCTCTCACTATTTCTCTACCCCCCCTTTTTTTTTTTCTTTTTTTCTTTTTTAATCGGAGAAAAAATGACAATAAAAAAAGGCTTGCTGGTTTGGCGTGTAAATGTTCAAATAGCCATAATAACATTTTTGTCCCATTCAGTCTACTACCTCAAATTTTGCTGCAATGAACATGTTATGTCTCAGAGAAGTTTATTTTACATTTTTATATACTTGGACATAATTATTAATTATTTGTTCCTTTTTCTACCATCAATATGTTTGATTTATTCATTCATTTAAAATATGGTTAAGTATTTAATTTGTTCATTCATTTAAAAATTAATTTTCCATTGAGATTAAAAAAAAATGAAAAAGAAAAAAGAAGAAGCTATCAATTTAAGGGTTCTAAGACATTCGAATTTAATAATTTTCCAAATTTAAAATTTTATTAGAGCTCCATGCAGCATTAAAAGTTCAAAAACCATGCATATTTTAACAGATTAATCAAGTCAATAACAAATTGTGCTCATTATCATCATCATCTATCATTTATATGTGTATGTGTCTAATTATAAGCTAATTAAACATGTTAAACAACATTATTACTACCATCTCTAGGCCTTGTTGTTATAGGTTTTTGAGTTTAGACTAGTAAGTAGAAAAGCATATAAAATGCATTGAATAAATGAAAAATTCACATCAATTCATCATGGTAAGTATCTTGGTGAATATTTATTCACTATATAATTAACTCAGTAATTAAGTTTAAAGCCCAAATGTGGAAAGGAATCTTTGGGAAAAGTCCCCAAATGTGTTTTCCTTATTTTTTAATCTTGTAAATATATTGTGATGTGGAGCCAAAGCCAAAGCTAAAAGAGCAAGTTGGTGAAAAAAATTAAGAATATAGAAGACTGAAACTTTTTCTTTCTCTTTTTTTTTTTTAAAAAAAAAAAAAAAGGATTGATGAAAGATGAAAATGGATTAATGGGATGTAATCTGAGTGGCATAATGACCACCTATAAACAGAGACAAAAAGAAATGATGTTTGTTTGCCACCCCAAAGCCCTTCTCCAACTTAAAAAGCCAAAAGAGAAAATAAAAAGCCTCTTTTTTCCCCAAAATATTTTTTAAAAAAAGAGATCGCTGTTCATGATGCAAGCCATTCTTCTCATAGTACGTACCGTTCTGACGTCAAACCCACGTTAGCTCCACGCAAGCAATGAACTCGAACCTAAAAACCTAAAAATATTATAACACTATTTTATTTTTATGTTTTTTTCCTTGTAACCTTTTTCCTCCATAAAAAGAATATAGAAGAGAAAAAAAAATACTATTTTTCATGAAAAGTTTATATGTTGAAATAAACTTAAATTTCAATCGATGAAATGCACCATTTCATTTTCGTTGTTGATTAAAAAAAGATCATCAGAATTTCAAACCACAATAAAGAGGGTAGTTAGTTTACTTATGAATGAGATTGTGCATTTTATCCTTAATGGTGTGTTTTAAGCTTACAAAAAAAAAAAAATTGATGAACATAAAAATTAAAAAAAATATATATTGAATGGGATTAATTTGTGCATTTATACCTCTTTTATTTTTTTAGTTTTATTTATTTTTCTTAAAAATTCCTCTTCAGTGGGTTGTCTGCTAGAGGGCAGTCAAATCGTTTGGAGGAATGAGGATCAACCACGGCCAAAGCAGTTCTCAGTAACCCCCTCCTGTTGATTTTTTATACTTTAGTCTAATTAATTTTTTTTCTTTATTTTTAAAATAAAATAAAGAATAAAATTTTTTGTTATTTTCACATAGAAAATAGAGAATAAAGAAAAAACTTTAACTTAAGAGAATTAAAACACTTATAGAGTGATGCAGATTTCTAGCTGGCAAAACAAAATTTTCATTTTAAAAAAAAAAAGATAATAAAAAAGAAATACATACATACATACTTTATATATATATATATATATATATAAAGCCACGTAGAGAAGCACTAGCAACAACAAGAGGCCCGATGGCTAGTTAAAAAAGTCTTTTCTAGTAGCGTCTTCTATCAATGAAAAAAGCTATCATGACAATGTCATTCTTAAATTTTAGTATTTGGTATGTGCTTGAAATTTAAATGCCACCTTTATACATATAACATTCTAATGGACAAAGAATTTTCCAACTCCCAAATTATTATTGGATCCATATTTTTCAAAAATTAGCAATGTACTTTAATTTGGCAACGCTATTAGCAATGTATTTATTTTCAAAATTACTATAGGATCCATATTTTTCAAAATTATCAATGTCATGTATAAGAAATTGGATTCTAGAATTTAAAATCCTTTCTTTTGGATTTTGAAAAATGCAGTCAAGAACGGGAATCTTTTGATATATATGTTCAGAATCTCTGATGAGTTTCATCCAAGTGTAAAATGTATCTTGATGTTTGAAAGTTGGATAAGTTGGCCCCCCTCCCCACCTTTATGCAAGGAAATTCTACCGAGGGATATTAAAAAAAAAATTAAAAAAAATTGGTGCTTATTTTGGAATACTAAAAAGGGGTGAAAAATTATGTTGGTTGTTTGGTAATTTCAGAATTTTTGAAAGTGCCAAATGAATGTAGAAAAAGTCCCAGAAACAATAAGATCACAATTTAAACTGCCCACACACCATAAATTAAAAATAATAATAATAATAATAATAAACTTAGTGCAAAACATATATATATATATATATATATATATACATATATATGCACAAATATAACCTATTTATGAGTCAAATCTTAAGTCATTCCAATTGAAGAATATTGATGCAAAAATAATTTTATCTTACATGCTACATAATTCATCATTACAAGTCCCCCCATATTGCAAGGCTTTAATTGTCCAATACTAACCGATTTTGGACACTGTCATCATTTGATGTCCTAAATTACACTCACTGCCACTATTTATATCAACAGCCACGCTTCTTAGTTCAAATATGAATTCCCCAATCGAAGTTAATCATTTTATCCTAGTTTAACAAACGGATGAAGTACAAAGAATCCATTATTATTAAATAATAGCTGAAAAAAAAAATCCGGTTAGCAAAATTTTGTGACCAATATATCAACAAAGGCATTGGTCCACATAGATTTTTTTAACTGTGGGAAAACAAAATAAATAAATAAATAAAAGGTATCCAAGTAGTTTATAATGCATGAAAAAAGAGAGATGATGGCAATATGATGGCAATACTATGTGTTTGGTTTGGAATTTGGGAAATGGGGTTAGATTGTGGGGTTGGGTAAAGCATTATTAAAAAAATTAATAATATATATATATATACAAATTTAAAAAAAATTTAAAAAAAAAGAAAGTTAAATTTTTTACAAAAGGGAGATTAGAAAGGTGAGAAGCTTTTTTTTCTGCAAAAAGTCAAATAGGGCCTCTTTCACTAATCATAATGATATCTTCACCGCCGATGCAGAGAGAGCTAGAGGAAGATTTGCACCCAAGATTCATCATCATTGCCTCTCTTATATTTCTTTTTGGTACCCAAAAAGAAACCCTAGAAAATGATAGATATATAAAATCACCCTTTTATTCCCTTCTCCTTTTTCTCCTCTCTCTCTCTTTCTGTTTGAAAGATTTGGAGGTGAATGATAATTTTTCACTTTGTGTTTGTGTGCACTTTGCAATTTTAGATTTTTTGTTCTATTATTGTGCACTCAAAATCTGTGTTCACTTTTACATATTCCTTTATAGAGTCATGTTGTTGGGCAAAGAAATGGTTGCACACACTTATCATGCTATTAGCACAGAAAATTAACAATGTTTATGGTTAACAGCCAAAATAGGCCTCCTTGTTGCTTCACATCTTTTTGTCCTGTATTTGTTGACTCCAGTACTTAAACAGTAAAATTCCACTAGCCCATGAGAGGCACAGATATTCCATGCTTTTGAGGTCAAATGGTAACATGTGCTTCACTACATGAATATAATATAAATTTTATTATATACGAGGTGTTATCTCCTAGCTAATGCTAGCTTCTTAGCGTCTAATCGCATGCAAATTCAGATGAAGTATCTCATAAATTACTTATAAACATTTGTTAGTTGTTCAGTGGAAAATTACTTTGATTTTTTTTGAGAATTCTCTCCCAGTTTATATTGAAAATATAATCACATGGTCGTTAGAATTATATCTAATTTAAAGGGAAAAAAGATGGGGTGCTTTAATTCCATGATTTTACTTATATAGGAACGCGTTGATATACCAAAACATAAAGATTGTGATTTAACCAATTAGATTTTCAATTTTTAAATATTTTGCAAGGCTCTTACCACTTGTCAGTATATCTTCGAAAATAAAGTTAATATTTATTATATATTATATTAATAAAAAATCCAAACCACCAACTTCAGTTGAATGTTAGAAGTCCTTGTAGTTAGTAGTACTGGACTACACTTTTCTGCTTTTGGTAGTTTTATTTAAACCATGTCTTCTTTTTCATTTATTCTAAATATTTACTCTTTTTCATTCTATTCTGTACATAACTGTATACTCAACAGTGTCAGTGGAAGCTGATTTTGATTTCTTTAATACTAAACGCTCCCTTCATTTCAGTTTGCATATGGGATATTTTGAGATGAAAACCTGGGAAAGAGTTTTTTTTAATGGGAAAAAAAAAAAAAAAAAAAAGCACACACACACACACGCGCGCACAGAGACAGAGAGAGCAAAGGAGAGAGAAGGAAAAAGGGAGAGAAAGTAAAGACGGAAAGTCATATTGGTCATATTATTATTTTTTGTAGGTAATTTGTTACTTTCATAGCCTTATAAGGAACTCTCTCTTCGTATGTATCCAATCCTTTCAAGTTTTCTAGAGAGAGATACCCTCTGCTATATCAATTTCTCACATTTTATCTCCTCCATAAAAACATAATAAAAACTTCTTCTTTTTCTTCTTTCCTTCTTCTTTATTTCTGATCTTTGTTCTACACCAAATTCTCTAATGGCTTCCACGTCCCAAGCCATGCTTAACCAAAGCTTGTTTGAAGAAGATCATCAAGAATCTCATCCGCAAGTGGGTTTCTTTTCTTTCCCTTCAAACTTGACCTTACCTCCATTAGCATGCCAACAGTCTCTCAAAACCTTCACTTCCTTACCTTGTGACGCACCAAATCCACAACCACCTTCCATTAATCCCTCTGAAACCCTACTCTCCTCTCTCAAGCATAGAGATAATCAAGATCAAGATCATTTTGGAGGACCCCATCTCCTTTCTTTACAAAGATCAAGCTCAAATCTATGGTAAAAAAAAAATCTCAAACTTTTATAGATTTTTTTAGAATCTTTCATGCAAATAATTCCTCATAATATATATATCATGCAAAAAATATTTTGTTGTTGTTGTTGTTTCTTTCATTTTTCTAGGGCATGGGGAGAGGTGAATGAGTGCTTGAGCAGCAAAAGATCATGTGGTGGAGATGATCATCATAATCATAACCATAATCATCACCATCATCATCATATTGGGGTTTCAGCTCTGAAGATGAAGAAGATAAAAGCAAGAAGGAAGGTTAGAGAACCTAGGTTTTGCTTCAAGACCATGAGCGAGGTTGATGTGCTTGATGATGGATACAAGTGGAGGAAGTACGGACAGAAAGTGGTGAAGAACACACAGCATCCCAGGTTAGACAATTCAGATTTTACTATTTATCTCTTTATCATTTTTTTGCTATTTTTTTTCTTTTTTTCTTTTTTCCTTTTTCTGCTTTAATCACTTGTTCAAGAAAAGTTTGTCACATTGGATTTTAGCTCTAGTTGTACCCCATACACACATGCTTTTCTTCTTTCCTTCTCTCTCTCTCTCTCTCTTTCTCTCTCTCTGTATCATTATTGTTTTTGTTATCATTATCATTAGGCTTTTACAGGACCTTAGTGCAGGAGATCTTGATGAGTTAAATATGCATACCAAAATATTTATCATAAATAATTTTTTAAGGGAAAGGAATTATGATGAGTATCTCAAAGAACAAATTATGAGTCTCAAAAGATAAGAATGGCAATGGATTGTGTAGCCCACGATTTTGCTTAATCATCGGATCAATTATTTACAGCATTATGAAAGCAGATTTCAGAGAAAGACAGAAAATTAATTTTGTTAATCTCACATGCCTGAAATTAAGCTGGACACCTTGCCATAATTACTTCCCTAATTGATTTACCTTTTCTTTGATTGGGTAAGTTCGTTCATAATGCCAACAATATATCCTAAAAAAAGGAAGGAAATTTCATAGGTTTCATGCGCTGCATATCAATCACAAATGTTTTAATTATATGAAACATTAATTCAAAAAGTTCGATGGCGATCAATTAAGACTAAGTTCATAAAAATCCAATGACTACTTTTTAGAAATTCTTCAAAGTAGCGAGACTAAATTACACTTCATGATTAGTTATAGAAAAATGTAGTACTTTTGCATGTAAAAAGATGACTTGGGGTTATGGCTTTGAAGCTATGTACTGTACTTCTCACTTCTCTTTTCTTCAATATATTTTTATACATATATATATATATATATATATATATATATATATATATATTTGTATTGGCATAAAGATATTTGAATTCAAGCACTATGTATCGGAAACAGTGGATTTAGCTATTGGATTGTCCCAAGAGGATAATATAGAGTTATTGCTAGGATTTTTTTTTTTTTTTTTGGGAAGTTTGCTTGGAATTTTATAATAAGAAACTAGATACAATATAGTATAGAAGCTTGTATCTTAATTACTATGCATAAGCATATATATATATATATATATTTTTATGTGTTTCTTATGAGCTTAATGTCCGAGCAGTTCCACACCTTTTTTTTTTCCCCCCTTCTCTTGTATTATTTTGGATAAAATTGTATGATTACTGTTGTTCTAATTTTCCAAACTCATGTAGAATTTTGTCAAGTCCATCTTACCAAAGTCAAGGAATAATTCTCAGAAATGATTTGACTCTTTGAACTAGAGCACCTGTCTGGGAACTAGTGGACCATGCCATTGGATTGTTCCAAAGGGGGTATTATAGGAGTTATTGCCAGGAATTTATAATAAGAAACTAGAGACCCTACAACACTAAAAGAATTTCACTTTCCATAGTATAGAAGCTTGCATCTGAATTACTATACGTAAGCATATAATTTTTTATGAGTTTCTTATGAGTTTAATTTCCAAGCAGTTGCATATTCTTTTTTTTTTTTTTTCCTCCCTTTTTTTATTTATTATTATTATATTATTATTATTATTATTATTATTATTGATAAAATTGTATGATTACTGCTGTTCTTATTTTCTAAACCCATGTAGAATTTTGTCAAGTCCATCTTAAAAAAGTCAAGGAAAATTTCTGAGAAATGATTTGACCCTTTGAATGTCTATATCCTGCATAATCATATATACATGCCTTATATTATACATCGTGGTCTCTCTTGCCTTCAAGATAACAACGCTTAAAGTCAAAAGTAATGTTCTCAATTTATATAGGAATAAATTGTTTTACTTCCTTTGGAATAGATAGAAATGACCAGGAAACAAAAAAGAAAAAAGTATGAGAGAGATAAAACTAGGATAAGAGAATGGCTTTATAATTACAAGAACCATTTCTATAGTATCTGTGAAATTATTACCTCTAAACTAAAGCATAAAACTCTGAGGGTAATAAATTAATTTCTGGATGCATTTCCTAATTGATTAATATTGCTTCAGTATTTGGTCAAACTTGAGTCAACTGGTGCAGTTTCCTCTGATCAAACATAATCACGATAAAATATTCATAAATATGAAACTGCATGTGAGGTAGTGGCACTCATAATTAGAGCAAAACTCGTTGTTTATGTAATGAAATTTTAAGTATGAATAACACCCACAAGGATAATTAATTCCCTTTGTGTACATATGTGTCTCGTATGGTGCAAATCTATTATTTATGGATAAATTTCTCAAATATTATTTGTTGTAAATTTTTCATTTTATCAGGCCTAATTATGGCCATTGAATTTTTCACATGATTTTATTATAACTTTTGAGTACGATTATGAATGCGTGCCAAAAAAAATCCAAATTGTTTATAATTAGTATTGTCTTTTGCTCTTGTGGGTCCTTGATCACATTTTGTTTTTTGTTTGTGTGAGAGTCATCATTGTCTTTTTCTTTACTGAGAAAATTCTTAACTGTGAAAATAGGGTGTTCAGAAATGCTTTTTAGGGAGTGATCTGACATTTTCTTGGAAAGACTACTTTCATTACTATTTCCTTATACACAAAATGGCTTTTTCGTAAATTTCATGACCACATATATATATATATATATACATATTTTTTATGCCATCCGTTATAACTTTCACCGCTTTCTCATTCCTAAGTGGATCGAATATACCATGTCAAATTCTAGTTCTTTCATTTTATTTTCTCATGTCATACAATATGCATGCTTATTGAAAAACGATTCGTTACAAAAACTTAAAAAGTAGTTGAAAAATGTTTATCATTGTATAATCACAACATGTATGCTTGGTCATCTTTTGCGCTCATTTGGATTTTTATATGTATGTTAATACTCCCTTTCATATAAAAGCTTGATTATCTCTTGAACTCATTTGGACCTTTACATGCATTCATGTGTTTTTTGTTTTGAGCTGTTGTCAAGTTTTGAACACAATCTCGTAACTCTCTTGCTTTAAGACTAAGTTTTGATTTTCATAAAATCCTTAGCAGCTTGTAGAGCAGCTGAGATTTGATTTATAAGTGTGCACAAATATGCTATATATATACCATGTCATGATATATAAATTTCTCTCTTGTACCAAACCAGAATTGTTTTGCAGTTTGGATGCATCAAGTTTGGCAAGTTTTTAATGTTTGTTGTGATGGATGTTGCAGGAGCTACTATCGATGCACGCAGGACAATTGTCGCGTAAAGAAACGAGTAGAGCGACTAGCCGAGGATCCGAGGATGGTGATAACAACATACGAAGGGAGACATGCACATTCTCCATCGCATGATATGGAAGACTCACAAGCTCCATCTCAGTTGAATAACTTCTTCTGGTAGTACCTACTATATATATATACATGTTTTATATATATATATATATATGGTCACAACTCCTCTATATATATATGTCCATCTTCTGCACTGTGCTTGTGTATGAGCCTTTTTTGGCCAGTGTCTCTTTAGACAGTGTTGGACAATAAAAATTAAATGTGTTTTCTGAAACGCCCTTTTCATTTTTGGGCTTCCTCTTGTTATAATGTTTATGCAAAATCATCTTTCAATAAAACCTTTGATAACTTTCAACGTGTAGATTCTTGGTGAATATGATCTCTTCTTATTGTTTATCATTTTTCATATTCGAACTAAGGATGAGAAGGCCATAAAGTAGATCAAATGTGTCACGTGTAACCAACAAGTTTTATAATTTTTTATTTTTATTTTTCACTCAAAATATTTCCCTCAAATTGGATTATATATATAACTTTGATACGTCGAGAAGAAGTTCACCCATTATTTCGCAGATTTTGCTGACGTAGTGGCAAATCTAAAAGCCTAGATTTATAGCATTTGTCACAACGTATGGTTTTCAATATTAGGTTACTTTTTTTTCTTTTTGATAAAAATGTCACGTGAAATATATTCTCAACATTATCTAAATTTTATATAATTAACTAGATATATATGTATACACGCACAATATGTTCCTTAATATTTCAGCAAATATATATATATATATATATATATTTATTGATGATATATATATTATACTAACAACTTTACTATTTGAATTTCATAGATTTGTTTAGTTGGATTGACCTATCTCTAAAAATTGTCACTCAGTTTTAGTTTAAACTTAAGCAATAAGCATAGATCAAGATATATATATGTGAATTCAACAAATTATTAAAACGAAGAAATAAAACAAGCATAGGTGTAGATTCTTTTGGACAAAGTCTTTTGAATTCATGAAACTTGAAAAGCCAGTAATTTATCCTGTTGAGGTGACAAGAAAGAATGTATAAGAAAGAGACCCTCCAGTAGGAAAAAGCTAAATAAGGACAATTTCATGAACATGGCGTGCACTTTGTACAACTATTGCAATGAAAATTAAAATCTCTAAGCAAGGACTTATGTGACTTTTCTTAAGGTTCATCTATTACAGTCATTCCAGTAATATAGAATCTAATGGTCATAATGGATGGATGTAATGTATATAAGATAAAGTGTGTGTATATGAATACAACCAGGCTCACATTAGATGGATCTAATTGTTTTACCATCAAAACTTTCTTTTGTTTACCATTGAATCATTTTAAAAAATAAAATTAAAAAATACATTCAAAATTTATTGGATCTCTATATGCATGATTTATTTTTTTTAATAGAATTTAGTATGTATTACTAAATCCTAAAATTATTAAATAATTTTTAAATCATAATCAGGATTGAAAAAAATAATGAATGAACATGCTAAAACTGTATGTATATAGTCCTTTTATTGGTTGGATTCCATTATATATCTTCCTGGTGGGATCAAAGGATTATTATTTATGGAGGGTGTTTTATTGAGAATGATTATTGCGATGGCCCATCCAGAATCAACCGACCCACGCCAAGGGCTTTATTGGCTCCACCCATGGTTATATTGGGCCTGACAAGTATATGTTTGTCTCTATGCAATTCTTTGCTGACAATCAGAATATTTTCTTGCATAATTAGGGCTATGAGATTATTTCATCCGACAGAGATTGGAGTATGTTCTTATATTGTTAATCAAAAACAAAAAAAAAACCATCAAAACCCTCTTTACCAACCAGACTCCCCAAAAATAAATAATTAAAATAAAATTATCTTCCTCTCAAAAGGGAAAATTTTACACCAACTTGGCCAAATTGAGCTATCATATTCACAAATCAAGGAATTAACAAAAGTTACAAGGAAGCCAAAAAATAAAAAATAAAAAAATGAGACAAGACAAATTTTTTCTTTTCTTTTCTTTTTTTTTTTTTAACAAAAATGACACATTGCTAATGCAAACAATTCTGTAGTTTCGATAGAAAAGTTTTAACTACCATTTTTGCATTTCCTTCACATATAATAGATTTCAATCATTACCTAGCTGCATTTTTAATTATTATTAATTAGGCTTTTTGACCGAAAGAAAAAGAAGAAAAAGAAAAAGAAGTTAATATATATTAAGATTATTTTTTATGACAAGAAAATTCAAGATAATAAGCTAGAGATGAGCATCACTGTTCAGCTTCTTCCAGGCCTTTAATCTTTCTCTCACAAGGCCAAGCCTACCCAAGGCAATTTGGTAACCCATAATTTTAGAGGACTTGACCCAACTCAGCCATAGATTTGCCAAGCCACTGCCTGTGATGATTTGGGTTTCTTAAGTACACTCCTCTTCTAAATCTCTTTTTATTTATTTATTTTTTTTTTTCTAGCGAAACCAACAAAACTTTTGCTATTTGCAAAGGGCTCTTTTGTTACTGTTTTTCTTTTTTAAGAGATTTAACATGTTCAAAATCACTATTATGATTACCATTTCTCGAAAGAAAATACGCTTATAAAAATGGCATTCATTTTGTAATCAGTTCGAAATAGTTTTCAACTTAGTGTTTGTATTTTTTTTTTTCTTTAAGATTTTAGCTAATTGAGCAGCTTAACTATCACTTATAAACACATATGCCAATTGTATACAATTTAAGTAGAATCTTTATATAAAAAAATAATAAAAAAAAAAAAGACCAAAAGCATAAACCATCAATCAAGGAGTAAGTTTATCAATTAATTTTCTAATCAAATGGCTATACAACATGCCAATAGTCCTCTCTCCTGTCCTGCAACTTCAGAGAGCAAGTACTCTTTGAATTTTAAAAAAAAAAATCCAAAGAATGCCAATTTCCTTAAGAATTTTTTGGGCCTAAAGGTTGGTCTAAACTAAACAATAATTGGTGGGCTATGTATGGGAAATTGGGCTCATTTCCTTCGCCCTCTTCATCTTCTCCAAATCTCCAAGAATGATCCATGTTACCCTTTCAGGCCCAATTTACTATTGTGCAAGCCACCATTCAATAATGCGGTTGAAGGCATTCCAACTTGTGAGCTTATAGAGCCCAAAGAACGGAGAATAATGGGTCCTGTTCCTGTGATCTCATGCCTGACCAAAACCAAATAATCTTCTTTTCTGATCTTGTTCAGAATCATAATGTGAATATATGCGAATATTAATCGAGTTAGAGGACAATTCTCTTTGCACAACATGAGAAATATCCTTAAGGGAGAGAGGTTTCAAATGTCACATACACATATATTTTAGAACCAAAAAAAAAAAAAAAAAAAAGGGTTAGAATTTATTTTTATTATTATTATTATTATTGATTTATTTGTATGATTGACACCCGGTTGCAATTATACGTAAAAACTGTACCTTTGTTTTCTTTCATATGACTTTCCCATGGCAATTTACAGATTACCTTACTTTTTTCCCTCCTCATAAAACAAACCCTTTTTGTACATATTTGGAACCCATATTTTTCTTCTTCTTTTTCCAAATTAGGATTTTCTTTCTGTTTGTGGGTCTTTATTTATTTATTTATTGGAAAACAGAAAGTTCACGGAGGATGAATACCTAAACTTGCACTGCATGGTATGAAAATGAAGGAGGTTTTCTATCTCAAATGTGGAGCCCATATTCATTTTCAACCATACCAAAGCATTGGCAGTACGTTGTACGGAGTGCTATCAGCCTGTTATCGTGCATTTGTGAGCATTGATTAGACCATAGTAGTCAGCCACTGTCTATACATTTTCTTGTTCAATAATATAAATCCCACTTTCAGCTAAAAAATAATATAAATCCCACTGCTATTATTTTATTATTATTAGTATTTGTTGTTGTTGTTGTTGTTGTATCAATTAGATTCTGTAAGATTATAAGGAAACAATTAAACAGTAAAAGCAATCTCTCATTCCCAAGAACATAACATGAATTTGATCTTTATTTAGAACTTGTGTTCTTAAAAGATGACTTTGAGGATATGCATATTTTTATCAATTCAGAAGGATCCATTCATTACTTCCATCTGATACAGAAATACTTAAATGAAATGTCTACAAATATGATATTGTATTTTCTTTTACTGTTTATTTGACAGAAATCCTTATTTTCCTTATTTTTAATTATTTTTGTTTGTAATTTTATTCTTCCAGAGGAAATTAATTAATCAAGAGGCAAGATTTTGATTATGAACGAATAATCTCTGTAAATTATATTTACTAAATTGAAGCTACTTTTTAAGTATTTACACAAAACTACATTTTCAAAAAAACATAATTATTAAAAAAACAACTCTTTTTTTTTTCTTTTTTTTTTTTACTATTCAACTAAAAGATCTGACAATGGCTAGTGATATTAATAGATCTTGGTTGGACTGCATTTGTAGCTAAACTATTCCACTCCCCTAATTTATAACATGTCCAAAAAAATATTAAAACACTAAAAGAAAATATATATATATATTATATAGGCCTAAAAACCATGTGCATGGCATGAAGAAGCTGTGACCAGATGATCACTAGTTGTATTACACACCAACCCAATATTGTTAGTTGGATAAGGTTTAATGAATATCAATATTATTCAATCAAGGCCACAGCTCCAGAAAATAAATGAAAAGATTTGAGCAGAGACATATAAAATCTTCAAATTGCAAAAATAAAATAGATTTATAAGTTTTGCCAACTCAATATAGTAGTTCATCCCAAAAACTATGTATATATATTTTTAATATAATAGAATAAGGTTTACATAAGGAGTCAACTACTCAATTATTGCAATCTGACCCAAGAATTAAATTGAAAATTATCAATGCTGGCTTTTGCTGGCAATTGAACACAATTCTTGCTACGGGTCCCAAAGTGGCTCATCTATACATATAATGGGGTCAAGTTGATAGTATCTTTTTTTTATCCTCTTTTTTTTTTTGGGGGGGGGAAAATTAAAAAATAAAACAGGAAAACTTGTTTTCCAAATTAAACTTTTCTAAAACCTATGTATATGCTGGCAAGTCTAATACAGTTACATATATTTATATTATATACATGTGTGCATGTATGCATTTTTTTTTTATTATATATGAAATTCTCAATAAAAATCATAAAATATAGTTTTATTGGCACGTGTAATATTTTTTTAATTAAAGATATACTCACCGATCCAATTTAGGAATAAGCAAAATGAGACCAATGACATTAATCAAGTTAAGGGGTTAATTTGTTTCCAAACAAAAAATTGAAGGGGCTAATTTTATGATCTATCATCCATTTTTACTTATTTACAGCCTTCTTCTTCTAAACTTCCTTGAGTAACCCCTGTGTTACTTTTTATTAAAAAATAATAATAAGCTATTAGATATGATAATTCGTACTCATTTTATTATAATTAACAAGAGGTCATATCTATATATAAAGAGGCTAAAGTTTAATTAGATAAATTATAATAATTTTTTTATTAGCATTAAAATCTTAAATAAACAGTAGATATTTAATATTTTTATAAGTTATATGTAATAAAGTAATAATAATTGACAATATATATATATATATATATATACACTTGACAAGAACACCATACACATAAAGTTCAAAAGACGTAAACAAAGCTCATGGGTCTTGTTACTTTTTGGAGTGTTATACAAGGACAAAAACCAAGTTGGTGCACATTACGTAGACTATGGAGCAATAAATTTATTTGGGTTGGTCTATTTCATGTAGTTACATATGCTTATCTAATTTTTTAATATTCTTGTTTTACTTGAATATTATTTTACAAATATTATATTATATTATATTTGGTGATTAATGTATTTAAAATCATTATTACAAGACAAAACTAAACAAAAAAATAACACACATAAACATATCCACGTGAGTCCTGCTAACTTCTACGTTAATCTTACCAAGCTCACTAATACTCCATATTTTAGCACGTAATTCCAAAAAAATAATAATAATTATTAAAAAAAATTGGACTCAATTAGGAATTTATTAAAAATAATAGGAAATTATTATAAATACGTAAAAAGTCGGGTCCACCTCGAAGAAGAAGCTAAGACTAAGACAGAGCTTCCTTGAAAGTTCACCCCTGGGCCACCGGAGACCACCACGTGGTTCCTCGTGACCCGCACGTTCAACCCCTGATTTCAAGGTCTTACCCTCAATTCCAAGCTCTTCTACGCATTACATTATAGTTTCCGGCCCATATTCTGTGTATCTCACTCACACTCAATTTTTATTCTTTCCTTCTCTTCAAATATCGCCACCTGTAATCTCCTGATATCTCCAATAGTCAAATTAATCACCCAAAAAAAAAAAAAAAAAAAAACCTAGAATTTCATGAATTATGACAATTTTTGTTTTGGAACAAAAGTTTATATTCCTTTTTAGCGGAGATATTTTAAGTGGTAAAGTTTTATTTCTTCTAAATTCAAATTTTGAAATTTTTTGTATTTATTTATTAGCTTGATTTGATGGTAAAATTATTGTGAATATATATCCTAAGATCAAACTCTGGCTTTTTTGAAATCCTTCCTATTCCAATTGAACATTCGACCAAAAAAAAAAAAGAAAAAAATCGCTTGTACTTATCATCATGGCCCTCAAATAATTATGATAACAACGAACATACTAATTGTTGGCTAGTACCAAAACTTTACTCTACATTTGGTTATACAAGAGAGTAGCATATTTTGGTAATAGAAAATCACCGCATGACAATTTGGGACTCGTAAAAGTCGGAGCATGACCTGGTTCGAATTACGTGACTCCAAATTTTTATTAAAAAAAATAAAAAAATCGATTAATTTAAACTTGGCCCGTAAATCGAGCGCGTGAATTTTTATTTAAAATATAAGAAATTAAGAGTGCGATGGGAGTGTATCGAAAAAATGAATAAAATAAAGAAAGGGGGAGGGGGGGATGGTGAAATCAGAACCGTCGCTTTTGTTGGTTTGTCGTTTCGTCGTGTTTGTCGAGAAGGCAAAGGTGGGCCCAGAGTCTGGGTAGACGCACGTGGGCAGATCCAGGCAGGGACGATGGATGAGCTGCCCGTATGTGTATCAATTATTTCTGCTGCCCTACTTGCCCCCATACACTGCCCGAACGCTGTCTCCTGCCCGGGACTTATCCGGTCAGTCTCTCCCACGTGTGGAGAAGAAACATTGCTCCCACGTGTGTCATGGAACGCGATGACCTTTCACTTTCTCTCTCTCTCTCTCTCTCTCTCTCTCAGGGAGTTAATATATTTAAAATTATAATTAATTTAATAAAATATTTTATTTTATTTCTTATTGGGAATGGAGTGCTCTCCCCGTTAAAGAGAAGAGGAAGAAGTGTGGGTCCCACAATGCACATACTGTCACTGTTTCTCTTTCCCTTGCAAGGACAAACTCGAGGAGAATCCGTACCCCCAACCCTCTTAATCCCACTAATTAAGCAAGTTTTTGCTACAATCCACCGTCACCCTATAAATCCCATTTTCTTTTCTTTTTCCCTTTCTTTCCTTCGCAAATTTGTATTTAGGCAAATTTTATTTTATACTTCTTTTACTTCCATTTCACATTTTTTTTCTAATTATAGTTTTATATATATATATATATATCAAAACGGCTTTATTTGTCCATTTTTATATGACATTAGTTAATATTAACAGTTAAAAGATAAAAATAAATTAAAAATTTTGAATTTAGATATAAAAATATATGTTTGGTTTTAACAATTAAAATTAACTTAATAATGGTTAATAAAAACAGATAAATTAGTATTTTTTTTTTATAATTTTAGAAAACTAAAAGGAAAAAACAATGACTTTTCAAAACTATAAAATTTAAGTGGAACAAAGATAAAATTGATGGGGTGTAAATGAAATTTTTTTCTTTGTGTTTTTTTCTTCCATGTTCCACAATGGTCTTAAAAAAAATGCTTTTATTATTAAGCAATACTAGAGATATTATCAAGCGTTCATGTGCCATCATTTATTTGTTGAAAAATAAATATAATTTAATTATAAATAAGTAACACTTCAAAGAATATATCTATTTTAGAGATACCAATTAATCTATCAAATGATTTATCAAGTGATAAGTATTATTATATTTTATGTTATATTTAATTATGGTTTACTTTTTTTTAGAAACAATTCTAAAAGTAGCAAATAAATTTATTGAGATATATTAAATATTATATGTCAAAATTTAACTGATTTATATTTAGTTTCACTTTCACTTACCTTTCAAAAGTTCATTCACATATAACAAAATTATATTAATATGTTAAATTGACATATGGCATTTGATTTATACATACTGGTAAATTTGTATTCTACTTCTAATATTTTCTTCTTTTTTTTTTTTTTCTTTGTCCTTTAAGCATTTCACTTATCCAACAATATTTAAGGTATATTAAATTTCATCTAATAAAATAAAAATATGTAATTGTGCAATATTATCTTTGTATATTAGTATATGTACATTTTTTAGTAAATTCTAAAATAAGTGCATTTTAAAAAGCATTTTTATAGACTTTTTAGTATCTTTAGCATTAGTCTTGGTAATTATTTAATTATGTTTGATAGTGTTTTTTTTTTTTTCATAATAAAGTATTTATATTCAAATGGCAGCGCATAGAAAAGCCATTACAAAATGGGTTAAAACTTTTAGATAATATTTTTAAACTAAAATATGCAAATTTTAGGTATTTAATGTTTTCGTTAAAACACGAAGCATTTATTGCAAGTAGCATATTCAAGAAATATGTACATTAAATAGGTGGTATTGATACAAAATTAAACAAGGGCTACTTCTATAATTTTTAAAAATAAAAGGTAATTTTACAAAATCGATGAAATATAGAAAATTTTCTCCTTTTCTTTATCATTTTTTAGGCTCTATTTAAGATTAATTTTGAAGCTTTAAAACTGATTATCAAAACCATGTATTTACTTTTCCTTATATTTGTTAAAATATATCTCTATTTTATAATAATATATATATCTCCATCTAAAGGAATAATAGTTCTTTTTAAAAACCTTAAATTCCTATTTCTATGTTTTGATATGTATAAACTTTAAGATATTATTGCATATTATGATAAATTTATATTTAGATTAATTATTACATGCTAAAATAGATAAATAATTATAAATTGTTAAACTTATAATTATTTATACATTTTTTTGGGAAAAAAATTATATTTACAAAGCTTAAATTTTGATCTTAATTTAATATTTCGAAGAAAATAGGAATAGTTATTCTACCTTAAATGTTTGGTAAAATTAACAAATTCTGATTATACAAGAATGTATATATATCTGACAGTTATTTTTGATAAAATTCACAAATTCTGATTACATAATTATTTTTTAGAAACAACAAAAGACTAACTTTTGACATTTTGATTTTATAGCTTCTCTAATTATCTGTAATTAAAATACAAATTTTATATCTTATTAAAAAAGTTAATATTATTTTTTGTCCTAAATCTATTGGTATTATCTATTGAACAACATTATCATCAACATTTTTTTACACTTTATTTTTATTTACTATGTATATATATATTTTGGGTAAACATTTAATGTAGTTATGATTTTTTTTTTTAAAAAAAAAAAAACTGTGCAAGATATTATATAATATCATGAGTAAAGAGATGATAATAAATAATGTACATTTTAGTTATTATATACTGTAACATCAATTAAACAATATTATTTACCAAACAATTAAATTTTCATTTCAAATCATCAACAATTATAAAATAATAATTTATTAAATACTTAACCAATTATTTTGAAAGATGATTATCTCTCTAGCAAAGTTAAAATTAATTATCTTAAAGCTATGGCAATACTAAACTTAACCTTAGTATGGAAGGAACGAAAGAATGTAGATATTTTGTCTTTTTAGATATTTTGTCTTTGAATGCATACAAATTTTCTTTTTGCTAAATTATCATTGTATTTTTGGTAACATCTTATTATTGAGAATATAAAATTATCTTATTTTCGCATTTTTGTTTTGTTTACTTAAAGTTTTATAAAATATTTTTGTCATAAAATTAATTTTTTTGGTAATAATAAAATTATTTAGTTAATAATTAATAAACTATACATTTTTAATATTTGCCCAATGTAAAATCTAAGATGTTTAAGAAAACCGTATATACATATTTTGGTATTAACGGAATAAAAATAATTTTCGTCATTTGGGTAATTACTCATTATTAACAAATGATCCAAACTCATCATTTTGTTTCGTGTATGATTCAAGTATATTAAAAACACAGGCTTGAAATATTGCAAAATCTTATAAATTGAAGGTACTAAAATTCATATTTTCCAATATTTAAAAAATATATATCCATTTTTTCTTATTCTAGCATTATTTTTCTTCCTATTTCTAGTTTTAGATTAATGAAATAATAAAAGTTAAATGAAATCTGAAAAACACTTAATCACACCATACACCAGTATATGAAATCCATTTAAATGTTGAAATAATATGTATCTCATGCAAATAATTCGTACTTGTTCCATTAGGACCATAGGTTAACACATATGTGTTTCGCTACAGCATTTTAAAATTAAATTTTGTTTTAAAATATTTTAAAATAAATATTTCGAATTTTATGTCTCTGCTAATTGAAATATAAAAACAAACTATTTGGATAACTATATTTTAACTTCCAAACTATACCTTTTTTCTTTTTACACTTTATCCCTTATATTACAAAACCTCTCATGCTTCCCTTTTTTTTTTTCTTTTTTTTTTTAACCTTTTTCTTTTTTTACATTTTTCCCCTAATGTTTCCCTTTGCCGCATTCACATTAAAGACATTTTTATTTTTATTTTTTTATTCAAGGGTAACTAAATTTTACCATTCTTAGATGTACTACTTTTTGCACTTTCCTTTGTCTAATCATAAAATTTTACAAAAGTTATCATGCACAAATTAAAACATAAAGGAATTAATTAAAAAAAAATTTATAAACAAAGTTGTAAGAGTTATGCATTTAATTTCATCAAATTTATATGTTAAAATGAATGATTGAAATTAAATGAGTATCAATAGGATCAAGTGAATTCTTAAAGAATAATCAATGAAACTGTTGTCAATTGGTACGGTAAAAACTAAATAGCGTTTTCATGGAAAAAAATGTTTGATAAAATTGATTAGCATTGAGATCAAGTGACACGTGGCCTTGATGCATTAGTTGGGTAAGACCTAAATCCACTATGAGATTGGTGTTTTTAAGGAATCCGACGGTGGAAGGATCACTGTTGTGGTCATTATCCAAGGGACTGGAAAGCGACAGCAGCGTATTAGGGAAGGAGACGTTGTAGGTAACCCCTCCGACAGGACTAGCTGGCCAATTGGCCCACGTGTTGCCCACCTCTGCGCGTGTGTTCCTCTGAAAGCTCTCTCTCCCTGTCCCTCGACCACATAATATTCCTATTAGTCTTTCACACCTACGACCCATAAAGTCTTCTCCTTCCACCCCCCCCCACCTTTTTTTTTTTTTTTTTTTTGGCTTAGAAATAATAATGATAATAATAATTTATTTTTCCCTAAAGTGTGTAAAAATAGTAAGAGCATTTTTTTTACCCAAAAAAAAAAAAGGGTAAAAGCATTTGCATGTAAAACGTAAGCATCCTTGCTACATAAATTCTAAACCTGCTAAATTTTCACATATTAATAGCAAGAAACTAATAAATTGTACAAAATATTATTTACCTTTATGCATGGATTTTTTATTAATTTTTCGACTATATTAATATCTCAACATATCAATTGGTGTTTAAAAATTTAATAAACAAATTGACAATTGTAGTCAACCCAAAAGCACCTATAATATATATTCATTTACTTTGCTTTTTAGCTAGAAACATGATGTAGTGTTTGGAGAGTTTTGAAGTTCATGCAACTTTTTATTAAAGTTATACTTTAAAGCACCTTTGTTTTGACAAAAGTTTCTTATAATTTATTTATTGAGGAAAAAATATATGAAGTTTATCAATAACATAAATATGCAACGTTTCACAAATTCCTACTCATTAAGAATTTATATATAATTTATATATATATATATATATGTAAGGGTCAAGAAAATAAGGCAATGTTATATATTCTCTTTGATTAAGTTTTAAAACAAGATTAACACAAAAATTTAAAGAATAAAAATAATAACATGAATTACTTGGCTTATAAAGACAAAATTAAATGTTTCTTTAATATGTAAGTATCATATTCTTTAAAAAAAATATTATTCGATCAGTGTTTGTGACAGTTACTAATAAAATCTATATGTAATTTATTAATTTAAATGATTGTTTAAAAATTTGCTTTTCCAAACTAAAATTTTTTTTTAAATTCAAAATTAATATATAATTAAAAACAACTAATTATCAGTTATTATGTTAACAATAATCTTATTAGTAATCATCATCATTAGACATTGGTGACAAAATTTTTACTTTTTTTTCTCTATATTAAAGTGTCCTAATTTCTTTCCCTTTCCCAATATTATTGTCTTTTTCAATTCTTCCTTATTTCTTTTTTTTTGAATAAATATGGTCTTTGTCAAGAAAATGACATAAATTTTACAAAGTTAACGATAGTGATAAACAATATACACATGTTTTAGATTATGCTAAAATTTGATACCTTTTAATTCAAAATATGTAGGAATTTTAGGTGTAATTTACTTTAAATGAAATCCTAATGTACGTGTACATGTCCGTTAGTCAATTAATGACAGAGATTAGACAACTAATTGCTGCTTACAATTTGACTGTCAATTGTCATGGTGCAAAACAAATAATAAAACCATAAACATTTATTTTATTTTTTTAATTTGTAATAAACGTATAAAAGAAATAATTATTTGACAGACAGAGAGGTCGATCGGCCTTTTGTGTTGATGGATGGAAGATTAGCTTAGTTGTCAAATCTAAGATGAAAACATCAATCGTCATCGGGATCTGAGATTTCATAGTACGTAATACAATATTAATTCAAATACGTACGTACAATTAGTTATTAAGCAGGTCTGCTTTCAAGCCTTTATATTTGCACAACATCAGCGATTAAAAGATAATATATAAGCGAAATGAGGTGTACTTATTTATTTATTTTTTGAATAATTCATCTCGTTATTAAAATTTATCATTCAAATTCCTACTCATATATATATATCAATAGATGTGCTATATTATTGGATATTAAATTTTTCACGTAAAATAAAATATATATATATATATATATATATATTATAAATACAAAAAGAATATTATTATAAATGATAAAAAAATGAAATGTAAATATGATTTAAAATATTGATATTTTTAACAATATTTTTTTAAAATTTTTAATTTCTAATTGGTAAATAAGAAATATAAGTTTAAAATAGGTAAAATTTTCATAATTTTTAATATTTTTCTGAAACCATCCCTTTGTATATACATATATAAAATTATATAATTTCTTCAATTTACAAGTTTATCCAATTTTAGCCTTAATATATATATATATATATATATTTTAAATTTTTATTTTTTGATAGGTAAATAAGAAATATAAGTTTAAAATCTGTAAAATTTTCATAATTTTTAATATTTTTTAAACATTCTTTTTTATATACATATATCAATGCGATTTTCTTCAATTTACAAGTTTATCTAGTTTTAGCCTTAAAAAAATTATATATATATATATATTTATATATATATGTGTGTATATGTATTTCTTTAAAAATTTTATTTTGTAATAGGTAAATAAGAAATATAAGTTTAAAATAGGTAAAATTTTCATAATTTTCAATATTTTTTAAAAACCGTCCCTTATACATATATATATATATATATATATGTCTTTAAAAAATTTTTTTTTTTAATAGGTAAATAAGAAATATAAGTTTAAAATGGATAGAATTTTCATAATTTTCAATATTTTTTCGAAACCATCTCTTCATATATATATATAATTTTCTTCAATTTACAAGTTTATCTAATTTTAGCCTTTGAAAATATATATCTGTATATATATATTTATAATTTTCTTCAATTTACAAGTTTTTCTAACTTGAGCCTTAAAAGAAAAAAGTTATTTGTTTAATTTAAAAAGAGTTTGTTTAATTTAAAATTATTGTTGCATTTTGGTTAGATATACCTTAGATTATTCGAAAATTCTTTGTCAAATTCCTTGTATTTATGGAATATCTTATTACAAGTCTGTTTTGATTAGAATTGCTTTGTAAAATGGTGAAAATGCTTTGGGGAAAATATATTTTAAAAACTTTCCGTTGCCGGGACTTGAACCCGGGTCTCTCGGGTGAGAGCCGAGTATCCTAACCAACTAGACTACAACGGATTGTTGAAATCATTAGATGTCTATTTATTTATAATGTTATATAATTTCTTCATACGCATAACGAGCTATAATTGTGCGGTCTCTCAATCTTTTTGTTTCGTTTTGTAATTTTTTTTAAAATTATTTTTGTGAGAAAATCATTGAATAATGATACCTTCAATGTATTATTTAAGCTATTATATAAGCAGACAAATAAAACGGATATGCGTCTGATTGCATAAATCATGTGTGGGACCAAACTTGTTAATTAAAACAAATGATGCTTTATAGTGTCGTATAATTAGAAGGTAGAAACTTATTTACCAAATTATCAAATTACAAAAATTGTTTACTTCTTCTTTTACTCAAAATCACCATTTTTCATTTAAAAGTTTTGCTATTTTCGAAAACTCCTAATTTGTTACTATGTTTTGATTTTTTTTTTTAAATCTAATTTAAAAAAGTAAACTATTTTATCCAACCATTTAAATTGTTAAACTATATATGGATCTCACTAGTGATGATCATCAAAACTTATAAATAACATTTCTTTTTAATGTTAAAACCCGCCATTTAAAATTTAAAAAGAATTCAATAAGAAGATAAAAATTAAGTTTTACTATTTGTTATCAGAAGTGATAAATGTTTGTAGAATTTATGGTAAAATAAAAAAATATTAATTAGATGCATCTAATTATATATTAATTTTTTTATATTAAATTCTTAATTAGGAAAAATTAATTTTTTTAGAATAGCCAATTATATAAATTATCAAATAATATATAAGTTCTACTTATTAATAAATATTAATAGTGAGAAATAGTATTTTTTTATAGTTAAAAATTCTATTAGAGGAGAATCCAAATTCATAAAATAGATAAAGTTATTACAAGCTGACCCAAAAACAAAAGATAACAATACACAGTTTAAAAGATATTAAAAAACTATAAAAATGTTTCCTTTCCCCATATTACCATATTTTGTAAGCTTTATATACCATCTAAATCCTAAAAATACATTTGTCTTATTATTTTTCTTGTCAAACACTAAATTATAGAACTAAATTAGGAGATAAGAAAATATTTTAGTGAAATTAATACCAAACTAGTATTAGCAATATTATGCTCAAAAAATTGACAACGATAAAATTATGTCTATTTATTTATTTACTTTGGTTTTGTGATTTTTTAAAACATTAATTTATTTTTATTTTTCTTAAGTTTCGCATCTCATATTAATTTTTAAATATTTTCTGTTTTTGTTGTCCTAAAAACAGATCATGTGCTTCATAAATAAAATATTTCTCTATTAAAGTCAATAAAAGTTCCTTTTTTTTAGTTCAATTAAATATTTTAGTTTTCGTTTAATAGGGTCCCATGATAAAATTCATCATCTTTCACAGGAAAGTTCTGATTAATCTACGTAAAACAAGAAACCTTTAATTTAAATTTTTATTTTTTAAATTAAGAGAAGGGATATGAGATAAGTGATGGAAGATCTGGGGCAAGAAATTGCTAATATTATTACAGGCAACAATCACATTACTTCTCCATTATTGGTTCGTGGGATTTATTTATTTATTTTTTTCTCTCTGTCTAATTGTTTAAAATAAAGCTACACATTTTCCTAGAAGAGATGAAAATTATTTTCTTGGTTCATAGCATGTGCATGGCATATAATGTAGAAAAGCCATAGAAACACAAATTATTTAAGGTTTTATTATATAAATCCTTCTTAGGGTTTTGAAATATTTTAGTTATTTTGCTCTTACTTTTCATATTTTACTTGCATTCAAATTATACTTAGAAATCCTAAACGAGATGAGTATATTTGAATAGAACAATATTACATCGAAAATAAAATTTAATAATAAAATCTCATTGCCAAGTTCGAATTTTCCAGGTTTCACTATCAAGATAAAAAAAAAAAAAAATTTAATAATGATAAATGAAAATAAAAATAAAAATGTATTAATGTAACTAATCTACATTATTATTATTATTATTATTATTATTATTATATGATAGGGGGAAAATGTTGAATCTAAGCATGTTGACTCCCAATTGGGAATGGGATCCTGCAAAAATGTGTATAGGGATCGCAATTAATGGGATTGAGACTTCATTAGAGATGGTCCAGCCTTGAGATGTGAATGCTGAAATAACTTCTCCAAAGTGTAGTATATATAGAAGGTTTCCAAGTGAAATGGTCCCAAATCAATCATCTTACTACTATCACTTTGGAATTTATATTGTATATTCAATATGTTCCACATGCCCCTTTTTTTAATTATAATTTTTATTTGATCAATGAAAATATGGTTTAAAAATAGCTTTCCTTTTATTGCAAATTAAATTTGTTCCTTGTCATATAAATTAGTATTTCTCTCTTTACCTCAAAAGTGAATGACCTAATAGCTCAAACTCAATTTTTCGAGACAATTTTTTTACCTTTTAGACAAAGTTTGTAAAACAAAAATTTTGGGCATATTTCATTTCAACCTTACGAGGTTTAGTATATGAATGTTGATGATATTAAATCCAAAAAGTACAAAGAAACAATAAAGAAAAAAATGATACTTTTTGAAACCAGGTAAAGGTTGATATTTTGGGTCAAACTTCAGAAATGTGAACAATATTAACCCAAAACTATTTTGAAAAATTGCTAAGCAAAAACTAAAAAGATAAAATGCCGGAAAATCTACAATTCCGAAAACAAATACAAATCTTTTTTTTGGGTATTAAAAAAAAAAAAAAAGTGAGTTATTGAAGAATAAATTAGGGAGACACATGGTTTTGACGAAGTATAACAGCTAAATGGGAACAAAAGTTGGGAGAGGGTACCATAAAGGAGAGAATGAAAAGCAAATCAAGCAGCCTCCGGAAAGGGCCAAAAGAACCCTCCACTTAGTCACTATCAATGAGGTCATAAATCCAACAGAGCTCCTTTTAGAGGTTTTTATCTGAATCCAATGCACAATTTCTCGTAAAACAAGAACTAACAAGATCCAGATTAAGTAGTAAACAAGGAAGCTGAAAACTGTTTATATACACATTTTATAACAGAGTTTTGAAGGAAAAAAAAAAAAAAAAAAAAAAAAACTTCTATGTATAAATAACAAGATTACATACATTAAAATGGTAGAGATACAGAGTGGGCGAGTACTATCACGTTTTTGAAGTTGTAAAGAAGAGGGAAAATTTTGGAGGAGCTGAAAAAATTTCAATGATCTCCACCTTCTTTCTTCTTTCTTCCAAAGAATTCTCTTGAAAATTTGTTTGATTTTTTTCTCTTCTCTTTGTTTTCCCATCTACTGCTTCCCTTCTGGGGCCTCTTCTATGGTCATCTCTACCATTTCAACTCCACCGAAACCTCCATCATCGGTGCCAATGGTGGATTGGGAATCATTAATGCCAGACCCAGCTTGGATTTCCTTGAACATTGCCATGACCTGGATCATTGTGGGGCGTCGCCATGGTCGATCATCCAAACAAGCACAAGCCACCTTTAAGTGCTCTAAAAGCTCCATCTCAAGGGTTGGATCTTCTTTCATGAGCTCTGGATCAAAAACATCACTTATTTTCAATTTAGCATGTTGTTTTACCCACCCCACAAGATTGTTGTCACCGAAATCTGCTGAATCCGTTGGCCGTTTCCCAGTGAGCAACTCGAGCAAAACTACACCATAACTGTATACATCACCTTTTGTTGAACATCTGAAGCTCTGGTAGTATTCAGGAGGGACGTAGCCCGGTGTGCCTGCCAAAGTGCTAACGCTCAAGTGGGTATCCATTGCACTCATAAGCCTGGCCATTCCAAAATCAGAGACTCTAGCTTCAAGATTTTCGTCAAGCAGGACATTGCTCGATTTCATGTCCCGGTGAATGATGTGGGGGATGCAATTGTGATGAAGAAAAGCCAATCCCCTGGCAGCTCCAATGGCAATCTTCCTCCTTACAGACCAATTCAGTTTGATCCCAGCTTTCTTTTGGTCATGTAAAACGTCTTCTAAGCTTCCATACCTCATGTATTCATAAACCAAAAGTCTTTCTTCTCCTACTTTGCAGTATCCCAAAAGTGGAACAAGGTTTCTGTGTTTGATCTTGCCGATGGTTTCCATCTCAGCGGTGAATTCTCGATCACCCTGTCCACTGATATGAATTAGTTTCTTAATGGCTACAATGCTTCCATCTTTCAACTGGGCCTTGTACACATCACCAAAACCACCAGAGCCTATAAGGCTGTCATTGTGGAAACCATTGGTGGCCTCAAGGAGATCAGCGAAAGTGAGCTTCCGTAGTGGCTTCTCAAATGTGGCCAGGTTGATGCTTAATGCTTCCCGGGCGCCGGTTAGCTTCCAGCTCACATTTGCAGTGCCAGAGTGGGAATGGCTGTCTATGTAAACGTCCAAGCTAGAATCCTTCTTTTTCCTCCTTTTCCTTGTTTCAATGGCTACTATGATCAAACCAAAGATGCAGAAGAGGGAGAACAACAACCCCATTGCCACACTCCCTGCAAGGGATGCTTGTCTACGATGAGACTTCTGATGCTGGGAATTCGAATTCGTCCCTGAATCTCGTCCACATAATTGAAGAGGGTAGCCACAGAGGCCGGAATTATTAGCAAACCTAAAACTGGGGAACGTTTCGAACTGACCACTCTCAGGAATAGTTCCATTGAGAAAGTTGTTTGAAAGATCAATCTCATTGAGCATGGAAAGTTTAGTCAAACTCATTGGGATAGTCCCTTCAAGGCTATTACTAGAAAGATCAAGAATATTAAGACTATTCAAATTTCCCAAGTCTTCTGGGATTGAACCGGAGAGACTATTGTGGCCCAAATTCAATATATAAAGATATTGCATCTTTCCAATCTCCTTTGGAATGCTACCAGACAACATATTATGTGAAATATCAAGGAAAATCATAGACCCATCATGGTTGAATGTTGGTTGGATAATACCTTTATAGACTCTAGTGAAGTTGCAGGGATTCTTGGTTGAAATCCTGCTCAATTGCTCCTGCCTAATCCCTGCAAACTCGAGCAAATTCCCAGCTCCATGGCACTCCTTACTTCCATCATTCTTGATATAAACAAAATTCTTCGAAGCCACGAAATTCACGGCGATATTCCCGGATTGCTTGAACAACGCAGGAGGGATTGTACCATTCAAGTTGTTTGTATTAAGATCCAACCATATCAAGCTCTTGCAGTCTCCAAGCTCAGGTGGAATGCTTCCATGGAAGGAGTTGTTACTCAGTTTCAATATTGCAAGATTTGGAAGCCTTCCCATCCAACCAGGAATCTCACCACTCAACCTGTTATTGGCCAAGGAGATCCAATTCAAGCGGGTACAATTGCTTAAACCCGAAGGAATCGAACCCGTTAGCTCATTGAAATCCAAGATTAGATTCTCAAGTGATTGGATGTACATTAGCTCTTGTGGGATTTCACCATGAAGCTGATTCAACCAGAGGATCAAATCTTTAAGGTTGGATAGAGAACCCAAACTCGAAGGGATTGTTCCTGTCAGATAATTGAAGCTCAAATCAAGTGAAACGAGCTTAGAACAGTTGTTCAGAGTTGGTGGAATAGAGCCCGCAAACTGATTGTTTTGAAGGAAAAGCTCCTTCAAACTGTAAGCAGGATCTTGACAGAGACCGAATGGGATAGACCCGGAAAAATTATTGGAGCTCAGATCCAAAGACTCCAAACCGGTAAGCTTTGAAAGAGAATCAGGCAAGGTCCCGAAGAAGTTGTTGAATGAAAGAGACAGAGACTTCAAGCTTGTGAGTTTCATGAAAGTTTCAATCGGCAATTCGCCGGAGAATCCGTTGTCGGAGATATGAAGGGATTCCAACGAAGAGCAAGCGCTCAATGCATCGGGAACCGAACCCACAAGTTTATTGGAAGAGAGGTCGAGCTCGAGCAAGCCAGAACACGAATCGAACAGGGTCAGAGGAATTTCACCTTGAAAACGATTCGCACCCAGAGAAAGTACCTTCAAATTCTCGGAGGGAAAAATCGGAATCGGACCCGAAAAATTGTTGCTCGAGATGTTCAAGAACACGAGCTCTTTGCAGGAGGAGATTGCTCGGCCAATGTCGCCGGAGAGCTTGTTGCCGGAGATGTCAAGGTGAGCCAACGCCGAGCAATCTCCGAACGAAGGGATAGGAATCGAGAAATTGTTGTTGGAAATGTCCAAATGCTTCAATTTCTCACAGGCAGAGAAGCTCATATCCCCTGCGATTTTGTTCCCTTTCAGAGCCAAGTGTTCAATCTCATTGCAAACACCTCGGGATAAGATCCATGGAACCACGTTCTGACCCAAAATCCTATTGAAAGAAAGATCAAGAACCTGCACGCTCAGCCTCAATCCGGAGGAGTCTTCTTTTCTGGAAAAATCCAGGGAATTGGAGGAAAGATTCAGGGACTTCAAGCTCGAGCAAGAACCGAAGTTGGAAATATCAGAGAGAGGACCAGACAAAGCATTGAGGGATAGATCTATTTTGCTGAGTAGAGCTCCACACTTGGATGATGATCCAGAAGGGAAAGAAATGGAGCCGCTGAGATTTGCTGATTTCAGAGTAAGAGTTTCCAAGTGGTCGAGGGTGAAGAGGAAGGTGAAAACGAGGCTCAGATTGGTGTTCAAGCGGATGGAGCTCAAATCTATGGCGGAAACTCGGGTTGCTACGCAGGTAACGCCACGGAAGGAGGTACATGGGTTTTGGCCAGGAAGCCAGTTTTGGAGCTCAGAAGGCTTTGGGTTTGGAAGAGAAGCTTTGAAGTTCAGAAGCTGCAGGGTATCTCTGGAAGACGAAGAAGAAGAAGAAGAAGAAGACGTTGAAACTGAGACGGCTTTGGGAGAGAAATAAGCAAGAAAGAGAAGCAAGAAAAGGAAGTGAGAGTGTGAAATAACAAAGTGGGTTTTCATTGTTTTCTCTCTTTTCTTTTTCTGGCTTTTTAGTGGGCAGTGAAGTGATGGATAGGAAAGAGTTTTGGGTTTTCAGGAGGTGAAGAAATCCGCCATTAGAGAAGAGAGAGAGTGAGAGCTCAGAAGCTATGGAAGCTACCCTCGTGAGTTTATTTCTAGAGAGAGAAAGGAGAAGAGAGAGAGAGAGAGAAGGGAGTCAAAAGTCTGAGTAAGGATGGTAAGAAGGGTATTTATCAAATGGGGGAGGAGGGTGAGTGAGTGAAACACACAGCTGTTGCTCACATGCCATGTGAGTATGCGACTCTCTCTCTCTCTCTCTCTCTCTCTCTCTCTCTATAAAAACTTATTTTCTCTCTCTAAAAACACAGACTTTTTTTTATTTTAATCTCCTTTTGTTTCACAAAATAATGATTTCTTTCTTTTTGGGAATTGTTAAAAAATTATTTGATTTTTGTCTGTCTAATGGGAGTTTCCAAGTGCATGAGATTAAGGAGAGATGTGAAAATGAATTTCTTATGATGATGGTGATAATCTTTTTTTATGATTATTATTTTATTTTATTTTTATTTTGTTTGTGTTATTAAATTCTCTCTCTCTCTCTCTCTCTCTCTTTGGGAAGAAGGAAAGTAAGAGAGAAAAGAAAAAGAAAATTAGAAGGGTTTTTGTCTCTCTAGCTTTTGTGGCGTACGTGTGATGAAAGATATATCCATCACTTTCAATTAATGGAGATTCCATGTCTTAATTAATTGGGATAGAAAGAAAGGAATTTTTTTTAACTCCACGAGGATTAAATCCAATTCAATTCAATTCAATGATGTAGTCGTTTTTATACTCTTGTTTATTTTTTTTTTTTTTCAAATCATTTCCATTCATTTAACACCTTATATAGTGTACAAAAATATAATATCTATGCATCTTCATCAAATTAAATTATGTTTCACTTTATTCACCAAAAAAAAATATTATGTTTCACTTTCATTCACCCATTTTTACAAAGGCATTGTCTTACCTCATTTTGCTTTGGAACTTTATTTATTCATTTATTTTTATCTTTATAATCTCTTTTTTCAAGTTTGTGGGGTTTAAAAGGTGATTATAATTTAGCCTAGTAAAGGTGATTACAATTTATAACTAATTAATATTTTCTAGTAGGTTTTAAATTAGGGAAATAATAATGAAGATGAGGTTATATAAATCACTAATTAAAATATCCAATATTATTTTAACAACTTATATATCACAACGAGTAGAGCTATTTTGTTATTAAAATTTTTGAATACCAAATATATATATATTTTTTCTAATACCGAATGATGTGTTGCTATTATTATTATTAATATTAGTAATAGTAGTATATAAATAAATTTTTTCTAATACCGAATAATGTGTGGCTATTAGCACTAGTAGGAGTGGACTTTTTAGAGAATAGAGAATTTGAATATAAAATTATTAATTAAATGCTTATGTATAGTATTGAACCAATATATTTTGCTAATTTTTTTTTTAAGCTACATTATTTCTATCAAAGAGATGTACCTTGAACTCACCATTTTATAGTTTAAGTTTGAGGGACTATTACAAAATCAATCTTATTTGACAAATTATGACATAATTGTTATATAAAATAATTATTCCTAATGGATTAAAAATACCTACTTATATGAATCAAAAAAGAAAAACAAAATATTATTCTTATTGATATGTTTAATTATTATATTGAATTAGATTTAATGTTTGGCTTTTACATTTTTTTCTTCTAAAAAATATCAAATTTGAAAAATAAAAATTCATTAAAAGCTTTTTAAAATGGATGACTATTCTATTATCATGGAATAGATATTATTGAAATTTATAATCTACCAAACAAAAGATTAATAAATCATATAAAATAGTTATTCTATCCATATATCTATTCTATATATTTGATGTATCTTTATATTCTATTTATATATCTATTCTATATACTAATGTGCCCTTATTTTATTGGTTAAATCAAGTAAAATTGTGAAAATTAATTTTTCTACGCCAATGTCGCATTTGGAACATTTTTTTTTTTTTTATAATAATTTGTACACCAACATGTATAAATTTTTACTTTTACAATGTGTCTTATCCAGAAAATTTGTATGATGCATTTATCTTATATACAACACTAATTTTTATTATTTTTTATTATAAAGTGATTTGTTACTTGATATAAGTTGATTCTAGATGATAAAATTTACGTTTACTACTATGCTAAAATTTTTAAATAACACTTTAAATTAAATAATAATAACTTAAATACTTTTTTTCCTTAATGATTTTACTAGAAACATTTCCAACAAAGAAGAAGAAGACGCCATTTTCTTTTTAAGAGGACATTAAAATTTTGAATATATATAGATTTATAAGGTATATATGCATATTTATCCTAGAGTCTATGTTCTTAACCAATATTGACGGTCTTATATCTAAAATAAAAATATCAAGCTAACTAATAATTCTGATATTTAAAAATTTTCTAGTAACCTATGTACTTATACTGATAGCATAATTCTGCTTCTATCCTTACTCTCTATTACTCTTTTTATTTTATTTTTTTATTTGTCAAGGCTCATATTAAGAACAAAACCTTGAAGTTTAACCTATATTATAAATAATAGTCTTATATAGACTTCAAAAACAGAAAATATGTATAAAATTTACTTTTGTTTTGTCGATTTTCATGATTTTTTCCCATTTGTTAGGTTGTTTTACCACAACAGCTGGTGCATTGCACTTGACCATGTGCATGAAAGTCCATGATGTCATTTTCTTAATTTGAGAATTTTATTATTATTATTATTATTATTATTATTTTGTTGTTGCATTTTTCTTTGAATTTATAGGCTTGCCTATATCCTTACTAGGTCCTTCAAAGCTCTTTTTAATTTTGGTCACCCAATAGGTCCTACAAAGCTATACTTGAGTGTGTATGTGTGTATATTATAAATATATATATATATATATATATATAAAATTATGTGTATACATATATCTGTGGTCTCTATTCCATTATTAAAGAAACAAGGATAGAATAAGGATGGACAATATTATTTGATCTTTTGATATTAATTATATAATTATATACATTAAATTGAATAGGAAAAAAAAAAAAAACAATATTTTTTAGAATGAGATAGATGTGGCCATTTTACATCCATATCTCACTTCCAATGAATTCATGTTCTTCAACAAACTTAGCATATCAAAGAATTAATACAAATAAATATACGTGATATAGTATTGAATATACTAAGATTTTCATTTATTTCTTTCTCTCAAATTGTATAATATAAATTCAAAATATTAAAATTCTTAAAAAAAAAAGAAAAAAGAAAAAAAAAGGTACAATAGCAAGTTTATCCTACATGAATTATTTTTATTAAAAGTAGTAATAGAAATTATATTTCCCCATATATGTTTGTCGTTTTATTCTGTGCAGAAGGAAATTACATTCTCAAAATTACCACATGTAATGGTTTAAATTTATTTCAATATTATTTAATGAACATGTTTAAATTTTTTTACAAGTACTTTTAGTTACAGTTAAATTTTTCATAAAGAAAATTGTAATTAACACTAAAAGCATTACGCGTATAAGAACAAAAAATGAAATTTATATATTCAACTTTTAATTTTAGTTTTTTAGTTACAAAATTCATCATTTATTTATTTTTTTAAAAAAATAATAATAAATAAATAAATAAATAAATTGAACCAACTTTCCTAACGAGCAGAGCCATATGGGTGTGATGTTGGCAAGCCCGTCCTTACACTGCAATTGGCGCTCGTGTACCCAGAAAACCCTGCCCCAAGCACAGATCATTATTTATTATCTTCTTCATTACCTTTCTCACTTTCATCTCTTGTTCGTACCTCACACGCTCCATCTTAAAATCATTTCTCACTTTCTTCTTCAATAATGCTGCTAACTTTTTTTTCTTTTTTTATTACAGTTAAAATTATTAAAATATTTATTAAATTTATTAGTTAATTAAATTAAATATATTTAATTAATTAATTAATTTATTTATAGGTTTACTATTTATATTTAAATTATATAAATATATTAATAATTATTATTTTAATATGTATCATTTAATAAATAAATTTTATAAAATACATATATTATTATTTTGTGTTATAATCTAATAAAATAATATTTTTATAACAAAATACTCTTTTTATTGTCATTTATGTTTCAATTTGCAAAATAGATATTCATCTAATCGTAACTTTTTTTAAAAAATGACTTTTCCTTATTTTATTATTATATGTAATATCAAATTGTCTATTATCTACATTTAAAAAAAAAATTGATAAAATTGACGATGTAATATTCAAATTAACAGTTTAATATGCCTTAATTATAATTTTTTTTACTGGTATTAATGTTCAAACCCTATTAATTTTGATTCAAAATAAGATATAATTTTATAATTAGTGAATTTGAATATCAGATGATCAGCTGTATCAAATTTCAACCAAAAAAAAAAATTAGGAGTCAGTTTGATATTATAGATATATATATATATATATATTTTTTTGAAAGTATATTATACTATAGTTTAAAAAACAAAACAAACCATCAACGAAAGTTGGCACATTTTATTTTTGTAATTGTCTCACTATTTTTCCATTTTTTACACATTCTATCATCGGCTCACTTTCGACACGCGCTCAAGGTTCGGTTGGGTTAAAAATGGCCTCTGTAAATATTAATGGTACTAAATTGGCAGTGTTAGACCGTACAATAGGCCAAGGTTTGGGTAAATCATGACCGTTGGTCGACTTAGACGGTCAAGATTTGGATGTTGGGAACAGATAATTTGACTGTACCTGAGGGACCAACCAGCTGTAACGTAGTATCCACCAGTAAATCCAGTTACCTCATTGTGAAATGACATTTTTGTCCATGGTCCTCAGGGAACTTGCATTTGCTTTGCCATTTATTTGCCGAGCTGGCGAGTCTATTATCATAATAACGTTCTCTCAGGTGAACTTTTGGGGTGACGTGAAAATAAAAAAAAAGGAAATAATAACAAAATTGGATGTGCAGTTAAAAATATATATATGGGGGTAGTTTCGTCATTTAAGGATCTTTTTTGGATTGTGGTTCGTGAAGTTTGGAGAATGAGGTGTCAGTATGTCGTCAATTTAAAACAAATTTTGTTGGTATTATCGTTTTCGGCTGTGGGTAATTTGGACATTTGGGCTGTTGCTTTGTTGGGCTAGTTTCTCAAGCCTCACTCTTTCAGCCCGAGTAAACTACATAAATTATGAGTCATTTTTTCCACAACCAACATTTATTTATTTATCTTTCACACCCCCCCACCCCCAAAAACAAAAAAAGGAAATATTTATTTATTTATTTTTACCCCCCCCCAAAAAAAATCTATTTATTTATTCCTGCCAAAAAATAAACGTTTATTCGGTTCTATAAAATGATTATTTTCATCATTAAGGATATTATTTATGGTTAATAAATACTAAATATATCTAAAATGATTTGAGATGATATTATGACAAATAGATCCATCCCTAACATGGAAATTGTTTAATTGTTATATTTAATTAATTTTGATTTTTGATTTTTTTGTATTCACAGATTCGACCGAGCGGTGAATTTCTTAAGAATACACCTTGGTTTAAGATTCGAACCTTGACTTATGTGGAAATTACCCATCCCCCATTTATAGTAAAAAAATATTTTTTGACTATTAAAACAAAAAAAACAAATATAGAAAGATAAACATTTTAGGGCAATCAATTAAATTGTCGCCTAAGATACAGATACTACCAAAACATAGTTGGATAATAAAATGTGATTCATATTCTCTTATATTTATTTAATTAGTTACTTTAATTTTCCTTATTAAGTTTTAGTATAAAAAAATAATAAATTAAAAGATTTTTATATAAAACTATTTTTATTGTTCAAATTATCATATCTTCTTAAATAAACTTAATAGTTTATTTTAATTTGTTACATTTTCAAGAGATCAATTCTCTAGCGGTCTCATACACACATATAGCTTTAAGCTATTTTTTGTGTTACTTTACTTTTGCGTCTTTTTTTACTTTTTTTAGAAGTGCTTTATGATAAACTATTTTCTATTGACTTTGATTAAAAGTTCTATTTCAAGTATGAAACACTCTTAGAAAATTATCCAAACATTTCTATGAGCATTAAAATTTGTTTCTAGCATCTAACAAAGTTATGTTAAATAATATCTTATTATGTTTAAAACATAATTTTCATTTTATATTAAATGTCTAATGACATGATAAATGCTAAAAATTACTGTTTATTTATCCAAATTTTTATATTAACTTATTTATTGATATGACACTTTCAGTATTTAGTATACATTTTCAATTTTCACTTTTATATGGAGAACATGTTGCAGCTCTCTCTCTCTCTCTCTATATATATATATATATATATTTATTTATTTATGTAAATGGACGCATAAGTAGAAACTTTTAAAATATTTTTATGTATGGAAGAGAAGAGAAAATAGGTATGATACAAGCATGTAGATATAAGAATGTGTATAGGTTAAATGATATTAATTCAATCATTTCAGTAATTATTGATGTCCAAAAAAAATCAATTCGATAATTAATTTCCCTTTTTTAAGTTTATCGAAAAAAAAAAAATCACCACAAAATCCTTTTTTTTTTTTGTTTTTTTTGTTTTTTGATAATAAGCAGTATTCATTAACTAACCAACACGTACATCATGCTGCAATGCAGGAAGCAATAAGTCAGATTCTGTTCCATCCAGCAAACTAATCTAATTTGCACAAAAAGGAAAACTAATCCAAATTCGGTGCATGACGAGCAAGCATTGAAAATCTTAACCGAAAATCATTTGAAGTAAGTTGATTTAATTGGATGTTTTCATTAATTTCATTTTGATTTGTTTTTATCCAATCCAGTACAATTTGAATGTAAAACTATTTTAATATTAGAATTAAATTTAATATATTTAAGAATATTTTGATCAAATTTGGATTAATAGTTTTTTTGGATTCAATTTCACTGTATTTTTTTTGGGTGAATATCTAAGTGTATTCAATACAGTGAAAATGCATATGTATTCTATACTACAAGCTATTTTTATTTTTTAAAAAAGTATTTCTATTAGAATAATAAATATTATCCCCTTTCAAAATAGTCCCTCTATAAAATAGTGTGTTTTTCAATTTTCAATCTCAAATTACATGAAGTTTTTGTATTTTTTATATTATAAAATATTCTTTTTGAAAATATTAATTTTTTGCTTTTATATAGCTAGTAGCTATTTTTCTATGGAAATTATGTAAATTTATTTTATAACATTATTCAACTTAAATTTTTCATTCTTATATAATCATTGATATCTATGTGATCAAAATCTTTATTTTAATTTTGAATAGAAGTAAGAAGTTGCTTTCTTTTTTTTTTTTTTTCACTTATATAGTTACCTTTTTAATTTTGCATAGAGGTTTCAAGAAAATGAAGTTCATCTCAATTTGTTTAAAATAATAGCAAATAAATCCTAATTTAAAATTCAATAAACTTAAAAAAATGCATAGTTATTAGTTTAATGTAATAGTTTATATTACCATTACTTTAAAAAATATATTTTATCATTCAATCGTATCCCCCTTAAATAAAATTTCTTGATCCACCACTAAAAAATTGCAATGAACTAATGAAGAAGAAGAAAAAAATATTACATTACATTGTTCAAAGTATTCAAACTATTAAATAAAAAGTCAAAATATTGTAAAGTTATTCATTGCTTCAACGAAATTAGCATTAAATAATGATTGTTCTTTTCATTTGGCCATTGAAAAAAAGAAAAGAAAAAAAAGGAAAAAAAGGAACATATGAATATGGTAGATTATAGCGATTTGCAACTAAAAGTCGTAAGTTAGGCTTGGAAAAATGCTGACCATTCAAAAGGCAAAAATGGTTGATCATCAACCTTTGACACTAATAGGTCAAATCTCTTATCTAACTTTTAAAGGCCGTGTATTTTGTACAAAGGGTGTATTGCGAATTGACAACCCCAAGGTTCCACTTTTAGTTTCTAATCATTTTAACTTAACGTGATGAGCTTTCTTATCCATGAAATCGTTTGTTACTTGGAATTAATATGTAGAGTTTAGGGCTGTGCATCAGTTAGTTTATTTTTAGTTCGGATTTTCATTATTTGTTAGTTTTTAGTTTTTAATCGATATTTTTAATTTTTTTATATATTATTTATAAAACGGTTTGGTTAACCATCTGTTTTGGAAAATATGGCCTACATCTTTATCGATTCATTTAACCAACCGATTGCGATTAGGGTTTTGATTTTCAATCCATTTTGGTTTGATTGGTAAGTTTTTTTCAGTTATTATGCATAACACTATCAGAGTTATACTGCCAAGGATATATTGGTGTAAAGTAAGATATACATATATATATATATATATATATATATATATATATGTATATGAGAGTTGATGCAGAAAGGATCGGTGCGCATGTCTTGTAGTGCACCATCAACTGTCGTTTCTTTTCTCTATTAGCTACGTTGGCACCTTTTTTGAGAGGGGAAAAAAAAAGGGCAAAACATTTTTTTTATGTTAAATTAATATACCTTTTATGTTTAAATTAATATACCCTTTATGTTGATTTTGAAGAAGGTACATATTTTCTTATATCTCCTCGTTTGATAGCTGAGACCTTCGTTGCTCTTGGCCTTCTTTAATTTACATATCATATCAAAAGAGCAAAGAATGCACTCAAAATAAGTAAGCAACAAACGCACTAAAAAATAAGCATATATAAAAAAAAAGGAATAAACACATATTATAGATTGAAAAATAAAAAATCTAAGCAGATCAAAATGCAAAATGAAAAATGAGAGAGGAACAGAAGGAACCTGAAAATGCTATGTGACTGCGGTGAGCTGCTGGCTGGCAAGTGGGTGAGAGGAAAGAAAGGAAGAGAAGCTGGAGCTAGTTCTGGTTTAGGGATTTAGGAAAAAAAAAAAGAGAAGAACAGTACTGGACGGAGAGAAGGAGAAAACATGTCTTGTTTTTCTTCAAAAAAGGTGGCAATGCACCGTTTAATTGAAATGGTAGAATGATGGGCGGGAGAGAGAGAGAAATTGTTGTGAGAAATTGCTATTTTTGTTTATTTATTTATTTTTTCTTGAAAATGGATCTTGTTTTTAATTTGTGAAGCCCACGTGGTGGTGCAGGTTCAGTAAATATTTTGCCTTTTTTTTTTTTTTTCCCAAAAAAGGTGCCAATGCACCTACCGGTCCTCTCTCCAGCAACTCTCATATATATATATATAAAGTAGTATATATATATATAGTTATTCTTCCATCCTGGAAAATTTTATCCGAGATTGTCAGAGGTAACATTATATAACATGTTCCATAATGTTGTCTTGAATGATTTTGAATAGATTTATCCTAGATGAGAGAAAAATTATACATGATATTACAATTACCACATTAAGATATAAATTATAATCTTTATAAAGATTTTACAGTTTGGATGTCTGTACAGTTTTAATATGCAGATACGCAAGAAGAAGTCTTTTTGAAGAATCTGTCTTCTTTATGTGATAATATTGACGATAGTTTCTTCAAAAATCGTCATCTTCGTGTGTGTCACATTTAAAATTTATATAGATGTTTACACTATAGAAGACTTGGTAATCTTTATATATAATTAGATTTATATATATCAAGTGGATCTAATGTAAAATTTATCATAATCATTTTTTTTTAGCATTTCGATTTATAAAGATTTTACAGTTTGGATGTCTGTATAGTTTTAATATGTAGATATGCATGTAGAAGACTTTTTGAAGAATCTGTCTTCTTTATGTGATAATATTGATGATAGTTTTTTTAAAAAGCCGTCATCTTTGTGCATGTCACATATTAAATCTACACAGATATTCACACCACAGAAGAATTAATAATCTTTATATAAAATTAGATTTATATATATCAAGTTGATCTAAGTAAAATTCATCATAATAATTTTTATTAGCATTTCAATTACTTCAAATGTAGAGATTAAAAATGCATGATTGATTTATATGGATCTAGTAACATGTTAAAATTCTATATGGACCTAATTAACTACTAATACATTTGTAAAATATTAATATCTTCTAAGTAATTTAAATGCTAATAAAGGAGATCTTAATGATAAAATTTTCAAGTTAGCTTCATGTGAAATTTTATGTAATATGCTTTTAATGCTGCAACAAGCAATCAATAAGTTAACATACTATGACATATTTTGTGAGAGTTGACATTGTTGAGACTATCAATAGATTATAAAGATAATTCTAAAATCATTTAGTTATAAAAGGATTCACATTCAAGGGGCTTTGAGTTGAAATAGATAAAGGCAGGTCATCGTTGTAGTCTGAATTTGAAGCATATCCTTAGTAAATATACAAGAAATTTAGAATGTACTCTCAAACAAAATGTGTGGATTTGAGAGCAAAAACAAGATGCATAGAGTGGCAAGAATGGAAAGATTAGTGAAAGCATAGTACATGTGGGGTTGTCACTCTATTGATTTTTTACCCATTTCAAGCACCAAAAACCCTTCCACTAAAAAAAATAGGAAAAAAAAAAAGTAGGAAGAACGCTCCAACATTGTGATGCATACCAATAGTAGTTTAGGTGTATAGAGAAAGGGACATGCACCAAAATTTGCTTCTCTTTGAGAATACAAGATTAAAAGCAATTAAAGTAAAATCCAACAGTTCTTATTCTTAACAAAGTTGAAATAATAAAGTTCTATTCATAATATACGTTGTATTTAAGGTTTGCAAACTTTTAAGCTCTTTTATTACAAAATTCCAAATTGATTTTCTTTGTTTATAAAGGTTTAGTAATGTTACATATACAAAGATATTTATCAAATTTATTTATAAAATAACATGTGTTACAATATTAATTTTAATTGGTATAGTCATGTAATGTAAATATAAATAATTAAACTCTTAAATGGATATGCAAATAAAATAAATAAACAAATTAAATATTATTAAATTATTTACCACATCGTTTGGCATATAATTTTGGTGAATACTTTAATAGCTTTAAAATTATTGATGAGTGTTTTGATGGATTCATACTCAAAAACATGATTAAAATGAAGACCCAAGATAGTGATTTTATGGTTTTTTGGAGCATTTATAACGTGAGATTAGATTATAGTTACACAGAAATTGATTAATTATGGTAAAACAAATATAAAGGCTACATAAAAGTATAAAGCATAAGAACTTTTAAGGGACCACAACAGATAAAAAGAAAACTTTAATTAATTATTAGTTTTATACATCAATGAAATATGGCCATGTAAATGGTAGCGTTGAATGAAACAACTTATAGGTCAGTTAAAATATGTTCTTTTAATATGAAAATAGCCAAGATGTAATGACTTATCCAAAGAAAACATTTGGAATTTAAAAATTTGGACAATTTGACTAAGTTTGAACAAATTAAACTTTTTAAATGGGATCAAATTTGACTTTTCTTTGGAGATAAATTTTTGCTTTGACTCTTGCACCAAGGCATATAGTTTGTTGATATGAGTTTGTAGATTAGTAATATACCTAATTCTGAGTTACAGTTAAAAAGTTATAGTTTTAAAATTTTTTTAAATATCAATATTTATCTATGTCTAAATCAGTCTAAGATTTTTGTCCGTTAGTGATTTAAGGTCCTATATATATATGGGGGATCGTGTATCCATTAAACAATTTAAACATACCCAAAAAGTCCTCAAAATCCTTTTCGGACTCGAGAAGCTCGAATCAAGTATCCATGACCTGTGTTTGCCTCAAACCAGGTCAATCGGATTTCACCCATCTCCAACCACCAAAGACCACTGCATGCTGGCCAAGATTAAAGCCTACCTTATAGTGAACTCAGTTGTGAAATTTCATATCAAGCTGCAGCTGACCGCACCCAAATCAGGCCTCTGATATTGGTGTTCGCTAGCCGTGGATATTTAGTGGGTTGGCCAAATTTTTGGCTATTCCAGGCTGACCCATATCCTTTATCTATCATTGTAATTATAATTGGGCCATGAGAGACCTTATTAAGTATTACAAAAGAAAAGGTGCTTGAGTGAGAAGGACCTCCTCCCCCCGTTGGTATTTTGCCTGTTGGATCTTTTGAGATCGAATTGGACCTGCGTTTGTGAAATTTTTTAATGGTTTGAGATATCTACCAATATTAAATTTGGTCAAATTTCGTTTCTTGTTTTCCAACCACTGGTGAGGCTTTTGCACCAAGGTGAGAACACTATCATATTCCTCATCTCATGGGATTTTTGTTGATATGAACTTTGTAAACTTGGGACATTATTTAATAATTTTTTTCATTTTTAGGTTAATTAATTTAATACCAAATAAAATTGAATTGTGCTTAGACAGAGTTGGATAAATCGAACAAAATTAAAGTTGGATTAGTATAATTGGGTATTAGTGGAATCCAATAGAAGGTTTAATTTTATTAAATTGACTTCTGAGTGCAAAATCTCAATTTTGAATGTAGGATTTTTACGCTTACAGTATAATTGGACTGTTCGGTGTCTAATTTTAAAAATTTCAAAGTTGTTAAAATTATTTTGGAACATTTATATGTATCCAATGCTTTTGGTTTGATTTTTGGAGTCTAAAAAATATTTTATTATTATTTTTAATAATGAAACTAATATGGAAGGAGATCCGACATTGGAATTATTTTGAGCTGTGATATGTGAATGAACTTTATTTTTTGAAATGATTTTGAAAATTATGGGCTTGATAATATATGAGATATAAATTACCTTATTATTATTATTTCTAGAATTATTAGAATCATATGTTTTATTGCATACTATGAAATAATTATTTAATTTATCATATTATGGTACAGTAAAATGAATGCTTTGACATAAATAAATTTTGATATATGACTATACAGGTATATACATATTTATGTTGGATATTATGAGAATATTTTGATATGATAGTTATGAGGATTATTTGAAAAATTTTATAAATATTTTGAATTATGAGTTGGATAATAGGTTATGGATTATTGTGTACCATACTGTACCATGAATATAATTTTATTAGATTATAATTATGCATGTTTGTTGACCATCTCTACTTGATAAGGTGGTTTTTGAAGTTGGATGGAAGATCCTAGTCTGTGACACCTCTAAGACGCCGAGGGTTGCATTGATAGTTTCCTTCACTTTGGAAGTCGATGGCACACTAAGACGCTAATTGTGATCGTGCGATATATTATAGTAATGGATATGGTACAAAAATATATTATTGATATATTACAGATACAATATATGTTTATATGCTTTTATATATTTTTATTACCGATATTTATAAATTATGATACGTAAAAATATAAATTATTTATGAGATAATGGATGTAATCGGATTTTAATTTTCTTATTCATTGGTTTAAAAAATTGCTATGTTTTGCAGATAATTATGAGTTTTGTGAAAACTATTTGTCGAAATAGAAAAATTTTTAAAGAGTGAAAATGAGGTCTTGAGAGAAATGATTATTTAAGAATAATACTTATTTTCATAATATTCTATTTGTTCACTTAATCGAGCTCGTTTCATAGTTTTGTGCTTTTAAACTACTCCCCTGGGCCTCAGCTGACAGGCTACATACATCACGTCTAGACATCTTCATTGTTCATATGATATTTCGCTGTTAATAGATTATTCTTTTCTTTTGATTCTAATGACAGTAAATATTTTTTCTTTCGCTGATTTTGATGCATACATTATATTAAACACTTTCAATATTTTTTGTTTGTTTATTTGTATTTTTTAAATTACTCTAATGGATTAACTTGCTATGTATGATTCTTATATTATTTTTGATTATTGATTTAGTGAGATTTCTGTTAAAAATGTTTATAATATTTTATTTATATTGTTAGGTTTTATTCAATTTATGGGAAGGTTCTATTGAAGTCTAAATACCGGTTTAGTGGAGTTTTCCTAAGCAAGGCCCTCTCGAGTGTTTGGAAAAAGCCTTGGAAGTATTCCTATCATAAGATCTTTATATAGCCAAAATAATAATAATAATAATAATAATAATAATAATAATAATAATAATAATAATAATAAATGAGCTAATTGCATTTTGGTATACTTAATTTTCAGAATTTTATGATTTAAATTTTTAATTTTCAAAAAAAGGGATATAGGTTTTTAATTTTTCAATTTATTGCCAATTGGTCTAATCCTCAATTTAACCAAATAAGTTGGTAACAATTTAATTTATGCAATTGCTTTATTAACCTTGGTCAACAATCTAATCTCTTTATTCATAATTTCTATTACAAGTTATTGGGCACAAGCATTACCAATTTGTTTGGCCAAATTGAAAATTCCATAATCTGTAACAAATTAAAAAGTATGTCTAAATCATTACTGTTAGAAAAATATACATATAATAATTGCAAGCACAAAGAGCTTACAAATAGAAAAAATACATAAAGTTTAAATTCCTCATAAAATGAATATGGACAAATAACAAAAAATAATTACACAAATAATAGTAAAAAAATCTAGAACAATCAACAAGAATTGGATGAACGATTTGAATTTCATATAGTATCCTTGAGATATGTTCACCCTCTCATTGGTGCTAGTGAATCTAGTTACATTTATCTTCCAATATACAACAAACGTGCAGAATTTTCAAATGAGAGAGAGCTGTCCAGCTTGTTCAAAACACACTATCAAAAATTGAGAAATGAGTGTCAATTTATACTCATCCATGTAAGGGGGTTACCTTACCATTAATTTCAAAACATTCCAATTAATTTTATAACGATAAATTAAATTAAAAAACCGTTATTCAATTAATTTTCCATAACGTTCAATTAAATTCTACAATTTAAATGTTATGGAATTTCTTCCATTTAGCTGTTACAAATGTTTTCCCCTATAATTATTATTAAAACAAAAGTTAAATAATAGTTAACAAAACATTCAGTCATAATTTGGGTACTAATTTCATTCACCCAAACATATTCTTTTATAATGGCCATCAATATGATATTAAAATCCATGTTTTTCCAAAATTTCCTACAAGAATGAAATTGACATATTAACACGAAATGAAGCTAAGGATATAAATATTTACCTTTGTGATAGAGTTCTATGGTTGAGAGCTTCATAAAATAGGTAAATCTTATCTTTTGAATATTTCCTAGTGAAAATATACTTACTTAGCTAGCTAAATGGTAATCGCGATCTTTGAACCATTCTGTCATTTGTGTAAATGATAATATACCTCACACAAGAATCTTCCTAAAACATTTTAGTTCTCATTGTTTTTTTTTTTTTTTTTTTTTTTTTTTTTTTGTTTTGGGCATAAACATCTCTTTGATTCTGAAAGAGATTCTCAAGAATTAAGCCCCATATAATTTTCCTATGAAGTGGCTGCACTTCTCTCTCACATAGGCGATTTTTTATTTAAGAGTAATCTAGATTACTCCCCTTAGATTTCCTGATCTTAAAAATTATTAAAATAATAACTTAATCTTTTTTAATAGGCATCACCATCTTATCATAGAATGGACAGGAGGATAACCCCTCAAAGTGATCTAATTCAATCTTTATAATTTAGTTGTCCATTTCCACCTAGATCTTGAGATTTCTGATCAACTAAGTTAGATACCTATTGCATCGATTTTCTATTTCATGGGCTTTAGTATAATTCTCCTCAATGATTTCTCAATTAATTCTTTATTCAAATCTTTGGTAACTGGATTTGCAATATTATCCTTTGATTTCACAAAGTTAACAAAAATAACTTTAGTTGAAATTAGTTGTCTAATAATTTTGTGTCTACGATGTATTTATCTAAACTTACCATACATTAAGCTTTGTCATAGGCTTCAAATTCCTTCCCAATGAACATCACCTAGATTGCTCAATTATCTACTAAGCTTGCTAAATATATGGATTTGTACTAGTCATCAATCATATCAGACTTCAAATTTTCAAAAATACTCCACTTGAAATACACTTTCATCTTTATTGTATTTTTGTGTAAGTTTGGAATTTTAGATACATGCACAATAAACCAAAAAGCATCACTATTATGTGCATATCCAATAAAAAAGGCAATCAATGGCTTTCAAACCTATTTTCACCTTCTTTAGTGTAGGTATGACCATTTGACAAGACACTCCCATTTTACAAAATTTCTAGGAAGATTATTCCTTTCGATATGCGGTCTTATTCTTTTCTTTAGAGGCATCTTAGTTAAAAGGTAATTTTCCAATAAAATGGTTTTCCTATGTATTTTAAGATAACCAATACTTTTTACATTTGCATACATTATTTCCTTCAAAATATGATTTTTCCATTCAGTTTGGAAAACAATAAACCAAAATGCCTAGGTCTTAGATTCTTACAAAACACTATCCAAAAATCGCAGTGTAAACATTCCTACTAGTTTGATTAGCAATAAGTAGAATACAAAAAAATCAGGAACCAAAAATTTTCAATAAAACCAAGTTTACTTTTTGTATCAAACCTACGATACTCAAGAAAATATGGATTCAGCATATATTGATAAATATTGTATCCTTTTTATTCAAACACTAGCACTTGTTAGCACCTATACACCTTGCTAAAAGAATCCATCTTAAGCTTGTTAGAAAAATATAAAAATAGCAAGTACAAGGAGCACACAAATAGTAAAAAATATAGAAAGTTTAAATTTCTCATAAAATTAATTTGAAAAAATAGTAAAAAAATAATTACAAATTAATAATAAAACCCTGGAATAAGCAAAGAAAATTGGACAAAGGATTTAAACTTGAGTATGAGCCTTGTGTTTCATTCAATATAATTAAGATAGATTCACCCCTTCACTGGTGCTAGTGAATCCAGTTGCACTTGTCTCCGAAGATACAACAAGCCGTATAGAAGCTTCAAAATTTTGCACTTTTAGAGCTTCGCTCTAAGAACTTGAAATTTCTTTAACTCTATCACAATGGAAGTCTATAGCCATTAAGAATACTTTAGAGAATGTAAAAGGAGAAAATTTTCCAGCTTGTTTAAAACACATTATCAAAAACTAAAAAATGATCATCAATTTATACTTATTCATGCAGGGAGGTTGCTATTAATTTTATAACATTTTAATTAATTTTGAAATGTTTCAACTAATTTCTTAACGGTCAATTAATTAAAAAATTATTATTTAATTAATTTCTCATAATGGTCAATTAAAACGTTATAAAACATTACAAATTTATGTTACTTGGCAGTTACAAATTCTTCCATAGTCATTATTAAAACAAAATTTTAATTAAAATGTTCAATCATAATTTAGATATCAATTTCATTCACACAGATATCATCCTTCATAATGGCCATTTAACATGGTATTAAAATTCATATTTTTCCAATAACTACTTTTGAAAGGGCTTAAATTATAAAAGCCTATAACTTAAGGTACCAAAGTTGAATTAACCCAAGAAAATAAATACCGTTAGACAAGTTCCTACCAATAAAATGGTCCATAAATTAAAGGACAAAAAAATTTAATCTCCTGGATAGCAAAAATATTGTCATTCCCTACTAATCCATTGTGAGTTTAGATAACCACTGTATTGTGGCCACTTATTATTAATTTTTTTTTCCAAAGAAAAAGAAAAGAAAAAAGAAAGAAAAATAAAAAAAAAGATATACCGACTTGGCTTAATAGGTCCTGGAATTTCGTCCATTGCCTAACAAGCTAGTGACCACATTGCCAACTCTCTATTTACAAAAGGTCATGTTTAGATTACAATGGGAACATTTCACTTATACCGTTTCAGGTTTTGATCAATACAAAAACTTCTTTAAAGTTTTTAATAGTTTCATTTGCATCTTTGAAAGGAATTTAAATTATTTTTATATCTTTATTTAAGTTAAATTACTTTCAAAAATCTTTTTTATTTCTTTTTTTTTATAATAATTAATTTGAAAACTTCAAAATATTGATAATCTGTATTTGAATAAATTTTAATGAACTAAGTGATAATTTTTCAGTTTGAAAAAAAAAAAATCTATGTAGTAGTTTTAATAAGATAATTTTTTTTTTTTTAACAAGTGATGAATTATTAAATATATTTTACTAAAACTGTGCTTGGATTAAGGGAACATGAGGGAAAGGAAATGAAAAGATTTAATTCCTTTGTTTGGATTGTTAAAATGTGATGAAAAGAAAGGATAAAAAAGGAAAAGGAAAGAATAGATTATACTTATTTGAATCATCTATTTTGCACTAAAATTCAAATGGAAACAAAAGGAAAGGACAATTTGAATATTGTAATATTATCTTTATTTTGATTGGGATATTTTATATTTATGGTATTTTTGTAAAAATATAAATTATATAAATTATATAAATTATTTTTTATTTTTCATTTCTTTTCCATTAATAATCATCCAAACAAATAATTATTCTAAATATTTTCTTTTCCTTATTGAATTTATCATTTTTTTCCTTTCCACCCTCCAATCCAAACATAAAGTAAATGTAATGTACTATAATTGTCAAATATATTCAATTATATATAATATAAATTTTCAAATATATTTAACTAAATATATAACTTACCTAAAAAGTTTATGAAATTAAATCATAGCTTTTTTATAAAAAAGAAAAAAGAAAAATTATCACATAATTTAAATAAAAATTAAATAAAGATATATACAAAAAATAAAAAAAATTAAAGTTTTCAAATTAATTATTACAAAAAAAGAAAAGAAATAAAAGGAATTTTTAAAGAAATTTAACTTACGGAAGGTATGAAGGTAATTTTGATTCTTTCATGGGTATAGATTAAATTATTAAAAACCCGAAGGATGTTTTTGTATTTACATTGAATCTCAGGAGATGTAAATGAAATATTCTCAATTATAATTATAGTGCTAACTAAAAAAAAAAAAGTTATAATGAGGTGCCATAACCCAAAATAGATTGCTTGAAGATTTGAGTTTTAAAGATAATTTGGGTTTATATAAATATGATGAAATACTAAAATTATAAAATAATAAAGTAAATTATGCATGAATTCTTATTAACTCAAAATGAAGTTAGAAATCTAAAAACTGATAAAAAAATCTTGATCTAAAAATTCTTAAATATATCTGTATATGTATAATATAGTTGAACTCAAATAAAATGTATTTTAATGTTTTAAATTAATATTTACGTTTTAGGACATAAATGATTTTTAAATATCCAATTAAATCTGATCTTTTTAATCAAAATCAAATCCAATAAAAAAGTAAATCTTACTTAAAAAGAAAACGAAATAAAAATAAATGGATTTCATTTAAGCTTGACTATGTTTATGTATTGGTTATGAATATTAAATGTCCTCTAATTTATAATTTTTGAGATTTAGCAAGATTAATGCGCCATTAAAACTGTGATTTTGAGTCTCAAATTTTACGGCCATCTTCTCTATGCGACATTGTGTAAGTAGTAAAACGTTAGAAAAAAATTGACGATATTTGATTTAATTTTGCAGGTTTTGTCTTGTCCTTAATCTAATTTGGTTTTTTTATTTGCTTTTTGCGTTCTTACTTTTGACTTCTTTTGGATCTCTTTAACTAATTGCTATTAATGGTTCATAATCATACATACATCACAAAGAGCACCCAAGAACAAAAAAAAAAAAAAAAAAAAAAAAGACAAAAAGGAGAAAATGACTTCATTCTTAACATCCCTATTTCAAGTAATGCAATTTATCAGAAGAAATTGGGTAAATCCTTTCTTTTTTCATTATTTTTTTAATAAATCATATATTTACTGACTTTTATATCATCTCATATAAATTTAACAGCCTTCATTCATTTATCTTGATTGCCCAAAGATTAATATAACTGCTTGATTGCAAACTCCTAGTTGCATTAATGTTGTCATCAAAAAAATAAAAATAATAAAAAAAATTTCCTAATCACTGCTAGTTGCATTTATTTATTTAATGTTTTTTTTAACTTTTACTGATCCCCACCTCAGCGACTCGAACTCGAGCATCCCTGGCGCAAGTAGTCGCTTCTCGACCACCGAGTCAGGCCATTTCGTCTGCTAGTTGCATTTATTACACTTTTACTTTGTTTCCTTTTTAATTTTTCCTAATTTATCACCAAAGACGGAGTTGAAAAAAACAAAAGGCGTAGGGAATATAGTAAAATAATCAGTTTTTACAGTTGTATGGATATTCTCTCAGAGAAGTAAAAAGGGCCCCAAAAAAAAAAAATAAAAATAAAAATTGAATCTTCCCTAACGACATGCGAATTTAGAAGAAAACAACGCCGTTGACCAACTCGCCGTCTTTTTATACGACATAGAGTTTGGCTATTCGAGGGTAACAGATTCATACGACTTGTCGTTTGGAAATAACTCTTTTTTTTTTTTTTTTTTTTTGGGGAGACCGTCAGTTTTTAACAGTTTTTTTTTTTTTATAATTTTTTGTTTAACTTTCAGATGTCATGCTTGTCACTTGAAGAAGAAAATTCTTTCTTAGATGAGAGACTTTGATATGACTGTAAGTCTGTCACCATCATTTGTTTTCTCTTTCTCTCTCTATCATTTTCTCTCTCTAGGTAATATTGGGTCCCACAATTATCATTTCCCAAGTTAAAAATTGTGGGTCCCACCCTTTTTGATGGGCTTCTCATCCAATTTTGAATAAATGGGCACTGAAAATTGAGCACACAAGGAAAAAAAAAAAAAAAAAAACAAAATGATGATGATGGTGGTCTTGATGTGGAAAAATTTTGGGACCCACAAGCTGCAATCAACACGTGCCATTGTCCATCACAGTGACGTGGACCAATCAAACATTTGGGGACTTTGTATGAAAGTGTGGAAAAAAAGAATTGAGCGACGGTTTGACCGGTTCCGTCACCGACAGCTCCTTCTATATGGCTGTCACTGTAACTCTAGCTTTTATCAGAAATACTATTACCTAACTAAATTTTTACTGTTTCAGAATAACTATCACTAGCTATATACGTATCTATTGTTTTTTCTGTTTTGATAAGGTGTGCCCCGGAGAGGGTGTTAACTGGGGGTGTTTGGGAACTTGGAAAGAAAGAGAAAGAGGAAGAAAAACACCACACGTGCAAAAACAAAGCTAAGCAATTATTTGAGGACCCACGTTGAATGGTTTGTGGGGCCCAGTTACTATTTGGGCGTTTTGTTAAGTTTGTACAATAAATGCCACTTGGGGGAATTAGATTTTTTTTATTTTATTTTTATTTTATTTTTTTAAGGGATATGAAAAGAAAAGAAAAGAAAGGGGAGTCAAAATATATAATGTCGGGAGCATTTTTCACTTGAATAATTTTTTTTGAAATATTCTTTTTAATAATTAAGTTGGGGGCATTAATGAAGGTTATATGATTTTTAAGTTTTGTGGGATTGGGTTTATGTTGTGTTTGGTTTGAGAGAAAGTGTGGTGGGCCTCACTTTCTTTTTGGTTCTTTCTTTGTATCAAATGCAAAGTACAAAATAGAAATGAGAATGAAAATCAATGCCACACGAGAGAGATCACTTAAAAAGGAGAACTGACCCCACCCAAATTATTTTGAAATGAATAAGGAGAAGAGAGAGAAAGTTGGGCTCCTTAGGCTTTAGCCAACCATATTTATATTATAGTAAGTAAACAATCAAAGTTTCCAGACCTACTGGCCCAGCTAGCCCAACAAGAGATACAGCTAATTTGCTCCCAATTTTGTTTTCTCATTTAAATCTTCAGTGATTATGATTAGAGTTACATTTATATTTTTGAAAAATTATTTTTAATTTTTTAAAATTTTTATATTTATCAAAATCAATTTATCTTTCATTTTTTTACAAATTAATTTTTACTATTAAATGATAAAAAAGGTTAAAAATTAATATTTTATAATTAAATAATATTATAAAACTATAATTATAGTTTTAATCGATTAAAATTAACTGGTAAAAACTGATAGGTAGAATAATAATTTTTCAAAAATATGGATTTGAGTGTAATTAAGACCAACTTGTAGGCATCTAACTGAAATTTTCTCTCATAAATTTTGTGAACTAATTTTTTTTTGTATTTTTCCAATAAAGAAAGCAATCAATTCAAAAATGTTCCTTAACTACTGGAAGAATCCCTTACAACCGCAAAATGATGATTTTAAATCTTGTGAAACCATTATATATATATTTTTTTACCAATTTTTAGCATAGATTTTGAGGATATTATGATTTGAACTCAAAAAGTATTATATGAATAAAAAATAGTAATATTGCTATTAGATTGTTTAGACAAAAATTCCAAAATATTATTCTATTATACAAAAGAACAAAATTGAAGAGATTTTGGCGACACAATCTATTTTTGCTCAAGAAAAATGTCTAAAATTCAAAAAGAAAAATCTAATTCTCAATTTAACTGAATATTACTATTGGTGACTTGTGACAAGTTTGAATGCTTTCTAAGAATTCAAATACACCTACCAATATCAGTTACTTTGGATACCAATTGATGTGGCAGACTGCAACTAGTTGACAAACTAAATCCATAGATGGGATAAGTTAAGCAAGCCGATAAAATAATATCACATAGTATTATATAAAAATAAATAAATAAAATTGATAAATTAGCAAGTTAAGCAATTTTTTTTTTCTAAGTAAGTTAAACATATTTTTTCCAGTCAAAAAGAAAAGGAAGCTGAAATTTTCTTATTAAGTTGGATATGTAATGAGTGGGACATGATATCATATTGTTGCATTTTTATAGATTTCCGTATAATTTGTTTGCTACCTGTTTTCATCACTATTCCCTATCACGCCTAAATAATATAACAAATCAATTGATTTTTCAAATTCAATGTGGGGTATGAAAAACACTATATCCCTGATAATCCGCTTCCAATTTTACCCTAATTTCATTTACTAATTCATAACACGTCTAATCTCCCACTAAATTATACATTTTATGCTTATAAAGAATAATTTGAAAAAAAAAAAAAAAAACTCTACAGACGTTGACAGGGTTAAACAACAAGTTGTTGAAGCTAATTTATGAATCATAAAAATATATAATATTCTATGAAAAGATTGGAGACTTAACCTGTCCATTTTGAATATCAAATTAAGATTTTCTGTTTTTTTTTTTTTTTTACCAAAATTATTTAAATTAAATGGACAAAGGGATATCATCAAAGTTGGGTTCAACTTAAGATCGGATTCTAAATGAATTTACCCTCAAGCTAAACCTACATTATATATTAATTCTTAAGTTGAAGAAACTTTACTTATGAAGCAGCTTAATATATATATTTATATATATTGTTGAATTGTCTGTATACATTAGAAATCAGTATAAGCAAAGATTGAAAAAAAACAAAAAGATGATCTAATATCTTTGAAAATATAACATAGAATGGGAAAAAGAAGTTCTAATTTTGGAAATCAATGTGAAGGTTTACCAATCTGCCCAACCGAAATATTAGGCCGGAATGGTAAAGCCAGGTCACACTGAAACAAATAGACACAAAAGGTGGGACCGAAAGTAGCTGTATATGTACCAAACTTTTGGCACTGTCAGAATTCTCTCCATAATTTTGTGGACATTTTGTTACATCATGATATAATCAAACTTCCGGAGCCCTTTTCCATCTCTGACATAATAACAATAACAACAACAACAACAACTGGGTTTTTCAATAAATTTAGATTTGCTTCTTCCTCTACATAAAATTTATCATTTTCTTCATTTATAGATGCTGTTTATTCCATTAGTTTTGTGAATCAAACTCAGTAAGCTTTTTAATTTGTTTTTAATTTTATTCTGATATAACAAGGAACATAAATAATAATGAACAGAAAAAAGCCCTAAAAATACCCCCAAAAAAAAATAAAGAAAGAAAGAAAGAAAGAAAAGTAAGATATTCAAAAAATTGCTTTTGGAATTCAAAAGGAGCTTATGAAAATATGTGAACAGTTTTTTCAAAAAGGTTGAAACGAGATCGAGTCATTTTACTTTGTTTGGGATAACTCTTACTTCTGCATTTTCAGAAGAACCTTCTAAGAAGTTATTTGTTATTGATTTGGATTAAAAATTCTTTTGAGAGATTTGAAACTTTTTTTAGAAACTACCAAAATACTTTTAAAAGCTGATTTTAAGCCTTTTAAAAGTCAGAGGCAACATTTGAAATATTATGTCAAACAAAATCTACAGGTTTTTTAAAATCTTTTTTGAAAAACCAGAATTAAAAATTATCCTAACCTGAACTTGAGATTTCAAAATTTTTTATGAAAATAAAAAAATAAATAAAGAAATAAAATTCAATGAAAGAACCAGGGAATGGTGGCCAGATGCAGGTACGAAATACCATAAATGCATTTTTACATAAACCAAAACAATTAGACCGTTTGCATGAATGCATGATTATCCCATGTAAAAAACAATTGCAGGTCTGATCTTTTTAACTGTGTAAGAAATGTTTTATGTAAACTTGGTTAATCTATCAGTGAGCCATTTGGGACCACAAAAAAATAAAAGAGTGAAAAAACCTGCAATAAGCTCTATTGAAAGAGCTTCAATAATTCAGGTTTATCCTTTGGGTAAAAGCTCACCTAACACAAATCAGGAATTCAATTTTGCTCTTAAATTTCCTGATGATAAGCAGTACTACAACTTTACTTCCAACTCCATACGAGCCAAACATAATGCTTCAAAAACAAAATTTATGATTTTGATTTCACTGCATGTCCCACATTTATGCACAACTTATTGGTTATTTGGTTATAAGCCAAACTGGATTTTTGTGGTTTTTTTTGTTTTTTTTTTTTGGGGTGTCAATTGGCATTTCACAAATGAAAAGACAACGAAATGAGGAAAAATAATAGAGGCTTTCTTTTTCGTACAATTTTAAAAAAATTATATATATATATATATATATATATATATATATATATATATAATTTGTGCTTTGTGGAGGTGTTATAGAGGGAGAGGAGAGGGAGCAGAAGCAGAACACACCGTTTTCAAAACTAAATGAGTAAAATAAATTACTATGAAAACAATTGTGGAACAATGTAACCTTTCTTGGGAGCTATTACACCCATTCAACTGAAAACCAATTACTCGAGTAAGTTTTGAGTACGTAAAAATTGAACTATGGTGAAAGAAAAGAAAAGAAACGAAAAAATATATAATAAATCAAGGGATTAGCCATATGTGTAAAGTAACTACCGGAATGAACTGATCTAAGAGGCTCAAATTTTCTTTTCTCTTTTTCTTTTGTTCTGGCTTGTGTTTCCAACCTTTTTGCTGAATTCTATACCTTTTCATCAGCATCGGAGGACTCTGATAACGCACCGTGTTTTTGAGATTTGGTACCCACAGTAGAGTAGCTACGCCGCTCTTTCCCTCCAGGCTTAGAGGAGGCATTGCCATACCAGATCATTCCCACTATTGCAACAATCATGCCCACAACTACTTGAATGTTGAGGCCCTCTTTTCCAAAGAATATAAATCCCAAGATCAGGACTAGAATAGTCTTCATATGGCCGAGGACTTGGAAAGATACGGCTGTAAATCTGCCAATGCAGATGAATTGGCTGAGGTTGGTCCCAACTGCAATGGTGCAAGACAGAATGATGAATACCTGCAGACAACAGAGAGTGGCCCAAAATTATAAGAGTAGTCATCATTAATCGCAAGAAAAATGTTATACGAATGCAAGATTATTGGCATGCACATGTCCATCCTCCACAACTAGCAGAATTATATCCTAGCATGGTTCTTTAAGCACAAAAGTTATCTTAATCAGGCTACAACAACAACCAAAAAAAAAAAAAAAAAAAAAAAAAAAAAAAAGAACCAATCTTTACTAGTTATCTAGTTTAGGACCCAGAGTAGGGCCAGTTTTCCGAGATTCTCTTTTATGTCTGGGTGTGTTATGTGGTACACATGTAAGAATTATAAGAATGTTTAGGCACCTTAATTTCAACTCTCCTCAGTCATGCATGTGTATTTTTGTATTCGCAAAAATCAAATGAGCATAGATAGTGTAAGGACCATGTACACGTGTTCCCCTTCTAAGTGTTCGTGCGCACATTTAGTTATTGGAAAGTAACTCTAAAGGCACAGGACAATGTTTCTTTGGCACCAAATGATTGAAAGGAACTAGAGGCTCTAGGAGAACTTGCCCAAGCACTTTCCAAGGCAACAGAATCATCACCACTTCCATCACAATAATAAAGTTCAAATAAAAAGAACATGAGAACAATATTTTTGTCAAAACAAGGTAGTAAGCTGATACAATTTATTAACGACCTCTCTTTTCTGAAAAGGTGAACCTATGGATGACAGAAACATAAACTGTACTAATAACTAAATGAATTTATAGTGGGGTTGATCCTAACACACACACACACAAGACTATATATTTATAAAGTTTTGAGGTCCAAAGAATTTTGATCAAGATCATGAAGCATTAACGACAATGAGCAAAACACTATTATCCAGAGTTTGGAGGATCAGTTCTAGATCAAGATCATGATGCTACCCAAGACAATGACAAACCACTCCTGGTGGCTTGCACTGCAGAAAGTTCTGTTCACTGCCATAACAGAGCAGAAAAAGGCGGTATGTTCCAAAACTGATTCTAATCTTTCACCACATAAATTTCTGAAGGAGAAAAGGAATAGAATAAGAATAATTTGCCACAGCAGGCAAGTAATACCTGGTCTGCAAAAGTTTCAAGTTTATCCCTTAGTAATCCATTAAACTAAGAATCATTGAATGTTTATAAAATTATACAAATTCACATACATGAAACATATCTAACCAGGTAGCGAATTAATATCCAGTTCACATGAATCTCTTAGTTCTTGTATCTCTTGGATGCATGTATCACATACCTAAGCTCACTGTGTATCCCTTCATACATGCATGCATCACGTTTATTATGGGTTTCAAGTTCTTGTACTTAAATTTCTATATAAAGAGAATATCAATGGTAACGTAGATATGCAAATTTTATCCAAACAAAGATCAAATTGTTTTTAGGTTTTGTGAGACACAAACCAAAACCTCAGTGCAATGCCTAAGGATCCTAGGAGTTCCTAGAAATTGACTAGTGCAATGCTAGTAATCTATCTTTATTTTTTATTCTTTTACTGTCCTACACCAATTTCTCATGGCAGCTAACAGGAAAAATAGAAGGTTTAACAAACTGGGAATGGCCCCCCGCTAAATAGACCATTGTGAAATTGCTATCATGCCCACACACCATCAACAGAAGCATTTCAAGATGAAGCATGCAGTTAGCAAATTATTATCATTTTCACACATCTAACCATGTGCTAAATTACCCAAGGTATAAAAAGTACATAAAAGCCCACCTTCGAAGCCGAAGCAACCTTGGTAAACACTCCAAACATACAGAGGACATAAATAAAGTATACCAAGACTAATTACATGCTCCCTCAATGCAACTGAAAAGTGATAGCTTTCAGCTTAGTGAATATGGTCATCACAAAAATGCTTTCTCCAGCTCCTAAAAGAGTTTTTTAGCTATTACACCAAGGAAACTTGTAGATCCTCTATTTGGACGAAGCTTATGATCATGGGAAGGACCTATAAAATTCACAGAAGCATGATAACTTGTCCCATGCTCCATTTGGCCTTGAGGAAAAACTTCTACTTAACCATGTTTTATGAGATGACAACTGATACTTTTCTTCTGCCTTAATACTAGAGTATGAGTGCAGTAGTAGAAGCTCCCATGTAATGCACCAAGAGGTATTCTCTAACTACAAAAAGATGAATCTAAGCAGGAGACAATCCGAAAGGAAATGGAATGGTGCAGGACTATTATTTACAAAAAGAAATAAAATCCTATGCAAATAAGGTAGAACAGTTTCAAGATCAAGGTTTAGACACTTGGGTCTATAGATAAGGACCTAATAATGCAGTAAAAGTCTCTATTTTGAGAATAAGCCCACCCTGTGGCAAGCTCAAAATGAAACAAGAATCAGAGGGGCAAAATTTTATTCAAACTTATTCTAATGACCAAACTTATGTTAGTCACCTTTACTTCTACACGACCCTTTGCTTTCAAGCTCAAGATACCATAACATCAACTTTGAGCATATGATATATCTGAACAAAATCTCTTATAAACATGTACAAAGAGGGACCTATTTCCACAAGAAAGCACACTCATAATGAAGAAAAATTTTCTACTCACCAGAATGTGATTTATCATCTTATAATGACAAAAGTGCCAAGTGCTCACCACTCAAAGAAATATTTGTTATGCATACTAATATAAAAATTATTTAACAAAAAAAGAGGGGGGAGGGGGGAAGAAAAAGGAAAAAGTGGACGTTAAAAGAGCACTCATTACTATCTCAATTTCAATTGTACTCGGTAATATATTGTTAAAACTGATTTATTATTTTTACTAGGTATTTGCACTCTTATTAAGGTTAGGTATTAAGTAAGATTAGCCATGAAATTTCAATTTGGTAAAATCCACTGTACATAGTCATATTGATCGGTATTGGAAGAAATTCTTTTTTACCAAAAAAACTTTGTTCACCCTTGTGCAAATGCATAAATAAATCATAAGGTAGCGAACCCATATCCAACTGAGTGAAAAAAACAATAGTAAAACCATTAACATATCAGCAAATTTTATCAGTTTGTTGTATTTGCTGAAACCAGCAAAAGGCTTTAAGGACATCGCTTACTTAAGAGCCAGGAAACGTTAGAATTGTCAATGGTATCACTGCTCAGTGAAAATGTCAAACTGGTGGATAGTCCCCACGAAAATGATTAATTAAAGTGTGGATAAGTCGATGACAGTTTTACAAATTCTCTCAAGAGTATTAGTGGGATGCTAGAATTTTTTGTGCATATTGATGATTAGCATGGCCATATATAGCACAAATGTTGCACGGATGATGAAGATAAAATTCCTTTACCTGACTCTTTAACCAAGAAGTAATGACCAAATTAAATCTCATTGGCCTAGACTTCAGCTTGCTTGTATTAAATAATTCACCCCAAACATATTTGTAGCAAATTAAATAGGCTGACTCAAATAAACTTACAATTGGGCTTGGTAATGTCAGAAAGAGAGGCTAGTTTGTTTCAAAAAAGAAGGTTTCGCATTGCCTTATGAAAAAAGATGTCCTAATTTATCTTTTAAAAGAGGTAAGATGTCTTTCTAAAATAAAGAATCTCTTATTTTTAAAAATAAAATATTCTAAGGGTATTTTTGAAAAATAAAAATTTGTCGCAACTATTTCATTACTTTTGTTTGATGTTAATGCATTGGTTCAAAACCGTCTTTCAATGCTGTTACCAACGTAATTTGTGGTAAGTGTTCCTTTTATTTACATTTGATCCAATGCAATTAAGGATATTTAAATGTCTAAAATATTATTGTTTAGGTTACAACATGATTTAACATTGTTTAATACTACTTAAATCTTCTTGGAAAGTATTTAATGAAAACTAGAGTTGTCAAATATTGATAAATCAGAAAATAATATTAAAGTTTTGAAGTTATATTTGTTATAAATTCACAAGTTATATATCTTTTACACTATAGATTTGTCTTTTATATTATATTTTTAGAAGGCTATTATTAATAATAATTATATCATCAATTGACTTGGCAATGCATACAATTTGTTTAAAATATTCTATGTTCTAATTTTCAACCACATCTATGTTATTTCTATTGTCAACATGGACATTCCTGTAAATTTAGACCATGAATATTTTCATTGATACCATTTACCAATATCACTATTAGATCGCAAAATAACATGACTGTACAAACTAGATACTAATTTAAGGTATAAAAACTTACCAAGGATATGAAAGTATAGTTGAAAGTATCAACTCTTTTGCTCGTCAACCAGTAGTCCAGAAAGGGCCCCACTAACAGCAAAGATGCAGCCTGGGCCGGAGCAGTATGCCCCAATAAGTTGAAAGATCCAAGAGAATACTTACGTTGAAGAAAATGTACATACTGCATGGATAAAAATAAAAATAAGAATGTCATTCCATCTTAAGAATAGATAAGATCAAGAATAGCTAACATATGAAATTAATATAAATGACCCAGTCCAATCTTTCATGTAGAAATTGTATATTGACTATAAGCTCCAGATCATCAACTTGTCCCAACTTCAGATCAAATTATACAATTGGTGAAATGCCAAAAAGATATGAATACTTAAAAAAGCCATTTACCAATATTGTCCTAGTTAACGTGTAGATCCAAACTAACATGCTTGATAAAGTAATTTGAACTATGCATCTAACAATGAACATGAAAAGACATCAGACTATCTAAGCCCCAGAACTAGCTTCCCAATTCCCAACCAACTCTGAATTGGTGCCATCTTTATACAAGAAAATAAAATTGAGTAGAAAGATACTCACATACTGCTGCAAGGCAGTGCTCCATATTGCTATTACTGCAGCAATAAAACCCTTAGCATTGACACTCACATCAGTAACAGTACAAACTGCAACACCAAGGAGAACTACTATTATGCTAAGCTTTGTGTCCCTTGAGTATCGCACGTGGTCGAGGACAACTTCCAGAAAACAAGATACTGGGATCATGCTCAGTTTCGCAATCTAAAAATAAAATTTGAAATTAAAAACTTGTCATTTATGATTTGTGAAAAATACAGCAGAGAACAAAAATGAATTCAGCGCTTCACCAGAACTGACCTGATAGAATCCCACAGAGTTCCACATTAAACTCACATTCATTCCAACAATAGAGAAATTTGCAAATAAAACAAATTTCAGAAGCTCAGATAATGGTAGTTGAGTGGCCTGGATATAGCCCAGCCACCTCAGAATAGTTGTCAACAAGGTAGTTGTGGCAAAATGCAGGCCCGTTAACGTTGTAGCTGCATTTTATTGCATTGTATCAGGATTCAAGTAATTTTACCATAAAAATTTTCTGTTTTGCAAAAACAATGATGTAATAATAAGAATATCTCCTATTCAAACTAGCTAATTAATCTGCTTAGTCAACCGTATAGAATTCACTTCATCGAAAATGTTCACTTACAAAACTAACAACTCAGATCCCAGAATTTTAATACTCCAAGTCCAATTTCACGTTATAAGGAAAACCTGTTTAATGTATTCCTTTGTCACTTCATGTAATTGTATTACATCAACCACACTTGATACTTCATAAAGTATGTCAAAAGTCTATTAAAATCCATGTGAAACACAATTGTCAAAGTCACCAACCCTATGCGAAAAACAATTGTCAAATTCACAGCATGCAAGCTTGAAACTAAAGGCCCATCATAATTTAGGAGGGAAAAAGTTTGACTCAGCTGCTCTAATTAAAACAATTCAACATTTAAGGTGGCAGGAACCTCACTAGACAGATCAGTCCAAAACAAGGAAAACACGGATGGATTAAGCATTTATTGCAAATGAAGAATGCAAGGACATATTCATCTTTGTTTGAAAAGTTGTCTCTAAAAGAATACCAAGGTATTAAACCGTTATTAGTAGTTATTTTTTCCAGAAATAACAAATAAAAAACTTTATTGTATAATGTTTCCTCAGAGCTTGGTTTCAATAATTTTGTTTATCAAGATTTGGAGCACAGAAAAGAACAACCAAACAAACCAAATGAAAGTTGAAAATGCCACAAAGACATACCAAAGCTGAAACCATATGTAGCCATAAGGGCCTTATTGACAAGGATTATTCCAACGGATGTAACAACATTGAACAACCATGATGCTGCATCAATAGCCGCCTTCTGATCAGCTTTGCCTACTGAAGACATTTTTATCTGTGGCTTCCAAAATATTACCAGATTCTTCAATACTCTATCTTCATGAAAGCCTCTATTATGCTTGAATATCAAAGACCAAAGATAGTTTTGTCTGCATAGGAAAACATGTATTATTCACAGAAAAACAAATAAATAAATAAATAAATAATTAAAAGCAAAAAAAAGTTTCTTCGTTTCAAAGGAAACCAACAAGAAGCACATACATAACCCAAATGTATAAAGCTGTAACAAACCGGATAACATTTACATATTTACTTAAATTTTCCAAATACATGTGAAATTAAATGACAGGTCAATGGGACAAATATTTAAATACCAGTCATACATTACACACCTGTACACAAACATTAGAAAATCCGTTACATGTTTTGGCAGCCATTGTCAATAAAAAATGAATTAACAGTTTCAACAATTTCTAAACCATATAATAAAATTTTATTTGTACGTTTACATATAAAATGAAGTAGACCATTGGGAAAAAGTGACATCACCTCAAAAAAAATAAATAAATAAATAAAATTTAAGAATGTAACTGTTACGAAATTCAGCATGACATTTAAGGGGGGAAAAAAAAAAAAATCAATGCTCAGTTGGATTGCTGATAGGAATATCGATCTTCTAAACTCAGGCTCTCGATTCCTTCCAGTGTCTCCTTATAAACAGAAGAAACAAATTTCCAGGAAAAACAAAATTTTGTAAACAAGCATCTGGAAATGGAGTTCAACTATTGGTTACAAACATAATTCAGCTTAATAATATACATCAATTTCACCTATTTCTATAAATCTTTGAAATATGAGCACAGACACAGCTGCAAACCAGTAATTCCATCAGAAATCAGTAAGATCCCACAGCAAACACAAACTAAAACCACAAAATTCATGAAATTCAACCCGAAGATAGAAATCAGAACTCGAAGATCACAAATCGAAAACGAACAAATTTCATTCAAAAATCAAAGCAAAAATCGTACTATAACAGAACAGATCCATCATCACTCAAACGAAAAACCACAACAATGTTCCAGATTCGGAATCAAACAGAAATTGATAATAATAAAAAAATTCAACAACGTAATCAATCACTCCAAATGGAATCCAAACATAGATCCATTTCTTTCTTTCAACTTTGACTTTCCCGGGAAAAAGATAAAATAAAAAAAGAAGCATTTTCCCCCAATCAAAGAGAAACGAACCTCGAAGAAAGAAGAGGAAGAGAGAAAGAAAAGGTTAAGAGAAAGCCTCGGGACTCGTTCGGGCTTTTAAATCGCAGAGAATGTTAGAGAAATTGAATTAAGCGTTTCTATGGAATTTAGCAAGCTGAGTCTATGCCATTAAAGAGAGAGAGAGAGAGAGACGTAGACTGAGAAGAAAGAAAACCAGCTCAAAGCTTTTTATTATCATTTTATTTTATTTTTAAATTAAATTAAATTAAATTAAATTAATTAACTAATTTTTTTTAATTTTATTATTATTATTATTATTATTATTATTTGTATTAATACTATATGAATTATTATAAGGTGCGTGGATTTGTCCATGTTCCGTGATGTACGGAGAAATTGAATTTCGATGGGATCTTTGTTGGGAAAACATTTTGGGGATGCATTTTCACTCAAATTTCTATAAATCTAGTAAGAAATATTGGAAATTCATAAACTAAATATTTCAATGTGATTATTATTCTATTATGATTATGTACTTGATTGGTGATTAAGTAGTGGGATCTTCTTTTCTTTTGTATGTGTATGTGTATTTTTTTTTTTTAATTATTATATTTGGGGGTGTCAATTTTTTTGAATGTAAATAATGCTTTTAGGCATATGGGTCATTTTCCCATTGTTTTCCTCTACTGTAAAATATGCTAAATGTTTGGATCTCTTTAAAGAGTTTTTAGGCATAGAAATTATATCAGCAATGAATTTTGCTGTTTTTCTTTGGGTCCATCATTTGGTGCCTCATTAAGATCCTTACCTTGTATAGGTAAAACTTAAAATCACAATGCAAATCACTCTTTTATTACAAGGTAAAACTTAAAATCATAATGCAAAGCACTCTTTTATTACAAGGTAAAACTTAAAATCACAATGCAAATCACCCTTTTATTGACTCCCATTAGGTATTCAAAATGATATTGTTCCTCTCTCTCTCTTTGGTTTTATGGTCTTTTTATTTTTTATTTTTTCCAATATTAGGTCCTCCATTTATCCTCTTTTTCTTGTGTGGAGGAAAGGTCTAAGTTCGCCTATTTTTTACACAACCCGACAATTTTAAAGTTTTCTTTTTTCTTTATTTTTTTTTTTGAAAAAAATTTAAAGTTAAGTGTAAGTCAATGAATTTTAATTCATTTATAGTCCAAAATAAATTAATCTTAAGTTCTAAACTTCTTTTATACACTTAAAGCTTTGTATATTATATATATAATGGGACCTTTAAGCGATTTTATGTTATAAATTTTATTTACATTCATATTGTTCAACTTGAGATTCTTCATGCACTTTGTGGCTTCATGTGTTAGCTTTGTGTAACTTTTTCTTTTTGGTTATAATTAATACTTTGATTTATTTTTATTTTTTTTTATTTGGTCGAATTCATCCATTGAGTATCATAGTTAGGGAGGTTAATATGATATTAATTCTAATATTTAATAGTTTTTAATCATTGTTGGATTTATTTTTTTTATTAGTATGAAATATGAAATTTTAAATTAAAAATTATTATTTGAGAAAACAATAATTTATTATGAGGTTGTCCCGTTTGATTTTTTATTTTTAAAATCATAATAGTTTGTATAAGATTTCTATAACTGTATTATCATTTATTCCTTATATGTGTATATAAAAATGTTAAGGAACATTACATCGTCACGTTGATTGGTAAAAGAAAGTTAGGCAAATAGATGGAAAACATATATATTCGAAAAAAAAAAAAACAAACAAACAAAATCAACTACTAAGTGCGGTGAGGTTTAATGAAAATATCTATAAGTCGATTAGAGTGACCCAATACAACGAAGGTGGAACATGCAATGTCGGAGATAATGACACATGAAAATAATCGATCTTAATATATTTATTGTGAGTAAATTAAACATTTATGATTATTTATTTAATTTGCACTCTAAATATTGAAAACATATAGAGATGTAGTTAATACATGATATAAACTCTGTAATATGAAATTACGAAAAAAAACTCTATAATATGAAGTATCAATTACAGCTGGAGAATAAATGAGTTCAAAGCATATTTAGTGACTTTATAAATTGCCATTTATGTGACATAAAGGTTAAAACTTTCAACCTATGTGACATAAATTGGTATCTATGTGATATAATAATAATGATAATGATGTATCTATCTATTTATTTTTTTTTTCATTTAAAAAATTATACTCTTGATAAAAATGGTTTTGTTAAGTCAAAATGTCTAACATACTCTATCAAAGTAAATAAAACCGTTGAACAAGTTAAAGAATAATTTATATTTTTGATGTAGCAAATAAATTTTAACAGTCCATGTAATTATTGAAGATGTTTTTAAGAAGTTCATCTTATACTTACTTTAGAATAAAATAATAAAAAGATAGAAATAAAATGGGATGAATGCTTGTGTTATATGTTTTTTTTGGCCATAAATTTGGCCATAAATTTTCTAAATATGAGTTTTATGTCCTAAATTTGAATCCGTACATTTCCATTAACTAAATATATATATATATATATATATTTATAGAATCCGTCTATGGTGCAGAAGTCCACACATTTTTATCATCGGATTTCAGTATTAACGATGGTTTTTGAAAAACCTATCATCAATACTATCGTATAGAGACGGATATTGATAATTGTTTTTTCAAAAACCGTTATCAATATTGAGATTCGCAACATAATATAGTATGGACCGTCCACACTGTAGAATTTTTTTATATTTATATATATGTTTTATGAATTTGTAGTATATAACTATAACTAGAAATGAGCAAATAATGAGAAACTGTAAATTACCGGACATAATATATTAGCAAAAGATTTGACATTCAATTTAAATTTTTGGAATGAAGTCTAAAAAAATGTAGAGAGAGGAAGATAAAAAGGCATATTTGTTGAAGATTAAAATTAATATCCATCTAAACAACTGAAAAAAGTACGGCCTTCAAGAAATAACTACACAGTTATTTATTTTTTTAGGTTAACTATACTCTTGGTTCCTCTTATTTACAATTTGAATTGTATGTTTCAAGTTTCATCTTGGATTCGTTGAATGCTATTCATTTGCAATTTTTATTAATTAAGATCTTCAGTTTATTTATTTATTTATTTATTTTATTTCAATAACATAAGCATCGCATAGTTAATCCTTAAAGTGGAAATATGTAACTTTATCTTTTTCACTTTATTTAAAAAATATCTTCAAGTTAATAATTTTTTTTTAAAAAGTTAATAATATTTTTGATATATAATAAGTCATTTAATTCGATCAAGATTTTCATTATATTTTTTACCATACTGAAACAAAAACTTAAATTAAACAATCTAATTGAAACTAGAGAGAGAGAGAGAGAGAAAAAGAAGGCAAAACCAGCTCTGGTATTCCCTGCTTCGCGATTCCAATTAGTAGATCAACTCGCTGAAGAGAACCATCAAGGTAATTGAAGCTCCATTTCTTGATATATATATATATATATATATATATTTTTTTTACTGAACCCATGAAAGCTAAATCCATGGGTGATCAAAAGACTTCCTCTGAACCCATTCTTAGGGATTCTATGGTTGATAAAGGGCTTGGTACTTTCTTTGATGACTTCATGGATCTGAATGGTGGATTGGTGGATTTAAAGCTGCTTTGCTAAGGAAATCTCATATTGAACATACTGAGGAGGATCTAACTGATGATGATGTTGATTTGGATGAATTTGAAATTAATGATGTTGATCTTCCTGATGATTCATCCATGCCTATTTTCAGAGTCTCTAAGCATGAGCGTAAGAAGCTTTGGAAACTTTGGGTCCAATCTTTAATTATTAAGGTTTTAGGGAAGTCCCTACCTTATAATTTTTCGGTCCAAAGATTGCACTCACGGTGGAGAATTTAGGGTGATATGAAGGTTATAGACTTGGGAAATGGGTATTATTTGGTAAAATTACCTTCATGGGAGGATAGTGCTTGAGTTCTATCTGAAGCTCCATGGGTCATTGCAGGTCATTATATGTCTGTGCAAAGTTGGAAGCCAAAATTCGATCCCCTTGCAGATAAGATCTGTCATATGGCATTGTGGGTTCGTTTGCCTTATCATCCTTTTAAGTACTATAACTCTTCTATGCTTGCTTGTCTAGGAAATCTCCTGGAAAAAACTCTCAAGATAGATAGGACTACTAAAATGGCTAATAGAGGAAGGTTTGCTTGTATTTGTGTTGAAGTGGATGCCTCCAAGGGTCTAATCCCTAAGCTTATTGTTGGAGGTCGAATTCAGCATGTAGAATATAAAGTTGTTGGAACCATCTGCTTTCATTGTGGTTGTATTGGTCGTAGAGATACATATTGTGATAAAATGGATAAGAACGTTGAAGATATGAATGGCAATAATAACCAAAGGAATGATTGTATTCCTACTGAGACCACTAATGTTGAGGAGGCTCACCAGTATAAGGGTAAGTATGGCCTTTGGCTTATGGTTCAACATCGAAAGACTTTTACTAAAGAGAATCCTAAAAAGAGCTCTCCTGCCTCCCATTTTGTGAAGGGAAATGCTTTCAAAGTTCTGGATTCTATCGGAAACATGGATGAAGAGCAAGATATGATCTCCCAAGTTTCACCTCGAAGTGAGGAAGCTTTGGAGAAGATGGATGTTGGTATGATTGCTAAACAAGATAATATTGCATCCTCAAGCAAGTCTGGTTCCTTAATGGCCTTAGCCAATGTTTCTAATCTTCAAGTCCAAAGAATTCCTTTGTATGTTGCCATTGTTGGAAAGGGTAAGTCTCAAGGTTATAAGGGGGCGTAGTTAAGGGTTGAGCTTCAGTAAGAGCACTCTAAATTTTAAAAGGAAGAGGGACAGGAAGCAAATTGAGTTGCGTAAAGCTGGGATGATTCAAGAATCCTTTAAGGAGAACTTTATTGATGGCTTCAAGGAGAACATGGAATCAATTGCTCTAATCCTCAAAAACAAAGTTGAAGGTCGTTTACGTTCCAAGAAGAAAATAAACTTTGGAATGAATATCAATCCAAAGTCGCCAGATTTAAAATCAGATTCTTGGCAAGAGAACCATCAATTAGTAGATTCAGCTTCTGCTATGCAAGCGGCTTATGATGTTGCTATCCTTGATGCTAGTACCTAATAGGTACTGTTTGATGTTTCTCTCCTTTTATTTGCTTATGAATATTATTTTGTGGAATTTGAGAGGTGCTGATAGTTCTTCATTAGAACTATTAGAAATTACATATCGCAGTATGATGTCCAAAACTTAGTTCTTATGGAAACTCAAATTAGTGGGTTACAGGCTGATACATATATTGCTCTTATTGGTTGGAATAAAGTAGTGAAGGTAGATCCCATTGGATTTTCTGGAGGCATTTGGCTGTTATGGAAAGATGAGCTTCTTGATATTGATCTAATTTCTCTTTCTAATCAAATGGTTAATGTTATTATCAATCATACTCATAAAGGTAAATGGTTGTTCACTACTTTTTATGCCAGTCCTATTTTTAATGTTCGAAATAAGCTTTGGAGTGCTATAAAGGAAATTAGCAAAATAAACAGATTTTCATGGCTTCTTGTTGGTGACTTTAATGAGATCTCTAGTCCGTTAGAAAAGAAAGGGGTATGGAAGTTAACATCTCTTCCACTTTGGGCCTTCATAGCTTGATCCAGGACTGTTGTTTAATTGATCTTGGGGCAATTGGTCATAAATTCAATTGGTATAATGGTAAAGTTGGCAATGTTTGTATTAAGGAAATGTTAGATAAGGCTTTCTATAGTATAGACTGGAAAGAGACCTTTTCTAATACTAGTGTTCACAATCTGCTCCATTCCAAGTTGGATCATCATCCTATTTTAATAAAGATAGAGCTTAGCTCTAATGTTAATTCCCATCTCAAACGTTTTCGGTTTGAGATGGCTTGGATGCTTCCATCCTCAATTTAGAAATTTTGGTGTCTGCTGGTTTCTAGAATGCTAATGGTTTATTTCTTCAGAAGATAAATTCTTCTAAGCAAAATCTTAAAAGATGGAACAGAGAAGTCTTTGGCAATATTTTCTATAAAAAGAAAAGACTGCTAGCTAGACTAGGTGGTATTCAAAGAATATTATGCTCTGAGGATAATCCCTATCTTATAAATCTTGAGCAGCATCTCATCTTTGAGCTTAATGTAGTTTTGGAGCAGGAAGAATTCTTATGGAAGCAAAAGTCACGGTGTCAGTGGCTATAGAGTGGGGATAGGAATACTAAATATTTCCATCTCACTACTCTAATTCGACAAAGAAGAAATAAAGTTGATATGCTAAAAAACAATGAACCGGATATGGATTTATGAAAAAGAGGCCCTTAAGGATATGGCTGTTTCCTTCTTTGAAAACTTTTATTCTTGTGAGAGTGCTAGTTCTCGAGGTATTTCCCTTCCTAATCTATTTCCTAGAATTGAAGATGCTAATTTGTGTGAGTTGAATAAGCCTTTTGAAGACTGGGAGATTTGAAATGCTCTTTTCAATATAAGCCTTTGGAAAGCTCTAGGAATTGATGGATTCCCTGTTGCCTTTTATCAGTAATATTGGCATTCTCTTGGTCCTGATATCTATAAGTTAGTCAAAAACTTTTTCACCACTGGTTTTCTACCTAAAAGCCTTAATGATACTCTAATTTCTGTTGTTCCTAAGATAAATTGCCCTCAGAGTATGGTTGATTTCAGGCCTATTATCCTTTGCACTACCCTTTACAAAGTTATCAGTAAGGTTATTGTCAAGAGGCTCAGGCCCATCATGGGAAAAATAATTTGTCCCAATCCAACAAGTTTCTTGACTAGTAGACAAATTGTTGATAACATAGTGGTTGTTCAGGAAATGTTAAACTTCTTTTGGAAGTCTAAATCCAAGAAAGGAATGACAATGTGGAAGATTGATCTTAAGAAAGCTTTTAACAAGCTAAATTGGAGTTTCATGGAACACACTTTGCAGGAATCTGGTATCCCAATTTATTGGATCAATCTTATCATGCAGTGTGTGAGAGTTGAGAAAACTCAGCTTATCTAGAATGGGGAATTAACCCAAAGCTTCTCCCCTAATAGAGATATTAGGCAACGAGATCCCCTCTCCCCGTACCTCTTTGTTCTCTGCGTTGAAAAACTCTCCCATATTATATTCAATCAAAATTTTCTTGGTAAATGGAAGAGTTTAAAGGTTTCTAAAAATGGGCCTCATGTCTCTGATTTTATGTTTGCTGATGATCTTATTATCTTCTTTGAAGCTGTTGCCGATCAAGTAGAAGCTGTTCTCAGATGTTTAGAAGAATTTTGTTTGATCTCTAACACATTCAGAAATCAAAGCTTTTCTTCTCTAAGTCCACATTTGGTTATGTTAAAAGGAAAGTTTGTAGTATGACTAATATTCCCATAGCTGATGATCCTGAAAAATACTTAGGTATGTATCTCTCTCCCGATGCCAGAAGCAATAGAAACTATAAAGTTGTTATTGAGAATATGAGAGACAAATTAAGCAGCTGGAAATCCAAGGTTCTATCATTGCTGGTCGAGTAACTCTAGTCAAATCTGTCCTGTGCTCTATGCCTGTATATCAAATGCAGACCGTTAAATTCCCTCAATATATTTGTGATGAGCTTGATAAGGTTAATCGCAGCTTCCTCTGGCAAGGTTATGAAAATAATAAAAAAATTCATCTCATCAACTGGAGTATAGTTTGCAAGCCTCGAGGTTGTGGAGGCATTAGAATAAAAAAGGCTAGAAGCTTGAATAAGGCTTTGTTAATGAAGTTAGCTTGGAGGCTTATCAATAACTCGACGAGTCTTTGGACTCAAATCCTAAAAGGCAAGTATCATTTTAATCCCACAAGTTGTAACTTTGATGTTGGTAAAGCTGTTAGCTCTCCTCAATGGAAAGGAATTAAATTAGGTCTTAAGTACTCGCACAAAGGTTTAAGTTGGAGGATTGGTAATGGTAAAAAAGTCCTCTTTTAGATTGACAGATGGCTTAAAGGTAGTAATCTAAAAGATTTTAATATTGAGAACCTGAATATTGATTGGAGACTAAGGGTGGCTGATGTCATTAGTGGAGGTTTTTGGTAGCTTGATAAATTAGTTTGTTTGGTCCTTAATAATCTGATTCAGGATATCTTGGCTATTCCTGTGGCTCCTTATTCTTTTATGGAAGATATTCTAATCTGGCCTTACTCTTCCAATGGTAGTTTCTCTGTTCAATCAGCCTACTGTTTATTGGAAAATATCTTATGTCCTCAGGATAGCTGGATTTAGAACTCCATCTGGAAGCTTAAAGTCATCCCTTGGGTTCACATGTTTTACTGGTTCTTGGTTCATGACAAATTACTAACTAATGATAGCAGGTTTAGTAAAGGTCTGTGTGTCTCTCCTCTTTGCTCTCTTTGTTAGTCTATTAATGAAAATTTACTCCATGTGATGAGAGATTGCAAGTTTGCTAAAGGGGTTTGGTTGACCCTGGTTGTTCTAGACTATGATGCTAATTTCTTTAATTATGAATGGCATGATTGGCTCTTATTAAATCTTAAAAGCAAGTTAAAAGTGTCTCGTTTGGTTTCTAAGCAGATTATTCCTTGGAATGCATTATTTCCAATTGGATGTTGGTTAATCTGGAAATGGAGATGCAAATCTTGCTTTGAAGCTTCTTTTGAGTGGCCTACTAATCCCAAAAACATTATTATGAACTACACCTTTGATATGACTTCAACTTTAACTCATAGTATTCTTGGGAAAGTTGAACAATCCATTTGGATTAAATGGAGTCCTCCTCCGACTGGTTTTGTTAAGTTGAATACTGATGGCAGCTATAAATCAAGATTGAATTCTACTGGTGCTGGAGGGGTTGTTAGAGATGCTAATGGCTGCTGGATTTTTAGTTTCTCAGTAAATTTAAGTAAGACGAGCTGTATTTTAGCTGAAATTTCGGGCCTATATTATGGACTCAAATTGGTTGAGGGTGAAAACTATCATAATGTGCTTGTCGAAATGGATTCTGCTCTAGCTATCTCTTGGATTCTCAAGGGTGTTCAGGCTAATCATCCCTGCTATGCTATCATTAATAACCGCCAAGTTTTTTTTTTAAGAACAATCTAGGGTTCTCAATTTGACATATTTACAAATAAAGCAATGCTGTTGGTGATGGACTTGCTAATTTTAGTCATTCTTGTAGTATTGGTCTGCATACTTTTGTTACTACTCCTAAAAGCATTGATATTCTTGTATCTTTAGACTGTATGGGAAGGTTATCTTCCTGTGAAGTCCTTTGTGGTTTCTTTCCTTTCTCCCTTGTAATTAAAAAAAAAACAAAAACAAAAACAAAAACTTAAATTTAGAATTTCAATTAAAAAGTTGAAAATAGAGAGCTACATTAAAACCAAATGAAAACCAAGGTAGTCAAGAAAATATGAAGATAGAGAAGAGGATGTAATAAAAGTATAATTAAATTATTGACTATTTTATGGAGCTGAATATAATCATTTTCAATGGTTAGAGAAATAAATGACCTAATAAATATTCTAAATTTTAATCATATCTACTAAGTGTCCAAATCAATCAAATTCTAAATTTAAGAATTTAAATTCAATTTGATAATTGTATTAGATTTTCAATTGAAAATGGTTTAGATTTTAAAAGGTTTTAAGCAGATTATAATTTTTTTTATTGGTTAAAATGGGTTATAATTAAAGTGGATCAATTTACTATTAAAACATATAATTTAAACATGTGGACTTCATTAGGCTACATTTAATTGGACTGGGCCAAGATAATTGGATGAATCTGAGCATAGTCAACATGGTGGAGTTGGTTGGGCTTGTTAGGTGGACTTGGGCACTGATTATTTGGCCTAAACAAGGTAATCAACAAGAAACAAATGCAATCATCCAAACCAAAACCAGAATAATATTTGCACCCATAAAATGAAAAATGAAAATAAAAAATAAAAGCAGAATAATATTCTAATGAATAAAAACATTGACAGTGAAAAAAATAGCATTGATGATGAAAAAGGCACATATGCAACATCTTTTTCTCACCAAACCCTTTTTGTCTCAAGTTTAAAAGGTCTGTGTTGTATGGAAAGACTAAAAAATATAAGAAGTTATAGATAATGTCTATTATTTATAGTATATATTTATATCTTGAATATTATATTATTATAAATTTTTGCATTAGGATCTCATTTTTTAACATTTGAATTGTTTAAGGGGTTGAGATGTAAAACTATTTTTAGAGTTTAGATAAGCCTAAAAAAAAATTCATTTTACATTTCTAGGGTTTTAGTATATCATCAAACTCATTTATATGACCAAAACATCTTTAAATCTAAATTCTTGAAATAATCCAAGGTTGATAATAAAAGTTCTAGTAATTTTTCTATCAAAGATGTCATGATAAGAGATTAACTATATGTATCCTACTAATATATATGTATGTGTATTTATAGGCATGATCTATAAGTAAAAAATATTGAAAATACACCGTCAAATTTAGACTTTATGTATGTGTGTGTCTCATGAGGTAGCTAATGATAGGACCTGCCCCGTGAACCTTTCCAGGATCTCTCTGGTGGTTCCGCCTAGTGAAGTTCTACCGGACAATCCCTAGAGGATATCCAATAGAATCTCACCTTAAACATGGACAATGAACACATGCATTACTAATAATACCTCAATATATAAATATAAATAAATCCACAACAGCATAAAGTCCACAACCGACCTATTGTACCATAGGCCATAACTACACCTATAAGTAATATGGTCTCTACTGAGTCTAATATTTAAATCAGAGCATTCTAAGAGTGTTAAAAAATTTTAGAAGTACAAATAAGAAATTAACGATGTCCGGAAAGATAAAGGTAAGATAAGGAAAAGATAATACTGCTGTTATCGTGGAAGGAACAAAGTAGTAGGTTATGCAAGAGGTAGACTGCTACTAACTGCCTAGACCTAGGGGAACATATTTAAAACAATAAAATGTGAGATAAAGAAATCTTAGTGAGTGGCATAGTATAATAACAAAAATAATTATTCATTTCCGTAAAACTTTCTCTCAAGACCTCTCGTTCCACTCATTTTGAAAAGTTTTCCGTTTAAAAATTGTTTCATAAAACCCAAACTTGTACCCTAATTTAATATCACAAAACTAATGCTCAAAAGTATAAAGTGAATGATCATTGCAATATTATAAAATGTCTTAATCGAGATATAAGTATTGAGCATCAAATATTAAAAACGCAATTCCACAAAATAGTTGTGAACATGCAGTAATAACCACAATATTTGAAAACCAACAACGTATTAAAAATGTATACAATGTGCCATTCGATGTACCAAACTGTAAACCATGGAATGCACTCACCTCATAATTCTTAATATATGAAAGGCATCGTGATAATAGTAAATCGTCAGGATATACCTAATCTCACGGTCTGTGGTGACAAATAACCTATGGGATGAATAAGTAACCTGTGGGATAAACCCAACCTCACAGTACCGTGAAAATAAATAAACCTATAGGATAAACCCAACCTCACTGTACGTGGCAATAAATAACCTATGGGATAAATCTAACCTCACATAACCATGGCAAACCTAGTGGCTGTAATATAATACTGAATCGAAACTCTGGTACTATATGGTAAATTAATTAAAAATAACCAATACAGTATCCTTAAAATAATCTTGTAAGATCATATTTACTTTTCCAACAATATTATATCATAAATCATAATTTAATATTTAAATTCAATCACTTATTTAAATATCTCAAAAGCTTCAAATTATCATTTCATACTAAAACCAGAAATATCACAGTGAAATTTATTTACCATAAACCAATTTTTAGCATATAAAATTATAAAATATTTGAACATGCTTAAAATCATATGATTTTAAATCTGCTTTCTTAAATCAAGTATTTTTCGAAATGATTTAAAACCTCAATTCAATTACCAAGATATTTAAATACCACAAGTCCATTTATGATCTCATTAAAATGGAAAACCGTTTAAAACATTGTCAAATGTCACATAAAATGATAACACATATAAGTAAAATCAAATATTATACATAAACCAATCATTTAAATCAACTGGTATGTATGTAAAATATTCAAAACATATATATATTATACTATGTACCCAAAACATTCTAAAATGATATAACCACTCACAGTACTACAGATACTCACTCCTGCTTTCCCGTAGAACCGCCTTTAGACTCAACACGAGTGTTTGTAATATAATAAAATATTTCTCAGGCTCCAATAACTAAACTAAAGACATTTGTATGAACCAAATGTCTTAAAATAATATATACTTCTAAATTTTAAAATTGGATACTAAACAGTCCAGTTATACTGTGTATCCTTAGGACCGAATATCCAAAATTGGAAATTTTCACCCGAAGACTAATATTTCAAAATTGAACCTCCTAATGGGTCTTAATAATATCCAATTTCACTAATTCAACTCCAATGTTAACCAATTTAATTAATTTTGTCCAAACACAGTCTGAATTTATTTGATAATTAACTAATTGATCGAAAAATGGAAAAATTATCAAACAACCTCCAAAATTCACAAAATTTATATCCATGGAAAGCTCAAGAGACAAGGAACACAGTGGTTTGCTCACCTCGGTCCAAAAGTTCCTCCAGTGACCAAAAAACTTGGTTGAAGATTCGGCTGAACTCCCCATCGTCGTATCTCTCAAACGGTGAGGAATCTAGGCAAAAGAACCACGGAAATGAGTTCAAAGGGTCCAGAAATGGTAGGATAGGTGTATGGGTTGGCTTGAAACGCCCGAAAAACATGAAAATCAAGTGACCCACCTCATCGGTTGCTTCTAATTTCATAGGCCAGATCCGGGAGCGTCCTGCTGTTGTTCGCTGTGAAATTTCACAACCGAGCTCACCTTTACATGGCTTCCTCCCTGGTGCATGTAAGAGATTGGTGGCTGAAATGGGCAAAAACGACGGTGACCCGATTCGACGTTAAACGGATCGATGCGATCAAGTTAGGACCCATTGGTTTGAGGGAGAATTTTCGGGTTTTAAGGATTAAATGGGTATTTTGGGATTTGTTTCCTATTTGGCACGCTTACTGAGGCTTATATAGAGCCTTGGATCACTAACAGACAAAAACTGGGGACTGGTTTGGACACTGATATAAAACTTATGCTTAAAATTTCTTAGAACTATAACTTTTTATCCGTGACTCGAAATTTGGCATGCCATTGGTCTATGAACTCGTATTATTGAGCTCTACACCATGGTATCTCAGTCAAACCAAAAATCTTAACCATAGAAAAAGTCAACTTTAAACCCACATACTGTTCACTTGGTTAAACTTGTACAATAGGAGTATTTTGGTACAGGTTGTTACAACTAAGGTCCCTTTGGCTTTCCTCTCTCTTATTATAAATGGTTTTTTTTCCCCTTATGATTGAAGTGTATATATATAAATAGTAGTAAGGAAGGAAATTAATAAAGTTTTTGGACAAATCATCTCAATCTCTAAATAGTCTATTCCAATAGTGCATGAAATATATATTTTTAAAATAAATTATTATTATTTTTTTCCTGGCACCAATGTCTCCTAACTTTTAGAGCTAGTGATATTTTGCCTTTCAATCTTTAAACTTGACATTGATGCCCCTTATTACAAGTAAATTATGTTTCGATATCCCAAAACTTTAGCTCCATTTGTTTTGGACATTAACTTGTCACGAACTAGGCATATGTGGATTGACCATGTACAAGACAATGATTCTTTTTTGGTCATTTAGTATATTAGGGTCTTACCAAACTCTGTTTTTAGCTCTTGGTTGAGCTAGTTTTCAATGGAGTTTGGCCTGGACCACCATAACTACTAAGTTGACTGTCTCCAAATTTATTAGTGGTGATGGTGAGATCTCACTTGCGGAGATGGTGTTGGACGGAGTTGGTGGTTACGATGTGTTTTAAGGTTTTTATTTTATTTTATTAAATGTTTGTTAAGGTGTTTTATGCATAATTCTCCTGTGAATTCCTTCAACTTGATAAGTAATAGGTAAGAATGATAGACTTGAACTAGGAGACCACCATAACTGCCTAGATCGACAACCTACGAATCTTTACATAATGATGGTGAGGTCTTCATCACTAAAAATGGTGGTGGCTGAAGTTGGTGGTTTGGGTGTATTTTAGGGTTTTTTTTTTTTTTTTTGAATTTGTTGAAGTAGTTTCTAATGGATTTGGGTCGCAAGACCACCATGGTTGTATAGATTGACAATCTACTAATCTTTTGTTGATGTTGATAAGGTCTCACTCATAAAAAATGGTGGTTGCCAAAGTTGATGTTTGAGGATTTCTTTGACATTTGTTGAGATAGTTCTCGATGGAGTGGGGCTATTGGACCCTTATGGTTGCATAAATTAGTAACCTATGAATCTTTGGTGGTGCTGGTGGTGAGATCTTACTCATCAGAAATAGTGGTAGCTAGAGTTGGTGGCTTGATGAATGTGTAGTGGATTTTGGCTAAATTATTGGCAAAGAAGATTTGATCGTCATTTGAGAGCAAAATAATCAAATCAACCCTATCTTAAGACTTCCAATCTTCGTGTGTAAGGAACATGCTAATTTGAATGCCCAAAACAAACATAACCAACATTTTGTGCATAGAAGCATAGCTTCCCTATGGGCATTGGTGTCAAATTTTAAAAAAAGGAGGCCAAAATGTCATTAATCCCAAAGGTTGGGAGACATTAGTCTAAAAAAACCTTTAAGACAAATGAGGTTTTTGACATCAATTGTTCTTATAATGGTAACAAATTTTGCATGTTATACTTTGGAATATCGAATTATACCAAATTCTCTTCAAGTAAATGAGCAAAAGTGCAACATTGCATTTTTATAAATGCATATGTAACGTGAAAACTCCTATTTTATCAAAAGGTATAATTGAAATAAAAAATTATGACGTATAATTCAATAGATCTAATAAAGGGGGAAATTCTAAATTTAAAATTGAATAATTGAGATTTACATAGATAAAAAAATAATAATAATGTATTATTGTACATAGATAATATATATATATATACATATCGTGATGTATTATTGTGGAAGACCTATAGTTTTGGATTCATGGACCAAACTCAATCATAAATAAGATTCTAAGGAAGTGACAAATACAACATAAGAGAGTAATAAGTGGATTTTAATGGTTTTTTGTTAATTGGGTTAATAAGGATTTGAATCCATTATAGTTTATTTTCTATCTTAAAATGAATCCTCTTGGATTGTGTTTTGCATTAAGAAAATTTAATTCCAATTATGCCCTTAATTACCAATGAGGTAGGGATAAAAATATTGGTGCCAACTTAAATGTTGAAGATTTAGTTTTAAGAAAATATCGATGTCGATAGAAAATATTGTAAAATGATGAAAACTATATGTATTTGATTAAAATCTTAAAAATCTTGATTGAAACTTTTTTTTAAAGTGCTTAATCAATCAATAATGCATCATTTGCAATAAAAGTTCTACAAAATAACCAAAAACAAAATGATAAAACTATCAATATATTTCATAAATAAAATTATTTTATAATAAGCATGAAAAAAAAGAAAACTTTATAACTATATAATGAAAAGTCATATTTGCTATTAAATATTATGGCAAGAAAGAGCATAATTAAATTATGGAGACTGATTGATGATTTAATTTGTTTACCAATTTATTTGCATCATATTAATATTATTTTTTGTAAATGCTATGTAATTTTTTATGATAGAAAATATTTACTATTTAAAGATATTTTAAAAATTGATTAGCCACTTATAAATTTTTAAGTAATATTCACTATTTTAAAGTAAGAAATTTTTAATTATATCTTTTGAAATATTTACTTACCAAATAATGTTTTTATTTATATATTTGTAATGATAGTGAACATTTTGTTGGTTCTTGAGTGTTTATTGTTATTTCTTTCATGGAAAAAAAAATTATAGTGCTATTTAAAACATCAGTCCATGTTTAACAGCAAAAAGTTATTTTTTTAATTAAATTTATATTTATTTAGTTTTGAAAAAGTCCCATATTTATTTCATATATGAGCCTAGTTTATTATGTCAAATAAACAAAGTTTCACTTTTATTAAATATAAAAAACAGTCTTACCGATTTATAGAAGTCCATCTCATTTTCATTATGTTAAAATGTAAAATTTAAAACCCCGTTCTTCTTTAATGATTAGCCGCCATCATATTGAAATGATCAATTTCTGATTTTTTTTATTTTTATTTTTTCACCAATTTCAGTAACATTGATGATATTTCATTGATTTTCACATATTTTCCTATTTGTTTGGTCGACATCAACAATATCAAAGATTCCTATTGACATCATTGCCAAATATATGACACCTAAGAAGGGTATTTCATCCACCCCTTTACCGTTGTTGCACATCTGAAATTTTTGTTACATTAATAACATTGTTGGCAACGCCGCTGATTTTTTCATCTATGGTGATGAATGAGAGGAAGTTCTCGTCTATAGTGCATGTGCAAGTTAAAATCCTACATAGAGATGATAAAATGCCATGAGATCTCTGATTACAATGGGAACCTGCCCCTAATGGGATGAGGATTCATTGGGTGAATTGGGGCAAAAAGTCTTGCCCTAAAACGATGATAGAGAATGTGATTTTCATCTTGTATCAATCTTGTATACATATTTATTTAAAATTTATATGCTAATAATATATATATATATATATATTTTTTTTTTTAAAGTTATTTATATTTATATGTATTCTCATACTTTAAACAAATATAAATATATTAATTAAAATGTATATTTTACGTCAGTAGAGTTATATATTCTATATTAAAATAATATTTTTTTAAAATATTAGTTTAATATAGTTGAAATTATTGAGAAACATGGAATCTTATCCCTGCCTCGATTCTCTATCAGAAATCCATACCAAGTCTCGTTTTAAACTAAATTGAAAACGGTGCAAGAATAGGGAAAAAAAATTAAAAGACCAGGTGAGGCTTGGAATAGGATGGACCATTTTGGTCTCGCCAAAGATTTTACTGCTAATTCAATACTACATGGGATAAATGTAGAAACAAATGGTACATGAATGGGGAAAAAAATATAAAGACAAGGTGAGGCTTGGAATTGGATGGCCATCTCGGTCTCGCCCAAGATTTTGTTGCTAATTCAATACTCTACATAGGATAAATGTAGAAAGTTAAGGTGCAAGAAGGGGGAAAAAAATTTAAAAGACAAGGTGAGGCTTGGAATGAAATGGGCCATCTCAGTCTCATCCAAGATTTTATTGCTAATTCAAAATCTTAACTCTTTTTGGATTCTCAGACAAATTTATTAAGCTGGTCCTCAATTGTATATCATCAGTGTCCATGGAATTACTTTTGAATGGAAGCATTTTGGGTAAAATTCCAATGGAGAGAGGTATTAGGTAAGGGGACCCATTGTCTCCATTCCTTTTCATCCTGTTGGCAAAGCTACTTTCTAGAATGCTGTTTCAATGAGAAAATGACAAGAAATTCAATGGAGTGAAGCTTGGCCGATTAGCACCTTCGATTTCTCATCTTTTGTTTGTAGATGATATTCTTATTTTCTATAGAGCCAAAGTGGAGGAAGTTAGGAATATCCAAAGGTGTCTTCAGCTCTAGTGTAAATGGACGGAGTAGGCTTTCAACTAAGAAAAGTTTGGATTTTTCTTCTCTCATAATGTCACTTTGAAAAACAAAAGAGAAATTAAAAGGTGCTTAGGGATGAAAGAGCTAAATAATAAGATCAAACATCTAGGCCTTCCTTTTTGATACTAACCTAGGATGACCTGCGCCTAAAGCCGTATTGTATTAGCTCAAATTTAATTATGTTCAAGGTCTAATGGTCACCTTAACCCCTAACCAACCTGTGATTAGAAACTTTGGTATAATGAGGACGCCACAATAGGTGATGGATATCATATTGATAAGTTAAAACTAAAACATTCATTCACTAATGGTGTTTTAGGTGCTTAAAAGAACAAAGATAAATTCAATCTCACAAAATAAATTCTCAATATTATTAATGGTGTGTTCTTCCTAAAAAACAAGCCCTTATATGGGTTATGAGAAAGCAAAATAAAACCCTAAAAACTAAAGCAAAAACCGGCCATACATTGATGTTTCCTAATGTGGCCGAATTTTCTCTCTCCTTTCCTAATCTAATTTTGATTAATTAATTTCTTTATTTTGAATTAGGAATTAATTAATTTACAATGAAGAGAATAAAATAATAACTTTTCTAAACTTATTTGTCCAGTAAATAAATAAATAAAAACCAAAACTAAAAGTAATTTCCTAAAACAAAAAATAGAAATCAAATTAGGAAATTAAAATACTATCTTTTTGATTAAGTTGAATTTGACCAATTTAAGCTCCAAATCAGCTTCCATATGCCTTATAAGATTCCAAACAGGAATATCATGGAGTCCCACACGTTGCCCTTGCTTGGAGGAAAGAGAAAAATCCAACTTAGCAAAATACAGTAAAGCCAGCAAGAAAAACAGTAAAACTGCCAAATATTCATACCATGCACATAGCCCCTTTTTGGTTGCCTTTGAAGCTGTCTTGACTTGATTCCATGACTTCTTAGACATATGTATTGAATACATCAAGCATTGGAACAATTTCATGCTGGTCAGACTCCATAAATGCACCAAAACCACTACCCGGGTACGTATCAGCTTCCACCACTTGTATGCTCAAAATAGGCCTTGTATCTTCGGGTATGGACAAATCCCTTTGAGAATGAATTACCCCCTGGATAAAGGTAGCAAGTTTTTCATTAAACTTCTTAGCTTGAGCCCTAGTGATCGGTCTGATCTTCATCCGTATCAGGTTAGCACCCCAGCACATTGTAGGATGTGCGGGTTCTGGCGGATTCGCATCATTCCCCTCCTCTTGAAAAGGATTTGCCCTCAAATCAATGTCATCACCTGCAGCAAAAGGATATAAAATCAGCAACATTAAATGTAGCACTAGCATTATACTCACCCGGCAAATCAAGTTTGTAAGCATTGTCATTTATCTTCTCAAAAACTTGAAAATGTTCATCTCCATGCTGTATAAGCTTAGATTTCCTTTGTTTGGGAAACTCCTCCTTTCTTAGGTGCAACCAAACCCAATCTCCAGGTTTAAAGACAAATATTTTTTGGCCTTGATTAGCATTCCTTGCATATTGCTCTGTCCTCCTCTCAATATTTACCTTACTCTATTCATGAATTTGCTTCACAAAATCAGTTTTTTGTTTTCCATCTAGATTAGCATGCTCAATCAAAGGTAAAGATGTTAAATCTAATGAAGTCAAAGGATTAAACCCACAAACAATTTCAAAAAGAGTAAATTTAGTCACTGAATGCAAAGACCTATTATAAGCAAATTCATAATTTAGTCACTGAATGCAAAGGCCTATTATAAGCAAATTCAACATGTGGCAAATATTCCTCCCAAGTTCTTAAATTTATACTAATTAATGCTCTCAACAATACAAACAAAGTCTTAATCACTACTTCAATTTGTCCATCAGTTTATGGATAACACCTAGTTGAAAATAAAAGCTCAATACCTAACTTAGTCCACAAAGTTTTCCAAAAATAACTTAAGAACTTAGCATTCCTATCCGAAACAATAGTCCTAGGCATTCTATGCAATCTCACAATTTCTTTAAAAAATAAATTGACAACATTAGATACATCATCAATTTTATTACATGCAATACAAGATGTACCTGAAGATGAAAAAACAAAAAACTAGTTCAGGATCATTATTGAATAGCAAGATAACGAAAGGATTAGTGATTCTCTATAACTACTAAACTTTGATTGTCCTATACATGTACAATAATCAATGTAACAAACTTGTGGTGGACACACATAAACCTGCAACATATGTCTTATTAGGTGAGACTTATTAAGTTGTTATGGATAATACTTGTGATGATCCTACCATTTACAAGGGAACACTAGTGGATGTTGATGTCCAAGAATGGACAAAGGCCATAAACCGTGAGATGGAATCTATGGATTTTAGCACAGTCTGATCTCTCATAAACATACTTGAAGGGGTAAAATCTATTGGTTGTAAGTGAATCTACAAGAGAAAAAAAAAGGACCGAATCGAAAGGTAGAAATCTTTATAGCTAGATTGATGGTAAAATGTTATACTAAAAAAAAAGGGTACAAATTATGATAACATATTTTATCCAATATCCATGCTTAAATTTATCCTTATTCTTTTAGCCATATCACTAGCTCTCGATTATGGATTTTGATAAATTGATGTCAATACAATTATTTTAAATGTTGAGCTATAAGTGGATATCTATATGTTATAACCGAAAGGGTTTATAGCCAAAGGCCAATCATACATGGTATGTAAGTTATATAAGTCAATTTATGGAATTAAGCAAGCATCTAGGTGATACGAACCGAGGACAATCTGCGTCTAAACCCGTATTATATTAGTCCGGATCTAATTATGTTCAAGTTCTAATGGTCGCCTTAACCCCTAACCAACTTGTGATTAGAAACCTTGGTATAATAAAGACGCCACAATAGGTGATGAATATCCTATTTATAAGTCAAATTAACACACTCATTCATTAATGGTATTTTAGGTGTTCAAAGAGAATAAAGAGAATTCAATCTCATAACTAATTTTTTGTATGAATAATGTACTGAATATTATAAAACAAGGCCTTAAATAGGTTAAAAATTTACAAAATAAAACCCTAATTAACTACGTAAAGTCGACCACATAGAATAGAAAACCTAATGATGGCCGAAAATCACCTCCTTTCCTAATCTAATTTGAATTAATTAACTCATTGATTTTAAAATAGGAATTAATTAATTTACAATGAAAATAATAAAATAATAACATTCCTAAGTTGATTTGTTTAAAAACTAAATAAATAGAAATCAAATAAAGACTAATTTCCTACAACAAAAATGTTAAAATCAAATTAGGAAACAAATTGACTATCTTTCTAAGTAAGCTAACTTTGACCAATCTCCAGCTTGTTTAGGCTCCAAATCAGCTTTTATATGCAATGTAGGATGCCAAATATGATTAATAATAATTCCCACATGTTGCCCCTTGATTGGAATAGGTCAAACTTGCTTGAACAAGAAGAACAGCCAAAGTCAGCGGCTAAACAACACATTTTTGGCAAAATTGACTTGTTGTCCGTACTAGCCCATTTTAGATTTTTTTTATTCTAACTTGGCTGGATTCCATGTCCTCTTAATGATATTCATTGAATCTATGAAGTGTTGGAACCATTTCTTGCTGCCCGGAGTCCATATTTGCACGAAAAAGGTTACCCGAATTCGTATAAGCCTTCACCACTTGTATGCTTAAAACGGATTTTATATTTTTAGATATTGACAAGCCCTTTGAGAATTAATTACTCCCTGGATAAAATCAGCTAGACTGTCCTTAAATATCTTAGCTTGAGCCGTAGTGATCGGTCTGGTCTTCATCTGTATCAGGTTAGCACCCTAGCGGGTTGTCAATTGTGCAGGTTCGGGCGGATTCTCATCATTCTCCTCCTCTTGAAAAGGATTTGTCCTCAAATAAAAGTCATCACCTGCAAAAAAAGAGATAAATCAGCAGCATTAAATGTAGCACTAACACCATACTCACCCAGTAAATCAAGTTTGTAGGCATTTTCATTAATCCACTTAAAAACTTGAAAAAAGGCCATCTCCACATGGCATAAGCTTTGATTTTCTTTGTTCAAGAAACCTCTCCTTTCTTAGGTGCAATCAAACCAAATCTCTTGGGTCAAATACTAACACAATAAAATCTAGAAATACATGCTCATTATGGCAAAAATTACACTTTTTAAAGTTAGCAAATAATCTCTTCCAAATTTTCAAATTTCCACTAAGTAAAGCTCTCAACAATGCAGATAAAGTTCTATACAAAAAAAGCATCTTTAAATAAGCATCTTTATAAATTATAACCAACAATGGTTTCTTATTCAAAATTGCTTTATTAACATCACCAAAGCTAAGAGAATTTTTTTTCTTTTCTTTCTTTTTCTTTCCCGCTCATGGAGTCACTTTTTCCGCTTTCACTCTCGGGTTTTGCTATCTCTTTCTCTCTCTCAGCTTTCTCTCTTTCTTTCCCCTCAAGTTTGAGTTTAGGACACTTACCTGGTTGGTTTTTCTCAGCCTTGCCTCTTTGGATTGGTGTTGTTGCCGTGGGTGCCATACTAGTCCTTTCTGTAAGCTTTTCGACCTCCTTCTTTTGTTGCATTTGAAGTTGATCTCTAAATACTTCCTTTGGAGTTAATGGCTTCAGCTTAATCTTTTTCCTTTTAAATTTAAATACAATGGAATTCTATTTCCCATAATGTATGGCATCCTTATCAAATTTCCATGGTCTACCCAACAAAATATGACCCGCATGCATAAGAACAACATCACACAATACAACATCCACATATTTATCAATGCTGAATTTTACTTTGGCTTGTTTATTTACTTCATCTCACCACTATCATTAAGTCATTATAATCTATATGGTTCAGGATGTTTAATAGTTGTTAAGCCTAATTTATCAACTACAATGTTACTAATTACATTTGTATAACTCCCACTATCAATTATGATACTACAAATCTTACCTTGGATTTCACATCGGGTGTGGAAGATGTTTTCCCTTTGAACTTGATCCTCATCCTTGTATACAGCCAATACTCTCCTAGAAACCAAAATTAATTTGGTATTGGGTGCATGTAGGGTCTCGGCTTCATCCTCAAAGTCTTCCTCTTCTTGCTGAGCTTCATCTTCACTTTCCTCACTTTCCGATTCTAGCTCATCATTACCCTTTAACACCATGATTCTTCTATTCGGACATTAGCTAGCCATGTGTCCTCATCCCTAGCACTTAAAACAAACAATTTCTCTAGATCTTGAAGGGTTAGGATCAAATTTACCTTCATTCTTTCATGCTTGGACATATTTGGTTCTAGCCTCTCTCTTTGCCGATTTGAACTTTCTTCTCTAACTTTCAGCTTTAACTTGTTTTCATGGATAAGATTGTTTCTCCAGCCACTTGGATTTGACCTTCTGCTGTTGGAAACACCTCCAAACCATGAGCTTACACCCCTCCTCTTGAATTGATGCTCAAGTTTAATAGCCACGTGCAACATCTCCTCCAATTCAACATATTGTTACAATTCTAATTGATTGGCTATCTCACGATTCAACCCACCTAGAAACCTTGCCATGGTTGCTTCTCTATCTTTATTCATGCTTAACCTCATCATAAGCATCTCCATCTCCTTGTAATAATCCTCCATGGATCTATTTCCTTGAGATAAAAATTGAAGTCTTTGATGTAGCAACCTATGATAGTGTGATGGTACAAATTGCTTCCTCATGGCTCCTTTCAATTGTCCCCATGTAGTAATCAAGTCATCACCAACTTTTCTTTGGGTGTTTGCTCATTATTCTACCATTAGAGTGCATAGTGTCCAAATTCCATTGCTGCCAATTTAATTTTTTTGGCCTCTGAATAGTTGTGATAGTAAAAAATCATCTTCATTCGCTCCTCCCATTCCAAATAAGCTCCTGGGTTTCTCATAAAAGGTGGAATGTTTACCTTGATATTTCCAAGATCATCATCTTCATTCCTTGCTGGTCTCCCACAGTTTTGCCTTCCTTGGAGTGCAAAATTTTCATCAAACTTCTCCTCCAAGTCATCTTCAAAGTTACCTTCCCAAAATTCCTCTCTAGGTTGCCCTCGGCCTCCTCGATCTCGACCTTAGCCTCTATAAGCATCAAACCTTGTAGTCGGCATTCCTTGAGATGTTTTTAATCTGTCCATAATTTGATTTATATGGTCAAATTGAGTAGTCATCCACTATAATTGCTCTAAGATAGCCCTTATGTCTGACTGCTCACCACTTCCTATAGCTCGGGAATCGCCTTTAAATCCTACGGACTCCTCTTCATTAATTCTCAAAGGTAGATCTCGTCTTCTCACACTTGAATCTGCCATGTTAGTATGAATATCGCAAAAAAATAATATAGGACCTCACCAAATTCATTTCCTTACTTGTTTCACTCAATCAAGGTCTCGACATTCGTGTTTGCACATTAGTTTTGGCTTTTACCCCCTTTTAAGCTCACACTATCTTGTCTTTTCACTCAAAGAATTATTTTAAAGTTCTAATTAAAAAGACCCACACAACAGCAATTACATCACAAATATGTTTTTATTAAACTTATCAACAAAATAGTAGCAAAAAGCAAACAATACCGAGTGAATTTTTAAACACGTAATTCTCGGCTTTTCTAAGCAAAAAAAAAAAAAAAAGGCAATTTAACAAAGCAAACTTCGGAAACAGTAAGAACTGGACCAGATGGTAAGAAATTAAGAACTCAAGAGTCAAATTCTAGAAAAATAAATTCAACACCAACAAGAATCAATTTGGACAAAAATAAGTAATAATTGTTGGTTGTTGTCCTTTGGAATTCAAGTTTTTGTATTAAATCCTTTAACTAACTTTAATCCAATATTTTTAGCACCCAAAATTCAAATATCCAGCAGCAAAATAAATCTTTGGCAACTCTAAATATTGAATAAATAATCAATAATTCAGCAGTTCAAAGAATTTTCCAGCGAACACCAGATTCAACAAACTGATTTCTTTTTTTCTTTTTTTTATTTGTCTTTTCTTCTTCTTCTTTTTTTCTTTTTTTTTTTTTAAACTCACAGAATGTAAAACTACTCCAGTAGCAAATATCAACACCAAAAATAGCAATCCAACACCAAATACCACCAAATCCGTGACCACCAACAACAAAATACAAATTTGCAATTTTTTTGTAAATTTTATATGTTGCCGCAAACACTCTTTTTTTTTTTTTTTTGAATATATGAATGCAAGTATTTAAGATAAACAACATATAAAAAAACAACAAAGAAAATCAACAATAAAGTAAATTATTAAGAACAAGGATGAAAAACAACCAACAAACTAGGAAACAAAAATACAGTAAAACAAGGAAATCCTAATTTAACTAGAAATGAATTTTTTTTCTTTTAAAATATGCAGAACGTGTATGATGATAGAAGCAACCTTAACCTAATGCTAAAATTGCAGATTAACACACAAAAAAAAAAAAAAAACAGATAGGATAGATCAAACCTGAACAAAATTTTGACTCCGATACCAAATGGTACCAATATAGGATGATCTGATTAAACCTGTATTATATTAGTTCGGATCTAATTATGTTCAAGTTCTAATGGTCACCTTAACCTCTAACCAACCTGTGATTAGAAACCTTGGTATAATGAAGATGCCACAATAGGTAATAAATATCTTATTGATAAGTCAAACTAAAACACTTATTCACTAATGGTGTTTTAGGTGTTCAAAGAGAATTCAATATTGAATTCAATCTCACAAATAATTTTCTATATGAATAATGGACTGAATATTATTGATAAAACAAGCGCTTAAATAGGCTAAAAATTACAAAATAAAACCCTAATTAACTAGGTAAAACCGGCCACATAGAATAGGAAACCTAATGATGGCTGAAAATCATCTCCTTTCCTAATGTAATTTAAATTAATTAATTCCTTAATTTTGAAATAGAAATTAATCAACTTACAATGAAATAATAAAATAATAAATTTCCTAAGTTGATTTGTCCAGAAAATAAATAAATAGAAACCAAATAAAAGACTAATTTTCTAAAACAAATTGACTATCTTTCTAAGTAAGCTAACTTTGACCAATCTCCAGTTTGTTTGGGCTCCAAAGTAGCTTCTATATGCAATGTAGGATGCCAAATATGATTAATAATGATTCCCATATGTTTGCCCTTGATTGGAATAAGTCAAACTTGCTTGAACAAGAAGAACAGTCAAAGTCAGCGCCTAAACAACATATTTTTGGCCAAATTGACTTATGTCCGTACAAGCCCATTTTAGATGCTTTTGATTCTACCTTGGCTGGATTTCATGTCATCTTAATGATATTCATTTAAATCCATGAAATGTTGAAACCATTTATTGCTGCCCAGAGTCCATATTTGCACGAAAACAGCCACCCGGGTCCGTACCAGTCTTCACCACTTGTATGCTAAAAACAAATTTTGTATTTTCGGGTATTGACAAACCCCTTTGAGAATTAATTAACCCCTAGATAAAAGCAGTTAGGTTGTCCTTAAATCTCTTAGCTTGAGCCCTAGTGATCAACCCGGTCTTAATTCGTATTGGGTCAGCACCCCAACGGGTTGTTAGTTGTGCGGGTTTGGGCGGATTCTCATCACCAGATCATGGATAATCAGGTTTGATCAGGCCATAAAAATGTTTAGTTTTAAGAAAACTCTTGATAAATAGTGTGTACAAAAAGATTCAAGTTATGTTGGTAGTACGTTGGTAGTGTTTCTGATTCTTTTCATAGATGGCATCCTTCTAATTGAAAAGGATGTGAAGGTAATATTAGGCGTAAATATTTACTTGAGAAAAAAAGATGATATGAAGGATTTGGGTAAAGTTAATTATATTTTGAGGATCAAACTTTTGCAAAACTGGAAGAATAAAATGTTGGCTTTATCTCTAGTTTCCGACATTAGCAAAATAATGGTTAGTTTTTTTTTTTTTTTTTTTGAGCATTTCAAGAGTGGATTCCTACCCTTTAGATATGAAATTCATCTTTCTAAAGAGTAATCACCAAAAACTCCTGAGAACAAAGAATTCATCAGTAAGAATTTGATATGAACCTAGGACGATCTGTACCTAAACCCATATTATATTAACCTGAATCTAATTATGTTCAAGTTCTAATGGTCACCTTGACCCCTAACCAACTTATGAGTAGAAACCTTGGTATAATGAAGACGCCACAATAGATGATGGATTTCCTATTGATAAGTCAAAACTAAACACTCACTTTCTAATGGTGTTTTAGGTGTTCACAGAGAATAAAAAGAATTCAATCTCACAAAATAAATTTCTATATGAATAATGTACTGAATATCATTGATAAAACAAGCCATTAAATAGGCTAAAAAATTACCAAATAAAACCTAATTAACTAGGTAAAATCGGCCACCAAAGAATAGGAAACTAGCTTGGCCAAAATTCACCTCCTTTCCTAATCTAATTTGGATTAATTAGTTTCTTTATTTTGAATTAGGAATTAATTAATTTACAATGAAAATAATAAAATAATAAATTTCCTAAGTTGATTTTTCCAGCAAATAAATAAATAGAAACCAAATAAAAGACTAATTTCCTAAAATAAAAAGTCAAAATCAAATTAGAAAACTAGTTGACTTGTTTGACTACTAAGGTATCTTTGACCAATCTCCAGCTTGTTTGGGCTCCAAATCAGCTTCCATATGCCATGTAGGGTGCCAAATATGATTAATAATGATTCCCACACGTTGCCCCTTGATTGAAATAAGTTAAAGTTAAACAAGAAGAAAAGTCAAAGCCAGCGGCTAAACAACGCATATTTGGCCAAATTGAGATGCTATCCGTACAAGTCCTTTTTAGATGCTTTTGATTATGCCTTGGCTGGATTTCATATCCTCTTAATGATATTCATTGAGTTCATGAAGTATTGGAACCATTCCTTGCTGCCCAAAGTCCAAATTTGCATGACAACAGCTATCTGGGCCCGTATCAGCTTCTATCACTTGGATGCTTAGAACATGCTTTGTATGTTCGGGTATGGACAAGCACTTTTGAGAATTAACTACTCCCTGTATAAATGCTTCCAAGTTATCTTTAAACCTCTTGGCTTGAGCTCTAGTGATCGGCGCAGCCTTCATCAGCATTGGATTGGCACCCTAGTGGGTTGTCGATTGTGGGGGTTCGGGCAAATTCATATCAGAAACCTTATACTTTGGTAATTGGTAGTCTCATGTATCCTACGTTGTGCATTAGGCCAGAATTTTGCTACGCAATAAGAGTAGTGAGTCATTTTCAATAAAATCCCATAGTGAAACACTGGGTTGCAGTGAAGCATATGATCAAATATCGAAGGAGACCAATGGATCATATGCTAGTTTGTTGTAGAGGAGTCTACAAACTCTTGGATATACAGACTCAAATTTCTAAAAGGATATTGACTTTAGTAAATCAACATTGGGTTATGTGTGTACCCTAAATGGAAGAGCCACTTGTTTGGATGAGTATTAAGCGGACTTGTATCTCTAACTTCACCTTTAAATCTGGATGTATGGCCATCTTTGATGCTACAAAGGAAATTGTGTAAGTTAAGGAATTACTTGTGGATTTGTAAGTGATACCAAGTGCAGGTTGATTCATTACACTTTATTGTAATAATAGTGGATTGTAACATAGTTCAAAGAATTTAGATATTATAAAAAATAAATTGTATAGGTCTTAAGAGACTTACTTTAAAGTAAGTGGGGATTTGTTCCATTTGTGCTTTAGGAATAAGACAAGTTGTAATAATATTTTATGATGATTTATTTTTTCAAATATTTCTATACATTATATTTTACATATAAGAATTGGATTAATTATGTTGTATATAATTATATGGATACATTCATAGAATATCTGATCGTAGGTTCTAATAATTAATAAATTATCTTATAGTTGATAAATAAAGTTGGATACTTTATTTAAATTGTAATATTTTATTAAATAATCTATTTTGATTATTATAAATATGAGAATATATTATGTTCATTCTAAGATGATCATGAGAATTTTAATTAAGGATAAATTTTGAAAAAGAATTAAATCTCAAACAATATTGGATATGTTATTTCTCTTAATCCTAAATATATTATAGTTAGGTGATTAATTGATTATGGTTCTTTAAATTATCAATAAATAAAGTCTATTGTGAACGACCAATATCTTGATGGTCTGAGAACTATGATTATTTAATTATCAAGTATTTATGAAATATACAAAATAAAATTTATTTGAAATATTCTCTTGATATGTTTTAGTATTTGGATACTGAATGTAATTGGCCAGTGTATTGGATTAGTTAGAGAAAGTACTAAGTCAAGAAAATAATTAATTAATTAATTGACATAAAATGTTATCAATTAATTATTGATATTTTATAAAGGAAAAATACATTTAATATGAACATTTTTAATGTTGGAGTTCAAATCTAGGCTTCTAGTGGAGTTGCAATGGATTGGATCAAAGTTCCAAGTTTATTTAAAGTAAGTGAGTGATTGGATTTATACTTTTGAAACAAGCTAATCCACTGATCAAGATGATTAGTTAATACTTAGCCATATGATCTTTAAACTAACTCATTAAGTGATAGAATTCAATTATATAATTATTTAGATACAAAAAAGAGCCCATTAGTTGGTCCTAAAGTGTTATTAAACCTTAAGAGATTAGGGTTAGTAGTCTACAAATATATTATTTTCTAGCTTCCAGCAAGACATAAGGTTTTACATGATATTTTTCATAAAATTAAAAATTCAAAGAAAAATAAAACACATTGAAAGAGAAAAATAGATTTTTAAGTGAGTTATAACCTTTTAATTTTATTTTTTTGTAACCAGGTGTGTCAATTCGCAGATCTATCATGTCGGAATAGATTGGGACGTTTTGTGGATTCAAAAAGAGTTTTTCTGCACTACAAATAGGTTGGTAATAGGTGATGAAAAATATCTATCATATACTTCATTTAACAATGCAATCCTAAATTTAACTGTATAGTTCTAATAATATATACATCCTAGGATAGTCAGTTGAAAAACAAATTAATATAACCTTTTTGACCAAGAGAATAATTAGGCTTAATGTAATTTTCTTCCCAAAAAATGACATCTGTTTATTTGCTCTTACATTTCATCTTAAACTATCATTTTTGCATCATTTTTAGTTCAATCATACAATTTTCTCTAATAAATTTGATTAAATTAACAATATAGAGGTCTGTATCACTTTTAAATTACATTCTAGAATTAAATATGCATGTGAATTTAAGATTTTAAAGCATTTGGTTAACACTTTTGGAATGATAAGGCGGATGGTTACAATTGCTGGTACAGCCATTACCGTACCAAATAAGTCTATAGTTGGGAACTTATAGAATCTTCAATAAGAATGAGAGTTGCTAAAACATAATTACCACATGATAAAAATAAAAATAAAAAAGCAAATATTTTTAAAAAATTTTGTTATAAAAAATATATTTTTCTAAAGAAAATTAGACTGATTATTGGAGATTGATGTTTTAGTTCACTACCTATTAAGTAATAAATGTATGCCACATACAACAAATTCTTTTAAATTATATACTACATCAATAACAATTCATATTCTCAGTAGAAATGCTCTTATAAAAAACTCAGTACTTGCCAATCATGTATGTGGTCTTAGAATTATGATTCTAAAGTGACTTGATGAGCATTTTTGGTTAGAAAATAATAATATCATTTAGACGAGGTAAATCGTGTTAAATCATGTTTATATCGTACAGTGTTCATGTTAAATTTAGTCAATCCGAACGTGATCTATTAAGTTTTCTTATAGAAATAGATAAACTTGAACCTATTTTTTAAAGTATCGTTTAACTTATCATTTGACATGTTAATCCATTAAAAATATATTGAAATTTAAAAATTCAAATTTAATTTAAATTTCATATGATAAAATAATTTTTACTTTTTAAAAATCTTGTAAATAGACTTGTTCGTTTTAAATTTTTTTAAAAAAATTAAATTTAAAAATAATAAATTAGTATATATTTAAATAACAAACTAAGTATTTTTAATACTATAAAAACTTTTATGCTTACAAAAATACCCCTTTTAATGGGTTTATTGCGTATTAACTTGTTTACTTGTTAAAATCCATTAACTTATTGAATGATATTGATACAAATCTGATATAGTATTGTAACTCCAAACATACAAATTATTGTATGGATTTGTATTGTATTTTAATATTTTATGAAATTTTACTAGGTTTAATATCAGTTAATCTAATAAATTATTAAAACTCTAGTACAATTTTCCATGAGTGTGGCTACCATCATTAAATTTATGTAGCAAATTTTAGATAACAAATTATATAACACTAAATTAAAAGTTAATAAATTAATAAAATTCTCCTACAAAAATATATCACGGTAAATTGATATTTAATTTTTTATTATTATTTAATTTTTGAGAAATTGATATCTAAAATATAGTTAATAAATTTAGATTGTGTTTGGATTGAAGTGAAGAAAACAAATAATAAGTTTAATGAGGAAAATAAAATAATTTAAATAAAAAGAAAAAAATTATTAATAATTGTTGTTTGGATGATTAAGTAAATAGAAATGAAATGAAATGATAATTAATATTTTCAAAGAATGATGATAATGGTAATTTTAGAATATTAAAAAACTCATTAAAATTTTTTTCTTTGCATTTGTTTTTTGTCAATTTTTGGAGGAAAACAAAATTGTTAAAAGCCTCCATTTGATAAATGATAAAATTAATAGGAATTTAATTTATTTAGAAAACTGAAAATTTTTGGTGTTTAAACATTAATTTTGAGGTGGAAAAATGTATCCCTTCGAATTCGATTGCCATCTATGTAGAAAAGTAATTCTCACATATAAAAATGCCCTTTTAAAAATCTATGACAAAATATTTGTAAGATTTATTTCAAGCACAAAATTATTCTTAATTTAAAACATAATACTAAATTTAATTAATTACAAATCCAATTTTTTTTTTATTTTTTACTAAAGTTAATAAGTGAAATATTAATTTCAGAAATTAAAAAAAATTAAAAATTAAAAATTAATTTTTTTCAAAACTTTGGTACTTTCCAAATATAATGTAAAATAAAAAATCAATTCGTTTTTCTTTCCTTTCCACCTTGATAAAAGATTCAAATCCCTTCTTTTCTATTTTCTCATTCTCCATCAATTAAAATAGACTGTTAGTGAATTTTCTATAAATTATTTAATTATTATTTTTATCGATATAATAATATGAGTAATGTATCACTAATTTTTTTATTATGCAAATTTAAGTTTCTTAAATAATAATAATAATAATATATGTATATTTACATGTTAAAATTGTATAAATATATAAAAATGGGACCCAACATGGAGACACGTGTACGTCAAGTGGCAGAAAGAGGGAGTGCAGCATGTCCGTTCCTCTACGGGGTTGCGGCTCCACCAACTTTCCTTTGTAACCTTTCTTTTCTGCCTTCTCTCCTCTCTTTAAACAAAACCTCATCGTTTTCTTTTAACTAAGTCCCCTTTCTTTCCCAAAAACACACACCCCCTCTACGAATCGATAACACGAAGAAAAATTTGCATATTTATATAATATCCAATCACTCTCTCTCTCTCTAGGGTTCTTTCTCTCTCTCGTTCAGTCATGGCGAAGAAGAGGAAGTCTGACGCCACGCGCCTCGATGAGGTTGATCGGACCATGTACACAACCTTTTGCAGCGCTGCAAACTCTCTTTCCCAGCTCTATGCCCAGGCTATGAGCCATCAACGCCTTTCCTTCCAAGCCGGAGAACGTCACGCGCTGGTTCCTCCCACTTTTCTCTCCTCATAATTCCTAGTCTTTTTTTGTTAATCTTTTTCTTGTTTATTTAGTTTTGTTGCATTTTTGGTTTGATCTCTGATTGGGGTTTTTATATGTGTGTTTTTATGATGATTTTTAATTTTTTTAATTTTTAATTTTTGTTGTGAATTTTATGTTTGCTTTTTTGTGTTTGATTGCTGAGAAAACGAATTCGGGAATTTACTAGGCGTTTTTCAAGTTAAGATTTTGTCTTTATTTTTTAATTAATTAATTAATTATTTATATTTTGTGCATATGTTATGGATTTACGTTTTAATTTACGTATGTTTCATATTTGGTGATACTGAAAATTGTTTTGTTATTTCCAATTGGGAGTTTCAAGAATCTTGATCATCGCATCTAGATTGCCAATTGGGAATTCTATATGTTACCTTATCGAAATGTTTTAAGAAGGAAGCCGATTTCTGGGTTTTTTCTTTCTTTGCTTTTAGATTCTTGGGTTTTTGTGCAATTGCAATCCAATTCTGACTCCCCCTCTCCCCCTTCCCCTCTCCATCTTTTCGTACAAGATCAATTAGCTTTATATACTGAGTGACTATCAAAAATATTAATTGCAAAATCAATAGTATTGGAATTCTGAGGTTGACTACCTCAAGGAAATTTGGTGCAAAGTTTAGCATTTTAACTTTTCATTACGATACTACTACTTAATTCTTTTAGGGATGCATCTATCCTATGAAAATTGATCTTAATAAAACAACTTCTAAATATTTTAGCTGGTTAAGCTTTTTTTTTTTTTAGCTAGTTAACCCGATTACTTTTGGTTTCCATTATATGTTCTTTAGATTACAGTCCCTCTCTCTCTATTACACACACACTTACAATCGGCATATAGTAAAATCATACAAAGTGAAGCCTCAAATTATGGTATCGTGTATTTATGATATCGCTTATTACTCAGAAAAAATTGCTATCTTATCTCATAACTTAAATTTTAGCTTTCCCTTTTCACATGTCTGCAGACAGTTTTCAATTTTTTTCAGATCTTTCGGAAACTACCTGAGAGTTGTATTTGGTAATAATTATATATTGTTCTTGAATGAATTGAAGAGTCATGCTCACAGATGTCTGCGCTCTTGCACACGCACACAAAGTGTTATCCTATTTGGTAACTTGAATGTCAGCATTGCCATCTTCACTTGCCTGTACTCAGTTCTAGTTATTGTACATCTCTTTGAAACTACGTTACCCTAGCTTTTTGTTCTGGCAATAGTATGAACATTATATTGAATAAGAAATTAAGTTAAATAATAAAATGGTCCAAATTTCTTGCAGTTCTTGCCGCATTCATTCATCTATTGTGCTTGTGCAGTCAGTACTCCTATAATTATCTTAAAAAATGGTGTCTTACATTGTTTATTTAAAGGAAATATATTCATTAATCTCTCTCTCTCTCTCTCTCTTTTTGGATTCTTGGTCTCTTGTTTTATATGTATTATATATTATGTGTCTCTATGTGTTCATATATGTATCTATTTATGTGTTTCATATTTGCTGACACTAAAAAAATTGTCTTTGAACCTGTTTTATTTTGAGTTTTTACTGACCAGATTTTAAAGAATATTAATAATCATTCTGAGATTCTAGCAGGAAATTCTATGAATTTATGGTAGAATTGTTTGAGAGGCAGTTAATTGTTGGGAATTTTGTGCCTGCAATCCTAACTTATCTTATTGCTTTAATTTGCTAGATATGACCAAAAAAGTTAAGTGAGAGTTTCACAAGTCATTAGATTGATTCAAAACCTTTAAGTACCTTTAATATTTTCATTGTCTTTCAAAAGTCTATGTGTTGACATGTGATGAATCTGTTGATTAATCAATAGTACTGTGATTAACTTCCAAGTCTTTGAATTGTCTATCTCCACCATATTTTAGCTAAACAATTTTTAGGCATCATACTCTGTTAGGTCCTTGCACACACACACATATATATATATATATATATATGCGTGTGTGCCTCTATGTGTGTGTGCGTGTGTATACATATCTATATATGCATGTGTATATATATAAATTTTTTTTTTTTCAACTATGGTAAAATTTGTTGAATTATATGTTGATTGCAAACAAAAATATGCTAAGTAAGCATGTTAATGTTTATGATCTTATTTTTTGCTTTTGGTTCTTTTTCTTTTAAAAAACTCTTTCACTTTTATGCCTTATACTGGATGAAATAATGTTTTTCCTTAAAGAAAATAGGGGGAATAAGGATGGATTTAATTAACCTTTTTTTTTTTTTTTTTTGGTTTTTTGGGTGGTAGAAATTAACCATATTTCTACCATGTCCTTGACTTTTGACATCTTAGGCAGGTTGTGTTATGGTCTAGTGTGGATTTATATAATTTTGTTAAAGTATGGTACAATTTCATTTTATATAGATAACCATCCGTCATTGAATTCTCATTTTTTAATTGGGAGAGATTATTTAATCTTTCACACAAACGCATGACTACACAAGCGCTCACACACACAAATATATATTAAATACATATACATATATAGAGTGCGTCTAGAGTAAGGTCGGACCGCACCTCTACAATCAGGACCAAAATGTTTTTTAATTCACAACCGTTGGATTTTAACATTGTGTCTGGACAGCTGAGATTGAAGGTGGGTTCACGTGTGAAAACTTTGACCAAATCTCTCCTTCCTGCTCGCTCTTCCCTTCCTGCTGGCAAATCTGATCTCCTTCCTCCACTGGCAAAACTGATTCCCACACCAATTCGAACCAGGCCAAAAATCCTTTGATCTATGAACTTCACTTTGAGTGTATGTGTCCCCATCCTTCATTGCAGAAAGCTTTAAATCTTCTTCCTTTTTAAAGTTTATTTTATTTTATTTTACCTTTCGACTTGTGCAGGCTTCAATGCCATGTCTTTTCTTCTTCTCATACTTCAAACCAGGCTCCAATGGTTTTACCTATATATATATATATATATTCATATTTTAAAACTTGCAAATAACTCGTTCAACTCCTTAGAAGTTTATAAACGGCGTCCAACAAAAATCAGAATTTTGAACTAACACTACTGACGGCACACACTTCCTTCCATTTTTCACGTATTTTGTATTGCCCTGCTGTTGTGTTTAATATCAAGAATTCCATTATCTACTGGTTTTCATGATCTTGGTTTTTTCTCTCCTCTTTTTTTTGTCTCCCCCAAGCTTCACTTGAATTGTTGTTTAAAAGAATGGGTTGTTGAAAATTTATCGATTTCATTCTCGAAAGCATGGAAAAAAGATCAAAAAGGCGTCAAGAATTTGACAGCCACATTATCGTCTGCTAATGCCGGATACCAACAACATTCAATCTTTTTCTTTTTCCTTCTTTAACTTCACACCAGAAAGTAGTGGTCTTTACTAATTATTTCTTCCTGAAGCTTCAATTTGTTTAGAAATCAATCTCCCATCTCTTTCTTCTTTCTGCCTTTGCACCAGACATCAGCTACCTCACCAACAGTAATAATGGTTTTTTCAACCTTTTATTTATATATATATATATATATATGTATATATGTATATTATTCAAGGCTCCAACTTCTCACTAACTGTGCAGTGCATACTGGGGTTGGACGGAGAGCGGGGGAAGGAGATCAGATTTGTGAGCGGAGGGGAAGAGCGAGTGGGAATGAGAGATTTGGGCAAAGTTTTCACACATGAACCCACCTTCAATCTTAGCCGTCCAAATCCAATGTTAAAATCCAACGGTTGTGAATTAAAAAACGTTTTTGGTCCTGATTGTAGGGGTGCGGTCTGACCTTACTCTAGACGCACTCTACATATATATATATATATATATGTAAATTATATAAAGTGAGGCTCCAAATTATTTTATCGTGCATCACCTGTTGACTTAGCATCTTCTCTCATAACTGGAGTTAAAATTCCTTTCTTCACATGATTGAAGATAATTATAAATTGCTTCACATCTCTTTAAAACCACCCAAGGGTTGCAATTGCCGTTAACACTTCCTCTTAAGCTGGTATATAGATATTTTCAATACTCAGGTTGGAAAAGAAGTGCATGAATTAATTTTTAGGTACAACCTTTGTAAAATGGTCACTCTACTAATATTTTGATCTGAAATCTCAATTTGTCATATTATCACTATAGCATGCATCAAATTGCAATCAACTCTATATGTGGTACATGAAATGTTGGCCTGATTATCATAAAACTTCACAATAGGCTTCTTAATTCCAATACCTAACTTAGTCATGATACTTTTAATCCAGATAACTCTACATGTTGTATAAGTCATAGCTCTGCATTCAGCCTCAGATCTCGGTGTAATAATAGCTAGTCAGTCTTTTGTTGTGACTGGAATCAATAAAATATGTAATTTGAGTTGCTTATAACATCTAGAATCAGACCTTTACCATACAATATATGCTCTTATGGTTCCTTAAATTAGCCAGTCATAGCATATGGCATCTCATTGGACCTTCTTAGGATTTTGCTAGAGTTGATTGATCACTTCTATGTTGATGTTCGATGTAGACATTGGACATCCTCATGTATGTTATTATATAGAAAAGCAGTCTAGTTGTTTTGCTGAATGACTGTTATTGGTACTGTGTATGACACTCATTTTTTCATTTCCTCTTTTTCCTTCTTCAGGAGAAACTATATCAATGGATTTTGAGACAACAAGAGGAGGGGTCAAGAGTGGCAACAGTTGATATAGTCTCTTACTTGCAGGTATCTTGATTTGCAAAATGGTTCCTTTGTTATTGTTTCTTTATGGATGGATATATTCTGTAGTACTAGTTCATGTGCATTTCATTGCATTTTGACCTGCTGTACCATTTTCATTGATATATCCTTTCTGATTAATTTATCAATTATATACACATGCCTTTATCCTTTACATGATTGAACTGCAGCTGAGGTTGTTGTATTTGGTTTGTGTTTAGCACATCACAAGCATCATCTAGTTTCTTTACTTATTGACGGTTAGCTGTATGTGCCTTATACTAAGCAGAGAAGTTAGCTTACAGCAAGCTTGATCTAACATATTATACCTCATATTTTTTATTTTTTGTCTTATTGGTATGGGAAAGTAATAGACAATTATGTATATGTGTGGATGCAGCGTGTATGCGTTACCTGATACTTAATATCCTGCATGTACGACAGTTTTGAGGATATATCACCATTTCCTTGCTGTTTCTGTGAATACATTAATGCTCTAATATTTGTTATTTCTAACTTGTGCCTATTGAAGTTGGTTAACAATTGAGGCTAGTAGAGATGGGAATTTTTCTAATTGATATTGAGTTTGTTTCTACATTATGTTGTAGATGATTTACATGTTTAAACGCCTTGAAATTGAGTACTGGTTCTGGGACACTGTTTAGTCCTGTGGTTGCACTGAGCAATGTTACTGTCTCTTGTGGCTTAGTGAAATTCCTTGTAAGATTTTATCTGTTATAACAAGTCAAGCCCAGTGGATCATTTTGATTTTTATTATAGGTTCAGAAATCTATAACATAGTATATTTCTTCTGTATTTCCAACGATGGTTAATCTTATACAGGAGTATAAGGGATGAAGCAGGCCAATCTTTTTAGAAATGGCAAATATAACTTTTTAAAAGGAGGTATGTAGGTTTAGATCTCATGAATGTTTGATGCGGGTTGCTGAGAAACATAGTGGTGTAAATAATAAAATTCTATTTTCTGTAATAGCTGATTTGAAATTCAAGCTATGTTTGGTGAGCCATGCGAATGTGAGTGAAATAGCTTCTATACTTTTTTATAAATTAGGAAGGGCAAAACGAGTTTGAGGCGAAGTAGGATCTTTTAAAGCGATTGAACTGTAGGAATTATTAATATAAAGTTTCCTTGTGTTTTGGCAGACTGTTGTTCTTCCATAGCACTGTGAAGTGACATTCTGATCTGTCTCTTGGATGATTTTGTAGAATGAGCTTGAATATGGAGGTGAGGAGCCTCCAATGTCCCCAAGGCTGCCATTTCAACAACAGCATTCGCACTCGACTAATTTAGGACCAACTGTTACCTCTAATTTGGTTGCACCAGCCACTGTTGGACAGGGAGTTCGCTGGGGCCACACAGATCAACAGCCCAAGAACTCAGTTTTTTCAAATGCTCTGTCTAGCCCTGTTCGTCGGAGCCTTCACCAAGCGGCACAAGGCGGTTACAATTCAAATAATTTTATGTCGGGAAATGGCCCTCGGAATAATGAGACAAATTGTCCTCATCAAAACAGGGAAACAACTTCCCCAACATCTAATGACTCAATGGACATGCATGCTGATAGTCCTAGCCATGAATATCCTTACTGAAATAATCTGTCTGTAAGAAAAAAGGGGGGGAAAAACAATGGAAAAGAAAATGGCTTTGATTAATGAAATTTGTGTGGTCAGAAAGTGCTGAAATTCACAGAAAATCAGTACGAAGTTCAGTTTCTATTTATCGATAATCTATTTTAAGCTTGAATGTCTAAAATGGACCCGACAAAAGCAATGCTGGAGTATAGCTATAGTAATGATATAATTTTTTTATTCAAATTAAAGGTGTGGTATTTACATTTTGTAGAGGGAAAAAAAAAAAAAATGAAGAGAGGAGGGGGATATCTTCCCTAAATTCGCTCTTTTATTAATATATTTCATGAGATAAGTTTTGGATTTTATGTTAAAATGAGTAATTTTGCCAGTCAAAATTTAAAATGAGTGGTTTGGCCAGTCAAAATCATACGCTTTTAAGTAAAGATGGTTGTAGTCCAATCTTTTATTGGCAATAATTTGGAAATAAGAAGTTTTCATTGTTGTGTACGAAAGGATTGGATTAAAAATGGGAAAAGGATTGAGAATAAGAGAGTTCTTTTTGGATAAAGATTTGGGTGCTAGCACTTGGTGATCATTGCTCTCTTTATATGTGTGTGTGTGTGTATATATATATATATATTTAGACCCCCTCACTTTAGAATTAGATTCCACTTTTCCACATTTTTGGCAAATCATAGTTTAGATCTTATATGTTAGTTTTCATTAGCTATGATTATATTTTTATAGTATTATTTTATTATAAAAATGTTGATTTTCAAATTTTTCTTTAGCCTAAACTATACAAATTAAAAAGAAAAATTGATAAATGAATATATATATATATATATATATATATATATATATATATAAACTAAAAGAAAAATAACAATGACTTTTTAAAAATATAGATTTGAAAATAATTATAGTAAAATTTAAAAAGATTGAAAAGAAAATTTTCCTATTTTTAAAATTTGCCCTATTTTTTTTGAAAATGTGATCATCTGTATTTGGGCGGTTCCAAAAAACAACAATAAAAGAAGTTCTGACCACACTATATTAATTACTACATATATTGACACTTAAGTTACATTTGATATGCAAAATAATAATTCATTTAAAACTAGAAATAACTGTTTATAAAAATAAAAAATAGAAAATTGATTGATAGTTTCTATTTATGTTTGATAAAAATATTAATTTAAAATAAAGATTTAGTCTTTATAAATATATTTTTTTTCAAAAGTATTTAAATTTGGTAAAAATTAATTAAAAATTAAGTTTTATATTTATTTATATATTTTTAATATGTAATAATCAATTTAAATTTAAATATGATGAGGATATTTTAAAGTTTATTCAAATTAAAATATAGGAATAGAAATTAAAAATTCTAAAATTTAAAAAAAAATTGATATTCTTTCAAATGAAAATATATCTATTTTTATAAAATAACTATTCTCAAATTTAAAAACTTATCAAATAATAAAATAAAATAAACCATGAAATAAGAATTTTATTACTATGTTTATTTTATAAATCAAATATACTTTTAATATTTTTTTTGCTCCATACATCGACAAGACGTAGATATAAAAATTAAAATAGCATACATTATATTTCTCTAATTTCAATTTAGGCAACGAAAAGGTGGGATGACACTGCTATCGCTACGCCCTAAGGGCCTTCTTAGATCGTTAGACTATGTCTTAAGGTACGTATATTGGTGTGAGATTTTCCGGGCTAATCCTTATCCTTAAAGATTTTCTGGGAAAGTGCTCCGTAACATCTATCTCAAACGAAGGAAGGACATTCTATCACTGCTATCCCACTAGACCCAACCCCTTTTCTCGGACAGAGCAATATTATCAAAACTCATAACCAACCTGAGCTGACATTTTTTTTTTTATTATTATTTTATTTTGGGTTCTTCACTCGTAAAGTTCGTTTTCTTCCTTGTACAATTCATATACTATTAAGTATATATATTTCTTTTTGCTTTTGTAAATACTCTTTTTTTCTGTAAGAAGCAAAAAATGTACATATATTTGCACATCTCCGTTAAAACTATAAGGCTGATCAAGTATCTCATAATAAGATCTCCATGTAGAATTACTTCCTCCAAGTGCAATTAAAATGATGGTAACAAAGAAAAGCACACTATAAGGCTAATATTCACCAAAAAACCAAAAAACATTATAAAGCTAATAGAAACCTGGTATATATGTTTGTCACTAATAAATAAAAAGCACACCATAAGGCTTACAGAAATTCCAAAATGACTTTTGAGCCGTTGATAAGTTTGATCCATAACAACAATTAAAATATCGATATGACTTACCAATTACCATTGGCTAATGGCACGCCAAACAAATTATTCAAAGTACAAAACAATTCATCCCCCAAATAACTCTTCAAAATAAGCTCCTCTAACTCAAAACCATGATGGATTTTTTTCCTATGAAGTGAAAAGAAAATATAGCCTATCAATTTAAAAAATAATAATATTAATAAAATAATTAAGTAAAATAATTTATTTTTTTTCCTCATCTACATCAGCATCATCATAACAAAGTAGCACGCTCATCCACGGTAACTGTAGAGCCCGAATCTAGTATATAGTAACGCAACATTAATCAACAAGTAATAAATTTAAATAATATTTATAAACAAGTATTACATTGTTTTAGTACCTTTATACCTCTTCCTTTAACCAATATTGAGTGTACATTAAAGTCTCTATTGCCTTGTGATGAAGTTGGTTACGATGTGCACTCACGGTTGTGGGATTATTAGCAAAAGAAAAAAAAAAAAAAAAAAAACTCTTCTACTACTATTAAAAGCAAGCTTAAAAGCAACTATATATATGGATAGTTAAAATATCTCTAGCTATGTTATGCAAGGTAGGAGATATATTTGATCTTATTCATTCTCCACCAAGACAATATACTGAACTCTTGAATTTTAGATAGGAGAGATTCATCTATATAATAATTCAACTCTATGTTCAGCTCCTGTAGTACTAAAAACAAATAATTCAAAGTTATTTATAGGATTTCATTCTCATCTATATGCAAACTTGACATTAAGGATGACATGATTAAAAAACCTATTATTTTAGTTGATGTAGACTTGTTTAGCAAAAAAAAAAAAAATGTTGATGTAGACTTGATTGGTACTTTTTCACCAAATCATAACAAATTTAACAAATCCTCTCAATCCCAAAGAAGCATGATCTCCATAGATAGTAGAAAAGTAATACTCAATCAACTTCATCTTGTGTTTAGGATCCAACACAGTTGCTACTACCATTATGCGATTAATGATGCTCCTATACTTCTCAATTTTTTTCATTCATACATGTAGCCATCAATTGTATGTCATCATTTTGATATCCCAACCATCGAAAAGTTACTAACTTTATCTCATAAATATTTAAAAAGAAAAGATTAATTGTGGGATATTTAGTTTCAGAAGCAGCTTTATGACATTGTAAAACAATTTCAACTTCTCATAGATAACCTTACATATAACCCACTCATTTTCATTAAGAAAAGACTTATACTAAAAGTCATGTTGTTTTTAATATGTGAATACACCTTGTATATAAAGCACTGTTGAGCGTCAAAATGATGGAATTCCACCTTATGACATTCAAAAACTAACTTCTTTATGCTTGGATTTTCACTAGTAGGATGCATCTACAAGCTTCTCTTTCTTTCCTTCTTTTTTTTTTTGTTTTTTTGGTCGTTGATGTCCAAAAAACAAATATCACGAATCCTCAAAATGCTTTTACTTATCAAACTTAAGTTGATGTAGGTTTTATCCTATATTCTCGAACTCGATCCATACCTAATTATTTATGCCAGAACTTGCAAGTATTTTTGCCATTTCTAAGCATTAGATGTATAGAAACTGGACGTTTTTTGAATTCGTCCTAGTTATTTATACCCAACAAGAAAACATTCTCTAGATTAGAGGAAGTGATTGGAATTTTTTTAACATAGGAAGACTTTCAATATATATAATCTGGAAGTTTTGGATCAGTCTAAATCATATCAATCAAACACAACAGTCATGTTGGAAGGACGTTGGAATGAACATACAAAAAGCAAAAATAAAAATAAAAAATAAAAAATAAAAATGGAAAAAATGTAACTAAAATAAATAAATCATAAAAATTAGCTGATACTTATTTTTTCAATGTTAAAATGGGTGATTTGCCAATCCTTCTTTTCTATTATTTCTTTCAATATCAAATCAATCGGTTGATCTCACTTTCCTTCCCCCGGTACCATAACTGGAAGGGATAGCGTATTCGCAGAAAAGAGAGTACGGAACCTTGCCTTTAATTTAGATTTTGTTTAGACATGACATACTGTGATTAGAGTCACTCTAACAATAATGGGATACTTACATAAATAACCTATTTTATTTGTCCAATATCAAATTGGTTCTTTTATTAAGTTTTTAATTTATTAAAAAATTTTGACAAAATCGAGTACATAACATTAAAATAATAGGTCTATATGATATAATATAGTGAAAATTATTGTTAAGTTAGTTTTTGTGTGTTAGGAAATTTTTATAAGTTAAAATATTAAATTGTCAAGTGTGTCTATCTCAATCAGTACTGAAGCATGAATAACAAATATTAGTTAGCTATGATAAGTGATTTAAAAAGACTTTCTATTATTTAGGTGGTTAAAAACATACAATTCCAGATATTTTATGCTTTTAACTAAGTTTTATTAGTTTTTATACTTTGGGTATTCTGATTTTTATTTTGGTTTAATCTTATTTTTACAAAATATGTGAAAGTCAACATAACTAGTTTGATTTTTTTATTTTTTCATTTATTATTATTATTATTATTATTTTTTTACTTTACTATTGTTTGATCCAGGTTGGATGTTGTTCTAACAACCATTTGCCATTTGTCGATTGAAGACATATAGATTTAGTGTTATTCAAACAATATCTTGCCACGTATCAGTTCTTCAATGGCAGATCTACATTATTCGAACAATGTCTTGTCACATGTTAGTTTCTAGTTACTTGGATTTAGTGTTGTTCAAACAATGCATATATGTTATTTGAATAACATTAGACACTGGTTGGATTTTTTACACATTTGAACAATCCCCTTATGCTGGTCAAATAACATTCCCATATTCATTAAAAATCTATCATTTCTCAGGATTTCACAAGTGAAAGAGAGCTCATAAATTCCATGTTTTTTTTCCAATCTTTATTAATGAGAGTTTATTGAGCTTGAAAATTTATGGACCATAGAAAACATCATTTTCTTACCTTTTTGTTGTCATAGATTGTTTCTCTCACTGTGGTTTAAGTTTTTACCTGGTTTTTCACTGTATCTTAGATTTCGAGAGAAAGAGAGAGAGAGTCTTAGGTCTCTACCTTTCAAACATCCCATAAACACTTTCCTACATATATTTGTTGGTATTTCGGGATTTGTTGCTAGTTGCTACAAAGCTTGGAGGAGTGGAGCCTTTGCAAAAGAGGCCTTGAAAATGGAGCTGGTGTATCATTACAAGGAATAGTAGCTCAATGGTTAAGGCTTAAAGCCACTGCATCTACAATCAAAAGGCTAGTCATCTACTATTTTTGTTGCTAGGAACGTCGACACCATTCCTTATAGTTAGGATAGGTGTGCTTGTGTGACTATATATTTTTAATTATGATTTAGTCGATTTTTAGATTAGAACTGGTGATTAGCACTCGTGGTTTTTCCCATACAAGGTTTTCACGTAAACATTTGTATATCTGATTTTTATTTTTTTGCATTTTATACTCTTACACTTTAGTTTACATTATCTGTTTTTGGAGCACTTAGTCCTCATTGTTTATTTTATTGCATTTATATTATCTGTTGGTAGGAGGACTGGGTTCTCAATTGCTGAGATATATATACAAACTTTAATTCTGTAGTTTGAGGGCTTGGAGATATGATATAAAAAAGGCATAGGTTCTTGATTGTTCTTTTTCACCAAAAGGAAATCAAAAACTTTAAAAAAGTCTATTCAACCTCCCTTCTAATATTTTCCAGATTTTCAATTATAAAATATCCTTTTGAACTTTTATCTATATTTCCATAAAAAAAAAATAAAATTCATCCATATTTGAATTTGTCTTCTAAATATTTTTTGTGGATCAATTTTCTCCATAAAATAAATCATAACGTTAAATTGTCCACCTTGTAAATTTTTTCTTGTCATAATTTGACAAAATTAACCTTATAATAATTAAATTAACTAGTTATATAAATAATATATGCCTTAGTTACAACTTTTTTCTTGAAAAACTATAAGTTAAAAATGTACCCAAATCTTTTTTATTGGTGTTATTGTTAAATCTTTGATAATTTTGATTCAAAACAAGTTACAATTTATACATGTATTTTTCAAATACTTAAATTGAATATTAGATGGTCAATTTTGTCAAGTAATAGGAAAAAAATTAGAAAAAGAAAAGATTTTGACATTATACAATAGTTTGGAAGAGAAATTGCTTAAAAAAAGAAAAGATTCATGAGGCAAACTGAAACATATATAAAAGCTGAGGGAGTATTATTTTGTAATTTTTTCTATTATATTTCATTAAAAAAACTTCCTATATAAATCGTTCTGCAAGCAGCTTAGTTTGAGATTTCCAATATTAAATCTTAAGAAAAGTTGTTTATCTCAAAAAAAAAAAAACTTAAAACTTTAATTTTATTTGATGGGTAAGAGCAAGTCCAATTGTTACCTAATATCAAAGCCCATGCTACTAGGTCGCAATACTAAAAGCCCATTTGTTTCCTTCCAATAAAATAATAAATAAATAAAAAAACCTACTAATTGGTTTCAAAACGAGGCGGCAATTTTTCTATTTTCCTTCCAAAGAGATTTTCATTCCCAAACTTTTTTCACGAACTTCGTTCCCGCCAAGCATTTCGATTCTCTTTCTCTCTCTCTCTTCGATTCAGGTACGCAAACTTCCATTATCTTAGAGATCAAATCGAACAATTTTGATCTGAATATTCAATATTTGTTTGCCTTTTTCTTTAGCTTTTGTTTTCTTTGATTCTTCATTTTATTTATTCATTTTATGTCTTTTTTTTTTTTTGATTTTTTTTTGATTTTTTTTATAAATAAATTGGTTCAAGAACATGATTATCTTGATGAATTTTTGTTTGTAATAAATTTGTAACCTTTGTTCTCTTGAATGACCAAAGACCGAATCCTTGATTTACTTGGACTCTGTGTCTCAATATAATTTTTTTTTTTTAATCTGAATTTACAGTGTTATATGTTTGCGACTCATATTTACAGGAATTTGGGTCCGAACACAAATCAACCTTCTTTTGGTCATTTTATGCTTTCATTGTGTATGCCTTGGTGATCCCCTTCAAGACCCAGCATTTTACCTTCTTTTTGATTAGTCTTGAAAATGGCGGTGGATTTGTAGCTCAGAGAATGGCAGTGGATTTTATACTTTTTAAAATAAACTAGCGCAGGATAGTTGATATAGTTTAGGTTAATTTATATTCTAGCTTATAAGTTATAATGTTCCAGGCCGGGTGTTTTGAATTGAACCTTTTTTGGTTATTTAGGAGTGAGTTTGGCAATTTGGGTAAGATTTGAATGGTGACATTACTAATTAATTCTATAAACTAGTTTTTGTATTTACCCTGTTTACTTTTTGGGATGTTGACCTTATTTTCTGGTTCAGATTGGATCAAGCTTTTATGATTCTTCTGTGGTAAATTTGGTCTTATTTTGTAATCCCTTTTGTTTTTCTTTAGAGAAGGATGAAGATTGAGTGTGTGACATCTTTGCAGGAAAGCTGAACCACCATGAGAGCAGCTAGACTGCAGAACAAGAGGACAAGCAAGGTTCCCAGAGGGTGCAGTGCTACTTTACGTGGTACTGGAGCCAACAAATTTAGAAGGACTGATCAAGGTGGCCACAATATAAAAGGTCGGAACATCGTTAATTTTTTGTTGAAACTTAATTATACCAAGAACCATAAATTTTTTTTCTATTTTTGATTTGCTGCATACATGGTATCATTGATTTACACACACACACACACACACACATAAAGTACTTCTCAGATTGATCATTCTGTATGTTCTTTTATGGGTATGCTTCATTTTTAGTTTTAAACATATTAGAGATATTATCTTTTGAATTTTCAACTAAGGGGTGTACCTTCTAGGTCAAGGTGAATTTCTAGACAAGAAAGATGAGCAGGCCTCTTCTTCTAGTGCAGTTGATGGGTTGTGTATGAAGCTTCCAAATGGAAGTACATATCTTTCTGGAACAACAGAATTGCCTGGACATAAGCTTTGTCCAGGACAAACATATGTTCCTCATACAAAGATCAAGTTACAGCTTTTCCCGATTGATGAAGTCACTGGCAAGGGGTTGGAAAAGGTAAACTTATATATGTCATAAAGCATTGAACAAGACCAAAAGTGAATTATGAGTTAAATATGTTTTCAGAATATGCTACTGATCTTTCTTTTAATGTTACTCGTTTTACTTATTCGTATTTAGGATGGACATCATCCATATTTGGAACTCACCCTAAAAGCTCGGAAGAAGATTTCTTCTGTGATTAAGCACCTTAATAGCAAATGGGGAAATTCAAAGATTGCTCTTGGTGAGCCAATGCTAGTCCCATATAATATACGCGAGCATATGTCTGGTTGCAGAAGATGGACATTGCATGACAGTGACATTAGTGCAGGAGATGTCCACGCATCTATTGGAGGCCCTGCAATCTTCCGCTTAAGGTACAAGGACTTAAAATTGGTTTCAATGACTTATAGTTATTAAGTTATATTAAGCTTCTGGCTTGATCTCATTGCATTTTCTACTATTCATTTTAAGGTATGGCTGGTTCTCAACTGTTGATCATAAAAGCTCTGAAGAGTGTTCTACATCATCAACTACCCGTGTAGATTGTTTACAATCTGAAGGCACACATAGAGGTTTTACCACTGACACAAAAAAAACAAATGAAGAGGGAATACAAACTGTGGTAACAAGTGAAGATGCCAAATCAATCAGGGTAAGTAAAAGGTTTTTTTTAATATTATTTAGTTATAGCTTGGAAGATTGTACATGTACATTAAGCTTCCACAAACCTTATTTTTTGTAAGTTTTAGGCATGTAGTAGGATTGTCAGATGTGAAAGCAATGTAGAGAATGCATTATATAGAGTGTAGGATGTTCTTGTGCCATTATGATACTAAAATAGTGCATGGTTTCGTTTAGAGGTTCAATTGAAATTTGTTTTGTACATTTGAGCTTTTCTAAAATATGCTTCTTTCTATAATTTGATTTAACCAGGATGATGGACAAAGGATGGAAAGTAACCATGGACTATCATCAGTTCAGTGGGTTGATGGTCTAACTAATATAAGCATTGGAGGCCTCCTGTCTGAAGCATCTTTACAGGCCAAGTTCAATAGCAGTGATCCAAAATCAATAGGGAGCGCTACATACATGCATCATACTAAAATAAACCCTGATTCAAGATCATTGGGATTCTGGGATGATAGTTTAACAAATATTAGCATTGGTGGCCTCTTATTTGAAGCATCCTTAAAGGAGAAGTTCAGTAATTCTGATGCTAAAGTTATTGGAAGCAATAGAGATTTGCAGGCAACACGATTAATTTCTGATTCACTTGATGCTTTTATTTCTGCGCAAAATTGTTTTCAAGGTTCAAGGCCATCTACTCATGACTCACGCTCATCTATTCTGGATGCTGAAGAAACATGCCATGCATTCCCTTTTCAAAAAGTATCTTCCTCAGGAAAAGTTTTGGCTTCAGGAGGAATTTCTAGAGGATGCAGCCAGAATTCTGGTTCCAAGTCATTAAGATTTCCTAAATTGGCAGAGGTTAGCATGTTTAATGTATTTTGAAATTAATTTTAAGCCGCATAACCGTTTGGCTTTACAATCATCCCTTTATTATCTTTACCAATAGCTGTGCTTTCCTACGTGAGTGCAAAACTTCATAGATAGATGTAAATATGCATGCACCGCTGCATGGCTGTGTGTGTCCCACACTGCCATGTGGCTGGCTGTGAGGGCTGCTTCATGGCCCAGGATGTGCAGGGATTTTTTTTTTTTTTGTGAACTATTCCTTACAGCAATACCAATGAGTTTCAATGTATGTTAATATCAATGCATTATTTCAAATAGTAGATTGAGAAATTTGGTATATTGAATTGCTAAAAAGCTCTCAAACCTATAAATATTAAATTTTTGCTTACCAATAATAGTTTTGTTTAATACAATTAATTAATTAATTAATGTTTTGATAGTTTTTGCATATGTTGAAACCTCGAGGATGTTGTAGGAATTGTCAACTTCATATTGTGGGTTGATAAGTATCAATTTCATCTACTGTAAGAAAAATGTATGATTCCTATGTTCATAAAGAGTAAAGAGATTCCTTGCCAATGATAGATGTGGACAACCTGTTATGCCCCACTTCTTATATCAGCCTGTATATATATATTCACTTTGTTTGATTATCTTTGGAGAGATCTTTTGAATTTGACTCATATAGAGTAAGAGAGTTTTTTGAGTTTAGTAGTTTCATTTTCATATTTTTCTTCGGTGGCTGAGTTTGTGAAGTGAGGTTAACTTTATCTGCTAGATTTCAAACATTTATCCAAAGTCATTGACTTCATTGGGGAATGGGGTTTTGCTGAAAGTCTGACACTTCATCTAAAACATTGCAACAATTTTTTTTTTGTTTTTTGGTTACAGGTCAAGAGCCAAGCGGGGGCTCCAACTGAGCAGGCTTGTCAAGAGTCTGAGACAGATCTTTCACTTTGTTCACGAGCATATAACGATGAAAGCAGCCTTGGGCTGACTGGCATCAAATGGGTACTTCCATTTCTTATTAAATTGGTTAGTTGATTCTTACGTACAGCTTCTTACATAGCTAAGTCAAAAATTTTACTGCTGTTATACAGAGTGATTCATTGGGACCCTTCGATCTTGGCCAACCTGCCTCCAGAAAAATTATAAATGGAGATAGTATAAGCCTCAGTGGATTTGTTAAGTAGCTGTTGGGAAGTTCAGCTGTTGGAAACTGGAACTTCTTTCCTCCCAGTAATTAAAACACATACAAATATGAGGAAACTAATAGGTAATGTAGTCAAGCTTCAAAACTGGATAATTGTCGGAGCATATTGATTGTTTGTCATACTGCTCTATGGGCAATTTGAGAGCTTTGCAGTTTTTTAGGTAAATAAAATAGTGTAGAATTCATTGTCGGCAATATTATTGTAGTCTAATTTCTTTATCAAGAAAATACCGTTTTTGCCTAACTTTTTTGATGCATCATAAACTTGCTTGCTGGAAGCTGGAGTTCACTAGAATCAATTGCAAGCAGAGGGCAATTTTATAATAAAGGGAGGTTTGACAATTGTATTTGAGACTTAAGTGTGAGTTTGCTTGCTTGCAATTGTATTAATTTTTGTTTCTTTTTTGGTTATTACTAAGACAATGACCTGGGATTTAAATCCCAGAAGAGAGAAAGCCAAACTATTTAGCTTAAGGGAATATAAATGATGATTCTAATTTCAACTACATTAGTGCACCGAGAAACTAACATTACACTCTTGACTGGCATCCATTCTTCCAGTCCCGAGTTCCAAACCAGTCTATAACTATTTATTCAAATGCAGAAAAAGGTTCAAAAAAGTGTTCTCTTACAGGAATATAAATTACATAGTAAAAATGCTCGGATGGCAGATAAAAAATGTTATTGGAATGTGTGGCAAAAAGAAGACAAGCTCTTATTTCATTTGCCATCTCAATTTGGTTGGATCCCTCATTTATTATTATTATTATTATTTTTTATTATGATATATATGGATTTAAATTTAAATTATTGTATAAGAAAATAGTGGCTTTAGCCACGGATAATTTTGGGAGATGTGGATATCCCAATTTACAATGCACCTGCTGATGTGGCAATATTGCTGGCAACCGTCCATTTGCTCAGTAGTACTTGACGCTTTTCAGCAAATTAGCTTCAAGACCCGCCAAAATCGGGTATTTCATTTTTTGTTTTTCTTTGGTGGGTGCCAAAATTGGGTATTTCAATTTCTTGTACTTTTCAAAAAACTCCCCACTTCCTTGAGATCACAGTCCGAGTCGTTGATAATGGAAAAAGGGGAAAGGAAAAAAAAAAAAAAAAGAAAAAAGAAAAAAGGAAAAATATCTTCCATATCCATTCTCTGATCTTAATGGCGTAGAAATCGGAGGCGAACAATGATCAATAACATTCTTATCCTTTACCATAATTCCAAGCTATGGCGGCCAAAGGACGGCAGTATCAACTTTCTATTCGCATTTCTTTTTTCCATCAAAACTTTCTCCTCATGGCAAACACTTTTGCCATCTTTCTCACTTTCACCATTACTATGTCACCTAGGTGGTACCGAAACATCATCGGTTCACCGCAAACGGTTGGTCGGATAATGCTTCCAGAATCATAATGGGTTGTATTCTGGACAAGACTTCTACAAATTCGCCTTCTCAGGAAGGCCTTGAAAAGCTGAAATTGGACGGTGGATATGTTAAGGGAGGTCATGAAGGGAGACCCATTAACCGAAAGCAGCCCGGTAAGGATCCCAGAAAGCGGCACCATCAAGATAGGAGTGTCAAGAAAGTGGTTGCTGTTAATGGTGGTGGAGAGGCGCAGAAGGAGAGTGATACTAATGGAGGGGGTGGTGGGAATGTTGTTAAGAAAGTACAGAATGTGAAGAAGAAGAATATTGAAGGATATGAGCTTGTTAATGGGTGGCCAAAGTGGCTTGTTGATAACATACCTGAAGATGTTTTGGCTGGTTTGGTTCCAAAGAGTGCTGATTCCTATGAGAAACTTGCTAAGGTCCTAAATTTGAACTATCTTCTTTGGATCTTGGATTTCTTTCTTCCTTTCTACTTAAAATCTGTTTTTGGATTTGGGTTTTGCAGATAGGCCATGGAACATATAGCAATGTTTATAAAGCTCGAGACAGAGATACAGGAAAAGTTGTGGCCTTGAAGAAGGTACGGTTTGATACATCAGACCCAGAGAGTATCAAATTTATGGCAAGGGAGATTATGATGCTGCAGAGACTGGATCATCCTAATGTGATCAAGCTGGAAGGGCTTGCTACATCAAGAATGCAATATAGTCTTTATCTGGTTTTTGATTTCATGCAGTCGGATTTGGCCAGAATCATTAATTGTCCTGGACTGAGGCTTACTGAACCACAGGTTCATTTTCATTTTCTCAAGTTTTTTTCGTTTTCAGCAGCTGAGAAATTCATCAATATGCAATACAACGGATGAATTTTTACCAAAAAACCTTTTTGCTTTGGTCATAACATGTTAGTACTTAATATGTTACGTTTGATTGCTAACCAAATCTTGTGACTAAATGATGTCCAAAAGGAGAAAAAAAGTAAAAGCTTGTTGCTAAAGGTTACGTTTTGGTTTAAAAAATAAATGTATTTGGTTGGTTATATAATTACATACTTTTTTAAGTCAGAAATTTTCATACTTTTAGTTAGGAAATTTATAGTGGCTAAAGATCATATTTTTTCTGCAGTGGTGATTTTGTTATGTATCTTTCTATATGTACAGGTCAAATGCTACATGCAGCAGCTGCTCTCTGGTCTCCAGCATTGCCACGAGAGGGGAATTTTACACAGGGACATCAAAGCTTCCAATCTGCTAATAGACAAAAATGGGATGCTAAAGATAGCAGATTTTGGACTGGCAAATTTCTTTCCTCCCCAACAAAGACGCCCACTTACAAGCCGAGTTGTGACACTCTGGTACAGGGCTCCAGAGCTGTTGTTGGGTTCAACAGACTATGGAGTTGGTATAGATCTTTGGAGTGCAGGGTGCCTTTTGCCTGAGATGTTTACTGGCAAGCCATTGATGCCGGGGAGGACTGAGGTGACGAACCTTTTCATCTTTTAATCTGTTTGACTTTGCATATGATCAGGTTGGAAGAGAAAAATCAAGGTTTTTTGTGTGGATTTCAGGTTGAGCAGCTTCATAAGATCTTTAAGCTTTGTGGTTCACCCCCAGATGATTACTGGAGAAAATTAAGACCCTCAACAAGCTTCAGACCACAGAACTACAAACCTAGTTTTGAAGATGCTTTCAAGGTCTTTCCTAGTTCTTCATTTGGTCTCTTGACAAAACTTCTTGCTTTGGATCCAGAATCTCGTGGCACTGCTGCTTCTTCTCTCCAAAATGAGGTGATTATATATACACATATATATGTATGTAGTCTTCCTATGATGCGGATATCCACTAGTTTTTAACTTGAAGATACATTATGCAACATGTTGCCTCAAAAATTATATATGTATATCTTTGTCTAGACTAAGCCTGTCTGACCTGTTCCAAGACTTGTTCCTCACTATAATTACTCTTAATTGCATATATTTGAAATAATGAGACACAATGAAATAGATGATCTGAACTGTTTTTCTCGAGGAATATTAACTTCTTGGAAAAGTATTAAAGAAAACACAAACAGGTGCTTTTCAAAAATGCTTTTTATAGTGAAGCATTTCATCATACTGAAGGCATTTACAAAAGGAGCCTTGCACCAACCAATTCTAGCTCTTTAATTAGTTGAAATTTCGGGTCTGTATTGAAGCAAAATCAGTGTATATAGCATCACTGTTAAAGTATAATAATTTTATAAATGTCCTAATAAGGTAAGGTTCTGTGGTTTCAGTTCTTTACTTCATATCCGTTGGCATGTGAACTATCAGCTTTGCCAGTAATGTACCAGGAGGAAGCTGAACCAATTCGAGCCAAGGAACGCAAGAAGCATCATCGGTATGATGATGATGTTGATTTGTTATTTATTTATTTAATTTTATCTTTCTTCTAATTGCCAATTCTTTAATAGCTTCACCAACTTATTTAAGAAACCAAATGCATGATTAGTTTCACCAAATCGTACCAAAACCTCAGTGTTGTCTTATAGGAGATGAATGAATTCCAATTGGGATATCCAAAAACACAAATTGATTAATTTAACTTTGTTTCTTTCTTCTTCTTCTTCTTCTTCTTTTTTTTTTTTTTTTTTTTTGGTCATGTTATAGTCGGAAGGTTTCAAAATCAAAGCAATCTCGAACAAATCTTTGTGAGGTTTATAAGGGGAAGGAGGTTCCTGAACAATCCAAGGCAGATTTTGAACCTTCTAATAAGGTAAATTTGCACCAATTTGTAAGTCCATACCTAGTAACATTTCTAGTTTACTTTAATTTAAGGGTACTCTGTTTCAAATGTTGAATTGGATTGGATTGGACTATTTTAAATTTAGAACAATTCTCTTCCCCTTTTTGTTTGTCTAACAGTGCATATAATTATGTGCCCATAATTAAAGTTTCGGGAGGCAAACTGAATTAGTCAAAGAAAAACAAAAAATTTAGAAAAAAAAAATTACATTAAAAACATTTATGTGTTTAAATTCTTTTAAGTTTTCAGATATTGCAATTTTCATTGAACTTTATTTGTTTGTGTGTTAGTTTTCTATGTGTTTGTGCCAGAACTTTTTGTTTGTGAATACTACTTATTGCTATATTATTAGCAATTATCATCAGCAATTCCACATGCAGCTGATGACAATTATTGATCGACTTTATTTTAGATAACATTCTGTTGCATCATTCGTGATGATCACTATGGATGATAAATAATATTTCTACTTAGAAAATGACTGTGGTCTCTCTCATTATATGGGGTGAGATTTAGCTTTCTTTAATTAATTTTCTCTTTAATTTTCTTGCAGGAAAAATTTGCAGATCTCGGCATGCAAAGCCAAGAGATAAGCAGCAGCAGCTACGTGCACAGCCAAGAGATGAACAATAGTGAAAGCAGCACTTCATCTTCTACAAAACCAAATACGTATGATCATCATCTTCATCACAGCTTGCAAGCTTCTCTTTCTCCAATTCTTCGTGATTTTCATCAGAAAAGAACTGCCATTACAGAGGGTCATCCTAATGCTCTCAAGAACATAAACCCTAATGCTCTTAGAAGCCTCAGGAACTTCACACTCTTGCAGGCTTCCATCACTGATATCATCAACCACAAACCAGGAATAAATGCCACATCTTCCCAACTCCGAAGGTCCATTTCTACATTGGATTTTCGAAATCTTGATCCGGAGAAATTATCTTCGCTCTTTGCATCGTCTGACAAAGAGTAACTAATAAATTCTATAACATTTTTTTCATCTTCTTTTTCTTAGTTTTTATCATACCTATCTTTCTAAGCTACATTCTGGTCTTAGCTTTTGCCTTATACCAGCTGTGCTATAAATAATGGATTCATATTAAGGACCATTTTGTGTCTGAATTACTTATGCATTGGGACAGTTATCTGGAAAAAATAATAATAAGCTTAGGATGAAAGAGAGGGGATCCAGCTGTGTAACAATTATTTAATGTATGTAATGATTAATATTCTCTTTTTTTATTCTTGCAATATATAAATATATGTGTGATTGAAGGAACTACAGCTATTTTTAAGGTTGTTTTTTCTCTTTGATACTGGGGCACCCAATATATAGAGTAAAAATAAAGATCAAAGTTTGGCTTGTACATATAATGATCAAAGTTTTGCTTATGCGGTTAATATGTATTCGCATTAAGGCTCCAATTTTGAACCTTTGGCATAAATAGTGACTTTCATACTAGGTTATTTCCTATGGGATTATTATTATTTTCTGTAAGGTTACTTTTGATGTTTAGCTCTTAAGATGATCAAAAGGCATATTCAGTTAAAATCTGCTTCAGCTTTTATGTAATATATATTACTTTCCTTGCTATACATAAATAAAGCCTTTAAATTACCCCCCCCCCCCCCCCCAAAAAAAAAAAAAAAAAAAAAAAAAGAGAAGAAAAAGAAAAAGAAATAGAGGCTTTTAATTAGTGGAAGTTTAGATATATGATTCTCGGTAAACAATGGGAAATCCGTGTGTACAACTTCATCAGTTTAATAATATTTGGGTTACATAGAGGATGAAGTTAAAGTTTGCTTCAGCTTTTATTTTGTTTGATTTTGGGTACTTGGTATTAGAAATTAGCTAGGCTATGATAACAGTTAAGAGGCTAATATAATGCAAATTATAAAGTATATATGTATATATGTATATATGTATATTTAGTGGCTTGTTTTAATTACAGTTAGAACCAATTTGCAGGTCGCTTCGCCGGTAACAGTTTGATTTCCTCTGTAAAAACTGAGAAATGGATTAAATCTCTTTGCTGGTTTGGCATAAGATTTGTTAAAGAAATAAATAAAAGTTTGTAAATTTCTATAATCAGGATAGATTTATTTAATTGGAATCGTTTAATAGTACCAAAATTACATTCCCTGCCAGGTTTAGATGTGTTTAGGACGGCCTTGCAGAATAGCACAAAAAAATAAAATCGTTGATTTTTTTAATGATATCGAATTCAAATTTTCCTATTTCAAAATATATATAGAAAAAGATAGACGAGTTCAGAATGAAAATATAGAAACAAAAAGCAGAAGCAAAATTAAACAACTTGGAATATACATCACTTGGTAGATATAATATATCAATGGATTTGGATGTTGGTTTAAAATGTTGAACTTTGTTGGATTGGACTAAACCATTTTAAATTATCATCGAACCAATTTAAAATATTTAAAATATCTAATCCTGTATTTTTCAGCATCGTAAAATACATACTAGAAATTAACCTTAAAAAAAAAAAAAAAAAAAAACACAAAACACAGAAGATGAGGATCGATCATGTATGGATATTGGTTCAATCGTCATAGTAGGTGTCCACAAACTTGCTCTTGATCCATTTGAAGCTGTTTCGCAATGAAGATTTGAACTTACCTTCTGTGGTATACATATTATAAGCTGCTACCCTCTTCCTCCTCTTGAGCTCTGGATTAGTACCATATAACCCATCTTCCTTGCTGCAGCTGCTCGGACCATTGAAGCTGTATGACTTGGACCGGTTCTCGAACCCGAACCGAGCTTCTTCATATGGGGTGTAGTATCCTGAAAATGATTTGCTCCTCTCCATTTTTGATCACAAAATTGCTTGTTTAGAGATTTTTCTTCTAAAATTTATATATGCTTGGGTAGATAAGAAATTAATTAATTTATATCATTTGAAGACCACGCAAATGAAACACTATTTTTGTGTGTTATAGTGGAGAGTGCATGGGCTATGACTGGGATAAGTTTGATGATTAAAGAATTGAAATTTTCATATTATTTGTTTACAGCAAACAGATTTGATGGCAAAATTATATGGGTTTAGTATATGTGGCAGACATCTATTAAATCCAAGGTCAAGTGCTTGAATTAATAATGTCAATATAGATGGAAAAGGGCCATTCAACCTCCATTATTGGCATTTGGGGATAAATATAATAAGGCCATTTAACTTCCATTTTGGAGCTTTACAAGTAATTATTAAATAATTTAAAGCAACTTAAATGTTTGGTAAAATTTTAATTTCTTATTCTAGAAAACCATCATTTTTTAGAAGTTGCATTTTAACTTCTTCTAAATGTCTATAATTAACGTATCAATTTTAATCCTTGTTAAAAAATTAATGTCATTTTTGTTCTAAATTTATTGGTATTCTAGTAATAAAAATTATAAATATCATTCTATTAGATTTGTCGATATCGATGGATTCATGTTAAAATATAATCTTCTACATTTTTTGTTGGCCATTGACAGACCATGACCAACAGGTATGATCAACTTTTTTTTGTTTTTTCTTTAACAAAATACTTTTTTAATTTTTATTCTTTATTTATTCATTTATTATAATTTTTTTTTATCAATATTTACTATAGTTGTTGTGATGAAAATAAAAATTGTGCTAAATACTTAATAATATATGTTATAATAATAAATGATAATACTATTAGTAAAAAGAAAATATATTTTTTAGTCATTACAGTAACAACAATTAAACATTATTATTTATCAAATACTCAAATACCAAGTGTGAATCGTGTAGCAATTATAAATAATAGTTTATTAGACTTTCAAATATTAATTTTTAAATCATGCAAAAATTATGAAATAATAGTTTTGAAACATTTAACTGAATTTTTTTCAGTTGATTTTTCTATAATACAACTTAAGTTGATTTTATAGAAGCTATAACAATACTGAACTAAGCTTAAGATATTGGAGGTTTTAATTTAAAGTCTATTGTAACTTATATATATATATATATATATATATATATATATATTATATATATATATGATTTTAATATAATAAAGGTTTTATGAGAACATAATAGTGATATTTTATGTGATAAGTTATGTTATCCGTATTGATTTGAACATAGAAAAAGAAAGTATCTATCAAGTTTAAAAATATTCAGTTAACCCTTTTTATGAAAATTGCCGATGGGTCTCAATTAATTGACTCTTTTTATTTGGAAACAATCAAAACATATTTAAAAGATTAGATATTATTTAAATAACATAGGTTTACCGAACAAAATATCTTTACTATAAGGTATTTCTAATCCTTACTACCCCTATAATTATGTGTGTGTTTATACAGGTTTTACATACACATACATACAATATATTTAATTTTATCAATTTAAAAAAAAATTATTATGATTATAAATACTTAATATTGTTTTTCAATTGATATATTATACTAAAACAATGCTATTTGTCACAAATAGTGGTTATTACAATAAACTAATATAATGATTACTAGTTGATAAAAGACATTTTTAATATAGATATTCAATTAAATATAAAAATAGGAAAATTGGATACATACATAGGAAGAGAACGAGACAAACAAAATTTTAACTGGAAAATTTCATAATTTCTAGAATAATGAAAAAGAAGTATTAGTAAAACATGAGGAAATGTTTATGTGATTTGCAATATATATAGAACATTTTAATTGTTTAGAAAACTAGAATGAAATAAACAACTTCAAAATTTGTCTTCTTTCTTTGTTAATAAAATACGAAAAGGATCTATATGGAAATTTAAGTAGATTTTTTAAATTTACTATTATCATTAGTATTTTATAATTTTGGTAAACGCTCTTCTCAATGCTTAATGAAGCAGATTCCACACAGTGGACTTTTTGTTTTTTTTGGGTGGTCGTAATAAAAGTTGGCTGATGTGGAGGAGGAATCACGAGTGCATAGGTGACTGAAAACATGGTGGCTGGGTCTGTTCTATTAGACATTCCACCACCTACACTTTTATTTGGGTATCCAAATTATGGTGGCCCCAAAGGAAACTAGGATTGTGCCTTCTCGAACTTACTAGGGTTAGGTTGGTTAGACTATGGTAGATATGGCTCACCATAAATAAGCTCTTAAGTTAAGGTGGCAAGGAGCAGTGGCCCAATTGAATTTTGGGCAATACCATACGGTTGATTTATTTTATTTATTTATTATAAGTGGAAGATGAGAAATTTCGAGGAAGAAGATGAGCAGAGCAAGAAACGACAATGTTAATGACAGGATCTGTCCTTGAATTCCTTCTAAAAATTTTAGATGGTCTTGCTTAATGAAGTTTTATTGGATAATTATTAGGAAAAGTCCGATAGAATTTCATGCCAAGCAAAAACAATCTAATACATCCTAATAGAATATTTTCTTCATGTATATATATAAAAAGAACCATGAAAGCATACAAATTTCTACCTACAGCTACAACTCATTATACTAGAGACTATTACTATATATCCATACTAAGGTTATTACTGTGTCATAATTTTAGTTAAAAACATTCTAAAAATAATTATAAATTTAAGTCATACAATTTATGCGAATAAATCTAGATAAAAATAAGGATATATAAGAGAAAGATAAATATTACTGTCATTGTGAAGTACAAAGATGAACAAATGATGCATCAGGTAAACTATCCGCTAATTATCTGGATTTAAGAGAAAGAATTAAAAACTAATAAAATGTGGGATAAAATATATTTTAGTGAGTAACATAATACAATAAGAAAATAATGATTTGTATTTATAAACATTCCTCTTTAGGACATTACATTCCATTGTTTTGAAAAATAATCATTTTAAAACCATTTCACAAAATCCAGTTTTACCACAAATCAATATTATAAAACATGTACTTTATAATAAAACCATTCAAATATTATAAATCAAATCAATATGATTTAAATGTTGGACATAAAGTAATACCAATATAAAATCCATAAATAATTGTAAAAAATACGGTAAAATCATAAATATATAAAAAAATCAACATTATACCATATGATATATTTAATCTAAATGGTGCACAGTCCTAAAATACTATAAGACAATAAAGAGAGAGAAAAAAAAAATCTATAAAATGAATCTATTTCATGACTCTTAGCGTACTAAATGCATTGTGACAATACAAAACTTATGGGAAGAGCCCAAGTTACAATCCTTAGCATACGAAAAGGCTACGTGACAATAATTAACCTATGAGAAGAGCCCAAATCACGATCCTTATTCTATAGGAATTAAGGCAAACCTATGCACTAATAATATGATAATAGAAAAGAGACAATGATACTATAAGGTACATCAATTAAAACTTAACAGTGCAATATCCATAAACAATATTTTCATTATCATACTTTTCCATTTTTAAATGAATATTATATCATAAACTAGAATATATATCCAAAAACTAAACCATTTATTTGATATTTCACCAAGTTAATTTATAAACCATAAACTTTGCATAAATATTTCAAAAACTTCCAAATCAACATTTCATGTCAAAACCTTATATGTGAATATGTAATATAAACATTAACAGTGAAACATATATAATCATAAATTATTTTTAAGCATTTTGAAAATTTAAAATATATAAACATGCTTAGAAAATTTAGAACACATATATGTAAAAGTGGGCACCCATATACGCATAAAATTAGCATTTAAATACCAAACCATATGTAAAATATTCACATCATATATATATATATATACACACATAGCAAGGATCATATAATGTCCTCAATATGATATCTAACATGAGATTTTAGATTTAAAATTAAATTTAATAATTATCAGTTTTCAACAAGATTCGCTTTTTTAAAATAGGATTTTAATATATTGTTAAACATATATTTTACCACTTTTTGAGTTTTAAATTCTAATCTTGACGTGGTCTAATGGTTATCAAATGTGGACCTTATTTTATTAAAATAATGTGGTCCTTATTTGAGCATAGTTGTATATATATATATATATATATATTGCACTACTATGTTCCAAATTTATTTAAAAAGTAAATTACTCACATATACCGCTGATGATCATTTATGTTCTTTCGTAAGGTTGCTTATGGACACAGTATGAGTGCTTATAATATAATAATAATATTCCTTAAACTCCATAGATTAAACTAAAGACAATGGTGTGTATCAAATATTTTAAAATAATTTATACAGCCATAAATTACATAAATAAGATACTAAAGGGTCTAATTATACTGTGAACCATTAATATTCGGTAATATCGAAAATTTAAATTTTTTACCTGAAGGCTAATTTTATGATATTGGAACTTTCAATGGTTCCTAATAGCATCTTGGAACATAATTCTAACATCAATTTGATCCTAGATTGTCTAACACAATACAATTTTATTCAGTATTTAACCAATTAAACAAAAATGGAATCTATAAGTCAACCTGAAATGACCAAATTTCGATGAGATCCAAGTAAATCAAAAACTCACTACCGTCGTCAGAAAAGTCACTGATTTGGATGCTTCTAGTGACGCTTGATTGTGAAATTTTAGGACTAAGGTCAGCATTGAAAGGGCTTTCCTCTTGGCTAGCACATGTGAAGTATTTTGATTAGAAAATATATGAAAGCCGGCGTGAGGAGTGTTCACAAGGGTTTAGGGACAAAATGGAGATTTTTAGATTTATGAATCCCAAGGCACACCTCACAATATTTATATAAGGTTTAGGATCCACTAAAAGGTAAAAATTGGGATTGATTTGGACACTTGTATAATACTGACACTTAAAACTTCTCAAAATCATTACTTTTAACCGTAACTCAGAATTTGATGTGCTGCCAATTTATGAATTCATGTTGATGAGCTCTACACAATGGTAAATTGATCAAATCCAAAACTTGACCAAATAAAAAATAAAACCCAGGATCCATATACAGTTCGCTTGGTCAAACTTGCACAATAGGAGCATTTTGGTATGGGTTATTATAGTTAATGTTGTGAATTCATTTTCTCTTTAACATTCTTCCTCTGTGTTCTCTTTGGTCTTTCATATGAGTGACGCTCCATTTGCATATAGTTCAGTTTGTATCCATTTTTATTTGATGTTCCTTGTTTTAGTGCTATTTTGTTAGTATTGTGTCTTTCCTTCTATTATGGCGATGGGAGATGTGCAATCCATATTTGAACATATACTAAATTCTTTTGCTAATGAGAGTTTGCCTTTGGTTGTGGAGGATGGCCATAGGTATGTCTTCATAAGAATTGTGCCGGGAGCATTTTTAGGTACCTAGTTTAGTCTCGCATAGGGAAGTACCACTTAGCAATTCTTATGGGAAAGCCTAATGGACCATTACCTAGATCATAGACAACCAACACATGCAATATAAAATAACACCTTGAATTATAGATAAAGCCATGACAACGTGCTAGTTCCAACTATAGCCAACAATTACAGCCTGTTATACTACATGTCATTACCGCCCATACATACGAGGGTCACTGTTGTACGATAATTTATATTAGAGCACTTTAAGAGATGGGACTATAATGTCCTAGGCCATCTGAGGAAGATATTGTCACTACTTAGCCTATATGAAGCTCTCATATTATCTAAAGAGCTCAAAAACATGCTTATGCAGGGTCTCTACTTTTAAATTAAATTGTACAAATAATACAAATAAGTCTAGAAAAAAAAAATAAAAAAATAATGAATTATAAAATACTGCTGCTGTTGTGGGATGCATAAACAAGCAACTAATTTATGAGGTTGTTTATGCATTACAATAATAAAATAATAATTTTATTTTTGTAAAATTTTATCTCAAGACTTCACATTCCACTTTTTTGAAAAGTTTCCCTTATAAAACCATTTCACATAATCCAACTTATACTCTAAATCAATATCATAATAAGATCATTTAGTAATTAAAGAATTTAAAATATTATTTGTCAACTGAAACATAAATTTAATGCTGAAAAATAAACAAAATAATTAAATTAATAAAAAAAAATCATGAAAATGTAGTAAAACCACCAATAAGTGTATATAAGAAAGAAAATCATATAATGTACCATACGACATACCTATCTTTGCCAGGTGGTGCATCACGTTTTGGAACACTACTATATAGTAATGAGATACAAAGAAACCATCATCATGACCCTTATGCATTTTAAATGCATCGTGGCTAACTTGCTATCGTATGGTCATAAGGGAGTGAAACACAACTCAATCATTACTCTAAGAGAATGATACAAAACCCAATCATCATTCTCTTATATTCGAATACACAAGATAACTAAACATGGATGTGACTAATAATATAGAATAGAATCATTGATACTATATGGTACATCATTTAAAAAGAATAATACTATATTTATAAACAATTTTTCAATATTATACTTTTTCACTTTTCCAAACAAAATACCTTACCATAATTCAAAATTTAAAATTCAAATTCAACCATTTATTTAAATATTCCAAAGATTCCAAATAATCATTTCATGCCAAAACATAAATACCAATAGTGAAATATATATCACCATAAACTACTTTTGAGCATTTTCAAATATAAATTACTTAAAAATGCTTACAAATATACAAATTTCAATCTGCTTTCTTAAAATCAATTATTCTTTAAAAGGATAAAAACATCAGTTTAAATACCAAGATATTCAAATACCAATATTTACAAGTTCATTAGGAACTTATTAGAATTTGAAACCATTTAAAATCTTGTTAAAATTCAAATGAAATGATGACATAGATATGTAAAAGCAAATATTCATATATGCATAAAATAAACATTTAAATCAAACCATTTATATAAAATATTCAAACTATATATATATATATATATATTGTACTAATATGCTTAAAACAATTTGAAAATATAAACCACTTTCAAATACTATCTGTAATAAGTCCTACTCCTTCACAGGATTGCCTTTAGATCCAATAGAGATGCCTATAATATAATAAAATAATTTTTAGTCTTTAAAAATCAAATCAAAGAAATTGGTGTGTACCAAATTCTTAAATAATTTATACAACTATAAAATTACATAAATTAGACGTCGAAAGGTCAAATTATACTGCGAACATGTAGGACCTGTGATCCAAAATTGGAATTTTCACCTAAAAGCCAATTTTATGAAATTGAACCTTCTAATTGGTCCAATAAACTTTAGGAACACAAATTTAACATCAATTTGATCTTAGATTATTCAAACACAATGCAGTTTTACCGGTAATTAACTAATTAATTCAAAAATAGAAATATACTCAAATGTTTTCCAAAATTAACAAATACTAATCCCATGAAAAGCCCATGAGATGGGGATCATATTGATATATTCACCTTGGTCTGAAAATCTTGCCGATAATTGAAAAACTCATTAGAAATCTCGGTCAAACTTGATGTTGATGGATTTCTTAAATCGTGGGGAATTTTAATAAGCGGAGGTTGAAAATGGGTTCAAAGAGTGCAAAATAAAGGGGAAAAGGCATGGGTCGGACTGAAATGGCAAAAAATCTGGTCAACCTACCAAAAACCTTGCAATGGCATTGTCGTGGCTTTGCTAGCCCAATATGTGGTGTGTGTGGAGAATGGCCACTAAAAATAGGTTAATTGGTGAATATCTAATTGGAAAGGGTGCTGGAAAAGTGTCAACCTAGTTCAATTTGTAGGTTTGTTGGGTTTCATGGGGTTGAGCGTTTCCGAAGGCAATTTGAATATTTTGAAAATATCGGGTTCCCAAGGCATGCAATCCTAGGTATACATAATGATAGGATCGCTCATTGGACCCTTCTTGGACAATCAAGAGGGTCTCATTTTGGAAACACCACTAAACCTCTATCGAGAGTTCAATGGGAGCTCCTCATAAATTGGATATAATTGAACAATATAGATAAGGTATCATAAACATTTTTAATAAAAATCTCACAAAATCAACAATAAAAGATAATATAAAAGTCATACATATTATATTAATTCATAGGAGCACTCTAAGGAGTACAAATGAGTAAATGTAAAATATCGAAAATGCTAAATATAATGTATACATCAGAATTAGTAAAAGAAATAATATTTACTATCATTAGAGTTAAAGAAAAAAGAATAATACATCAGTAGAGAAACAACATACGAATAATGAAGATGCGACATGATGTACATAATCTGTCAGTTGAAGCCTAGGGATACAATTTTAAAATATAAAACTATAAGACGAGTTCAATGAGTGAACAAGTAAAATATTTTGAAAATAACTATTATTTTTTAAAATCCTTTCTTTTATGACCTCACTTTCACTCTTTGAAAGTTATTATGTTTTGATAAATAATTTTTATAAAACCCATAATTGTCCTTAAAACATAGCAATTTCTGAACAATTAATTAAGAAAATTAAAATTTGATAATATGCATCACCATATAAATAATTAATATTTTTACTAATCATAATTTATAAATATCGGTAATAAAAAATATATAAAAGCATATAAACATATATTGTATCTGCAATATACTAATAATATTCCAGTGTACCATATCTATTACCATAACTTGTCACACAACCACAACTAGTGTCTTAGTGTGTCGTCGACTACCCGGGAGGGGGAAACTGTCAATGTAACCCTGTGTATCGTTGAAGCGTCGCTGATTAGGACCTTTCATCCAACCATAATAATCAGGTGATTAAGTAAGAGATGGTCAAATAAGCGTGCATAATCATAACCCAACAAATTCATATTTATGGTAAAGTATGGTACACAATAATCCATAATCTATATCTAAATTATAATCCAATATATTTAGATAACTATTCAAAAAATACCTATAATCATCATATTAAAGTTACATTATATATACCAACATAAACATGTATATATATACTTGTATAACCATAAATCATAATTATTTATGTCAAAATCATTTTTATCTAGCATAATATGATAAATTAAATAAATATTTCTTAGCATGTGATAAAGAATATGATTCAAATAATTTCATAAATAAAAATAATGATATTAGGTTAATTTATATATCATATAAAATCAAGCATGTAATTTCCAAAAGCATTTCAGAAAATAAAGTTCACTCATAGATCATAACTTAAACTAGCTCCTTTGCAAGATCGCCTCCAATATTAATTTGTCTAAAATAATAATAAAATATTCTTTAGACTTCAAAAATTAAACCAATGATATTGGGTGCATAATAATGTCCCAAAATAACTTTAATAAATTAAAAATTTCTAAAATTGAACATCAAACAGTCCAATTATATTGTGAGCCCTAAATACAGGACTTACAAAATTGAGGTTTTTCACATGGAAACCAATTTAATGAAATTAAACCTTCTATTGGGTCCCATCAACACATAATTACATTAATGCAAGTTCAATTTCATCCAATTTTTCCAATTGTGTCCAAATACAGTCTAATTTTATTCGGTATTAAATTAATTGACCTAAAAATGAAAAAATTATCAAACGATGTCCAAAATTTAGATTGAAAAGACCATGAGATGAGGAATATGATGGCATAGTTATCTTGGTTAAAAAGCCTCGCCGGTGGATGGAAAACATGTAGAAAAATTTGGGTAAACTTGGTGTTGATAGATCTCTCAAACCATGAAGAATTTTGACAATTGGAGGTCGAATTATAGATTAGAGGGTCCAAAATGATGGGTTGGGGGTATGGGTTGGCTTGAGATGGCCAAAAATTTGCTAACCCATTGGAGACCCACGACTCGATGTTGTTGGTGTCGGAGGCCTGATTTGGGTGTGTTTGAAGGTGGCTTCTCGTGAAATTTCATGGCCGAGGTTGCTGTGGGGTGGGCTTCAATCTTGACCCACACATGGTGATCTTTAGTGTTCAGAGATAGGTGAAATCCGGTTGAACTGATTTGGGGCGAAAACAGATTGTGGATACCCAATTTGGGCTTCTCAGGTCTGGAAAGGGTTTACGAGACTTTTTGAGTTTTTTTAATTGTTTAAAGAAGGCGCACTCCTAATGCATATATATAGGGCCTTGGCTCACAAATAGATAAAAATTCAATACTACTTTGTACATAGATAAATACTAATATTTAAAATTTTTCTAGAACTATAACTTTCCAATTGCAATTCAGATTAATGCGTGTTACCAGTCTACAAACTCGTATAGATGAGCTTTACATCTTGGTGTAAGAGTTAAAAAAATTCATTTCTGAAGAAAAATCAAACTTGGTCCTATTTAAAAGTTCAGTTTGATCAAATTTGGTCAAACCACCTAAATTTTCAAATCCAAAATGTTTTCTTGGGATGGGTCATTACAAACAGGTCTTTGGGTTTACTAGTAAAATAATATCAGGACTAGTTTGGAAACTTATATAATCTTGATGTTTAAAACTTCTCAAAACCATAACTTTTAACCGTAACTTGAAATTGAGTGTGCCATCATTCTATCAACTTGTGTTAATGAGTTTTACACAATGGTATATTGGTCAGATCCAATTTGATCACAAAAAAATCAATTTGGGAGCCATAAACAGTTTAATTGGCCAAACCAAATCAAAATTTTAAAATTTCAGGCATTTAATAGGATGGGATATTACATGTCTTCTCTCAAAACATGTCTTCTTGTTTACTTGGCTATCTGCTAATCCTTGTATACTGTGAATCTTATTTGATGGTTCTATGGGAACATGCAGATTATTCGCTTGAAGGGTGATCTTCTTCTCTTCAAATATTTTTTTATAGTCAGATATGGAGAAGGTATTATTACGGGGTCCCTAGAACTTTGATAATGCGCTTCTCTTATTAACAAAGGTTGGTGGAGAATTTACTCCCAATGAAGTAACCATTATGACGATAGCTTTTTGGGTTTGTATTTTAAATTTTCCATTTTTTTTTCCATATTGAATATTATGCTTAAGCGATAAATGGTAGAATTGAGATTGTTCTTAAAGTAGATATGGGGGAGGATGCTTTCTATTGGAAACCTTTTTTAAGAATTCAAGCGATTCTGGATGTTACCAATTGAAGAGGGGTTTGGTGGTTATGGCTACAAAAGACACCAAAAAGCTATATGAAAAACTTCTTGACTTATGTTTCCAGTATGGATATTTGGTTCATGTTAAAATGATGTGTTTTGATATTGATTCAAGGGGGTAAATCAATTCAGTTCTTGGCTAAAGGCTGGAGGCACTAATTTTTTATTTTTTTTCAAATTGAAAAGATAGTCGTTCTTCAAAAAGTTTTCTTTGATCCTCTTTTATTCGGTTTGATATTGGTAAGAATGGAGGGGTGAGTTTTTAGTCAGGTGAGTTTGTTAGTCGTGGTTTTGCCAGTCATTTCCATTAGCCATCGGTGAAGAAGATAATGGATGGTTCAAAGTCGACACCTGCGGGAGACCCATGTTGAGCTGACATGGACAATCTATCATTTTAGAATAATGGTAATGGTACAAACTTTAACGTCTAGTCAAACACATTAAATGCTGCAGCAAATCTTGCCAATGATTCTTCTGTAATTTTCAACCAGTCTTTAAAGTTATGTTGGAAGAATTTAATTCCATGAAAGTTAATGTTTTGGGAGACCCATCTCTCAATCATGAGGGAATTAATCTGAAGGTTTCAAAATTAAAAGATGCTAACTTTTTAGGTGCTAAAACTAATTTCAAGGATGTAACACTTTCTTTTGAGATTGGAAATATTTTCTACTGACAATGAGTTCAATTTTATTAGGCCCAGGGCTACTATCCCAAAAAAGGTGGATTTAGTGAATGGGTATGGGTGTAATACAAGTGGGCCTAAGGTTAAGAGCTCTTCTGTTGGGTCTTCTTCATTTAAGTCTTTTTCTTTTTGGAAAAGGAGGGCATGAACTCATGGGCTTTTTTCATCAAAGTCAGTGGGTTCATCTACACAAAGGTAAGCATTCACCTAAAAAGTTTTCAGATCTATCTTTTGTAGCTTATCCTTTGAAGAAAGTTATATTATCTGTGATTGATAGTTTTGAAGTTGTTAAAGGTGACGTTACTTTTACAAGTACAGTGGGTGTTATCTTTGGTCATGTTAGTCCTCCATCTTTTGATCAAGTGTTTTCAATTCTTACATCAACTGTTGACATGGTGGGGACTACTGTTCAGCCCCACCATGAGTCATAAATGCATTGAGTTAGAATGTTCGACAGCTTGGGAACCACCGGACACTTTGAGCTCTTTGCCTTCTAGAAAGGTAACAAGATTACTATCTCGTTTTTCTCATGGAAACAAGGATTTCTATGAAGAAGTTAGATTCTATCAAGTGTTCCTTAAATATGCATGGTTGTTTGAGGGTTGATAGAGTTGATTTTGGGGGAGGTTTATCTCTTTTTTAGATAGACATAGTTAAGGTGGCTATATGGTCTTAATCCTTTAGCCATATTGAAGTGGTGATTTCTTGTTTTGGTATTGATACTTTTTGGCTTAATGGATTTTATAGTAATCCATAAGTCTTTGAAAGGTTTCATTCTTGGAAATTATTGTAAAGGCTAGTTGGTACAAGAGTGGATATGAGTGGGAGATTTAACAATATCATTTCTCAATCAGAGAAAATAGGTGAGAGGCAACAAGATGAGAACTAATGACTAGTTTTTTGGATGTCATCGGTCCTTTTTTCTTACGTGGTTTGTCTTCCTTTGGATATGAGTATACATGGAATAATGGCATATTAACAAGTGTCCAAACTCATTTTGATTGGGCCTTGTTGAATAGTTTATGATTAACTCAATTTCTTCAAGCTCATGTATCTCATATTGTAAATTTTGTTTCTAACCATATGGTTTTATCTATCCTTTAAAGTGCTTCTCCGGGTGTTCTTATTTGTTCATGGGAATATACGTTGTTTTCATTTTGAGGCATCTTGGACTAAGGATATGACATGTGAAAAAATTATTTAAAACTCTTAAAAAACCATTTTTTAACACCAATATACAACTCTAAGATTACCCAAATTGGAAAGCCCATTGGATGGGGAACGCATTGGTATATTCACTTGGTTCAAAAAGTTTGATTGTGATAGAAAAATCCTTTCAAAGTTTTGGCTAAACTTGATGTTGTTGGATTTCTCAAACAGTGAGGAATTAGGCCAAAAGGAAGGTGAGAATGAATTTAGAGCGTCTAACATAAGGACAATGTTTGTCTCTGCCGAAAATGGCCAAACTCTAATGGAATCCAAGCAAATAAGAAATTTGTCCCCACCATCAGAAAAGTTATGGATTTTGCTGATGGTGTTAGGCTGTGAAGTTTTAAGGATAGGTATGAAATTCCTTGGATTTCCAATGTTGGGTCACATATATCATAAGGTGGTTGTAAATAGGTTAATGCCAGTGTGACTCTGTTGATGGTGGTGATTGGTACAGGTCAAATTGGTTTGGGTATGGGTTGCGACATGGGTTCTAACGGTTTCAAGAATAAAATGGAAAGTTTTGTATTTTTTTTTTATCCTAAGGCAAGGTTCCCTTGGTATATATCCCTTGGGTCAAAATAATGACAAAAACTGGGACCAATTCTAATAATCAAAACTTTATAAGTCTGTAATTTTTTAACCATAAACTTAAAATTAAAAATCAATTTATGAACTCGTGTCGACGGGTTCTAAACAATGATATATGCATCAAACTCAGAACCAGACTATACAAAATGTCAAACTTGAAACCCACGTAGTGTCGAGTTCGTCAAACTAGTCAAATTTGTAAAATGGGAGATGTTGTTAGAACAAGTTGTCAAATTAAGACTAACGCTTTTTGGTTTATTTTTATCATCATGGATTGATTTTGTCCACATTTCTGTGAGTTTTTTTTTAATGATTTTTCTTTGGGATTTTTAAATTTTTCATATTCATACTCAGTGAAAGAAACTCATTGGTTTTCTCACCTTCATACACCTTCAATTACTTGTCCATTATCATATTCTTCTTGGATTGTTTTGATTTTTTGTTGAGACAAAGTCTTGGAGGTGCGTTTCCCCTGCGAGGGAAGGCTTGGGGACAGTGGCTCTGGAGTCATCCTCGTGAAGAGTAGACGTTGCAAGAGTCTTAGAGAACAATTATCACATGCCAACATAAAAGATCGGGTCACGCACAGTGACTAGGGATATTGGATATCATCCTTACACTAAAATTGTATGTGCTTTGTATGATTTTTCTATTTTAGTGGATTTTATGTTAGAGGCAATGACTACAATCATGATTTTTTTCCTATTTAGGAGTTTCCACACCTATTTAGGAGTTTCCACATAAAAAAAACTGTGTATTCAATATTTAGTTTTCCATCATTTAAATTTTGCATTTACTACTTTTTATATATCTATTGTAGGAGAGCTAAATTCTCAAATTCTGGTTGTATATAGCAAAATTTGAAATTTTAGTTTAGAGGTTTGTGAAGTAGGTCTAGACTTCTATAGATACCTATTTATATATAGTTGCAGAAGAATAACATAATTCTTGAAAATGCCTATTCAACCTCCCTTTTAGATTTTTTTCTTTTTGTTATTTCATAATTATCTAAACATAGGAAACTTCATATTTTCCTAAAAACTTTAAATAAAGAGAAATTATTTGATAGTATAGGTTTACTATGTCAGCCATAGGCTTGTCCTATTATATTGCGCCAATTCTTTAAATATGACACATCATTTATGTCTTTTTTAAGATTCGTTATAATTGTACTCTACATTGGAAAGTTATTTGTTAACAAATCAGATTTCTTTAATATTTCATCCAAAAGAAATCAGTTCCTTTAATATGAATTTTTAATATATTTAATTTCTTAAACAATCTGAAACAAAAAATACAAATATTATTTCTTACTATTTATAAGCATTTTGGAAAAATTGGTATAGTTATATATATAGATATACACCTTATTTTTCTTATAAAATAGTATCAATACAAAAAGAAGAATTAAAAAAAAAAAAGAAAAATATTTCTTTCATTTTCAAAAAAAAAATAAATAAATAAAAAAGATATCCCTCTCAATTTATCATGTTAAGATCATAAAGTATGCGTGTATATATATTGGATGAGATATAAAATACATAATAACATTTTTTAAGGTTTACATATATAAATATTTATATATATATATATATATATATATATATATATGTATATATATATGTTGAATGGAATGTGAAATGCATAATAACGTTTTTTTAAGATTTTTTGAATGAAATATATTTTCTTCAAATTTGTTATTTTTCGAACCAAATTTAAATAAAGAAAATGCTTTTTTTTGGCATATAAATGATTATTTTTTAGAAGGAAACTAAATATATTAATAAATAGATTAAATCAAAAAATTAATTTGATGAGAAATAACTTACTAATTTGAAGTTTAATTATATAATCTAAAAAATTAATATGAATGACATGTCATAGTTATGAACTGACGTAATATAATTGGATCTATGGTTGATGTGGTAGACATGTCTTTTAAATTTCCACTAACTGTTCTTATTTACCAAATAAGACATAACAAAATTCAATGATCACTATAATTAAAGTGTACCTTAGAATAAACTAGACGTGCAACCTAATTAAATAAGTGGCATGTTAAATTATAGAAATAACCTTTTTTTTTTTTTGGTTTATATATATATATATATATACACACATATGGATGTGGGGTGGTTTACTTATGTGTTAAGAAAGTTCAAAATCTAAATGGCCTAGGGCTTTTTGTTGATTTGAAATTGTGCAAACTGTATAGAATTAGATGCTTGATTTGTTTGGATTTGCATCTAATTTTAATAAAATTTAGAAATTGTGTAAGAAAAGATTAATGGGTTCAGTCGGGCTGATTTTTACCCAAATCATTTTTTTTGGGATTTATTTGTGTTTTTTGTTGATTAGTATTTTCGGTATTTTGATGAATGTTTTTTGTGCCTCTGGAATGTAGTGACATGTACTATTTGAGAATACTTCTTAATATAGTTTGGGCACCAAGAAATTTAGAAGAAATAATGCATATAAATGGCATTCAATATAATTTGTTGAAAAATGTTTGCTATGCAATTGGTTTGTTAAATGATGATAAAGAATATGTCGATGGGATAGCTGAAGCAAGCCACTGGAATCTGCATACAATTTGAGAAATCTATTTGCAGCTTTATTGTTGTAAAATTTGTTAACGAGGCCTAAATTTGTTTGGCAACAAAGTTGGCAGTATTTATCAAATGATATACTTTACTGGCAACGCAACATGTTGTATCATCAAGGTTTTATATATTCATTAATGTTTTTATTTACATACTAAGAATGATTAATTCAACTTGATTGTTTATTTATTCCATTTCATAGATTTGCAATTGACTGGTGAAGAGATAAAAAATTATACTTTTTTAGATATTCAAAAGATTTTATGGAGCAATGGAAAAAGTCTTCTTAACTTTCCAATGTTGCCTTTCCTTGACACTATTGATGTTTCTATCTGCCAAAATAAACTTATACAGGATGAGCTGCGTTATGATAAAGTTGTTTTGGTTGAGGACCCACAATAAGTGTGTATTAAATCTCACAGCCGAACAAAAAAATGTTTATGAAACTATTATAGGTGCTGTTGAAGGTGTCAAACCCAATCTATTCTCTTTGTATGGATATAGAGGTACATAGAAAACTCTTGTCTGGAAAATTTTATCAGCAACATTGAGGTAGGGAAGGAAAATTTTGTTATTTGTAGCATCGAGTTGTATAGCATCTCTTTTTTCTGTTGGGAGATAGGACAGTACATTCAAGGTTTACTACACCTTTTATTTCAAATGAAGATTTAACTTGCAACATTAAACAAGGTAGACAGCTTGCTTAGTTGATTATCAAAATTGAACTTGTCATTTGGGATTAGACACCTATGATGAATAAATATTGTTGAAGCGTTGACAGGTATATGAAAGATATTTTAAGTTTTAGCAATACATTTAGTTTGGAGCAACCTTTTTGTGGTACAACTTTCATGTTAGGAGTAGATTTCAGACAGATTTTATTCGTCATCCCAAAAGGAAGTAGGTAAGATATTGTGCTCGCAACTATCAACTCATCATATTTATGAAAATATTGTAAAGTTTTGAAGTTGACAAAAAATATTAGACTTCAAAATCTTTACTTAGACATTGATAAGGATGAATTAAAAGGTTTTTCAAAATGGATATCAAGCACTAGAGATGGAACAATCGACAATTCAAATGATGGTCATCTGACGATTGATAATCCCGATGATCTTTTGATAAACGATCTAGAAGATTCATTTGCATCTATTATAAAAAGCATGTATCCTTGTTTCTTAAAGAATGTTAATGACCCATCGTATTTGCAAGAAAGAGCCATACTTACTCAAATTCTTAAGATTGTTGAATCGATAAATGAATACATGGGTTTCCTTAATTGAACTAAGGAAAAAAACATATTTAAGTTTTGACGCAACTTGCAAATTGAATTCCAACATTGATCTTATAAGAGATCTTCATACATCAGAATTTTTAAATGCTATAAAATGCTCTAGGATGCCTAATCATCAATTTAAGTTGAAGGTTGGTGTTTTCGTTATACTGTTAAGAAATATTGATCATTCTTTGGGTTTGTGTAATAAAACTGGATTGGTCATTATAAGGCTTGGGAATCATGTTCTAAAGGGCAAAGTTATTTCGAGAAGTATTGTATGGTATAAAGTGTTCATTCTAAGAATGACTATAGCTAAATTGAACCCAAGATTACCTTTCAAGTTTTTCTAAGGACAATATCTATTGGTTGTATCATATACTATGACTATTAATAAGAGCCAAAAATCAATCTCTTTCACATGTGAGACTTTATCTTAAAAAATAAGTTTTTAATAATGGACAACTATACATTATAGTATCTAGAGTTATAAATAGGAAATGACTGAAGTTACTAATTTGCAATAAAGATGGAGAAGCAGCCAATTCAACTACTAATATGGTCTTCAAAAAAATTTTTCAAAATTTGGACCAGTTATATTGACTTGAAAGTTTTAATTTAATAATATTGTTTTTATAATACTTTGTATTTGATTTCATTATAATTCCTTTTCATAACTCATTATCAAAATAACATATTACGATTATACATGCTATGTACTGCATGGGTCTATAACTAGTATCCTATCAAAATAAAGCACTCCTAAATTGAGTAAAAGAAATATAATTAAATAAATGAGTCAAATAGTCCAATTAATTAATAAACTATAGAAAAAGAGGTTTAGGAGCAAAGTGCAAAAGGGATAAGGATTAAAGAACAATAGTGACAAAGTGGTGAAAACACTTTATTTATATAGGGCTATTCAATACAACCCTGCCCTTTTATATGGTGCGCCAAACACATCCACAATAGTTATAGGATTTTTGCATGAATGCCTCTCGATCTTTACATCATTTTGCATTTTGCCACCGATCCTTTCTAATTTTTCTAGCACTTTGCCCTCAAACATGTGTCATGCAGTAAGTGATTAATTGCAGACCAACCATAAATAGATTATGGCCAAGTGGTGCAACGAAAAAATGGGAATGGGGTTATAATGCAAAAACAAAAAAATTTAAGGGCAAAATGCAAAAAGGGTAGAAAATTGGGAGGAACCGTGCCAAAAATCATAAACTATATTTTGGTTCCTTTGGAAAATGAAAACAATGTGGATGATAATGATTACACTAAAGGTAGTCCAATAAAAACCAAAAGGTTGTAAAATAAAATAAATAAAAAATATCCAAAAAACTAAAGGACTATACAAACATAAAAAAAAATAAAAATAAAATTCATTTTGGTCTATAGCGCAATAACATTAATGATAAGATCTATCGAATAAAATAAAATAGTCCAAAATTTATGAGTGATGATAGAGGTACTAACTAGTTTATCAAAATATTTACTAAAGTGTGTGCCTACAGTGCATGTTTAGCTTTTATTGGTTTAAATTTTAATATATCTAAATATAGATAAAGGAACCTTTTAAAAGATAAGTGCAAATAAATATAAACTAATAACAGAATAACTTATCACTTGAAATCTTTTGGTAGATTAGTTGCTACTTCTAACATTATTAAAAAATTAAAGGAATCAAAATATAAACAGTAATCTACATGTACCAATATGGTGACTAAAACATTTACCAAATGATATTTGAGAGTCATTACATATATATATATATATCTATAAAATCAAGATCAAATTAGATTTTTAATATCAAGACTTATTTTCTCAACTTTTGGATTGTATCAAAGGATAATATATAACTTTTTTTAATTACCAAATGTTCAGACATAGTTCACTTTTTCTAAATACGATTTTAGTATGTCACTAAAATAATATTTTACTACTTTTTAAATTTTAAATCCTAATTCTTGAGGTGATCTAAAGATCAATAATAGAAGAACTGATTTAAACATTATCAGGTCAGTCTTGATGTAAGTCTGACTATATATATATATATATATATATAGTTTTGATTTAGTGGAACAACTAACTCAGTGTATGATACCGATGTCAAACATATAATAAATGGGGACAAAAAGAAAATGCATAAATTTTTTATTATTTTTTAAATATGAATCTAATATAATTTACACACAATGTGGCAATTGGCTATCATTAAATATTCACTTTTTTTTTAATAGAGTTTTAGTATTAAAAAATAAAAATAATACTATAAATTAATATTGTCATCTATAATTTATCAATCATACACTTATATAGCCAATCATAAGATTAGCTAGATGGCTTATTAGATTGTACTTGATATATATATATATATATATTTGTATTTATATAGATATATCAATTATATATCTATATAATATATAAAAGTATAATCATATGTACCACGTGTCAGCACACAATTCTTCTAAAAATATTTTTTTTATTTATTATTTATTATTATTATTATTATTATTATTATTATTATTTATTATTTATTAGTTATTATTCATTATCTTACCTTTTATGGATACAACTAAATATATATAAAATTAAATTTTGATATAATTTAATTACATACGGTAATAATTTTGAAATATTTTTATTTTATTTATTATTTATCATTCATTATCTTACCTTTTGTAGATATAACCAAAATGAATAAAATATTTGATTTGATATTATTTACCCAATATATATTTATGGGTTTGTGTAGCCATAATTAAAGATATATACTTGTGTATATACAATATATATTTAATTAAAGATTTAGTGAATATTCCTTTGCATGTACAATTATTTAATATTTGATTTTATTTTATTTACCAAATAATTTAAACATATTTGGCTATAAATTAGTAAGTGACACCTCCTGATATTTTAAAATTTTGATATTTAATATTTTGTTAGTTTTTATTTCTCTCATATTTTTGTTTTAAGGTTTAAGTTTTTTTTTTAATTTTTTTTTATGGATCCTAAACATGATCATGTTAATTATAAGCATGTACGTAAGCCATGCTATAGATTTTAGGAAGAAATTGATGATTTTGAATCAAGATATGATGTAAAAATTATTATAAAAGAAGAAGATGATTCTGATAAAGAGTTCTTGCTTATTGATTGACCTTTGTCTATCAACTTTTTTAAATGATGGATAAGAAAAAGATAAAAATGAGAAGGAGTAGAAGATTATTTAGATCGAGGGCATGCAAGAAAAAACAATACGATTGTTCTAGCAATTAAGTGGTGCCGGAATTCCCTGATTTTAAGATGACTTTATTAACCAAAAAGCAACTTAAGGAGATAAAGGGGCTGCCCAGATATTATAATTTTTTTTTCTTATTATGCTTTTTTCTATTGGGATCGAAATAATATAATGTTTTTATTTTAGTTAGTCTAAATTACAATATGATTTTTTTTAGGCAAACAATATATATATTTTTTTGTGGTTCGTTAATATAATTCTTCTCTTCATTTGTTCATAATTATTCTCTACATTAATATAATTTATGGCTTCACTAATGGAATTAATTCTTCTGAGTGTCACTTCTTACATTGTTTTAATTGTTAGCATTCATATCCGTGCGATGCGCGGCATGTATAACCATAATAGATGATATTAAATATAATCTATAATAATTAATTATATTTAAAAATTTATTTAAAAGTTTTATTGCTAAGAAGTATATTTGGAACTTTTTTTTTTTTAATCTATACTATAAAAGTTTATTAAGAATTATAAATTTGTTTTTAAGAATTATAAATTTGACTTCTATATATAATACTATTCAATTATGAAATTCAAATTCAAAAATTACTTATATAAATTACCTATATAATTATTTCCATCTATGAAATTTTCTTATTTAATTTTTTGATTTATGGAATTTAAATCTATATAATATATAAAAGAAGAAGCGTATGCGCCACGTGTCAGTATTCCCTTTTTCCAAATTCTCTCCAAAAGCACCATTTTTTTAATTTTATTTTTTTATTATTTATTATTCATTATTTTACCCTTTATGGATATAACCACATATGTATAAAATTAATTTTGATATAAATATCCATAACTAAATTACATATAGTAATAATTTTGAAATAAATTGAAAATAAATAAAATATTTGATTTGATTTTATTTACCAAAATATATTTTTATGGCCTAATTAGTATACATATATATTATAATAGAATTATACATATATATATGGCTTCATATTAGATGGCCCTATATATATATATGGCCTAATATATATTATAACGGAATTATGGTCTAAATATATACATATATATTATAATGGAATTGTGGCCTAATATCTATGTTAATAATGTCTATTTAAAAAATATAAAAATAAAATAAGAAAAGTAACTACTAATAAAGAAAATGTTGATCTATTTAATTAATCCTAAAACTATTTAAATTTTACTTATTTTACTTGATGATAAATATCAATTTAACAACAAAATCATCTCTTACCATGATTATTTAATTTGTAAACTTTGTCTGTCACATAAATTTATTGATGCATAGATTTCTCCAAAGTATATAATAGTTATTTTTATTGGTTTTTTTTTTAATTGAAGAATGTACTTTTAATGCTTACTTTTATTAGAAATATATGTAATAAAAGATTTTTTTATTATTAAAATATTTTACATAATAATTTGACAAACTAATACATATTCAACAGGGATATGTAATAAATGAAATTTCATTATAAAATAATAAAATTAAAATGCGGTAACTAATAATAAGATTAATTTTTTTACTAATAAATTTATAAGAATAATGTATTTTTTTTAATATTTTCCAAAAAATGTTTAAGATGTACTCGTGTATATATATATATATATATATTAACAAAGGAAATAAATACTTAAAAAGATTTATATAAATATATATATATATATATATATATTAACTTGCATTTAAAAGATAATCTTAAAATTATGATAACATATGCATATATATAGTCAAATATCATTTATATTTTATTTTTTCAATGATAATTCGTCAAAACATTCTCCTCATTACTGTAGTATATATATATATATATATAATAACTGCAATTTCAATTATAAGATTAATATCTTTATTTGATATCTTTAAAATATATGTGAATAGAAATAAATTAATAATGAGATTAATCTTCTTATTTGTTTTTTTTTTTTTCTAAATCTTAAAAGATAAAGTGAAAAATATGCATATAATAAATAAATTTCTTATTACTAAATATATTTTACTTAACATTTCCATATACTAATACATATTCATATATGTATATTAATAAATTGAATTACATTATAAATAGTCAGATTAAAATATAGTAATTAATAATTGTATTGATTGCCTTCTAAGAAATTTAAGGTAAATAGTGCATTTTAAAAATATTTTCCAAAAAATGTTTAAAATGTGCTTATATATATTTATGTCAATAAAGGAAACAAATGCTTAAAAAATAATCTTAAGATTATGATAATAGATATATAACAAATAATATTATATATATATATATATATATTCATACCATATTCTCAATAAATAATAAAAGTACAAAAATACAAAAGCAATGATAAAGAATATTACATGTATTCAAATTTGAGTACATAAATTTTATATACTTAGAAGAAAATATTAAAAATTATAATCTAAATCTAAATATTTTTATTAGTTTTTGTATTTGTTTTATTACAAAATAATTAGATTTTATATACAGTGATTGATAATGAAATTAATCTCCTTATTTTATTATATAATAAAAGATGTTCTTTTTATTAAATATATTTCACATAAAAATTCTATATACTAATACATATTCATATATGTATATGTAGTAGATGGAATTTCAATATTCTAATATATTGATTTCAATTATAAAATTGATATCTTTATTTGATATCCTTAAAATATATATAACTATAAATAAATTAATAATAAAATTGATATCCTTATTTGGTTTCTTTTTAAAATTTTAAAAGATAAGGTAAAAAAAAATGTATGTAATAAAAGATTTTTTTATTATTAAAATATTTCACATAATAATTTCATAAAATAATACATGTTCATATATAGATATGTAATAAATGGAATTTTATTATAAAATAATAATATTAAAATATGGTAACTTGTAATGAGATTGATCTTCTTACAAAAAATTTACGTTGAATAGTGTATTTTTTTAATATTTTCCAAAAAATGATTAAGATGTACTCATATATATAAATATATATATATATATATATATATATGTTAACAAAAAAAAAAAAACAAATGCTTAAAATTATAATGATATTAATATATAATAATTTTAAATAATAATAATAATAATAATTAATTAAATTACATTATGAGTATTTAATATATGGAAATGAATTATTTGCAAGGACTCAAAATTCGTTTGAATTAGAATTTAAATTCTATAGATAAAAAATATTATTTAAATATATTTGAATTTGAATTAAATTATATAAATGAATTTGAATTTAAATTTCATAAATGAAAAAAATTAGATAGAAAAATTCCATATATGGAAAATATTATATCAGTAAATATTTTTGAATTTGAATTTAATGATTGTATAGTATTGAATATAGAAGTCAAATTTATAGTTTTTAATAAACTTTTATAGTATAGATTGAAAAAAAAAAAAATTTAAATATATTTAATAACAATAAAATTTTTAAATAAGCAGTTAAATATAATTCATTACTATAAAGTATTTTTAAAATTATCTATGATAATTAGATATACCGTACATCGTACGGGAATAAATGCTAGTATATATATATATGCAAAGAACTTTGCTTAGCCCCATGCTCATGAAATGACACTGTTGCCGTGGATGCTTAAATAATGTTTCTAATATCAACACTAATATCATGACTTTCTTTTTCAACCCTTAGATCGTATTAATAATTAAAGTTTAAAATTATATTTATTAATGACCGAATCCTGGTATGATTCACTTTCCTAAATAGGATTTTTTTTATTTTATTAAATGCATATTTTATCATTTTTTTGAATTTTAAATCTCAATGATCTAAAGACTAATAGAAAAAAAAAATCTAATATTAAAAATATTAAGCTGTCCTGTAGTGAACTATATATCAATTATTAGAGCAAGACAACTTATACTTGACTAATTTATTCCTTAATTACAGGTGTTTATATTTTGCATTTTATTATTTACTAAGAATAAGCCAAAAAAGAAGAAAAAGGAAAAGAAATGATAAGAAAGAAAATGACAGAAATACGTTTATAGAAGTTACACACAATATCTATGATATGACGTCTAACTATTATCTTAGTTATTTCCCAAAAATGATTGATGTCTAACAGTATCTAGATGTTCCTATAGATTATTTCACCAAAATTACCTGTTTCTATTATATTTGTTTTACAAGAGATCTCTGTGTTTGTTATTGAAATAAATCTTACAACCCAAAGAAATCTCAATTTCATACATAGAGAAGGCAAGACAGTAATTTGAACTAATTAAAGGAAACTGATTATCTAAAAATTGGATTGCCTTCTCCCTATCTATTTATAAACGCCGAATATATAAAATTGTGGATATTTTAAATAATTTATGCTGAATATATAAAATTGTGGATATTTTAAAAAATATTATTGGTCTTCCCATTGTGGCATTTCAATGGTATAATATACATAATAAGTATATATTTTGCATGCTAGTCTAAATATCTGAGTGACTGTATGTAATTAACACTATAATCTTCTAATTTGCATTGATTAATTCTACTTTCCATGATGTTTTTCACGGACGCAGGAGCTTCATATCAACCTGTTGATGATGTTTAGTATTGTCTCATCAATTTTAAGCACAGGAGATGGCCAAACAACTAATTTCAATGTGTTGGATTATGGAGCAAAGGGAGATGGAAAAACCGACGATTCTCAGGTATTTAATTAATTTTGATTAACTAATATTTTACTTTTAAACAAATTCTCAGGTATTTAATTAATATTGATTAACTAATATTTTATTTTTAATGTATAATTTATAACCTTTTTATTTGTACCCACCGTTTTAAAAAGCATTCAACTCGAGGTAGACATGCAAAAGATGTCTCAGATACAAAATTTGGGCATGGATTCGTGGGCAGTATAACTTGATGCGTTTTTTTGTGCTTTAGAGGGTGGCATATGCCTATGTAGGAATACATATATATATATATATATTTTGATAAGAACTTGTTGGAGTACTTTAATCCAACTTTAAAAATAAAAAATAAAAAACCTATTTCACCATCATTTAGAACTTTTAGGTTATTATCTGTAAGTTAGAAATTTGTACAGTTGCATTATATATGCTTCAACGCCTTAAGGCGTAAGCCTTACTTCATGGCAGATCAAAACAGCTAGCTGGCCTTTTTTTAAATTGTGGATAAGAAATTTATATATGGTCACTAACCCTCTAAGGTTTTACATGTTGGTCATATATATCATATAAAATAAAAGGCATTCTTAAAGGCATGGGAAGGTTTGTGTACTGAAGCTGTTGAAGCTCCTCCTGCCCTTATCATACCAAGTGACTATTCGTTCTTATTGCAACCTCTGCTGTTTAGTGGCCCTTGTAAGTCCAACACTGTTCATATTCAGGTAAAATATATAGTACTGCTTTGTTAGATACTTTAGGTTTAATTTTAGTTTGATTTTTTTTCTAATAACTATGTAGTCAAATTTGAATGAAGTTTATTCGGTAATATGTCTATCTTGATCAATATTAATGATGACCAATAACAAGGATATTCATTTTTAAAACTCGAGCATACAAAACTTCTCTACTTGAAAGATGAATTAATTATAAATGCCTAACACAGTATTTTATTTATTCCACAAATAACAACTTTTTTTTTTTGGGTTATTATTTATTTATTTTTTGGGTTATTGGTTATGGGGTGGAGCGCAGCTTATGGGGAATGTTGTGGCACCAGACAACCTTGATGCATGGATAAATTGCAGTACATTGTACAAGTGGCTGGCCATACATTATGTAGACGGTCTCATCTTCAATGGATTTGGACATATCAATGGCCAAGGTTCACCATGGTGGGATAATGGAAATGTAAGTAACATTTCGTATAAAAGGAGGCTTATTGCACCCTTGTCTATTGAGTTGCTGGGGTTTGTTGCATTTGGCTCTCTAAGCATTAAAATTGACAAAATACTCTTTTGAACTTTAAAAATTATGCATCATAATCATAAATGGGTAACACCCTTTATTTTCACTCTTAGGTGATACATGAGAATTGGCAGTATTGTTATTTTTTAAGAAATATCTTCATCAATGTCTCTTTAACCATGGTTTTAAATATCTGAAAATTTATGTCGAAATTTTCATTTTTTAAAGATTGAAAGGAAATTTAGATTGAAAATGAAAACGGATAGAATTGTCATAATATCTATCGAAGTATTTGAATTTTGCCGAAATTTTCTATGGAAATTTTCATCAAAATATCTACATTAAATTTTAAATAATTTAGTTAAAAATCCATAATATCCATTAAAATTTCAAAAATTTCCATGTATTCCGAAATTTTCATAAAAATTATGGAAATATCTATAAAACTTTTATGATTTTTTATTTAAAAAATTCATAAATATTATTAATGTTTAATAAATTATTTTATCAACTTAACTTTAGTGATAGTTTTTATTTTTTTTATTTTTATCTTTTAATTATCTTTCAAATATTTAATGATACAAATCAAACAAAGTGAATTAAATTGAATAACTTTTATATATTCTATTTATTGATAAAATATATACATACTTTCTATATATTTTGTATAAGATAGATTCATTAGGATCTTATTATGACAAGTTAATAGTTGATCGTATAAGAATAAAAAATAATAATATAAAAATACAATATTATATAGAATTAATATTGATAATATTTAAATTAATAATATTAAGCAAATAAAAATAAAAAGATGATAGAATATATTATTCTAAACATCAAGAACAATTACATTTTATACAAAATTCTTATGGTTGATATATTAATAATTATATGAAAAATTATCAAAGAGATACATTTTTTAATAATTGCTTTTCACATTTCACATCTCAAAATAGGAATGAAGAAAAAACTAACAATTTTCAACCATTTAGGAATTTTATAAGTATTGAAATAATATTTATGAAATATAATGTAATTGTAATAATTGTTTTATCTTAATTAATAAACAATTTTATTAAATATATATTTTTCCATATTTTTATTAATAATAAATTATTTTTAATTATTAATGCTTACTATAAATTAAATTGATTAAAAAAAATAATATCTATTCAATATTTTTATAATTTTATAATTAATTTATTAAATAAGCGGATTTAAAGTTTCAATTAAAATTTTTATTTTTTAAAATAAATTTTTATAACTTTTTGTGCGTTTTTATCAATATTTGATACTTTCCAATAGTTTCATGAAAATTTTCATATTTTGAACTTTTGATATTTCCATTAATATCAAAATTTTAAACATTGCCATTGATTATGTCCAAGTTGCAAATTGTTCCTTAAAACTTTAGAATTTTTTTTTTTAAGTATTATAAAAGCATTTTGAAGCCCAATAAAAATATGATAAAATTTTTCGGAAGACTGAAAAAATTAAGGAAGTCACAAAAACAATTATAGAAGCTTCATAAAAATTCAAAAAGTTCCAAATTTTTTTTATTATCCCCTGAAAAATTTAATTTTTTTGAAGGCTCTAAAATAATTTAATAAGCCCTAATTTTTTTTTTTAATTCTGGAGGCCTAGAAAAATTAATAAGCATAAAAAAATTTCCAAAAAATTAAAATAATTTTTTCCAACGGCATAAATATAATGAAGGGTGGAAAAAAAATTGATAAGCCACAACAATATTTTTTGTAGCACCGCATAAAGTTGATCGCCTTTTAAAAGTTTTTCTAAGATTTTTTGAATCTTAAAAATGTTCTTCTAGGACCTACAAAATTTTTACAAAGCTTGTTTTATTTTTTTAAGGCTGTGTATATTTATGGAACTTTGAAAATATATTTTTTGGCTTATTGAATTATTTTGTTGCTTCTATAATTTTTCAGTACTTTAAAAAAATTATCTAGTACTTCTCAAATTTTTATGGACTTCAAAAAATTTTTGTAGGCTCCTCAAATTTTTCCGGAGCTTTTAAAATTTTTCTAGGGACTTTACAATTTTTTAGGAATTGAAATTTTTGTTGACATTTTTATTTTTATTTTATTATTTAAGGGGCACTTTGCAACTTGGGCATAGTCTGATTGACTTTATGATGCATACCAGTGAAAGTTCAAGGGTAATGCCGTTAATATAAAGCTTATGGGATAAAATGCAATAACTCCAATAATAAGCCTAAATACAAAATATCAATTTCATTCTTACTGTTTTTGATGCCTGAGCATGAAATTGGATTTCATTTAACTTTTCATTACCAAACATGAAATTGGATTTATATTAGACCCAAATTGGTTTTTTTATAAGAGGATCCAAGAAAGTCTATAAAATCTGTCTGCTATTTAGCACAATTAAAGGAGAAAAAAAAAAAAAAAAAAAGAAGAAGAAGAAGAAGAAGAAGAAGAAAAAGTGAGTTTGACCAAATGGGCAATGCTCGAAGAGTGAGCTGTTGGACTTGATTCAGGATGATTACTTGAATCTGTTGCAACTTTTATAAAAAAGCCATTGCATTATACTTGTCCATCTAAGCAGTGAAATCAGTATCTGTGTCCTATTTTCAGGTGGAGCGCAAGAATTGCTCAAAGCCAACGGTAAGTTGAGAAAATCTTTAATTTCAAATTGCGGATTTTGTTTTTTAAACTTTTTTCAGATGTCATTTTTTTTTTCTTTCTCAGTCAAAAATTAGTCGTACCCATGGTAATTGTCTTTCACACAATGAAAAATTCTCTTAAGTCCAAATTTAAATTAATATGGAAATACAAAGCTTTTTGACAAATAATCTAATCTTTTTTATTTATTCAATCTAAAGATTCATATTTGTCCTTTAAATTTTTTTTTTTATATATTTCGTATTGAAACATTATTTGTTATTTACCTAAATTATTTATCATTGCTATAACTACTCCTAATTAAGTTCAAATGCTCTTTTTCTCTCTTATTTGGTTTATAATTTCTAATCTTAACACATGAATATTTTCTTTTATTCTTACCTATAACCCCAAAAAAAAAAAAAAATTGTACATATTATGCATATGAAGAAGAATTTCAAGGTTTTAATGATTTTTGACACAAAAAATTATACGTTTTTCTCATATAAAAAAAGAGTTTAATATTTATATATATGTAAAAGAAGTGTTTAAGATTATTTGATTATTTAAATAGTATATTGTGGAAAGGTTCGAGGAATACATGTATCTATTTAATATATATATATATATATATATATATATATAGATTTATAAATCACAATAATGAAGAGTAAAACGGAAAAAAAAAAAAAAAGGAGAAGAAGAAGAAGGATTGGGGATTAAGAAAAGAGAAAGATGAAATACATGGATCTACTTCAAATAATATATATATAAATAGGGAAAAAAAAAAAAGAGGATTAGAGATTAACGCGAGAGAAAGATGATTGAGATTGAGGAAAGAGAAAAATTATTTTAAAATTAGAGATTAACGCGAGAGAAAGGTGTTTGAGATTGAGGAAAGAGAAAAATTATTTTAAAAGTAATAAATAATTTAGTCAAAAAAAATGTATATGAATATGAGATATTTAAGGGTTTTTGATATAAAGATATAAACATTAAAATTAAATAAATTGAAAAAATTAAATTATTTGTCAAATGCATTTGTGGAGAAAATCCTCGCCTACATATATATATATATATATATATTAAAATTTTGTAATTGTTTTTAATTAACATGTTGCTCTTTTGATAGCCAATAAAACCACTTAAAGCCTATTTGAAAGGAATTTTGAAATAATTAAAATCACTTTTAGAAAGATAACTTTTTTTGTTTTTTAAGTTGTATTTTGCTGAAAACATGAAGGCTTTTACTTGACCTTTTATTTCTAGAAAATCATTTTTTTGGCGATTCAGTACTGCCTATCATAGATTTTTATTTATTTTTCTTCTTTTTAGGATTATTCAAACCTAAAACCTCATATATGAATGAAAGATTATGCCCCATAACAGTTGATTGTTTTGAAATCACTTTTTAAAAAAGAAATTGTTTTTAACCCTCTGTGGGTGTTTTTTCCTTTTGTGGATAATATCATATCATATTATTCTCCAACATCTTTAAACTTTTACTTTCGTTTACTCTCTTTGTTAAGGATATCACTTTTTTATCGTCCACAACTTTTTTTTTTTTTTTTTGACTTGAAAAATTAAACTTAATAATTGGCTAAAATCAAATAATGCGGTGCGAGTGTTAATTTTGCAGGCCCTATATTTCCACAGTTGTAATGGTCTTCAACTAAGAGGGATTACACATCTTAATAGCCCCAGAAACCACATAACCTTGAATGGGTGCAATAACGTAACTCTGTCGAACCTTACTATAATAGCTCCTGATGATAGCCCGAACACTGATGGAATTAACCTCAAGGATTCAACCAATGTCACTATTCAAGACACTACCATCGCAACTGGTAATTAATTATTTTATTTATTTATTGTATTTATTTTTAGATGTAAGAGATGGAATATTATTTGAGTTCAGTATAATTGTTTGAGAAAGTAGTGATTTTGCCATTAAACTATTACAATCATTTTTTTTTTAAATTTATATTTATATTACCTTTGTATATGCTATCATAATATCAAAATTTATTCATTATAGAGAACGATTTAGTAGTAAGTTTTATTAACTTTTGTTCGAAAGTGATTTCTTCAAAGAATTTTTTTAAAAAATCATTCTTAAAATTAATTTTTATTCCCTTGAAACGGTAATATATAGGTGATGATTGCATTGCTATAAACGAGGGAACCTTCAACGTCAATATAACCGGTGTAGCATGTGGACCAGGTCATGGAATCAGGTTTAATGATCAATTTTCTGTTTCTTGGTCTTTGGTTTATAATAGTCAAAAGAAAAATGCTGGTTTTTTTGTTTTTTGTATTTTTTTTTTTTGGGGGCATCTTAAGATGAAAATCCGTAATTCATTTGGGAAAAAGTTTAAGAAATAAAAAAAGTTGGATACCCCTAGCCCTCTTCAATAATCAAATAAATTGCTTAGAAATTAATTAGTATATGCATTCTAATTAATCTGTCTTTGTGTCTGTGTAACTAGTATTGGAAGCTTAGGAAACACCGAAGATTATGAAACGGTGGAAGAAATACATGTCAGAAATTGTAGCTTCAATGGAACTCAGAATGGAGCAAGAATCAAGACCAGACAGGTATAATATAGACAAATGGCACTGCTCCAACCCAAAAAGAGAAAATATTAATTACAAAATTCACACTCCTAATTACTTTTGATTATCCTATAGCACACACTCACACACGCCTATAATAATTTTGTGGTGTAGACGTCTGCAAAAGACGATATATAATATTTTTAATGATGATTTTTTAAAAAATTATCATCTTTTCAGACATCTGCAAGATAAAAACATAAAAACATTCGCATCATAAAAAGACCTCTACACATACATATACACATATACATATATATATTAAGCTTTTATTTATTTTATTTTTTAGTTTCTAAGCATGAAATGTCACCCGCTTACATATCACATAATTTTATTTTTTTAGTTTCTAAGCATGAAATGTCATCCGGTTACATATCACATAATTATCAAGTCCTGTTATTTATATATATATATTTCAATGGTGCACAAACTTCGATGGAATTGATGACATCATAATATGGTCATTAAGGAAGAAAGAAAGTTAATTTTGTAATTTCTCATAAGGGAATATACACATATAATATTATTCAATAGATATATATATATGAGAATAATGTTGTGATACATACATGTAAATAGGATGGAATAGGGCATGCTAAGAAAATATCCTTCGAGCACATCATATTTATAGCAGCTGGAAATCCTATCATTATCGACCAGAATTACTTTGGTGCCGAAGGAGGGTGCAAAAATAAGGTAAATTAAACGAATCAATTAGCATAATAATTTATTCGGAATTATTATTATTATTATTTTTCCATTGGACAGCCCTTTGATTAAATTGACCAATTGACGCATATGTGAAAAATATTAATTTCAGTTCCAAGTGAGTGATATCACATATAGAGATATACAAGGAAGTTCTGCTGTGGAGGAAGCGATTAAGTTGGATTGTTGCGGTATAGGTTGCCCAAATATTGTGATGGACCATGTCAATTTAACCTCTTCCCTTCCAAATCAAAAGGTTCTTGCTGTCTGCAACAACGCTTCTGGAACCTCATCATCTACTTTGCCTGATGTCCCTTGCTTATCAAACTAATTAAAAAATATCTACCTCCACATTTTCAATTTGTACAAATTAGTTGAATAACCACTCTTCCTGATCAAATAAAACTGCCCAGTTTCTTTTAGGTTTATCCTATCAAAGAAGAGACTCAAAGTCCCAAATATATGTCAGGGATAAAACAACATTTAATATCTAAAATGTCAAGGATATAAGTCATGTGATATCCTTTTGTTGTCCAATAAAATAAAATTATATGTTATATATGTGTTGGGAATGCAAACCAAAGTCCCACATCGATGGGAATTATAAAGAGTAAACATCGTATACCCTAAATGAGCTATTTCACCATAAACAATTGGTTTTTGGTTGGAACCTCACTTGGGCTTGGTTGAGAATGGATGGCTTGCACTTTCTCATCAAAGAGGTATCTAAGCTTGCTTAGATTAATCAAATGGTGGTGGACCTCCACTTGATGATGGTATCTACGTGTTGAGGTGAAGGTTGTATTTTCGTGTTGAGGTGGAGACTCCACACGATAAAACACCATGATCGGTGGTTAGAAAACTTGATGATGGAATTTTGTGATCGATTGTATTTTCATGTTGAGTTTCGTGATCGGTTGTATTTTCGGGTTGAAGTGGAGACTCCACACGATGAAACACAATGATCGGTGGTTAGAAAACTTGATGATGGAATTTTATGTCGAGGAAGTTCCATGGTAACACAGCTTAGTCACCTTCGAATGGAGACCTCTTAGTGAGATAGGGATAAAAGATGGGGGTTGTTATGGAGAAAAGATGGTGGTTGTTATGGAGACTCCATGATGACCACATGGTAATATAGTGGGCTCCTTTTGGTGAATTGGCCCTATAGTAAACTACGATGAAACTCCATGTTTGGCGGTCATCGTGTTGAGGTGGAGACTCCATGATGACCACATGGTAATGTAGTGGGCTTCCTTTGGTGAATGCAATGAAACCCATGATCGGTTGTACTTTCGTGTTGAAGTGGATACTCCATGCAATGAAACACCATGATTGGTGGTCAAAAAACTTGATGATGGAAATTCCGTGTTGAGGAAGTTCCATGGTAGCACAGCGTAGTCACCTGCAATGGAGACCTTTGGGTGAGATGGGGATGAAAGGTGGTGGTCCTCAAGTTTAAGGAGGTGCTACCTTGGGAATATGAAGATATCTTGACGAATGGGGAGAAAGGGCAGTCTCAGGTTGAGGGAATGCCAAATAGAAATGCATGTGATGAAACCCCATGATCGCGATCACCCCATGATTAGTGGTCAGAAAATTTGAAGATGGAAATTTCATGTTGAGGAAGTGGTGGAAGTTCTATGGTAATACGACTTGATCACCCATGATGGAGACCTCTTGGCGAGCTAGGGATGAAAAGTGATGGTTGTCGAGTTTAAGGGGGTATTGCCATGGAAATATGGAGATATATTGAAGGATGGGGTGAAAAGGCATTATTAATTTGAGGTGGTAACAAATGGAAAGACTTGTGGTCCTTGTAGGAAATACAAAAAGCATATACCATAAAGTCCAAGTAGGCTACTCCACCCATAATCAATTAATCTCATTTAGATCAGGGTAATTGAGCTTGGGTCGAGAGTGGGTCGCTTGTGCTCTGTCATCATTATGCATTGGAAAAGTTATCCCAAAATTGCTATTAATCTACAATTACCACATAAATATATATATATATATATATATATTTAAACGAAATGTTAGTAGTGAAAATCGAATGGCCTTTCCCCATTTACATTAACATTATTGATTCAAGAACTCGACGTCCATGTTTGAACCATATCCTTATAATAATTTGCTACCAAAATCAACACCTTTTGTTCACTACGTGAACAAATCTTATGAAGTTTCATCTAACTAAACTTGATCATGGCCCATGCACTCCCTGATACGAACTTAGGTCGACTTGCTCCTAAACCCATATTATATTAGCTCGGATCACAATTAAGTTCAGATTTTAATGGCCATCTTAACCCCTAATCAACTTGTGATTAGAAACCTTGGTATATGATGAAGATGCCACAATAGATGATGGATATCTGATTGATAAATCAAACTAAAACACTCACTCTCTAATGGAGTTTTAAGTGTTCAAAGAAAATAAAGAGAATTCTATCTCACAAATAATTTTTTGTATAATATTTACACGGATTTCTCATTGAAAATAAGCCTTTAAATAGACTTTAAAAGAACAAAATAAAACTCTAAATGGATTAAGAAATTTCGGCCAACATAGAATCAAATTAGGAAATTGCCTAATTTCACATCCTTTCCTAATCTAATTTGTATTAATTAATTCCTTTAATTTTAATTAGGAATTAATTAATTTACAATTGAAATAATAAAATATTAACTTTGCTAAGTTAATTTGTCTAGCAAAATAATTAAATAAAACCAAAATAAAAGCTAGTTTCCTAAAACAAAAAGTCAAAATCAAATTAGGAAACTAGTTGATTAGTTTGACTACAAAGGTATCTTTGATCAATTTCTAGCTTCTAGAGGCTCCAAATCAGCTCCCATATGCCAGGTAGGATGCCAAATAAGATTAATGATGATTCCCACGTGTTGCCCTTGCTTAGAATAAAGAGAAAATGCCAAATCAGTAAAATACAGTAAAGTCAGCAACAAAAACAACAATTTCGCCCAAAAACTCCTCCTATGCGCAAATGCCTTTTTTGATTGCTTTTGGTTTTACTTGTTTCCATGACCTCTTAATGGTATGAATTGAATTCAAGAAGTGCTGAACCCATTCCGTGCTGCCTGGAGTCCATATTTGCACCAAAATAGCTATCCGGGTTTATGTTGGCCTTCACCACCTGGATGCATAAAACAGATCTTGTATATTCGGATATGGATAAACCCTTTTGAGAATTGATAACTCCCGCCAGGTTGTTTTTAAATCTCTTGGCTTGTGCTCTAGTGATTGGTCCGGTCTTCATCTGTATTGGATTAGCACCCTAACAGGTAGTTGGTTGTATGGGTTTGAACGGATTCTCGTCACTCCTCCACTAAAACACATGATTAAAATACTAGTAAATTCAAGAAATTCTACTTAAAAAGTGGGTTTTATTTAATCAAATTAATAAATGGAGAAAATCACATAATTGATTGAGGTTCTTGATCACAATTATTAAAATTTAGTGATGATTCTTCAGTTGTTTGGGTTCCGTTGACCTTGATAATATTTGCTTTATCTCATCAATTTTTACCCATAGCATGCCATATAAACCTGCTACAATTAGTATTGATCCCATCAAAATGTTTCATGAAATATACTCTTTACAATGAATTATAACAACATATTGTATAATAATGTAGAAAAAAAGAAGAAGTGGGTTCCATAACGTATATGAATATAAAATTGTGCTATGATAGAGGATGTCGCCTGTTGGATTATATGTAATTTGAATAATTTACCAATGATTTAATGTAATCAGATAACTAATGCCCATTATAAATAATTTGGGTTACACAACCTAGGCCTAGCATACTAAAACTGTATATATAAAATTAATGGGGAAAAAATATAACATATATATATATATATATAACAAGTCTCTTATCAAACCAGATAATATTATGCTAAGGTTTTCTATTACATGTGTTGAATTTGTTTGAGCTTGCTTATTGGATTGGACCTATTGGGTTTTTTAGATATTTAGGGTAACGGTGTTTGTTTAAATTAACGTACAAATTTCTATAACTTGGGCATGCCAATCACAAAAAAATATTGGAACGAGTAAATTAGTAAAAAATTAAATTACAAATTTCTATAACTTGGGCATGCCAATCACAAAAAAATATCGGAACGAGTAAATTAGTAAAAAATTAAATCAGACAATCATATTTTGGAATAAAAAATATTAACAATCTTAAAAAATTCTCTATTATGCTTATAATAAGAACTTTAAACTAAATCTCAATGAAGAATACCATAAATTGAAATTAATTGAAAAAATAATGTACTGATAGAAAATAATTGAATAATATAAAATCCAAAAATAAAATAAAAAATAACTACTAAAAATATAAATCCTAGAACAAAGTGAGAAATTAAAATTAAAGGCAATCCTTGGAATGAAAATTTGAGTGCAATCTTCAATTTGAAGAGTCGTCTTGCATTTGTTGAGGCGTGTCTTCTTCAGTCTTCAAAGCTCCTTTATATAAACTTTTGTCAACTCCACATGAGCTAGGGATCCTGAATCCATTGGCATTAGACTTTTATTATAATAGGATTTCCAAGTACATTAGAAATCCCAATCCAACTTAATTTTTTTAAAAAAATGTTTTCGTATGATTTCCGACAAGCCATTGGCCAATATCTTAGTTGATATTATCTTATAGCTGGCTAATTGGCCAACCCCAATTTCAAGTGACCCAACTTTACAATTTTCAAAATAGCTTGGCCAATGCTAGCTACCAAATTTCAAACCATTAAAATAAAAAGAAAAAAAAATGTTTATTTTTATATGACCCAAACATTGCCCCTTCATTATTTTATTTTATGTAAAATAAAATGAAATAATGAACCTTAATAAATTATCTGCCTATTAATTGTCCATAAAAAATTCGTGAAAAAGAATATTTTGATCCATTAGCTTAAGAAGTACTCTGGCTACTTGTAAACCAAAAACAACTTGGTATTGGAAAAAAGTAATAAAACATTTAGCTATTATAAAAGTAACCAGACGATAGATTACTAGAATTGAGTCCAACTTTTTTCATTGGCTAAGATATTAACCAAACTTTCTATCAGCCAAGCAAGCTCTCATCCAATAAAGTTTTTAGTCAAAGGAAATTTTTGGCCAAGGGACTTTTCGGCCAAGGAAATTTTGGGCTAACACTTTTTCTTAAGATCAACTATTCCCTTAGCTAACGTGTTCCTTTGCCACCAATCATTATTCTCAATTGATGACCCAGCAGCTAGCATTTCCTCAACAGCCACGTCACTTTTTAAAATTTCATTAACAAACCTTTATCTACAAAACAAACATCAATATATATATCTATATATATTGTCATCAAGTAAATGATAGTGGCTTGCATATATAAAATCAAACCCACCATTTAACATGCAGTGGTTATTGCCCCAAAAAAAAAAAATAATAATAATAATAAAAAAAAATAAAAGAATCCACTTGCCACCAAAAATGTCACCTCGCACTTTTTTTTTTTTTTTTGGTAAAATTAAAACCAACATAGAAATACTCCTCAAGGCAAGTGAACCGGATGATTATCAATCGAAGCGAGTTGAAACGAAAACTAACGGCACACCATGTACAAATGTTGGCTCACCCATTTGGTAATTAAACCTAGAACTTTACCATTTTAATTCAAGTCCACCAAATGTAACTATATGTTTACTTCTAGAACACAAAAGTAACTAACTCTCACTTATTCCAAAGTAAATCTGGGACCTTTTAAGATCTATAATATCTATATGCTTCTTAAATACTAGCTATGGTAGATCTTAATAAAAGGGTTTGTTAAATTTTCCTGGGAGCTATCTTATTAACCATTGTATCTCTTCTCCGGACGAAATCACTGATCAAGTGGTACTTCTTTTCTATGTGTTTTTATTGTTCATGATACCTAGACTTTTTGCATTGTGCTATGACTCTACTACTGTCACAATAAAGGATAATGGGCTAATCTATACATGGTATCACTTGAAGGTCTATAAGGAATTTCAGTCGTGAAGTTAGCAATACAAATTTGTTTGATGCTTATCCAACTAATGGCTTCTCCATTTAAGGTAAACACATAGCCTGATGTTGATTTATTAGAGTCAATATCCCCTTAGAACTGAGTCTGTATAACCAAAGCCTTTTAGACTTCCACTAGAATACACCAACACATAATCCCTTGTTCTCCTTAGATATTTAAATATATGCTTTGATAAGAACCTAGGTCAACACGCGCCTAAACTCGTATTATATTAGCCCGGATCTCTATTAAGTTCAGATTTTAATGGATTGACCTCAATCCCTAATCAACCTGTGATTAGAAATCTTGGTATAATGAAGACACCACAATAAGTGATGGGAATCCTATTGATAAGTCAAATCTAAAACACTCACTCTCTAATGGTTTTTTAATTATTCAAAGAGAACAAAGAGAAATTTAATCTCACAAAATAAATTCTGAATATTATTAAAGGTGTGTTCTTCCTAAAAAATAAGCCGTTAAATAGGCAAGGAGAAAACAAAATAAAACCCTAATTATTTAGGTAAAACTGTCCACCAAAGAATAGGAAACCTAGCTTGGCCGAAATTCACTTCCTTTCCTAATCTAATTTGGATTAATTAATTCCTTTATTTTGAATTAGAAATTAATTAATTTACAATGAAAATAATAAAATAATAACTTTCCTAAGTTGATTTTTCAAGAAAATAAATAAATAAAAACCAAATAAGACTAATTTCCTAAAACAAAAAGTCAAAATTAAATTAGGAAACTAAAATACTATCTTTTTGACTAAGCTGTCTTTGACCAATTTAAGCTCCAAATCGGCTTCCATATGCCTTTTAGGATGCCAATAGGATTATCATTGAGTCCCACACGTTGCCCTTGCTTGGATCAAAGAGAAAATGCCAACTCAGCAAAATATAGTAAAACCAGCAAGCAATACAGCAAAACCGGCCATCTATCTCCCTTGTGCGTACAACTCCTTTTTGTTTGCCTTTGAAGCTGCCTTTACTTGATTCCATGACCTCTTAGAGATACATATTGAATCCATGTGGTGTTGGAACCATTTCTTGTTGACTGGAGTCCATTTTTGCATGAAAATAGCTATCCAGGTTGGTATCGGCCTTCACCACTTGGATACTTAAAACGGGTTTTGTATCTTCGGGTATTGACAAGCCCTTTTGAGAATTAATTACTCTCTGTATAAAGGCAGCTAGTTTGTCCTTAAATCTCTTAGCTTGAGCCCTAGTGATCGGCCCGATGTTCATTTGTATCGGGTCAACTCCCCAAAGGGTTGTCGGTTGTGCTGGCTCGGGCGGATTCTCATCATTCCCCTCCACTTGAAAAGGATTTTTCTTCAAATAAAGATCATCACCTGTAGCAAAAGGAGATAAATTGCAACATTAAATGTGGCACTAACATTGTACTCACCTATTAAATAAAGTTTGTAAGCATTCTCGTTAATCTGCTTTAAAACTTGAAAAGGTACATCCACACTCGGCATAAGCTTTGACTTTCTTTATTTTGGAAACTTCTCCTTTCATAAGTGCAACCAGACCAAATCTCCTGAGTCAAACATTATCACAATAAAATCTAGAAATACATGCTTATTATGGCAAAAATTACACTTTTTAAAGTTAGTAAATAATCTCTTCCAAATTTTCAAATTTCTATAAAGTAAAGCTCTCAACAAGGTAGATAAAGTTCTATACAACAAAAGCATTTTTAAATAAGAATCTTTATAATTCATGACCAGCAATGGATTTTTACTTAACATGGCTTTATTAACATCCCCAAAACTAAGAAATTTTTATTTATTTATTTATTTATTTTTATTCTTCCTCTCTTTTCTTTCTTTTCCTTTCTCACTCACGGATACAATGGGTTTTACATCACTCTCGGCTTTTGCACCAAATTCCTCACTCTTGGGTTTATTATAATTTTTCCACTTAACCTGGGTTTTAGAGGACTTATCTTGGACAGCAAGCTCACCTTTTTGCTCTTAAATGGATGGTGAAACCGTTGGTTCCATTTTAGCCTTCTCTTTGAGTCTCTCAGCTTCCCTCCTTTGTTGCATTTGTAATTGGTCTCTAAAAACCTCCTTCGGGATCAGTGGTTCCAGCTTAACCTTATTTCCCTTAAACTTAAAAACAATAGAATCTTCTCAACCATAATGAATAGCATTTTTATCAAATTTCCATGGTCTACCTAATAGAATATGTCCGCATGCATTGGAACAATATCACATAAAACGCCATCCACATATTTATCTATGTTGAATTTTACCTTAGCTTGTTTATTCACTTCCATCTCATCACTATCATTAAGCCATTGTAATCTATAAGGTTCAGGATGTTTAATTGTCGCTAAGCCTAATTTATCATCCACAATGTTAATAATTACATTTGTACAACTTCCACTATCAATTATCATACTAGAAATCTTACCTTGGATTTCACATTGGGTGTGGAAGATGTTTTCACTTTGAACTTGATCCTTATCCTTGTATACAGACAGCACTCTCCTAGAAACCAAATTTAATTCGGTATTGGATGCATGTAGGGTCTCAGCTTCATCCTCAAAGTCTTCCTCTTTTTGCTAGGTTTCATCTCCATTTTCCTCACTTTCCGATTCTAGCTCACCATTACCCTTTAACACGATGATTCTTCTATTCGAGCATTTGCTAGCGATGTGTCCTCATTCCTTGCACTTAAAAACACACAATATCATGAGTTCTACAAGGTTTAGGATCAAATTTACCTTCATTCCTTGGTGCTTGGACAGATTCGGTTTTAGCCTCCCTTTTTGGCTGTGTGGTACTTTCTTCTCCAAGTTTTGGCTTTTGTCTTACTTCAAAGGTGGGATTGCTTTTGCAAGCACTTGGATTTGATCTTCTGCTGTTTGAAACTCCTCCAAGCTATGAACTTTTTCCCTTCCTCTTGAATTGATTCTCAAGTTTGATAGCCACATGCAACATCTCTTCCAATTCCACATATTGTTGCAATTCCAATTCGTTGGCTATATCACCATTCAATCCACCTAGAAACCGTGCCATGGTTGCCTTTCTTTCTTCATTCATACGCAATCTCATCATGAGCATCTCCATCTCCTTGTAATAATCCTTAATGGACCTACTACCTTATGATAATGATTGGTGTCTTTGATGTAGCAACCTATGGTAACGAGTTGGTACAAATCGCTTCCTCATGGCTCCTTTCATATGTCGTCAAGTAGTAATCAATTCATCACCTACTCTCCTTCGGGTATTTTGCTCATTATTCCACCATTGGGGTGCATAATATCCAAATTCCATTGCTGCCAACTTAACTTTCTTAGCCTCCGAATAATTGTGACAATAAAAAATCATCTCCATATGCTCCTCCCATTCCAAGTAAGCCTCTAGATCACTTTTCCCCATGAAAGGTGGTATGTTTACCTTGATATTCCCAATATCATCATCTTCATTCCTTGTTGGCCTCCCATGGATTGGCCTTCCTTGAGGTTCAAATATTTCATCATATCCCTCATCCAAATCATCTCTAAGATTGCCTTCCCTAAATTCTTCTCTAAGTCGCCCTCGGCTTCCTCGACCTCGACCTCATCTTTCATGAGCTTCAAACCTTGTATTTGGCCCTCCTTGTGATGTTTCTAACTTGTCTGTCTATCCTTTGATTTATGTGACCAAATTGAGCATTCATCTGCTGTAATTGCTCCAAGATGGCCCTCATGTCCGTGTGCTCATCTCCACTCCTTAAAGCTCGAGAATCACCTTCGAATCCTATAGATTCTTCTTCATTAATTCTCAATGGTGGATCTCCTCTTCTTACCTTTGAATCTACCATATTAGTATAAATGACACAAAACATAAAATGAAACCTCACCAAATTCACTCTCTTACGTGTTTCACTCAAACAAGGTCTCTACACTCATATTTGTACACTAGTTTCAACTTTTAACCTCTTTTGAGCTCACACTTTCTTGTCTTTTTCTACTCAAAGAATTAAGTCAAAGTTCTAATTAAAACACCCATAAAACAGCAATTAGATCACAAGTATATTTTAATTAAACTTACCAACAAAAATAGTAGTAAAAAGTAAACAATATCGTGTGAATTTTTAAACACCTAATTCTCGGCTTTTTCTAAACAAAAATAAGGAAATTTAGCAAAGCAAATTTTGGAATAAATAAGAACTGGACCAGATGGTAAGAAATTCAAACACAAACAAGAATCCATTTGCACAAAAATAAAGAATAATTGTTGGTTGTTGTCCTTTGTAATTCAAGTTTTTGTATCAAATCCTTTAACTAATGTTAATCCAATATTTTTAGCACCCAAAATTCAAATATCCAGAAGCAAAAATAAATCTCCATTAACCCAAAATATTGAATAAATAGTCAATGATTCAGCAGTTGAAAGAAATTTCCAGCAAACATCAAATTCAACAAACCAATTTTTTTTTTTTTTTTTTTACTCATAGAATGTAAAACAACTTCAGTAGCAAAGATCAACACCAAAAATAGCAATTCCATACCAAAAATCCACCAAACCTGTTACCTCCAACAACAAAATACAAATTTACAATTTTTCTTGTAAATCTATATATGTTGCCACAAACACACTTCTTTTTTTTTTTTTTTTGAATATATGAATGCAAATATTTAATATCAAAATAGAAAATAAAAACCAACAATAAACTAAATTACTAAGAACAATAATGAAAGCAACCAACAAACTAGGAAACAAAAATAAGGTAAAACAAGGAAAACCTAATTTAATTAGGAATGAAATTTTATTTTATTTTTTAATAATATGCAGAACGGGTATGATGATAGAAGCAATCTTAACCTAATAATAAAATTATAGATTAACACAAAACAAAATAAAGCAAATAAGATAGATTAAACCTAAGCAAAATTTGGCTCTGATACCAAATGATACGAACCTAGGTCGACACACGCCTAAACCCATATTATATTAGTCCAGATCTTAATTAAGATAAGATTTTAATGGATTGACCTCAACCCCTAACCAACCTGTGATTAGAAACCTTGGTATAATGAAGACATCATAATAGGTGATGGGAATCCTATTGATAAGTTAAATCTAAAATGCTCACTCTCTAATGGTGTTTTAGGTGTTCAAAGAGAACAAAGAGAAATTCAATCTCACCAAATAAATTCTGAATATTATTAAAGGTGTGATCTTCCTTAAAAATACTCCCTTAAATAGGCTAGGAGAAAACCAAATAAAACCCTAATTATCTAGGTAAAATCGGCCACCAAAGAGTAGGAAACCTAGCTTGGCCGAAATTTACCTCCTTTCCTAATCTAATTTGGATTAATTAAATCCTTTATTTTGAATTGGAAATTAATTAATTTACAATGAAAATAATAAAATAATAAACTTCGTAAGTTGATTTTTCCAGAAAATAAATAAATAAAAACCAAATAAAAGACTAATTTCCTACAACAAAAAGTCAAAATCAAATTAGGAAACTAAAATACTATCTTTTTGACTAAGCTGTCTTTGACCAATTTAAGCTCTAAATTAACTTCCATATGCCTTGTAGGATTCCAAATAGCATTATCATTGAGTCCCACACATTGCCTTTGCTTGGATCAAAGAAAAAATTCCAACTCAACGAAATACGGTAAAGCCAGCAAGCAATATAGCAAAACCGACCATCTTCTCCCTTGTGTGCACAGCCCCTTTTTGTTTTCCTTTGAAGCTGCCTTGAATTGATTCCATGACCTCTTAGAGATATGTATTGAATCCATGAGGTGTTGGAACCATTTCTTATTGCCCAAAGTCCTTATTTGCATGAAAATAGCTACTCGGGTCCGTATCGGCCTGACCACTTGGATGATTAAAACGGGTCTTGTATCGTTGGGTATTGACAAGCCCTTTTGAGAATTAATTACTCCATATATAAAGGCAGCCAAGTTTTTCTTAAATCTCTTAGCTTGAGCCCTAGTGATCGGCCTGGTCTTCATCTGTATCCTGTCAGCTCCTCGGCAGGTTGTCGGTTGTGGGGGCTTGGGCGGATTCTCATCATGCTTCACCATAACCTAGTATTCCACTCTAGGATTTAATTGGAACCAACTCATTATTTCCACTACATAGCAAATATCAGGCCTTATGCATAGCATAGCATCCATGAGACTATTAACTAATGAAGCATAGGGTTTCTTACTCATGAATTCTTTCTTTTCGGGAGTTTTTGGTGATTGCTCCTCTAAAAAATGAATTCCATGTTTGAAGGGTAAAAATCCTCTATTAGAGTTTTCCAAGCTGAATCTAGCCACTATTTTGTCAATATAGGAAGCTTAAAATAAAGTAAATATCTTATTCTTTTGGTCTCCTAAAAGTTTGATCCATAGAATAAAATTATGTTCTTCTAAGTAACTATTTACACTTGATAATATCTTCATGTAGTTTTTGATTAGAAGAATATCATCTACATAAAGAACCAAAAAAATTACTATTGTACCTTGAATCATTTTGTACACACATAATTCATCAGACTTTTCTTAGAGTTGAATATTTGGTTTATTTCTGGTTGCTACATATATATGTCTTCTTCTAGTGCAGTATTTAAGAAAGTTATCTTGACATTAATTTGCCAAATTTCAAAATCTAGAGCTATTGATATAGCAAAGAGAATTTGAACAGATCTATGCATGGCTATAAGGAAAAAGTTTCATCATAATCTATACCCTCTTTCTGGGTATAAGCTTTTGCCACTAATCTAGTTTTGAAGGTTTCTACTTTCCCATATGGTCCTCTCTTTCTCTTGTAGATCTACTTTCATCTAATAGGTTTTACCCTTTTAGTTGCTTATATAATGACTAGACCGAGTTAGAATCTATAAATTTTATCTCATGGTCCATAGCCTTTTCCTACTCTTGCACATTAACATCTTCCAATGCTTCCTTGTAAGTGGTAGGATCGTCATTGAGATTATCTATAATGACCTATTAGGTCTCACCTAACAAGGCATACCTTGTAAGTTTATGTATCACTCTCCCAATTTTACTGCACTTGTTGTTGTACATGTACAAAAGAATCCATGTTTAGTGGTTATGATGGATCACCAATCTCTTCATTAACCTCTTCTTGTTCTTGCGTTTGATCCTAAATTGGTTCCTTTGCTTGTTCAGCTTTGAGTACTTCTAGTATATTTTCCTCTCTTTGAACATGCATAGGAAACAAAGGTGGAGGCTAGGAGTTTTAGGTGGGTCTCGAACTGATAGAGGTGGAGGCTAGGAGTTTTAGGTGGGTCTCGAACTAAGTTATGTTCTTCAAGAATTACCTTACTCTTAGGTTTAGATTTCATAATATAATCCTTGTCTTAGAAAGTAGTATGTGTACTCAAAATCACTTTCTTTTCCCTTGCATCATAAAAGACTTCACCTCTTTCTCTCTTAGGGTAGCCTCTAAATATATGAGATTCCAATTTCTGAGGTTTCTATAATAAGATATGTGCTGAGGTACTCCAAATTCAAATATGGTTTAAACCGGGTTTGTGCCCTTCCCATAATTCTATTGGTATCTCTGAAACAAATTTAGATATAATAAGATATGTGCTAAGGTACTCCAAATTTAAATATGGTTTAAACTGGGTTTGTGCCCTTCCCATAATTCTATTGATGTCTTTGAAACAAATTTAGGTGGAACTAAGTTCAGTAGATATATAGCTATTTTTAAGGCATGTCCTCAAAATGATTTAAGTAAAAATAAATAAATAAGTATCAATCTCACCATATTCGAAAGAGTCCTATTTCTTATTTCAGCAACTCTATTGTGCTGGGGTGTTTCAAGGGATGACAATTGAGAAGTTATCCCCGCTTAAGCCAAGAAAGACTTGAACTCACTAGATAGGTATTCACCACCTTGAACTCACCACCTCCTATTTCTTATTTCAGCAACTTCATTGAAACTGTTTGATATGGACACCTAATTGTTTTTTCGAGCTTAGCCTTAAACTTTTGAAATTTATTAAAAGCTTCAAACTCATGGTGTATTAGGTAAACATAACCATATCTTGAGTAGTCATCAGTAAATGTAATGAAATATTAAAACCCACTTACACTCATTAGTCCATATACATAAATATGCACCGATTCCAGCTGTACAGTGGTACGATTTCCTTCGACCCTAAAGGGCGTTCTTGTTATCTTACATTCCAAACAAGATTCACATACTGGTATAGGTTCCAAGATCAAGAAACTTAAAATTACACTTTTAACTAAATTATAAATCCTATTAGAATTAATATGATCTAATTCATAAGTTCCAAAGGTAGGTTTCATTCAAAAAATTTTTTTTCTTAAATAAGGAAAGTAGCTCATTAACTATATATTCAATGGCATTAATATTATAAAACAAAGGAGTTAAGACATAAAGATTATTTATAAATTCTATAGAACAAATAAAGTACCATTACTCTTAATTGAAATTGAGGAATCAAACTATACTATTGTTTAAATAAACAACTAATATAAACCAAATTCCTCTTAAAATTTAGAACAAATAAACAGTTTGATAAACATAAAATTTTATAATTAAAAGACAACTTCACTAGTCTTATTGTCATCACGAAAACATGTTTACCCTCCCTGACTTTAAGCTTCTCTATCCTTTACTAAGTGGGTTGCTTTATTTAGACCACTACAAAGTATAACAATCATGGTCTGTGGCTCCTGAATTAATGATCCATTTATCATTGTAATTCTCCACTAAACAAGTCTCAACTACATATAAATTACCCAAACCTGATTTAGAGCAATCCTTTTTCAATTGACCTTTTTGATTGCACTTGAAGCACTTGGCTTTTGGTTTCTTCATTGTATCTAGTTTGGCAACTGGAATTGCTCCATTCTACTTTTTATTTTTCTTTCCACCTTTAGGTTGCCCCTTAGGTGTAGAAGAACCTTCAACATAATATGCATTTGGTGGCTTCACTAGAGTCTTTTCAACATTCTCAAGCTGGTGCTGAGTAAAACAAAGGAGAAAGCTTCATATTATTGATGCTATAATTTAGTTTGAACTAAATGAAGCCATTAGGTAGAGATTCCAATATCATGTCAATTTGTACCTCTTTTTCCAGCTTAGCCCCGATCACTTTTGCATGATCGAAGTACCCCATCATCGTGGGACAATGTTTCTGAACACTTTTTGCTATCATACGAGAGTACATTAGTGCCTTGATTGCTGCTTGTCTAATAGTGCTACTACTCTTAGCAAACATCCTATCCATAATCTTGTTCATTTCTGATCCATCCTCTAGGATGGATAATTGCTTTTGCAGATGATTGGTAACACCAGCAGTAATATAACAACGACCTATAGTATTCGCCCATAAGCAATCTACATATTTCTTCTTAGGTAGGTTCTTGGAGCTTTGGGGTTGTTAGAACAAGTTTGATTCTCTCATACTCAAAGATAATAAAAAGGTTAATTTTCTGTTCATCATAGTCACTGTCATTTATAGGTTTTAACTTAAAAATTATAACTAAGGGATTTAGGTTTGTCATTTTATGTAATCTTCACAAAAAACATATACATATGTAGATCCCTTAACTACTTATTACCTATATTTATTGTAACAATAATTTAGTTTCCATTACAAACTGTTAGGAACCTCCCAAGGTTACCTATCAGAACACCAGGATGGCCTCGACTAGGTAAACCCCATCAGAATTTCTACAGCAAATCCGACAACATCTTTCCTATAAAATTTACTTCCTTAAATATTCCTTATATAGAAAAATCACTCCAAAAATATACAATCCATGTTGATATGAACTGAGGTCGACTTGCGCCTAAACCTCGTATTATATTAGCTCGGAATCAAAAAATTAAGTTCAAGTTATTATGGTCACCTCAACCCTTAATCAACCTGTGACTAAAAACCTTGGTATATCAATGACACCACAATAGGTGATGGATGTCCTATTGATAAGTTAAGCTAAAACACTCACTCTCTAATGGTATTTTAGGTGTTCAAAGAAAACTAAGAGAATTCTATCTCACATTTAATTTTCTGAATGTTATTAAAGGAGTGTTCTCCTAAAAAAAGAAGTTTTTAAATAAGCTAAAGTCACAATAGGTAAAACCGGCCATGAGATAAGGAGACAACCGAAATTCACCTACTTTCCTAAGCTAATTTGGATTAATTAATTCCTTTATTTTGAATAAGGAATTGATTAATTTACAACCAGAATAATAAAATTATAACTTTCCTAGGTTGATTTGTCTAGAAAATAAACAAATAAAAATCAAAATAAAAGATAGTTTCCTAAAACAAAAAGTTAAATTCAATTTAGGAAACTAGTTGACTAGCTTGACCACTACGGTATCTTTGATCAATTTTCAGCTTGTAAAAGCTCCAAATCAGCTCCCATATGCCATGGAGGAGGCCAAGTAAGACTACTTATGATTCCCATACTTTCCTTTGATTGGAACAAAGAGAAAATACCAAACTAGTAAAATACAATAAAGCCAACGGCAAAAAATAGCAAAACTGGCCAACAAGCGCAAATCACCATTTTGGTTGCTTTTGATTCTACCTTGTCTTGATTCCATGACCTCTTATTGATGTTAATTGAATTCAAGAGGTGTTGAATCCATTCCATGCTGCCAGAAGTCTATATTTGCACTAAAATAGCTACCCGGGTCCAACCCGGCTTCCACCATTTGGATGCATAAAATGGGTCTTGTATATTTGGATATGGATAAACCCTTTTGTGAATTGATAACTCCCTACATGAATCCATCTAGGTTGTCTTTAAATCTCTTAGCTTGTGCCTTAGTGATTGGCCTGGTTTTCATTTGTATTGGATCAGCACTCTACCAGGTTGTTGGTTGTGAAGGCATGGGCGGATTCTCATCATTTCCCCTTCTCTTGAAAAGGATTTGCCCTCAAATTAAAATCATCACCAACAGAAAAAGGAGATAAGTCAGCAACATTAAATGTAGCACTAACATTAAACTGGCCCGGTAAGTCAAGTTTATAAGCATTCTCATTAATCCGCTCCAAAACTTGAAAAGGTCCATCTCCATGCGGAGTAAACTTGGACTTTCTTTGCTTGGGAAAACTCCCCTTTCTTAAGTGCAACTGAACCCAATCTCTAGGTTCAAAAATAACCTTTATTTGGCCTTGGTTGGCATTCCTTGCATATTGCTTGATCCTCCTTTCAATATTTGCCTTTGTCTTTTTTATGAATCTGCTTCACAAAATCAGATTTTTGCTTTCCATCTAGATTAGCACATTTACTTAAAGGTAAAGGTGTTAAATTTAGTAGAGTCAAAGGATTAAAACCATACACAATCTCAAATGGTGTATATTTAGCAGCTGAATGCAAAGATCTACTAATTTATACTAATAAAAACTCGTAACAATGCAGACAAAGTCTTATTTACTACTTCAGTTTGCCTATTAGTTTGTGGATGACAAGTAGTTGAAAATAGAAGTTTAGCTCCTAAATTAGACAAGAAAGTTTTCCAAAAATAATTTAAGAACTTAGCATCCTTATTCGAAACAATAGTTCTAGGCATACCATGCAATCTTATAATTTCCTTAAAGAATAAGTTAGCAACATTTGATGCATCGTCGGTTTTATTACATGCAATAAAATGTGCCATTTTAGAAAATCTATCCACAAAAACAAAAATTGAATCCTTACCTATTTTAGACCTACGTAAACCAAGAACAAATTCCATAGACAAATCTACCCAAAGAAAGATTGAAATTGGCAAAGGATGATACAAACCATGCAGCTTCAATTTAGACTTGGCTTTTCGGCAATTCAAGCATCTTTCGTATATTCTCTCCACCATCATGATCTTCCCTCATTAACAATTCTTTAATGCTACAATTAGGTACACAAAGTTGGTTTTCCCTAAACAGATAACCCTCAAGGATGTAAAATTTATTAAAACCATATTTTGTACAATTCCTAAATATTTCCCTAAAGCCACTATCATGCTCATAGAGTTCTTTCAATTGTTCAAATCCAAGCAATCTAGCATCTAAGGTAAAAAATAGTACATACCTTCGGGATAATGCATCGGCGACCACATTTTCATTACCTTTTTTTGTAGCGGATGACATAAGGAAAAGTTTCAATAAGCTTAATTCACTTTGCATGCCTTCGGTTAAGCTTCCCTTCACCTTTAATGTGTTTCAAATATTCATGATCGATATGAATCACAAACTCCTTTGGCATTAAATAATGCTGCCACGTTTCCAAAGCTCTCACCAAAGCATACATCTCTTTGTCATAGGTCGGGTAGTTTAGTGCAGCTTTATTCAATTTCTCACTAAAGTAGGCTATGGGTCTTCCTTCTTGCATTAAAATAGCTCCAATACCTACACCCGAAGCATCACATTCAATTTAAGAAGTTTTAGAAAAATTTGGCAAAACTAATAAAGGTGCATTAGTTAATTTTCCTTTCAACAAATTAAAAGATTTATCTTGTACTTCCCCCCATTTGAAACCAACGTTCTTCTTCACAACTTCGGTCAAAGGTGCTGCGATGGTGTTAAAATCCTTGACAAATCTTCGGTAAAAACTAGCTAAATCATGAAAGCTCTTCATTTGGGTAATAGAGGTGGGTTTTGGCCACTTTTGGATTGCTTTCATCTTGGATTGATCAACTTTAATTCCTGTAGCACTTACAACAAATCCTAGGAAAACAAGTTCATTTTTACAAAAATCATACTTTTTCATGTTAGCAAATAACCTTTCCTTTCCAAGAATATGTAAAACTTGCCTAAGATGTCCTACTTGCTCATCAAGGTTTTGGCTATACACTAAAATATCATCAAAATACACAAACACAAATTTAACAATAAATGGACACATAGCATGATTCATTAATCATGAAAGTACTGGATGCATTAGTTAAACCAAAAGGTATCACTAACCATTCATACAATCCATATTTAGTCTGAAATGCAACTTTCCATTCATTACCCTCTTTCATTCTAATTTGATGATATCTACTTTTAAGATCAATTTTTGAAAACATGCAAGCACCATGCAATTCATTAAGCATATCATCTAATCTAGGAATTGGATGTCTATACTTAATGGTAATATTATTTATGGCTCTACAATTAACACACATGTGCCATGAGCCATCTTTTTTTGGAACTGATAAAACAAGAACAGCACATGAACTCATACTCTCATGAATATAACCTTTATCAAGCAATTCACTTGTCTGCTTTTGTAGCTCCTTTGTGTCCTCAGGATTACTTCTATACGCAGACCTATTAGGAAATTTAGCTCCCAGCACAAAATCAATTTGATGTTCAATCCCTTGGATATGTGGTAATCCATTAGCAATTTTCTCCAGACGAGAAAAGATAGAACTTGGCAATTCAAGTTCTTTGGGATTAGCTTGATCATTTAAAAATACATCTTTATAAATCATGACCAGTAATGGTTTCTTACTCAAAAGTGCTTTATTAGCATCCCCAAAGCTAAGATAGAAACTTTTATGTTTCTTCTCTTTCCTATCTTTTTCTTTCTCTCTCTCAGCCATCTCACCTTTCCTCTCATTCTTGGGTTTTTCTAATTTTTTTCCCTCTCTTGGCTTTTTCATCCCTTTTCATCCTCTCATCTTTCTCTCTTTCTTTTCCCCTTAATCTTGAGTTTAGGACACTTACCTGGTTGGTCATGTTCGGTCTTACCCCCTTGGACTAGAGTTGAAGCCGTGGGTGCAACACTAGTTCTTTCTTTGAGCTTTTCAGCCTCCCTTCTTTGTTGTATTTGAAGCTGGTCTCTACATACCTCCTTAGGAGTCAATGATTCCAACTTGACCTTTTTACCTTTAAATCTAAAAACAATACCATTCTCTTGACCATAATTTGTAGTATATTTATCAAATTTCCATGGTCTACCTAATAAAATATGTCCGCCATGCATAGGCATAACATCACACAAAACAACATCCATATATTTATCAATGTTGAATATTACTTTGACTTGTTTGTTTACTTTCATTTCACTACTATCATTAAGCCATTGTAATTTACATGGTTTGGAATGTTTAATTGTTGCTAAACCTAATTTTTCAACCACAACATTACTAATTACATTTGCACAACTTCTACTACCAATTATTATACTACAAACCTTACCTTGGATTTCACAATGAGTCTGGAAGATGTTCTCTCTTTGTAATTGGTCCTCATCTTTGTACACGGTCAAGACTCTCCTAGTCACCAATCTTGATTAAGCATTTGAAGCATTTGGGGTCTTGGCTTCATCTTCAATTTCTTCCTCTTCTTACTCGATTTCACCCTCACTTTCTTCACTTTCAGATTCTAACTCACCATTACCTTTCAATACCATGATTCTCTTATTCGGGCATTGAATAGCAATGTTTTCTCATCCCTGACACTTAAAACACACAATGTCATGAGTTCTAGAAGGTTTAGCCTTGGCTTCCCTTTTTGGCCAATTGGAGCTTTCTTCACCTAGCCTGAGTTTGGCTTGTTGTCATAAGTGGGATTACTTCTCCAAACACTTGGATTGGTCTTACCGATGCTTGAAATACCTCCAAACCGTGAGCTTGTACCCTTCCTCTTTAATTGATTCTCAAGTTTTATAGCCACATGCAACATCTCTTCCAATTCCACATATTGTTGTAATTCCAATTGATTGGCTATCTCTCGATTCAAACCTCCTAGAAACCGTGCCATGGTCACTTCTCTATCTTCATTCATGCTCATTCTCATCATGAGCATCTCCATCTCCTTGTAGTAATCCTCCACAGTCCTAGTACCTTGTGATAATGATTGTAACCTTTGATGTAGTAACCTATGGTAATGAGTCGGTACAAATCGCTTCCTCATGGCTCCTTTCATTTGTCGCCAAATAGTAATCAATTCATCACTTACTCTTTTTCCGGTACTTTGCTCATTTGTCCACCATTGGAGTGAGTAATGACCAAATTCCAAAGCTATCAATTTTACCTTCTTAGCCTCTGAATAGTTATAACAATCGAATATCATCTCCATTCGCTCCTCCCACTCTAAGTAAGCCTTCGGATCACTTTTTTCCCATAAAAGGTAGTATGCTGACCTTAATATTTCCAGGATCATCATCTTCATTCCTTACTGGTCTCCCACGGGCTGTCTTTCCTTGGAGTACAAAAATACCATCAACTTCCTCTTCAAATTTTTCTCTAAAGTTACCTTCCCTGAATTATTCTCTAGGTCGCCCTCAGCCTCCTCGACCTTGATCTCGGCCTCCAGGTACATCAAACCTTGGCTTTGGCCCTCCTTGTGATGTTTCTAACCTGTCCATCCTTTGATATAGGTGATCAAAATGAGCATTCATCCGCTATAATTGTTCCAAAACCACCATCATGTCCATGTGCTCACCTCCACTTCCCGTAGCTCTGGAATCACCATTGAATCCTATGGATTCCTCTTCATTAATTCTTAATGAGTCAACCACTCTACTTATTCTTGAATCTTCCATGTTAGTAAAATATTGTAAAAATAAAATAAACCATCACCAAAATCACTCCCTCACATGTTTCACTCAAATAAGGTCTCGATACTTGTGTTTGCACATTAGTTTCAGTTTTTACCCTCTTTTAAGCTCACACTCTCTTGTCTTTTTCCACTCACAAGAATATCTTAAAGTTCTAATTAAAACACACACAAAATTACAACTAGATCACAAGTATGTTCTAATTAAACTTATCCATAAAACAGTAGCAAAAAGCAAGCAATACTAAGTGAATTAACAAAACCTAGTTCTTGACTTTTCTAAGCAAAAACAAGGTAAATCAACAAGCAAATTTTTGAAATGAAATAAAAGCTGTCCAGAATATTAACAAACCAATAATACAAGGATAAAATATAGAAAAGAGATTCAAACAACGAACAAGAACAATTTGAGCTAAATATGGAATAATTATTGGTTGTCGTTCTTGTAATTTAAGTCTTTGTATCAAATCCTTTACCAATTTTAATCCAAATAATTTTAGGCACTCAAAATTCAAATATCCAGCAGCAAAATTGAATTTCCAGCAACTCCAAATATCACAATTCAAATTTTCCAGCAAACAAATTCAAACTCCAAATTGTAACAAAAAATTGGCCTTTTCCAATTTTTTTTCGGCTTTTTCTTTTTGTTCTTGTACTCACAGAATATAAAATCACTCCAGTAGCAAATCAACAACAAAAAATTGCAATTCCAACACCAAAATTCCACAAACCCATGACCAACAAAGTGCAAATTTGCAAATTTTATGGATTTGTAATTTGTTGCTGCAAATACACTTCTTTTCCCTTTTTTTTTTTAAAAAAATTTTTATATCACAAATAAAAAGATGCAAACACAATTCCCAATAGCACCAAACTCAATACAAGCCGTAAACTTGAATACCAAATTCAACAAACCCGATTCTCCAACAAAAAGAAAAACAATTGCACAATCTTAGGTTTTTAATGCAATATGCTTTCAAACTCCTTTATCTTTTTTTTTTGAATATATGAATGCAACTAATCAAGCTTAAAATAGCAAAGAAAAATCAACAATAAACCAAATTAACAAGAACAATGATGAAAAACAACCAATAAACTAGAAAGCAAAAATACGGTAAAACAATGAAACCTAATTTGACTTGGAAATTTTTTGTTTTTGTTTTTGTTTTTGTTTTTTTTTAATTTTTTTTAATTTTTTAATCACAAATATGATGATGTAACACAATTTCCAGCAGCACCAAAAAAACAACACAAACCACAATTATCCATCAATTACAAACTCAAACCCATGACCTCACAAAATTCAAATTTGTAAATTTTTTGTGAATTTGTAATTTGTTGCCGCAAAGACACTTATTTTCCCTTTTTATTTTTTAATAAATATGCAAAACGTGTATAACAGATGCAAACTTAACCTACTGCTAAAATTGTAGATTAACTAAAAAAAAATAAAAAAAATTAGATAGATCAAACATGAACAAAATGTTGGCTTTAATACCGAATGATACGAACCTAGGTCGACTTGCGCCTAAACCTGTATTATATTAGCCCGGAATCGAAAAAATTAAGTTCAAGTTATTATGGTCACCCCAACCCATAATAAACCTCTAAATAGAAACCTAGGTATATCGAAGACACCACAATAGGTGATGGGTGTCCTATTGATAAGTCAAGCCAAAACACTCACTCTTTAATGGTGTTTTAAGTATTCAAAGAGAACTATGAGAATTCTATCTCAAATTAATTTTCTGAATATTATTAAAGGTGTGTTCTCCTTGAAAAATAAGCCTTTAAATAGACTAAAGTACCAAAGCAATAAACCCTAATTTAGCTGGGTAAAATCGGCCATGAGATGAGGAAATAATGGGTTGGCCGAAATTCACCTACTTTCCTAAACTAATTTGGATTAATTAATTCCTTTATTTTCAATAAGGAATTAATTAATTTACAACCAAAATAATAAAACTATAACTTTCCTAAGTTGATTTGTACAGAAAATAAACAAATAAAAATCAAAATAAAAGATAGTTTCCTAAAACACAAGGTTAAATTCAATTTAGGAAACTAGTTGACTAGTTTGACCATTAAGGTATCTTTGACCAATTTTCAGCTTCTAAAGGCTCCAAATCATCTCCCATATGCCATTTAGAATGCCAACTAAGACTAATTATGATTTCCATACGTTGCCTTTGATTGGAACAAAGAGAAAATGCCAAATCAGCAAAAAACAACAAAACCAACCAACAATTCCTTCCATGCACAAATCACCATTTTGGTTGCTTTTAATTCTATCTTGTCTTGATTCCATGACCTCTTAGTGATATTAATTGAATTCAAGAAGTGTTGAACCCATTACGTGCTGCACAATGTCCATATTTGCACCAAAATAGCTACCCGGGTCCAACTCGGCCTCCACCACTTGGATGCATAAAACGGGTCTTGTATCTTTGGATGTGGATAAACCCTTTTGTGAATTTATAACTCCGTATATGAATCTAGTCAGGTTTTCTTTGAATATCTTAGCTTGTGCCCTAGTAATTGGCCTAGTCTTCATCTGTATTGGATCAACACCCCAGCGGGTTCTCGGTTGTGCAGACATAGGCGGATTCTCATCACATGTTTTTTCTCCCCACCATATGACAAGTTGCCAAAAATTTGTAGGACTTTGATAAAAAAAAGCGTAGGAATACAAATATAAGTAATAATTAATAAACTGTAAATAGCTTTATATGTGTTGAGATCCTTTCCATACCTTACTATCTAAACCCCAAGATGGCCCCGACTCTTCTCAAATTCTACTGAGCATAGGAAATACATACTTCCATGAACTCATGATCTCCCACACCTCCACATACTACAATCTCACAATTTTACACTACTCCATGAATATACCAAACATTTAAATATAGATAGAAAGATAATGATACGAACTTAGGTCGACACATGCCTAAACCCGTATTATATTAGCCCTTATCCCAATTAAGTTCATATTTTAATGGATTGACCTCAACCCCTAACCAACCTGTGATTAGAAACCTTGGTATAATGATGATGCCACAATAGGTGATGGATATCCTATTGATAATCAAAACTAAAACACTCACTCTCTAATGGTGTTTTAAGTGTTCAAAGAGAACAAAGAGAACTTCAATCTCACAATTAATTTTCTATATGAATAATGTATTGAATATTATTGATAAAGCAAGCCCTTAAATAGGCAAAAAAGTTACAAAATAAAACCCTAATTAGGTAGGTAAAATTGGCCACATAGAATAGGAAACCTAATGATGGCCAAAAATCACCTTCTTTCCTAATCTAATTTGGATTAATTAATTCTTTGATTTTGAAATAGGAATTAACTATTTACAATGAAAATAGTAAAATAATAACTTTCCTAAGTTGATTTTTTTCCAACAAAAAAATAAATAGAAACCAAATAAAAGATTAATTTCCATATGCCATTTGGGATGCCAAATCAGCTTCCATATGCCATTTAAGATGCCAAATATGATTAATAATGATTCCCACATGTTGCCTCTTGATGGGAATAAGTCAAACAAGAAAAAAGTCAAAGCCAGCGGCTAAACAACACATTTTCAGCCAAGTCAGTTTTAGATGCTTTTGATTCTGCCTTGGCTAGATTACATGTCCACTTAATGATATTCATTGAGTTCATGAAGTGTTAGAACCGTTCCTTGCTTCCTGGAGTCCAAATTTGCACGAAAACAGCTACCCAAGTCCGTAGCGGCCTCTACCAATTGGATGCTTAAAATGGGCTTTGTATCTTCACGTATTTTCAAGCCTCTTTGAGAATTAATTTCTCCCTGTATAAAGATGGCCAGGTTGTCCTTAAATCTTTTAGCTTGAGCTCTAGTGATTGGCTTGTCTTCATCCGTATCGAGTCAATACCCCAGCGGGTTGTGCGGGCTCGGGCGGATTCTCATCAGATAATAATAATAATAATAATAAGAAATAAAGGCATCTTGGGTCCTAGATCCTAAATCATATAGTCTACCTTTTTACATCAAGGAAATATACAAAGACAAATCGTATCATTGATAACTGATAAATTGTAAGACATCTTTTAATAAAATAGTTTACATTTAAAATGCACATATAAAAACAATACTTTAAATTGAACAGTTAAGATCTCAAAGGTAACTTAGATAACATCGCCACTATCAAAATTGATGTAAATATATATATATATATATATATATAGTTTCTACATAAATATAAATATGTATATAGTCTCTTGAAGGATTTGGATAACTTGACCATAGGCTAATACACCTGTTTGAAGGCTAACACTCATGCCTGAAGGCCGGAGCACGCGCGAAGAAAGCAATACATGATTGAAGGCTAACACACATGCTCGAAGGCTAATATACGTACCTGAAAGCTGAGCTACCTATTTGAAGACTAGTACTCCTACTCGAAGATTGCGATCAAAACCTTGGGATGCCCCAACTAGGGGAAACCTTATCGGAATCTCTGCAGAAAAATTGACAATATCTCCTTTATAAAATTTACTTCCCCAAATATTCCCTACATAGAAAACTCAATCCAAAAATATACATCCACATTAGTCCTCCTCACCTCGCTATGAGTTTCCACAAATTTGCAAGACTTCGATAACAGTAGTGTAGGAATACAAATATAAGTAATAATTAATAAACTATAAAAACTTTTGTATGCATCAGGACCCCTTCTAGGGCTTACTACCTGAATCAAGGATGGCCCCGACTCTTTCTAAGTTTTTACTTAACATAAAAAATATTTCTATAAACTAATGGCCTTCCAAACCTCCCATGTACTACAATCTCACACTGTTATAGCATTTAATGAATATACCAAACACATAAATAATAATAATAATAATAATAATAATAATAATGATAATAAATACCATAAATTATACTGTCTACCTTTTTATATTTAGGAAATATATAAATATAAATCATACTGCTAATAACCAATAAAATTTTAAACATCTTTTAGTTAAATAATTTACATTTAGAATGCATATATGGAAAAAAAATACTTGAAATTGGATAATTGAGGTTTTAAGGGTAACTTTGATAACATCATTACTATCTAAAGGTTGGAATACCTGCTCGAAGAATGCGATACCTGCTGCTAGGCTAACACACATGGCCAAAACCTAATATACCTATCTGAAGGTTGAAGTACATGCTCAAAGGCTAGTACTTCAATCCGAAGGTTATGATACCTGCTCAAAGGCTGAAGTACCTATCTGAAGGCTGCGATACCTATCGAAAGGATGAAGTACCTACTTGAAGGCTAGTACTCCTACTTGAAGGCTATGATAACTATTTAAAGGCTAAAGTACCTACTTGAAGGCTGCGATACCTGTCTAAACGCTACGATACCTATCCAGAGGCTAAAGTATTTGCCCAAAGGCTAGTACTCCTACTCGAAGGCTGCGACACTTGTTTGAAAACTACAGTATTTGTCCAGATTCCTATTATTAGTGTTGCCTAAACCTTCTGACATCTATACAATGTTACATTACATAGCCCCAAATCTATTAAGTCATCAATTTTGACAAACACAATAATCGTACAGTTGACAATAACAACAACAACAACAATAATAATTTAGTAAAATATAACTAAAAATGATAATTCCATTACATAAAATGTACACTCGTAGTGGAGATACAGTTGATGTACCATATGATGCACTAATGCACAGTCCCATAATATCAACTGTCTGTAGGTGGTTGGCCAGGTGTGTATCTAGACCTAGGAGAAACGAAAGTAAAACGAATAAAGAATCATGATGAAAATCCTTTTAGTGATTTAAAAATAATATTATTAGCAATATAAGAAAATCATTTAAACTTTAATATCTAAAATAATTTAAAAATATTAATTAATTAAAAACATAATTAAATCCATAATTATAAAACACTGAAACTATATACATCCCCTTGTAAAAATTTATCAAGTAAATGAAAAATCACCTGATGTACCATATTATATACCAATGCATGGCCCCATAATATTAATCGTCTGAAGGCATAATCAATATATGTAATCATCCGTAGGCCTACCATTATCAATATGGTCAGGGTAGAAGGAGGAAGGAGAAGAAAAACCATGATCTTTTTCCCAATCTTAGAAATTCCAAAGTCAACTACTCTTCACAAATAGGTGGAGGTCTTCTATTTCCATTTTCTTTTCTCCGTTCATTCCTAGCCAACTAGTGATAGAATTCTACTTTATATTAAAAAGCCATATTTTTATTCACTTATTTGTTTCTTTATTAATTTTAAATGAGATGACATTGTATTAATGATAGACAAGGATAAAAATAGGAAAAAAGGGACAAATCCTATATAAATAAATTATAGATGGTAAATTACGTTGATAGTTGAAGGGGAGAAAAGATGCACAAATTGTCATATTTATTGGAACACCATTCTTTCAATTCGAAGGAAATTAGTCAATTTGTTTTCCCTAGATTGCTAGAGGAGATGAGTAATGTTAACATTTACTGGGTCAATTGCAATTTGTAACTTGGACTTTTAGCATTTTGTTATTTAGGTCTTAAAATTTTGAAACTAACCATTTTTACACCTTGATTTTCAATTTGTTGCAAACAAGTTTGATCTCTAAGTTTACAAATGGATGCGTAATGATGTCAACAATGTAGGTTTCACATGACCTTATCCCTCAGCCCCAAAAAATCCAATCCCTCACCACCATCCACGTGACAAAACCATTATTTATCCATTTTCCAAATTGTAAAAGTTAAAACATTGAAGATCTAAATCTCTACTTTTAAAAGTTTAAAAACAAAATTACAAAATCCTCAAAATTTAGGTTACCAAAGTGCTGTTGAAAAGGTGGTAATCTTGCCACTTTGTGTAAGCCAAAGTCCACCAAGGTTTGCACTATCTTTCTTTCTTCATAAAAAATAGTTTGTTAAATGTCTTAAATCAATATTTACGTCTATGTTTTATGTTTCTTTTAATGTCTTTTGAATGCTTAAGTTTTGTTGTATTTAGCTTAGGAATTGTCTTTTTGTTGGGTATTGATTTTGTTTTGTAAAATGGCTATGTGCTGAAAATTGTGTTTACAGTAACATAAGTCCATTGTTGGGGTTAGCATATTCTGGGTTTTCAGAACCAGTTTATGGTTTCTGGATATGTTTTAATAAACATGAAAAAGAAAATATAGCAAAAATTATGACTCAAAAAGGACTTGGGAAGCCCAAGATATGCAGATTGCAAGTTGGCATAATTGCTGAGATTTCCAGCAGTTATGGCCCACGGGTTTAAGATGAATTGGAGGCCTTACCCAATTCTTTTGGACCTGGTCTTCTCCAAATTTTATCCTTAATATTTTAACATGCCACATGTCCAATTCAAGCAATTTGGATGAAGATATCCCAGCCTTCCATCACGTCAAATTAAGCATTACTCGATTTGGTGGAGACAGTCTTTTGAAGTTCAAAATCTCACCAACCTTTGCCATATTTGTGCACTCACATGTGAGCTAGTGGTTGAACAGTTATGTATCAAAATTGAGTGGGAAATGTGTAATTTTTGAATTTTAAAGACTTCCATTTGGGCTCACACACACTTCACATATGTGAGACAAATTTTGTATCTATATAATGCAACAATGAATGAAATGATGAATTGTGCTGTCTAGTTTGTATGACCTATTGTTAGCATCTTCTCTTCTTCTTCTTCCTTCCAAACAAAAACCCTAACAAACCTTAATACCACCATACCAAAAACAAATACAAGAATCTTCTAAATACCAAACCGAAAATCGGATTAAAAGTTGTGCAGAGGACTAACATCTTGTGTACAACACTCTTGGCCAAGTGAACCCAAAAACCACACCAAACTCCAACAAGTGCCATATATATTTATATTTGTAAACTTTGTTGAAGTATATTAATATATTTATAATCTGTTAATCCATATTAGAACAGGAAGATTCGGCCAAAAATGAGATAGGTGATTTGCTTTCAAGGATTTCTATGTGCGATATTTGGGAAAGAAAAAAGTTGCTATAAACCTAGATGTTAATGATCAAATGGTGTTTCTATATTTTTTACTTTTACCACAGCAGCAAAACAAATACTTTCTGTTAGGGTTTTTCATTGCCTAAAATAAGATTCTATTACGTAAATTGTCACAGTGGACCATTAAGCCAAAATTTATATGTTGAGAGCATGTATTTGACATTGGCAACATTTATGTCTTCTACGTCCAACCTCGTTCCAGCCATGGTATTTATGCTGGAATTAGCTTTTGGGAATCTCTCTTTATCTCTTGGTTATACTCTATTGTTTATATATACATGTATATTATGAAATAATAGTTATTTTGTGTTTTCATTGATTTATACATACTACTCCATATGATTTTTTTTCTTCTTTTAAATGTAATTATTTAATTAGTTCGAAAATAAGACCTCCAATTTATAACCCTTTTTACTATGAAAGGTTGGAGAAGTTGAAATTTAGAACAATGGCAGGCAAAGCTAAGCTGATGGGAATCATAGTAAGCATAGGTGGGGCAATATCTTTCACATTCTGCATAGGCTTATAAATTAACATTTGGTCAATTGGAATCAACTTGTTGAAAAAATATGAAGCTTCAGGCCACCATGCGAGGGGTAATCATGGTTAGGGCTGTTTCTTGGCTATTGCTAGTTGTTTATCTATGACTGTTTGGTACCTGATTCAGGTAAAATATTCATATAAATCTATAAAATTGATAAAACTTTGTGTTTGTTAATCTCTAATGCATATTTCATTTTGCTTCATGTATTATCATATTGTATTAGGCTAGGATGTGCAAGACATATCCTCCTTACTTTACCAGTGCTTTCATATGTGTCTTTGCATCGGTTTAAGCTACTGTCTATCCTTTGTGTGTTAAGAGCGACTGGCCTCAATGGAAACTTAGTTTGGACATATAACTTACTACCATTCTTTACATGGTAGTTAAGTTTTCTTGCCTATTAATACAATTATTATGGTTTGGTTAGTAAAGGGATAAGAGATAAGTTGTAAAGCCTCGTTTAATAGGCAATTCAAGGTTGAAAAAAGTCCTAAATTGGTCCATAGATTACATCATAATATGGCACATAGATGGGCTTAGAGCCCAAAGCTTAATTTGATGACTAGCACACTTTTGAAAAAGACCTAATATGTCGGTGGATGTTTTCAAGAATATCGCATTAAATGGAATAATTTAATGTGATTGTGATATTATATTCATTAATAATAATTTTTAATTAATTTTTACAAAATTCAAGAATTAGCTTCAACATAGAAAAAGAGGGAAACATAAATTAAAACAAAGCAAAGCATCAATATTGAGAATGAGTTTTTGTATCTAATTGAATCTAAAATTAAAAAATAATATATATATATATATATTTTGCAAGCAAGTTTGCAATAAGGGCTTTGTTTCATAGTAATTTGCTTGGTGTTTTGAGCAGAAAGGTTCAATATTTGTATTTGCTTTTTATCCTTTGATGCTTGTGTTTTTGCTATATTTGGAACTCTCTTTCTGGATAGCCATTTACACTAGGGAAGGTCTTTCTTATAACTTTATCAATTTTTTTTTCCAACCTTGCAATATACTCATATTAGGTTAATCAGATGATTTTACCATCAAGACTTTCTTTATCAATCATTCGATCAATTAAAGAAATAGTATTTAAAAATGCATTTATGTTTTACTAATTTTTCCTAATTAGGTTTTAATATATCATTAATTTGATATTAGGCTATAAATTGATTTGTAAATAAGTCTTGAGGCTATCCAATGGCCAATAAAGGAAAACTTGATGTTAAAATTATTAGATAAATCTAATGTTGACCTGTAATATACATATATATATATATATATAATTTTGCTATAGTAGGCTTGTAAGCCCACCATATAATGAGAGATTGGTATAAATCAAACTCTCGCAGTTGAAAAATTAGCCATGTCTAAAATATGGTAACCATATAAGCTCACTATAATAGAATTGTATATGTATGTATATAATATTATATATATAGTTTGTCTACGGTTCGGATGATCCACATGCGGACCATGGGTATTGATAACGGTTTTTGGAAACACCATCATGATTAATCTCACAAGCACAGAGTATTGACGATGGTTTCTTCAAAAACTATCATCTATACCCATGATCCGCATGCGGATCGTCTGTCCCCTAGAATTATCCTATATATATATATATCATATATGTCATTGGTTGCTCATTAACTTATACACTTTTTTTATGCTGAGCGTGTCACCCAAATTATGATAGAAATTGTTCATCCAATTACATTGAACTCATAGGTGAATTTTAAACTTATAGATGCCATGGATCTCACTTTTGTTTTTTCCCCTCATATGATATCTTGTTATAATAGATTCTAATGGGTAGGTATATTTCATGCAGAAAGTGTCAGAAAGGTCAACTAAACTGCTAACAAATGAAGAAGCATGAGCAAATTTTGCTAATTGTGATCAAGAACCTCAATCAATAGAGTGATTTTCTCCATGGATTAATTTTATTAAATAAAAACACTCTTTTTAAGTAGAATTTCTTGATTTAACTTGTACCTTAATAATGTGTATTGGTTAGGAGTGCATTTGCTATGATTGGACTTAAAGTTTCTTTTCTTGGTGTGGAGGTGACAGTGCTTAGAATTATAATTTTTTTTTTTTGGTTGAGATAGGAGAATGTTATAGATTAAATAAAATCATTGTTTACAATAGCAATAATATCAAGGTGTAAACTAGACTCCCATCATAGTAACAACCTTGTTTAGTTCTCTAGAAATATAGATCGACTCCCAATCCTCAAACTAATTCAAATATTCTCTAATATCTAGAATAGTTGTTGTTAAAGTTTAAGGTAATTATCAACTTTAGACATAACATTGCACGTTAGCTCATTAGAATCACCCAAGGAAATAACATGCTTCCACCCACATTATATTTCCCAAATGCATACATAAAATAGAGCCAAACACATAGCTTTGAGACTTGAGTCACATTGTACTATTGATGATAATCTGCCCATACCCGTACCAACAACTACACACTGAGGTGCTGATCCCGTACAACTGAAGATAGGACCAATTACAAGGGTACAAGCTAAGAGGTTTAAGAATAATCTTATTAGCTTCATACAAGAAGTTATTAAATCTCAAGAAGGTGTAATGATACAAGAAGATTCTAGAGCATCGAAGTTGTAATGGCGAAAATGGACCCAAGAAGCTGTTTTGGTGCATTTGAAGACTCCGAGCAGTAAAGGATGGGTTTGTTAGCTTATAAACATGATTGAGCTCACAAAGGGACCATGAAATGAAGCCAAGATAGAAGCAGTGGCATCCAAGTACATCATTTGCGTCCAAGCTTCCACATTGGCCGAGTTGAGCATGTTTGGCACTGGGAAGGAGTTTTCTTGCAATCCGAGCAAGCTTTGATCATTCCAGTCAATGGTAATGCATGGGGACCAGTTCTATTCCTACTAGGCATCCTATATGGCATACTGGATCTGATTTGGAGCCTAAATTAGCTGGTGATTGGACGATGACAGCTTATTTGGAAGGCTTGTCAAATACTTTCCAAATTTGAAATGTGACTTTGTTTTAGGAAATAGTCTTTTATTTTTTATTTTTAGGAAAAATTAATTTAGGAATGTTGATATTTAATATTTCTAATTGTAAATTAATTAATTTCTCATTAAAAATTAAGTAATTAATTAATACAAAATTAGATTAGGAAAGATACATAAAATTTGGCCACATCATTTGTTTCACCTTATTGGCTGACTTGCATATTGATTTACGGTTCTGATTTTTTGTAACTCTAACATATTTAAAGATTTATTTTCTCAATCATATTCAGATAATTATTCATATAGAAAATTACTTGTGAGAGAGATTTCTCTTTGTTTTTCTTAGAACACCTAGAACTCCATTAGAGAACTAGTGTTCTAGTTTGACTTATCAATAGGACATTCCATAACCTATTGTGCCATCTTCGATATAGCAAGGTTTCTAATCACAAGTTGATTAGGGGTCAAGGTGTCCACTAGAATCTGGACTTAATTTCGATCCGGTCTTATATAATATGGGTTTAGGAGTAAGTTGACCTAGGTTTGTATCATTTGGTATCAGAGCCGAATTTCATTCAGGTTTGATCTATCTTATTTACTTTGATTTAATTTTGTGTTATTCTACAATTTTAACATTAGTTTAAAGTTGTTGTCTACTCATACACATTCTGCATAACAAAAAAATAAAAAATAAAAATAAAAAATTCCTCGCTGAATTAGGTTTCCTTTTGTTAACTGAATTTTTGCTTTCTAGTTTGTTGGTTGGTTTTGCTTATTAGTTCTTAGTAATTTGGTTTATTGTTGATTTTTCTTTGCTATTTTTAATTTAATTAGCTGCACTCATATTTTCAAAAAAAATAAAAGAAGGGAATTTTGGAAAACATATTGCAAATCCTAAATTTGTGCAATTTGTTTTTGCTTGAAAGGTAGATTCGAGTTTGATAAGTTGTTTGGAGTGAAGTTGTGATTTTTTTGTGGTAATTGTGCTGTTGGAGTTTGTGTTGATATTATTTAGTTTGTGATAAAACGAAGAAGAAGAAGAAGAAGAAGAAGCCGAAGTTAAAAAAAACAATTATGGGAACGACCGGTTTTTGAGCAGTTAAAAAAAAAAAAATAGAATTGGTTTGGCGTGGAAATTCAGTTAAGATTTGTTAGAGTTGCTATTTATTCATTCAATATTGGCTGCTGGATATTTGAATATTGGTGTTAATTGATTGGATTAAAATTGATTAGGGGATTTGAGACATAAACTTAAATTACGAGAACTACAACCAACAACTATCTCATACTTCATTCAAAGAGTTCTTATTAGTTGATTGATTTTTTTCTAAATTTGATCCTTGAATTTTTAACCTCTTAATATTTTGATTTATTCCCTTGTTGAATCTGAAAATTGCATTGTTAAAATTCCTTATTTTGGATAGTGAAGCCCAGACTAGGTTTTATCATTCACTCGAAAATTGGTTGCTATTTGTTTTTGTTTTATTGATAGGTTTAAATAGAACATACCTGTGATCTAATTGCTGGTTTTGAATGTGTTTTATTAAAACTTTGAGATGATATTTTAGTAGTAACGGGCAAGAGAGTGTGAGCTTATAATAGGGTTGAAAAGCCAAAACTGATGTGAAATACGAGTGTTGAGACCTTGTTTAAGTGAAACACGTGAGGGAATGGACTTAGTGAGATTTGTTTGCATTATTTCACTAACATGAAAGATTCAAGATTAAGAAAAGGAGGTGACTTAATAAGAGAACTTGGAGTGGATTCCGTGAGGTTCAAGGGAGAATCTTGAGCATCAGGGAGTTTAGTTGAACCTACTGACATGCAGGTGGTGTTGGAGCAACAGCAGAGGATGAATGCTCGATTTTATCAATTTGATCAAAGTTTAGATAGGTTTGAGTACTCACAAGGAGGACTGCTAGGATGGAACCACAAGGAGGACATGGTCGAGGTAGAGGAGGCCGCAGACATTTTAAGGTAGACTTTGGAGACATCTTTGAGGAGGAGCACGACGATATATTTACACTCCAAGGAAGGAAAACCCATGGTATTGATCTTAAAAGTATTAACGTAAATTAAGGTCAACATACCACCATTTTTGAGAAAAAGTGATCCGCAGGCTTACTTGGAATGGGAAGAACAGATGGAGATGATTTTTGAATGTCATAACTATTTGAAGACTAAAAAGGTAAGGTTGACCGATTTAGAATTTGGAAATTATGCATTAAAATGGTGGAATAATGAGCAACATACTTGAAGAAGAGTTGGTGATAAGTTAATAACCATTTGGAGACAAATGAAAGAAGCCATGAGGAAGAAGTTTGTACCAAGCCATTACCATAGGATGTTGCATCAAAGATTACAATATTTATCACAAGGAAGTAGGTCGATGGAAAAGTACTACAAGGAGATGGAGATGCTCATGATGAGATTGAGCATGAATGAAGACTGTGAGGCAACAATGGCTAGGTTTCCTAAAGGATTAAACGGAGAGATTTCTAACCAAATGGAATTACAACAATATGTGGAATTGGAAGAGATGCAACATGTTGCCATCCAAATTGAGAATCAATTTAAGAGGAGGGTTGGCAATGCACGACTTGGAGGAGCTTCAAATAGCAGGGGGACAAATTCATTAAATAGGAGAAGCAATCCAGAATTTAAACCAAGGAAAAAACCAAAGCTAGAAGAAGGGAGCTCCAATCGGCCAAGGAGGGACACAAGGTAATGAGAACCCGCCTAAACCGTACAACCGACAACCCATTGGGGTGCAGATCCAATACATTTTGAAAGGATTTGGAAAATTGATTTGGAGTTTGTTTGTACTCGGCTTTACTTTGATTGAGCTGCTAGAAAATTTTCCAGTTTTGGCCTGTTTGTGATTCTCTTGGTTTCAAAATGGAAACTAAGGTATTTTCTCAAAAATTCAACTCAATATTCATTTAGATGTAACATATACTTATAGTATACAAAATAGGTGTGAAAACACACCATTGCTAGTTCTAAGCACCAATACAAAACAAGTCCTTCATGGTGAAGCAAAACACATGTATATGGACATGCATATAACAAATACATCCAAAGACTTTTAAGTGAGCAATTGAAGGTTTAACACAATTCATTTGGAGTTTTAGACTCAATTGCCTTACTCAAAGTCGGTTTAGGAGGTATACACTTGTATTGGCAGCTTCGGCCCAAAATTTCTTTGGCAAGCACTTCTCGAACAGTAAGCATTTTAGCATCTCCATGATGATTCTATTCTTTCTTTCACTCACTCCATTTTGTTGTGGTGTGTATGGAGTTGTGAGTTGGTGTATGATCCCATTTGTCTTGCAAATATCTTGGAAAGTTTTGGAGATGTACTATCCACCATTGTCGGTTCGAATCACCTTGATGGTTGTTTGTGCTTTGTTTTCTACAAGTGTTTTGAACTCTTCAAATGTGGCTGCAACTTCTGAGTTTTGTTTGAGGAAGTATATCCAGCACTTTCTTGAATAATCATAAAAAAAGATGATAAAATACCTCATCCCTACATGAGTTGCTTCATTCATTGGTCCACATAAATCTGAATGCACCATTTGTAACTTTTCCTTTGCTTTGCTGAGTGTTGTCAAATTAAATGGTTGTCTTTTGATTTTGCCAAGTTGACATGTTTGGCAAACATCTTTATCTTCATGGATTTGTGGTAGATTCTCAACAATTTGTTGAGTATGCATTTGCTTTATAGTGGCATAGTTGTAATGGCCGAACCTTCTATGCCATAGTCTTGAATCTTCTTGGACTTTGGTATTCATGGCCATTTGATTTCGTTGATCAAAATTAATTACAAGGCTATTATCTTTCATATGGACAACTAATACAATTTTTTCATCCTTAGATATATCACAACTTGTATCTAAGAATTTCAAAATGTATCATTTCTTCATAATTTGTGTCACACAAAGTAAATTTTCGGACAAATTTGGTACATATAAAACATTGGTAATTTGAATTGTACCTTTTTGTGTTTTAATGACCAAATCTCCTTTTCCTTGTGCCTCCATGATTTGTCCATTTGCTGCATCGATTTTTGTTGCAATTCTGGAGTTGAACTTGACAAACAAGTCACAGTTGTTGCACATATGATTTATGCACCTGCTGTCCAAAATCCATTTGTCTTTGGTTATGGTTGCAAAATTGCAAGATGCTGTAAAAGTATGCTCATGCTCTCCATTAATTCTTCTGGTTCATGAGCTTGTATATTATGCAAGGACCATAGGTCATCTTATTCCGTCTTTGGTTGATGGTCTCCTTGCCTCTATTTTTCCTTTGGAAAGGCCTTGGTTGCTGGATTGTTTTGCCTTTGTTATTTGTAGTGAAGGCTGCTTCACTTGAACTTGATTCACCTTGTAGCCGAAGACTCCTCCTTTGTTCTGTGGCTTGCAAGGCATTGATCAATTCAGCAACTGTGAGTTGTGTAAGATCTCTTGTTTCCTTTAAGGTTGAGATCTTAGATTCATATTTCTCTGGAAGACATATAAGGATCTTTTCAATAATCCTTTGATCTGGAAAGGATTCACCAAGCAACCGATTTGGTTGACAATCTTCATAAGTTTATTTGAAAATTCCTTCACAGTTTCAAGTTCTAGCATCTTCAAATTTTCATATTCCCTTTTAAGATTTAGTAGCTGTATTTGTCTTGATCTTGTACTTCCTTGTAACTCCTCTTGAAGCTTTTCCCAAGCTTGTCTAGGAGTTGTACAAGTCATGATTTTAGTGAAGATATCATCCGTCACAGCAGCTTGTATTGCTGTGAAAGTTTTGAACGGCCTTACATTTTCTTCACTATGAGGTTTGATTTGATTCACCGTAGCACCTGCTCTCAATGGTTCTACTTCATAATCAACTTCAACAAGCTCCCAAAGGTCATAATCTTGAATATAGGCTTTCATTTTTATTGCCCAAACATGATAGTTTTGGCCATCAAAGATAGGAGGTGAAGGTGGTGAAAAGTGTGAGGATGGCATTTGAAAACGGTTTGTGTTTTGTGTATTTGTCAATCATTTTTGAACAAGGATTTATAGAAACTAGTCTTTGATACCAATTTGAAAGGATTAGGACAAGGTTAAGCTAAAGAGAACAAGGTTATATGTTTGGAAAATTGATTTGGAGTTTGGTTGTACTCGGCTTTGCTTTGATTAAGCTGCTGGAAAATTTTCCAGTTTTGGCCGGTTTGTGATTCTCTTGGTTTCAAAATGGAAACTAAGGTATTTTCTCCAAAATTCAACTCAGTATTCATTTAGATGTAATACATACTTATAGTATACAAAATAGGTGTGAAAGTGATGTGATTCCGCCCGAGCCCGCTCTATTGATAACCCGCTGGGGTGCTGACTCGACACGGATGAAGACTAGGCCAATCACAAGAGCTCAAATTAAGAGATTTAAGGGAAACCTGGGAGTATTTATACAGAGGGTAATCAATCTCAACAGATCTTGTCCATACTTGAAGATACAAAGCCTATTCGAAGCATCCAAGTGGTGGAAGCCGATACGGACCCGGGTGACGGTTTTGGTACATTTTTGGAGTCCGAGAAGCATGAAATGGTTCCAATGCTTTATGGGTTCAATACATATGCCTAAGAGGTCATGGAATCAAGTTAAAGCAGCCTCAAATGCAATCAAAAATGGCTTGTACGGGCAGCTTCAACAATTTGGCCGAATTTGCTGTATTGCTTGCTGGCTTTACTGTATTTTACTGTATTAGCCTTTTCTTATTTTTCCAAGCATAGGAACCGTGTGGGCCTTCATATTCAGTTTATTTGGCATCCTACAAAGCATCTAGAAGCTTATTTGGAGCTCAATTTGGTCAAAGATTGGTCAAAGTCAATTTAGTCAAAAAGCTAGTATTTTAGTTTCCTAATTTTATTCTACTTTTTGTTTTAGGAAACTACCATTATTTTTTAGTTTCTATTTATTTATTTTCTGGACAAATAAGATTAGGAAAGTTATTATTTTATTATTTTCATTGTAAATTAATTAATTCCTAATTCAAAATAAAGGAATTAATTAATCCAAATTAGATTAGGAAAAGGAAAGTTTCGGCCAAGGTAGACTTCTTCATTGTGTGGCCGGTTTTTCCTAGGGTTTTTAGGGTTTATTTTGTTTCTTTCAAAGCCTATTTAAAGGCTTATTTTTCATTAATAAAAAAACTTTAAACTTTGATTTGATTAAGAAAATACTTGTGAGAATAATTATCTCTTTGTTCTTTGAGAACACCTAAAACACCATTAGAGAATTGATTGTTTTAGCTTGACTTATCAATAGGTTTTCCATCCCCTATTGTGGCGTCTACATTATACCAAGGTTTCTAACCACAGGTTGGTTAGGGGTTGAGGTCCATTCCATTAGAACTTGAACTTAATTAAAGATCCGGGCTAATATAATACGGGTTTAGGAGCAGGTCGTCCTAGGTTCGTATCAGAAAGCACACCATTGCTGGTTCTAAACACCAATACAAAACAAGTCCTTCATGGTGAAGCAAAACACAAGTGTAAAGTAACTTTGTCACATGCATCATGGTTTGTTGACAAGTGTTGCTACCTCATTAGTTACTTCATGTTGAAGTAATCCTCATGTATGATGACACATGTCCTTCCATACATTGGAGGAGAGAGAGGCCGAATGGTTTGGCTCCATGTCACCAACTTGGTCACTAAGGTGCTTTCCATGTCATCATGGTGCTTCATTTCCCTAAGCTTCCTAATTCTCTAATTTTAGCGAATACATATTAATTAACACTTTTTGATATCTTTATGCACCAACTTAACAAGCTTAGAAAACATCACAAAAGGACTTACTTAACTATAAAACCGAAATACAAACCAAACTAAGGAAGTTGCTTCTTGGCCAAGGCGTTAGGCTTGGTCTCAGGTTTGGCTTGGTTATGGCTAGCAATTGCCATGATTCTCTAACACATTTGAAGACTGGGCCAATCACTAGGGTTCAAGCCAAGAGATTTAAGGACAACTTAGTTGGCTTTATATAAGGAGTTATCAATTATCAAAAGGGCTTGTCAATACCCAAAGATTCAAAGCTTGTTTTAAGCATTCAAGTGGTGGAGGCCGATATGGACCCAGGTAGCTATTTTAGTGCATTTATGGACTTCGGGCAGCAAGGAATGGGTTCAGAATTTCTTGAATTGAATTAATATCACTAAGAGGTCATAGAATCAAGACAAGGCAAAATAAAAAGCAACCAAAATGGTCATTTGCGCAGGGAAGTCTTCCTTGGCCGAAATTGCATGTTTTGCAGTTGGCTTTACTGTATTTTGTTGATTAAGGATTTTTTCATTGTTCCAATCAAGGGCAATGTATGGGAATCATAAATAATTCTATTTGTCATCGTACATGGCACATTGGATCTGATTTGGAGCCTTTACAAAGTGGAAATTGCTCAAAGTTAGCTTAGTTGTCAAACTAGTCAACTAGTTTCCTAATTTGAGTTTGACTTTTTGTTTTAGGAAACTATATTTTATTTTGGTTTTATTTAATTATTTTTCTGGAAAAATTAACTTAGGAAAGTTATTATTTTTATAATTTTAGTTGTAAATTAATTAATTTCTGATTCAATATAAGGAATTGATTAATCCAAATAGATTTAGGAAAGTTTGTGAACTTCTGATACGAACCTAGGACGACCTGCTCCTAAACCCGTATTATATTAGCCCGGATCTTTAATTAAGTTCAAGTTCTAATGGAATGAACCTCAACCCCTAACCAAACTGTGGTTAGAAACCTTGGTATAATGTAGACGCCAAAATAGGGGATGGAAAACCTATTGATAAGTCAAGCTAAAACAACCAATTCTCTAATGGTGTTTTAGGTGTTCTCAAAGAACAAAGAGATAATTAATCCCATAAGTATTTTCTTAATCAAATCAAAGTTGTATTCATATTGAAAAATAAGCCTTTAAATAGGCTTTGAAAGAAACAAAGTAAACCCTAAAAACCCTAGGTAAAACAGGCCACACAATAAAGAGTTCTATGGTGGCCGAAATTCTTACTCCTTTCCTAATCTAATTTGGATTGATTAATTCCTTTATTTTGAATTAGGAATTAATTAATTTACAATGAAAATAATAAAATAATAACTTTCCTAAACTTATTTTTCGAGAAAATAAATAAATAAAAACTAAAAAGTAATGGTAATTTCCAAAAACAAAAAGTAGAATCAAATTAGGAAACTATAATACTAGCTTTTTGACTAAGTTAACTTTGACCAATCTTTGACCAAATTGAGCTCTAAATCAGCTTCTAGATGCTTTGTAGGATGCCAAATAAACTGAATATGAAGGCCCACACGTTGCCCATGCTTGGAAAAATAAGAAAAGGCTAATACAGTAAAATACAGTAAAGCCAGCAAGCAATACAGCAAATTCGGCCAAATTGTTGAAGCTGTCCGTACAAGCCCTTTTTGATTGCATTTGAGGCTGCTTTAACTTGATTCCATGACCTCTTAGGCATATGTATTGAACCCATAAAGCATTGGAACCATTTCATGCTTCTCGGACTCCAAAAATGTACCAAAACTGTCACCCGGGTCCGTATCGGCTTCCACCACTTGGATGCTTAGAATAGGCTTTGTATCTTCAAGTATGGACAAGCTCTGTTGAGATTTATTACACCCTGTATAAATACTTCTAGGTTGTCCTTAAATCTCTTAATTTGAGCTCTTGTGATTGGCCTAGTCTTCATCCGTGTCAAGTCAGCACCCCAGCGGGTTATCGGTGGAGCAGGCCGGGCGGAATCACATCATTCCCCTCCTCTTGAAAAGGATTTGTCCTCAAATCAAGATTATCACCTGCAGCAAAAGGAGTTAAATCAGCAACATTAAATGCAGCACTCATGTTATACTCACCCGGTAAATCAAGCTTGTAGGCATTCTTGTTATTCGGCTCAAAAACTTGAAAAAGTCCATCCATAGGCAGCATGAGCTTTGACTTTCTTTGTTTAGGAAACCCTTCCTTTTGTAAGTGCAACCAAACCAATTCTCCTGGGTCAAACACTATTACAACAAAATCTAGAAATACATGCTCATTATGGTAAAAATTACACTTTTTAAAATTAGCAAACAATATTTCCCAAATTTTCAAATTGCCACTAAGTAAAGCTCTCAACAATGCAGATAAAGTTCTATGCAATAAAGACATCTTTAAATAAGTATCTTTAAAATTCATGGTCAGCAATGATTTCTTATTCATAATTACTTTATTAACATCACCAAAGCTAAGATAAAAAATTATATTTTTCCTTTCTTGTCTTCCTTTTCCTTTCTCACTCACGGCCATCTCACCTTCCTCACTCTCGACTTTTGCACCAAATTTCTCACTTTTGGTTTTATTAAAATTTTTCCACACAAGCTGAGTATTAGAAAACTTACCTTGGACAGCAAGCTCACCTTTTCCTTCTTGATTGGATGGTAGTCCACTTGGAATTTCATTTGGGAAGACACCTTCAAATTCCTTCAAAAGAGAAATCATTGAACTTGGCAATTCAAGTTCTTCAAAGTTAGTTTGATCATTAAAATAATTTTCTTTATAAATCATGACCAGCAAAGGTTTCTTACACTCAATAACCTTATTAATATCCCCTAAACTCAAATAAAAGTTGCTACTTGACCTTTCTTTTCTTTCTTTTTCTTTTTCTCTCTCGGATTGGCGCAAACCTTCAGATTTCCCTTCCTTCTCCAAGCTCTCGGGTTTGCCACTTTCTTTCCCTTCTCTTTTGGTTTTTCCTTGATCTTTCCACTCAATATGAGTGTTAGAAACCTTACCTTGATCAGCAACCTCATTCTTACCTTCTTGAAAGGATGGTGAAGCCGTTGGTGCCATACTTGCTTTTTCCTTGATCTTTTCGGCTTCTCTCCTTTGTTGCATTTGTAATTGGTCTTTGTAAACCTCTTTAGGAGATAATGGTTCCAGCTTGACCTTCTTCCCTTTAAACCTGAAAACAATACTATTTTCTTGACCAAAATGAGTAGCATCTTTATCAAATTTCCATGGTCTACCTAATAGTATATGTCCAGCAATCGTGGGTACAATATCACATAAAACTACATCCTCATATCTACCTATACTAAATTTTACTTTGGCTTGTTTATTCACTTTTATTTCACCACCATCATTAAGCCATTGTAATCTATAAGGTTCTGGATGTTTAATATTTATTAAGCCTAATTTATCAACTACAATGTTACTAATTACATTTGTACAACTTCCACTATCAATAATCATACTACAAATCTTACCTTGAATTTCACATCGGGTGTGGAAGATGTTCTCTCTTTGAATTTCATCCTCATCTTTGTATGCAGCAAGTACTCTCCTAGAAAGCAAGTTTAATTCAGCATTGGATGCTTGCAAGGTTTCGGGTTCATCCTCCAAGTCCTCCTCCTCTTGCTTGGCTTCATTCTCACTTTCTTCACTTTTCGATTCCAGCTCGTCATTGCCCTTTAACACCATGATTCTTCTATTCGGGCATTGGCTAGCAATGTGTCCTCCTCCCTGGCACTTAAAACACACAACATCATGAGTTCTAGAAGGTTTAGGATCTAATTTTACCTCATTCTTTGGTGCTTGGACAGATTTGGTTCTAGTCTCCTTCCTTGGCCAGTTTGAACTTTCTTCTTTGACTTTCGGCTTTAGCTTGCTTTCATAGATGGGATTGTTCCTCCAGCCACTTGAATTGGACCTTATACTGTTGGAAACACCTCCAAACCATGATCTTACACCCCTCCTCTTGAATTGATGCTCTAATTTAATAGCCACATGCAACATCTCCTCCAATGCCACATATTGTTGCAATTCTAGTCGATTGGCTATTTCACGATTCAAACCACCAAGAAACCTTGCCATGGTTGCTTCCCTATCTTCATTCAAGTTCAATCTCTTCATAAGCATCTCCATCTCCTTGTAATAATCCTCCACGGATCCATGTCCTTGAGATAAAGATTGAAGTCTTTGATGCAGCAACCTATGATAGTGTGATGGTACGAATCGCTTCCGCATGGCTCCTTTCATTTGTCGCCATGTAGTAATCAAGTCATCACCAACTCTCCTTCGGGTGTTTTGCTCATTGGTCCACCATTAGAGTGCATAATGGTCAAACTCCATTGCTGCCAATTTCACCTTCTTAGCCTCTGAATAATTGTGGCGGTCAAATATCATCTCCATCTTTTCTTCCCACTCCAAATAAGCTCCGGGATCACTTTTACCCATAAAAGGTGGGATGTTAACCTTGATATTTCCCAAATCATCATCTGTATCTTCCCTCCTATATCTTCCATGGCCAGCTCTATCTTGGATAGCAAAAGTTTCATCCATACCTTCTTCAAAGTCTCCACCGAATGGCTCCTCATCAACTTCCTCTCTCAGTCTCTCGCGACCTCCTCGTCCTCGGCCTCGTCCTCCATGGAATTCTTGCCTATTTCTTGTGGTTGGAATTCCTTGGGAAACTTCTAGCCTTCCCATCCTTTGAATCACATGCTCAACTTGAGCACTAACCCGCTGTATTGACTCCAAAACATCTCTCATGTCCACTTGGTCTCCACTCCCGGTAGCTCGGGCATCGCCATGGAATGCTACAGACTCCTCCTCATTGATCCTCAAGGGTGGCTCTCCTCTCCTCATTCTTGATTCTGTCATGTTAGTATAATAATGTAATAGAAATAAAATTAGACCTTACAATTTCACTCCCTTATGTGTTTCACTCAAATGAGGACTCGACACTCGTGTTTGCACACTTGTTTCGGCTTTTTACCCTCTTTTAAGCTCAACACTCTTGCCTTTTTCCACTCAATGAATTATCTCAAAGTTCTAATTAAAACACCCACAAAACAGCAATTAGACCACTAGTATGTTTTAATTAAACTTATCAACAAAACAGTAGCAAAAAGTAGGCAATACCGAAAGAATCCAACAAATCCTAATTTTTCGGCTTTCTAGACAAGAAAACACAAAATAATGGGTAAACGTTGGAATTTTTGAAAACTGCACCAGATGGTAGTAGATTATGAGTTCAAGAATAAAATTCCAGAAAAAGAAATTCAAATACGAACAAGAATCAAAGAGAACAAAAATATAGAAAAGTGTTGGTTGTTGTTCATATAATTCAAGTTTTGTATCAATTCCTTTAACTAATTTTAATCCAAAAAATTTAAACACCCAAAATCCAAATATCCAGCAGCAAGAATAATTTCCCAGCAACTCAAATATTGAATAAATAATCAAAAACCAGCAGCTCCAACAAATTTCCAGCAAACAAATCAAACTCCAACAAACTGAAATTTTTTTTTATTTATTCGGCTTTACCTCTTCTTTCTTTTTTTTTTCTTTTCACTCACAGAACACAAACAACTGCAGTAGCAAGAATAATTACCAAAATTGCAATTCCAACTCCAAAACAAACACCAAACCCGTGACCTCCAAATAAACAAAATGTGCAGTTTTTTTTTTTTTTTTGAATATATGAATGCAAATATTTAAGACTAAAACAGCAAAGGAAAATCAACAAAAACCAAAATTATCAAGAACAATGATAAAAGACAACCAACAAATTAGGAAACAAAAATACGATAAAACTAGGAAACCTAATTCAACTAGGAATGATTTTTTTTTTTTTTTTAAAGATGCAGAACGTGTATGGGATGGATGAAACCTTAACCTAATGCTAAAATTGCAGAATAACACAAAAACAAATAAATCAAATAAAGATAGATCAAACCTGAACAAAATTTAGCTCTGATACCAAATGATACGAACCTAGGACGACCTGCTCCTAAACCCGTATTATATTAGCCCGGATCTTTAATTAAGTTCAAGTTCTAATGGAATGAACCTCAACCCCTAACCAACCTGTGGTTAGAAACCTTGGTATAATGTAGACGCCAAAATAGGGGATGGAAAACCTATTGATAAGTCAAGCTAAAACAACCAATTCTCTAATGGTGTTTTAGGTGTTCTCAAAGAACAAAGAGATAATTAATCTCACAAGTATTTTCTTAATCAAATCAAAGTTGTATTCATATTGAAAAATAAGCCTTTAAATAGGCTTTGAAAGAAACAAAGTAAACCCTAAAAACCCTAGGTAAAACAGGCCACACAATAAAGAGTTCTATGGTGGCTGAAATTCTTACTCCTTTCCTAATCTAATTTGGATTAATTAATTCCTTTATTTTGAATTAGGAATTAATTAATTTACAATGAAAATAATAAAATAATAACTTTCCTAAACTTATTTTTCGAGAAAATAAATAAATAAAAACTAAAAAGTAATGGTAATTTCCTAAAACAAAAAGTAGAATCAAATTAGGAAACTATAATACTAGCTTTTTGACTAAGTTAACTTTGACCAATCTTTGACCAAATTGAGCTCTAAATCAGCTTCTAGATGCTTTGTAGGATGCCAAATAAACTGAATATGAAGGCCCACACGTTGCCCATGCTTGGAAAAATAAGAAAAGGCTAATACAGTAAAATACAGTAAAGCCAGCAAGCAATACAGCAAATTCGGCCAAATTGTTGAAGCTGTCCGTACAAGCCCTTTTTGATTGCATTTGAGGCTGCTTTAACTTGATTCCATGACCTCTTAGGCATATGTATTGAACCCATAAAGCATTGGAACCATTTCATGCTTCTCGGACTCCAAAAATGTACCAAAACTGTCACCCGGGTCCGTATCGGCTTCCACCACTTGGATGCTTAGAATAGGCTTTGTATCTTCAAGTATGGACAAGCTCTGTTGAGATTGATTACACCCTGTATAAATACTTCTAGGTTGTCCTTAAATCTCTTAATTTGAGCTCTTGTGATTGGCCTAGTCTTCATCCGTGTCAAGTCAGCACCCCAGCGGGTTATCGGTGGAGCAGGCTCGGGCGGAATCACATCAACTTCGGCCACACTTGTTGTTTCCTTATTGTTGGCAGAATTCAACCTTTGTTTTTAGGGTTTATTGTTTTGTGACTTAAGACTATTTAGAGGCCTATTTTCAATGAAAATACAGCTTACATATTATTCAAAAAATTATTTGTGAGAAAGAATTCTCATTTTTATCTTTGAACACCTAAAACACCATTAGGGAGTGAGTGTTTTAGTTTGACTTATCAAGAGGATATCCATCACCTATTATGGCATCTTCATTATATACCAAGGTTTCTCGCCACAGGTTGATTAGGAGTTAAGGTGGCCATTAAAATCTGAACTTAATTACGATCCGAACTAATATAATACGGGGTTTACAAGTAAGTCCACCTGGGTTGTTATCATTTGGTATCGGAGCCAAGATTTTGTTTAGGTTTGATCTATCTTATTTGTTTTATTTATTTTTATGTTACTCTGCAATTTTTACATTATGTTAAGATTGTTCTTAGTTCATACACGTTCTGCATAAAAAAAAAAAAATTATTATTCCTAGTTAGATTAGGTTTCCTTGTTTTACTGTATTTTTGCTTCTTAGTTTGTTGGTCGTTTTTCATCATTGTTCTTGTTAATTTGGTTTATTGTTGATTTTTCTTTGCTATTTTAATATAAAATTAGTTACATTTATATGTTTGGAAAAAAAAAAAAAGCAGTTTGAAAGCATATTGCATTAAAAACTTAAGATTTGCAATTGTTTTTCTTTTTGTTGGAAAATTGTGTTGTTGAATTTGGCATTGAAGTTTGTGGATAGTATTGTGTTTGGTTCTGCTGGGAGTTTTATTTGTATCTTTTTATTTGTGATATATAAAAATAAAAAAGCCGAAAGCCAAATAAAAAAAAAAATTGTAAAAGGCCGAGTTTGGTTAAAGTTTGGAGTTTGAATTGTGAAATTTGGAGTTGCTGGAAATTCAATTTTCCTGCTGGATATTTGAATTTTGAATGCCAAAATTATTTGGATGAAAATTGATAAAGGATTTGACACAAAGACTTAAATTACAAGAACAACAATCAACAACTATTCCTTATTTTGTTCAAATTGATTCTTGTTCATTTTTTTGAATCTCTTTTCTATATTTTATCCTCAAATTTTTTATTTCTTTATATTCTAGACCAATATTTATTGATTCCAAAATTTCATTGATATTTGACTTTGTTTTGGTTAGTTAGGCCGAGACTAGGTTTTTATCAATCCACTCCATATTTACTTGTTTAAGTTGTTGTTTTGTTTATAAATTAAGGCAAACTTGGGATCTAGCTGCTGTTTTGTGTGTGTTCAATTGGAATTTTGAAATAATTCATTGAGTAGAAAAGGCAAGAGAGTGTGAGCTTAAAAGAAGGTTAAAAGCCAAAACTAATGTGCAAACACGAGTGTCGAGACCTTATTTGAGTGAAACACATGAGGGAGTGATTTTTGTAAGATTTTTGCGTTATTTATACTAACATGGCAGATTCTAGAATGAGGAGAGAAGATGGATCATTTAGAATTAATGAAGAGGTATCTGTGGGGTTCAAGGGTGATTCTCGAGCCACGGGAACTGGAGGTGAACCTACTGACATGATGCCGATCTTGGAACAACTCGATCGGATGAATGCTCATTTTGAGAAACCTAGATCAAAGATTGGACAAAGTGGAAAATTCTCAAGGAGTGTCAAATACAAGGTTAGATGCACATGGACGCTGTGGACGATCTAGAGAAGAATTCGGGGATGGTAATTTTGGAGATGATTTTGAAGAGTGGGTTGATTGATACGAACCTAGGACGACCTATGGCTAAACCCGTATTATATTAGCCCGGATCTAATTATGTTCAAGCTCTAATGGTCACCTTAACTCCTAACCAACCTGTGATTAGAAACCTTGGTATATAATGAGGACGCCACAATAGATGATGGAAGGCCTATTGATAAGTCAAACTAAAACACCATTAGTGGTTTTAGGTGTTCAAAAGAACAAGGAGAGATTCAATCTCATAAAATAAATTCTCAATATTATGAATGGTGTGTTCTTCCTAAAAAACAAGCCCTTTTATAGGCTAATAGAATAAAAAAAAATAATAAAAAATAAAAAAATAAAAACCCTAAAAACTAAAGGTAAAACCGGCCATGCCTTGTAGATTCCTATTGTGGCAGAAAGTCTCCTCCTTTCCTAATCTAATTTGGATTAATTAATTCTTTTATTTTGAATTAGGAATTAAATAATTTACAATGAAAATAATAAAATAATAACTTTCCTAAACTTATTTTTCCAGCAAATAAACAGATAAAAACGAAAAAGTAAAGGTAATTTCCTAAAACAAAAAGTAGAATCAAATCAGGAAACTAAAATACTATCTTTTTGACTAAGTTAAATTTGACCAATCTTTGACCAATTTAAGCTCCAAATCAGATTCCATATGATTTTTAGGATGAAAAATAGGATTATCATGGAGTCCCACACGTTGCCCTTGATTGGAAGAAAGAGAAAAAGCCAACGCAGTAAAATACAGTAAACCAGTGGGTAATACAGCAAAACCGGCCAAATCTTCATGTTGTGTGTACAGCCCCTTTTTGGATGCCTTTGAAGCTTTCTTGACTTGATTCCATGACCTATTAGACATATTTATTGAATCCATGAAGTATTGGAACCATTTCATGTTGCCTGGATGCCATAAATGCACAAAAACTGCTACCCGTGTCTGTATTGGCTTCCACCACTTGTATGCTGAAAACAGGTCTTGGTTCTTCGGGTATGGACAAGCCCTCTTGAGAATGAATTAATCCTTGGATAAAGGAACCCATTTTTTCCTTAAATCTCTTGGCTTGAGCTCTAGTGATTGGCCCAATCTTCATTTGTATTGGGCTTGGGCTGATTCCTAGTATTCTCCACCTCTTGAAAAGGATTTGTCCTCAAATCAAGATCATCACCTGCAGAAAAAGGAGATAAATCAGTAGCATTAAATGTGTCACTAACATTATACTCACCCTGCAAATCAAGTTTGTAAGCATTGTCATTAATTTGCTCAAAAACGTGAAAATGTCCATCTCCACGCAGCATAAGCTTGAACTTTATTTGTTCGGAAAACCTCTTGTTTCATAAATTCAACTATAGCCAATATCTTGGGTCAAACACCATCACAAAAACTTCTAAAAATACAAGTTTATCTTTATAGAAATCACACTTTTTAATGTTGGCAAATAACCTCTCCCAAATTTTCAAATTTTCACTAAGTAAAGCTCTCAACAATGCAGATAAAGTTCTACACAATAAAATCATCTTTAAATAAGCATCTTTATAAATCATGACCAGCAATGGTTTCTTATTCAAGATGGCCTTATTAACATCCCCAAAACTCAAATAAAATTTTTAATTTTTTCTTTCTTTTCTTTCTTTCCCTTTCTCACTCACAGTTTCATTGAATTTTGCTTCCCTCTCGGCATTTGCTCCAAGTTTCTCACTCTCAGGTTTCTCTCCCATCCTCACAATAGTTTCAACTTTCTCATGGTTTTTCCACCCAAGCTGAGTCTTGGAATGCTTACCTTGGATAGCAAGCTTGGACTTACCTTCTTGGATGGATGGTGAAGCCGTAGGTGCCATACTAGCTTTCTCCTTGAGTTTTTCGACCTCCCTCCTTTGTTGTACTTGTAATTGGTCTCTATATACTTTCTTGGGTGTCAATGGCTCTAGCTTGACTTTCTTACCTTTAAATATAAAAACAATACAATTTTTTCGACCATAATGAATAGCATCTTTATCAAATTGCCATGGTCTACCTAATAGAATATGTCCGGCATGCATACGCACAACATTACACAAAACAACATCCACATATTTATCTATGCTAAATTTTACCTTGGCTTGTTTATTAACTTTCATCTCACCACTATCATTAAGCCATTGTAACCTATAAGGTTCGGGATGTTTAATTACTATCAAGCCTAGTTTATCTACCACAAGATTACTAATTACATTGGTACAACTTCCATTATCGATAATCATACTACAAATCTTACCTCGGATTTCACATCGGGTGTGGAAGATGTTATCTCTTTGATTTTCATCCTTATCTTTGTATGCAGCCAGCACTCTCCTAGAAACCAAGCTTAATTCAGTATGGGAAGCATTCAAAGTTTTGGCCTCACCTTCAAGCTCTTCCTCCTCCTCTTGCTCGGTTTCATCACCACTTTACTTACTTTCCTATTCTAGCTCACCATTACCTTTCAGCACCATGATCCTCCTATTCAGGCATTGACTAGCAATGTTTCCTCTTCCCTGGCACTTAAAACACACAACATCATGAGTTCTAGAAGCTTTAGGATCATATTTACCTTCATTCCTTGGTGCTTAGACAGATTCGGCTTTGGACTCCCTTTTTGGCCGATTTGAACTTTCTTCACCTAGTTTCTTCTTCAAGTACTTGGATTTGACCTCCCAGTGTTGGAAACTCCTTCAAACCGTGAACCTACATCCCTCCTCTTGAATTGATGCTATAATTTAATAACCACATGCAACATCTCCTCCAATTCCACATATTGTTACAATTCTAGTTGATTGGCTATTTCACGATTAAAACCACCAAGAAACTTTGCCATGGTTGCTTCTCTATCTTCATTCATGCTTAACCTCATCATTAGCATCTTCATCTCCTTGTAATATTCCTCCACAGACCTAGTTCCTTCAGATAAAGATTGAAGTCTTTCATGCAGCAACCTATGATAGTGTGATGGTATGAACCGCTTCCTCATGGCTCCTTTTATTTGTCGCCATGTAGTGATTAAGTCATCACCAACTCTCCTTCGGGTGTTTTGCTTATTGGTCCACCATTGGAATGCATAATTACCAAACTCCATTGCTGCCAACTTCACCTTCTTGGCTCAGAATAATTATTACAATTAAAAAATCATCTCTATTCTCTCATCCCATTTCAATTATGCCTCTGGATAACTTTTTCCCATGAAAGGTGGAATGTTTACCTTGATATTCCCTAGACCATCATTTTCGTTCCTTATTGGTCTCTCGTGGATTGGCCTTTCTTAAGGTTCAAAAATTTCATTAAACCCCTCATCCAAGTCATCTCCAAAGTTACTTCCCCCGAATTCCTCTCTTGGTCACCCTCGGCCTACTCGACCTCGACCTCGACCTCGGCCTCTATGAGCATCTAACCTTATATTCTGCCCTCCTTGTGATGTTTCTATCCTATCCATATTTTGATCTATGTTATCAAATTGGGCATTCATCCACTGCAATTGCTCCAATATACCCCTCATGTCCGTTTGCTCACCACTCCCGTAGCTAGGGAACCACCATGGAATCCTACGGACTCTTCTTCATTAATTCTTAAAGGTGGATCTCATCTTATCACCCTTGAATCTGCCATGTTAGTATGAATAATACAAAATAAAATATATTCTCACCAAAAATCACTCCCTCATGTGTTTCACTTAATCAAGGTCTCGACACTCGTATTTTCACACTAGTTTTGTCTTTTACCCTCTTTTAAGCTCACATACTCTTGACATTTTCTACTGAATGAATTATCTAGTTCTAATTAAAACACCCAAAAAACAAAAATTAGATCACAAGTATATTTTAATTAAACTTATCAATCAAACAGTAGCGAAAAGAAAGTAATACCGAATGAGTTAACAAAACCTAGTTTTCGGCTGTTCTAGGCAAAATAAGGCAAATCAACAAGAAACTTTTGGAATTAATAAGAACTGGAATATATGGTAAGAACTTAATAGTTCAAGAATGAAATTTTAGAGAAAGAAATTAAAACTCAAACAAGAATCAATTTGAACAGAATTAAAGAGTAGTGTTGGTTGTTGTTCTTGTAATTCTAGTTTTGTATCAATTCCTTTAACTAATTTTAATCCAAATGATTTAAGCACCAAAATTCAAATATCCAAAAAATAAAATAATTCTCCAAAAGCTCTAAATATTGAATAAACAATCAACAAAACAGCAGCTCTAAGAAATTTCCAGCAACAAATTTCGACACCAAATTCAACAAATCGCCTGCACCCGTACAACTGATAACCCGCTAGGGTGCAGATCCAATACAATTGAAGATTGGGCCAATCACTAGGGATCAAACCAAGAGATTTAAGGACAAACTTACTGGATTTATACAAGGAGTTATCAATTATCAAAAGGGCTTGTCAATACCCGAAGATTCAAAGCATGTTTTAAGCATCAAAGTGGTAGAGACCGATATAGACCTAGGTAGCTGTTTTAGTACATTTATGGACTCGGGGAAACAAGGAATGGGTTCAACACTTCTTGAATTGAATTAATATCAATAAGAGGTCATGGAATCAAGAGAAGTCAGAAGCAAAAGCAACCAAAATGGTCATTTGCGCATGGAAGTCTTCTTTGGCCGAAATTGTATCTTTTGCCGCTGACTTTACTGTATTTTGCTGATTAACCATTTTTTTTTCTTTGTTCCAATGAAGGGAAACGTATGTAAATCATAAAAAATCCTGTTTGGCATCCTACATGGTACGTCGGATCTGCTTTGGAGCCTTTACAAGATGGAAATTGCTCAAAGCTAGCTTAGCTGTCAAATTAGTCAACCAGTTTCCTAATTTGAGTTTGACTTTTTGTTTTAGGAAACTTTCTTTTATTTTGGTTTTATTTAATTATATTTCTGGACAAATTAACTTAGGAAAGTTATTATTTTTATAATTTCAATTGTAAGTTAATTAATTCCTAATTCAAGATAAGGAATTAATGAATCCGAATAGGTTTACGAAAGCTTGTGAACTTCGGACACACTTGTTGTTTCCTTATTGTTGGCCGAATTCAACCTTTGTTTTTAAGGTTTGTTTTGTGACTTAAGCCTACTTAAAGGCCTATTTTCAATGAGAATACCGCTTACATATTATTCAAAAAATTATTTGTAAGAAAGAATTCTCATTGTTCTCTTTGAAGACCTAAAACACCATTAGAGAGTGAGTGTTTTAGTTTGACTTATCAATAGGACATCCATAATCTATTGTGGTGTCTTCATCATATACCAAGGTTTCTAGTCATAGGTTGATTAGGGGTTAAGGTGGCCATTAAATTTTGAACTTAATTATGATCCAAGCTAATATAATACAGGTTTAGGAGCAAGTCGACCTAGGTTTATATCACAAAGACCGAACCTACATAAACACCAAAATCCAAAGGTAAAACTGATCCTATATTGCCAACCAATGTCTAAATAGAAGAATTATATTGTTGAATGAGAATGGAGAGTTGGAATTCGATAGTGATAAAGCTGAAGCCAGAATTAAGCTTGATGAGGGAGAGTTCAAAGATGAAGAACGGGAGGAACCTGTGACTCAAAAAGCTTCAAAGGTCGAGTTAAACTTGGTGGCATGAACGGTATTAATTGTGTATAAAGAAGAAGATCAGGTGTAAAGGGAAAACATCTTCCATACTCGATGTGATATTCAAGGTAACATTTGTAGTATGTGATGCAAATCCACCCAAGTTAGCATAATCGACAACCTACTGGGGTACTGATCCGATATGGATGAAGACGTGGCTAATCACTAGGGCTCAAGCTAAGAGGTTTAAGGTCAACCTTGCTGCCTTTATCCAGGGAGTAATTCATTCTCAAAAGGGTCTATCCATACCCGAAGATACGAGGCCCGTTTTAAGCATCCAAATGGTAGAAGTGGATATGGACGCCGATAGCTACCACCAGACATCATACATTGGATATTTTACATCGGACACCCATACATTGTACATCTATCATCAGACATCATACATCAAACACCCATACATCGGACATCTGACATCGGACTTCGGACTTCGAACATCAAACACAACTTAGTTCGGACATCAGGCAGACATAAGTTAGCTCAGACATCAGACATAAATTAACTCGAACATCAGGCAGACATAAGTTAGCTCGGACATCAGACATAAGTCAGCTCGTTACCTAATTTGCGTTTCACTTTTTATTTTATTTTTATTTATTTATTGGCTGGACAAATCAACTTAGGAAAGTTATTATTTTATTATTTTTCATTGTAAATTAATTAATTCCTTATTCAAAATAAAGGAATTAATTAATACAAATTAGTTTAGGAAATTAGTGTAAAATTTGGCCAACATGTTTCTTTTTCTTTTGGTCGCCGGCTTTACCTAGTTAATTAGGGTTTTATCTTGTAACTTTTTAGCCTATTTAAGGGCTTGTTTTATTAATAACATTCAATACTTTATTCATACAGAAAATTATTTGTAAGATTGAATTCTCTTTGTTCTCTTTGAACACCCAAAACACCATTAGTGAATGAGTGTTTTAGTTTGACTTATCAGTAGGCCTTCCATTACTTATTGTGGCGTTTTCACTATATACTAAGGTTTCTAATCACAGGTTGGTTAGGGGTCACCTTGACCATTAGAACGTGAATATAATTAGATCCGGTATAATATAACATGGGTTTAGGAGCAGGTCATTCTAGGTTCGTATCATTTGATATCAGAGTTAAATTTTTTTCAGGTTTAATCTATCTCTATTTGCTTGATTTATTTTTGTGTTATTCTGCACTTTTAGCATTAGGTTAAGGTTACTTCTATGATCATACACGTCCTGCATATTCAAAAAACAAAAACAATTCATTCCTAATTGAATTAGGATTTCCTAGTTTTATCGTATTTTTGTGTCTTGTTTTTTGGTTGTTTTTCATTATTGTTCTTGTTAATTTTGGTTTTTGTTGATTTTTCTTTGCTGTTTAGTCTTAAATATTTGCATTCATATTTGGATTTTGGGTGCTTATATTATTTTGATTAAAATTAGATAAAGGAATTGATTCAAAACTTGAATTACAAGAACAACAACCAACACTATTCTATGTTTTTGTTCGTTTTGATTCTTGTTCGTGTTTGAAATTCTTTTTCCAAGTTTTATCCTTGAATCTTTAAACTCTTACCATCTGGTTCAGTTCTTAAAAATTTCAATATTTTCTCATTGATTTGCCCTATTTTGCCTAGAAAAGCTTAAAACTAGGATTTGTTAATTCATTTGGTATTGCTTACTTTTTGCTACTGTTTTGTAGATAAGTTTAATTAAAATATACCTGTGATCTAATTGCTATTTTTTGGGTGTTTTAATTAGAACTTTAGTGGAAACATGTAAGAGTGTGTGAGCTTAAAAGAGGAAAAAAGTCAAAACTAGTGTGAAAACATGAGTGTCGAGACCTTGATTGAGTGAAACACGTGAAAGAGTGATATTTGACGAGAATTTATTTTATTTTGCATTATTTATACTAACATGACAGATTCAAGGATGAGAAGAGGAGATCCACCTTTGAGAATTAATGAAGAAGAGTCCGTAGGAATCCATGGTGGTTCACAAGCTACGGGGAATGGGGAGCAAACAGACATGAGAGCCATATTGGAGCAATTGCAGCGGATGAATACCCAATTTGATAACATAGATCAAGGGATGGACATGATAGAAACATCACAAAGAGGGCCGAATATAAGGTTGGATGCTCATGGAGGTCGAGGTCGAGGAGGCCGACGGCGACCAAGAGAGGAATTCGAGGGAAGTAACTTTGGAGATGACTTGGATGAGGGGTTTTATGAAATTTTTGAACCTTAAGAAAGGCCAATCCGTGGGAGACCAATAAGGAATGAAGATGATGATCTAGGGAATATCAGGGTAAACATTCCACCTTTCATGGGAAAAAGTTATCCGGAGGCATATTTGAAATGGGATGAGATAATAGAGATGATTTTTTATTGTAATAATTATTCGGAGCCAAAAAGGTGAAGTTGGCAGCAATAGAGTTTGGTCATTATGCAATCCAATGGTGGACCAATGAGCAAAACACCCAAAGGAGAGTTGGTGATGACTTGATCACTACATGGCGACAAATGAAAGGAGTCATGAGGAAGTGATTTGTACCGTCACACTATCATAGGTTGCTGCATCAAAGGCTTCAATCTTTATCTCAAGGAAGTAGGTATGTGGAGGATTATTACAAGGAGATGGAGATGCTTATGATGAGGTTAAACATGAATGAGGATAGCAAAGCAACCATGCCAAGATTCCTTGGTAGTTTGAATCGTGAGATAGCCAATCAACTAGGATTGGAACAATATTTGGAATTAGAGGAGATGTTGCATGTGGCTATTAAGTTAGAACATCAATTCAAGAGGAGGGGTGTAGGCTCATGGTTTGGAGGAGTTTCCAACAATGGAAGATCAGTTCCAAGTGGCTGAAGAAACAATCCAACCTATGAAAGCAAGCCAAAGCCGAAGGTGGGAGAATAAATCACCAATCGGCCAAGAAAGGAGCTTAAAGCCGAATCTATCCAAGAACATAAAAATGAGGTAAAATCTGATCATAAACCTTCAAGATCAAGGGAAATTATTTGTTTTAAGTGCCAGGGACGAGGACATATCGCTAGCCAATGCCTGAATAGAAGAATAATGGTGTTGAAGGGTAATGGTGAGCTAGAATCGGAAAGTGAGGAAAGTGGTGATGAAACCGAGTAAGAGGAGGAGGAAGAGCTTGAAGGTGAGGCTGAAACTTTGAATGCTTCCCATGCTGAATTAAGATTGGTTTCTAGGAGAGTGCTGGCTGCATACAAATATGAGGATGAGATTCAAAGAGAGAACATCTTCCACACCCGATGTGAGATCCAAGGTAGGATTTGTAGCATGATTATTGATAGTGGGAGTTGTACTAATGTAATTAGTAATCTTGTGGTAGATAAATTAGGCTTGACAATGATTAAACATCTAGAACCACATAGGTTACAATGGCTTAATGATAGTGGTGAGATGAAAGTTAATAAACAAGCCAAAGTAAAATTCAGCATTGATAAATATGTGGATGTGGTTTTGTGTGATGTTGTGCCTATGCAAGCAGGACATATTTTACTTGGTAGGCCTTGGCAATTTGATAGAGATGTTATTCATTATGGTAGAGAGAAGAGTATTGTTTTTAGATTTAAAGGTAAGAAGGTCAAGCTGGAGGCATTAACTCCTAAATAAGTGTACAAAAATCAAATACAAATACAACAAAAGAGGGTAGCCGAACAACTCAATGAGAGAGCTAGCATAGTCCAAGCAGTGCAAAACCAATTAGGTAAGTGTTCTAAGACCTAACTTGAGTGGAAAAACCAAGAGAAAACCGAAAGTGATGTGAGAAGGGGAGAGAAACCCAAGAGTGTGAGAAAAGCCGAGAGTGAGGGAAATTGTGTGGTGGTCGAGTGAGAGAGAGAGGGAAAGAAAGAATAAAAAATTTTATTTGAGTTTTTGGAGATGTAAACAAAGCTATTTTGAGTAAGAAACCATTGCTGATCATGATTTATAGAGATAATTATTTTAATGATCAAGCTAACCTTGAATAACTTGAATTGCCAAGTTCAATTCTTTATCTTTTGCAAGATTTTGAAGATGTCTTTCTGGATGAAATTGCAAAGGGATTACCACCAATTAGAGGGATTGAACATTAAATTGACTTTGTTCCAGGGGCTGCCATACCAAATAGACCTGCATATAGAAGTAATCTGGAAGAAACAAATGAGTTACAAAAATAGGTAAGTGAGTTACTTGACAAAGGTTATATTCGTGAGAGTATGAGTCTATGTGCTGTTCCTGTTTTATTAGTGCCTAAAAAAGATGGTTCTTGGAGAATGTATGTTGATTGTAGGGCTATAAATAATATCACGATTAAATATAGACATCCAATTCCTAGATTAGATGATATGCTTGATGAATTGCATGATGCTTGCATGTTTACTGAAATTGATCTTAGGAGTGGATACCATTAAATTAGGATGAAAGAAGGTGATGAATGGAAAACCGCATTTAAGACTAAATATAGGCTGTATGAATGGCTAGTCGTGCCTTTTGGTATAACTAATACACCTAGTACTTTTATGAGGCTTATGAATCATGTTATGCGTTCATTTATTAGTAAATTTGTGGTTGTGTACTTTGATGATATTTTAGTGTATAGCCAACACTTAGATGAACATGTAGACCATCTCAGGCAAGTTTTAGATATCCTTAGGAAAGAAAGGTTATTTGCTAACATGAAAAAGTATGATTTTTGCAAAGATGAGCTTGTTTTCCTAGGATTTGTAGTAAGTGCGGCAGGAATCAAAGTTGATCAATCTAAAGTTCAAGCAATAAAGGAGTGGCCGACACCAACCTCTATCACTCAAATGAGGAGCTTTCATGGTTTGGCAAGTTTTTATCGAAGATTTGTCAAGGACTTTATTACCATCGCATCACCTTTGAATGAAGTTGTAAAGAAGAATGTTGGCTTTAAATGGGGGAAAGTACAAGAAAAATCTTTTATTTTGTTGAAAGAAAAATTATGTAATGCACCTTTATTAGTTTTGTCAAATTTTTCTAAGACTTTATGCTTCGGGTGTAGGTATTGGAGCTGTATTAATGCAAGAAGGAAGGCCCATAGCCTACTTTAGTGAGAAATTAAATGGAGCTGCATTAAACTACCCGACATATGGCAAGGAAATGTATGCTTTGGTGAGGGCTTTGGAAACGTGGCAACATTATCTCATGCCAAAAGAATTTATGATTCATACGGATCATGAATCTTTGAAGCACATTAAAGGCCAAGGAAAGCTCAACTGAAGGCATGCCAAGTGAATTGAACTTATTAAGATCTTCCCTTATGTGATCCACCACAAAAAATGTAAGGAAAATATGGTTGCCAATGCATTACCCCGATGGTATGTTCTCTTTCCTACCTTAGATGCTAGATTGCTTGGTTTTGAACAATTAAAGGACTTTATGAGCATGATAGTGACGTTGGAAAAATATTTAGAACCTCTTGGAAACATGGATTTAATAAATTTCACATATTTGAGGGGTATTTGTTTAAGAAAAACAAACTTTGTGTGCCTAATTGTAGAGCTGGGAATTGTTGGTTCGAGAAGGTCATGAGGGTGGTTTAATGGGACATTTTGGTGTTTTTAAAACTTTATCCTTACTGAAAGAACATCTTTATTGGCCTAACATGAAGAGAGATGCTGAAAAAATATGTGAAAGGTGCTTGAAATTCCGGAAGACTAAGTCCACATTGAAGCCGCACGGATTGTACTACCCTTTGTCGATTCCTTCACATCCTTGGGTAGATTTGTCTATGGATTTTATTCTTGGTTTGCCTAGGTCAAGGACAGGTAAGGATTCAATTTTTGTTGTTGTGGACAGATTTTGTAAGATGGCACATTTTATTGCTTGTAATAAAATTGATGATGCATCTAATGTTGCTAATTTATTTTTCAAAGAAATTGTGTGGTTACATGGAATGTCTAGGACTATTGTTTCAGATAGGGATGCTAAGTTCTTAAGTTATTTTTGGAAAACTTTGTGGGCTAAGTTAGGTATTAAGCTTTTATTTTCAACTACTTGTTATCCACAATCTGATGGACAAACCAAAGTAGTGAATAGAACTTTGTTTGCATTGTTGAGAGCATTAATTAGTTGAAATTTGAGAACTTGGGAGGATTATTTGCCACATGTTGAATTTGCTTATAATAGGTCTTTGCATTCAGGAACTAAATTTACTGCTTTTGAAATTGTTTATGGTTTTAATATCTTGACTCCCTTAGATCTAACACCTTTACCTTTAAGTGAACGTGCTAATCTAGATGGAAAACAAAAAGCTGATTTTGTAAAGCAGATTCATGAAAAGACTAAGGCAAATATTGAGAGGAGGACCGAGCAATATGTAAGGAATGCTAATCAAGGCTGAAAACAAGTTGTGTTTGAACCTGGAGATTGGGATTGGTTGCACCTAAGAAAGGAGAGGTTTCCCCGATTGAGTATAATGTTAGTGCTACATTCAATGTTGCTGATTTGTCTCCTTTTACTGCAGGTGATGACTTTGATTCGAGGGCAAATCGTTTTCAATAGGAGGGGAATGATGTGAATCCGCCCGAGCTCGCACAATCGACAACAAGCTGGGTACTGATCCGATACAGATGAAGACTAAGCCAATCACTAGGGCTCAAGCTAAGAGGTTTAAGGACAACCTTGCTGCCTTTATCTAGGGAGTAATTCATTCTCAAAAGGGCTTGTCCATACCCGAAGATACAAGGCCTGTTTTAAGCATCCAAGTGGTGGAGGTTGGTATGGACCCTGGTAGCTGTCACCAGACATCATACATCAAACATTTTACATCAGACATCCATATATTGGACATCTGTTATCAAACATCACACATCGGACATTTTACATCAGACACCTATACATCGGACATCTGACATCTGACATCAGACTTCGGACTTCGAACATCAGACATAACGTAGTTCAGACATCAGATAGATATAAGTTAGCTCGGACATCAGACATAAGTTAGCTCGAACATCAAACATATGTTAGCTCAGACATCAAATATAAGTTAGCTCAGACATCAGGCAGACATAAGTTAGCTTAGACATCAGACATAAGTCAGCTCATTACCTAATTTGCTTTTGACTTTTTGTTTTGTTTTTATTTTTTATTTACTGGACAAATGGACTTAGAAAAATTATTATTTTATTATTTTTCAATGTAAATTAATTAATTCCTTATTCAAAATAAGGCAATTAATTAATACAAATTAGTTTAGGAAATTAGTATAAAATTTGAACAACTTGTTTCCTTTTCTTCTGGTGGCCGGTTTTACCTAGTTAATTAGGGTTTTATTTTGTAACTTTTTAGCCTATTTAGGGGCCTGTTTTAGCAATAACGTTCAATACTTTATTCATGCAGAAAATTATTTGTGAGATTGAATTGTCTTTGTTTTCTTTGAACACCTAAAACACCATTAGTGAATGAATGTCTTAGTTGGACTTATCAATAGGCTTTTCATCACCTACTATGGCGTCTTCACTATATACCAACGTTTCTAATCACAGGTTGGTTAGGGGTCAAGGTGACCATTAGAGCTTGAACATAATTAGATCCGGCCGAATATAATATGGGCTTAGGAGCAGGTCGTCTTAGGTTCATATCAGTATGATTATAGATAGTGGAGGTTATGCCAATGTTATTAGCCATATTCTTGTGGAGGAATTAGGTTTAGTAACAATCAAACACCCTGAACCATATAGACTTGAAAGGTTTAATGATAGTGGAGAGATGGAGGTAACCAAAGAAGCCAAGCTAAAGTTTAGTATTGATAATTATATGGATGAGGTTTTGTGTGATGTTGTACATATGCATACGGGACATATTTTGTTAAAGAGGCCAGGGCAATTCGATAAGAATACTATACATTATGGTCAAGAAAATTCTATTGTGTTCCATTTTAAAAGTAAGAAGATCAAGCTCGAGCCACTAACATCAATAGAGGTGTTTGTAGATCAAATGCCAATGCAACAAAAGAGGGAGGCAGAACGGCAAAGGGAGAAATCCATTATACCACCCATGGCTTCAAAATGGCTACAAGAAGGCAAAGCCAAGCCTAATCACCAAGGTAAGGGTTCTAAACTTGAGAGTGAGAAGGAAAAAAAGGAGAGAAGAAAAAGAATTTTTTTTTTTTTCTTAGCCAAGGTGAGATTAGAAAGGCATTTTTAAGTAAAAAACCAATGCTGATCATATTGTATAAAGATGCCTATTTAAACAATATAGCTAATCCTGAAGAGCTTGTATTGCCAAGTTTTATATCTTCTCTTTTGCAGGAGTTTGATGATGTTCCATAGGAAATCCCGAGTGGTTTACCACCTATTCGAGGGATTGAACATCAAATAGATTTTATTTTTGGTCCCACAATTCCTAATAGACTTGCATATAGAAGTAATCCTGAGGAGACAAAGGAACTTCAATGCATGGTAAGTGAGTTATTGGAAAAAAGTTACATTAGAGAAAGCTTGAGTCCATGTCTTGTTCCTATGTTTTTAGTACCTAAAAAAGATAGTTCATGGTGGATGCTTTTAGATTGTAGGGCCATTAACAACATAACTATTAAGTATAGACAACCTATTTTTAGAGTAGATGATATGCTTGATGAATTATATGGTGCATACATGTTTTCAAAAATTGACCTTATATCATCAAATAAGAATGAAAGAGGGAGATAAGTGGAAAACAGCATTTAAGACAAAATATGGTCTATATGAGTGGTTAGTAATGTCCTTTGTGTTAACTAATGCACCTAGCACTTTCATGAGATTCATGAACCAGATCATGCGTCCATTCATTGGATAATTTGTGGTTGCTTATTTTGATGACATTCTTGTATATAGTAGGAACTTAGATGATGATGTAGGATGTCTTAGATTAGTTTTAGAAGTACTTTGGAAAGAAAGATTGTTTGCTAATCTTAAAAAGTGTGATTTTTGTAAAGATGAGCTGGTATTTCTAGGATTTGTTGTGAGTGTTACAGGAATTAAAGTTAACCAATCCAAGGTTAAAGCGATCCAATAGTGGCCGAAACCTACTACTATCACCTAGGCAAGAAGGTTTCATGGTTTGGCTAGCTTTTATCAGAGATTTGTCAAGAATTTTAGTACTATTGCAACACAATTGACCAAAATTGTCAAGAAGAATTTGGGATTCCGATGGGGAGAAGCACAAGAGAAGTCTTTTAATTTCTTGAAAGAAAAATTAACTAATGCTCCTTTATTATTTTACCAAATGTTTCTAAGACTTTCGAAATTGAATGTGATGCTTCAGGTATAGGTATTGGAGCTGTGTTGATGTAGGAAGGAAAACCTATAGCATACTTTATTAGAAGTTAAATAGGGCGGCCTTGAAGTATCCAACCTATGACAAAGAGATGAATGCTTTAGTATGAGCTTTGGAGACATGGTAACATTACTTTATGCCGAAGGTATTTGGGATTCACGTGGATTATAAATCTTTAAACCATATTAAAGGCCAAGGAAAGTTAAACTGCGGCATGGAAGGTAAATAGAATTCATTGAGACTTCTCCTTATGGCATCTGCTATAAAAAAGGTAAGGAGAATGTGGTGGCCAATGCTTTATCTCGGAGGTATGTTTAATTTTCAAACTTAGATGCTAGATTGCTTGGTTTTGAACAATTAAAGGAAATTTATGAGCACGACAGTGACTTTGGTGAAATATAGAAAAATTTTATTAAACATGTTTATAATAAATTCTATATATTTGATGGGTACTTGTTTCAAGAAAGTCAACTTTGTGTGCCTCATTGCAGCATTAGGGTATTATTAGTTAGAGAAAGTCACAATGGGGGCTTAATGGGACATTTTAGTGTAGAAAAAACTTTGTCCATCTTGCAAGAACGTTTCTATTGGCGAAACATAAAGAGAGATGTAGAGAAGGTGTGTGAAAAGTGCATAAATTGTAGGAAGTCAAAATCAAAGTTAAAGCTACACGCTTGTACATGCTCTTATCTATTCCTTATCACCCATGGCTTGATTTGTCAATGGATTTTATACTTGGATTACTTATGTCTAGAATGAGTAATGATTCTATTTTTATGGTTGTTGATAGATTTTCTAAAATGGCACATTTCATTGCATGTAATAAAATTGATAATGCATCTCATGTATCTAATTTTTTCTTTAAGGAAGTGGTAAGATTTTATAGTATGCCTAGGACTATTGTTTCTGATAGGAATGCTAAGATCTTAAATTATTCTTGCAAAAACTTTGTGGGCTAATTTAGACACTAAACTTTTATTTTCAACTACCTGTCATCCACAAACTGGTTGTCAAACTGAAGTAGTGAATATAATTTTGTCTGCATTGTTGAGAGCATTAATTAGTAGAAATTTAAGAACTTGAGAGGTATATTTGCCGCATGTTGAATTTACTTATAATAAAACCATACATTTTGTTACTAAATATTCACCATTTGAAATTGTTTATGGTTTTAATCTTTTAACTCCATTAGATTTAACATCTTTACCTTTAAATGAACTTGCTAATCTAGATGGTAAACTGAAAGCTAAGTTTGTTAAGTAGATTCATAAGAAGACTGAAGCAAACATAGAAAGAAGGTAGTGTTTAAACCAGGAGATTGGGTTTGATTTCACATGAGAATAGAGAGGAAACCTGAACAACACAAATCAAAGCTTATGCCTCAAGGAGATTGACCTTTTCAAGTTTTGGAGGTTGATGAAAATGCCTACAAACTTGATTTGCCAGGTAAGCATAACGTGAGTGCTACATTTAATGTTGCTGATTTATCTCCTTTTTGCATAAGTGATGACTTTGATTTGAGGGCAAGTCACTTTGAAGAAGAGGGGAATTATGAGAACCCTCCCATACCTGTACCAACAACTACACGTTGGGGTGCTGATCCTGTGCAACTGAAGACGAGGCCAATTACGAGGGCCAAGCTACAAGGTTTATGGACAATCTTGTTAGCTTCATATGAGGAGTTATTAAATCTCATGAAGGAATAATGATAGTAGAATATTCTAAGTCTGTGTTGAGCATCTAAGTTATAATAGCAGAAATGGACCCGGGAAGCTATTTTGGTGCATTTGAGGACTCTAGGCAGCAAAGGATGGGTTTGTTAGCTTATGAATGTGATTGAGCTCACCAAGGGACCATGAAATTAGGCCAAGATAGAAGCAAGAGTGTCCAAGTACATCATTTGCATCCAAGCTTCCACATTGGCTGAATTGGGCATGTTTGGTGCTGGGAAGGAGTTTTCTTGCAATCTAGTTTTCTTACAAATTAAACTAGGAAAGATACATAAAATTCAGCCACATCATTGGTTTCACCTTATTGGATGGTTTACCTATGATTTAAGTCTTTGATTTTTTACAACTCTAACCCATTTAAAGGTTTATTTTCTTAAAAATATTCTGATCATTATTCATACAGAAAAATTACTTGTGAGAGAGATTTCTCTTTATTTTTCTTAGAACACCTAAAACTCCATTATAGAACTAGTGTTCTAGTTTGACTTATCAATAGGATATTCCATAACCTATTGTGGCATCTTCGATAGACTAGAATTTATATCACAAGTTGATTAGGGGTCAAGGCGACCACTAGAATCTAAACTTAATTTTGATCTGGACTAATATAATATGGGTTTAGGAGTAAGTCGATCTAAGTTTGTATCAACTACCTCTTGCATACACTAAATCACATTTTTAGATGAATTCTTAGCAATAAAACTCAACCCTAGTTCCTACATTTAGGGACAAAACCAATTATCCACATTAACCTTAATCTTTTCTTTAAGCGGAGGCTCCCTATATCTATTTTGATTTTTCTAGTTGATACCTCTTGATACGAACCTAGGTTGACTCGCGCCTAAACCTGTATAATTTTATCCTGGATCTCAATTAAGTTTAGATTCTTATGGAAACTTTAACCCTTAATCAACTTGTGACTAGAAACCTTGGTATAGATTGAAGACGTCACAATAAGTGATGGATGCCTTATTGATAAGTCGAAACTAGAATACTCATACTCTAATGGTGTTTTAGGTGTTCAAAGAGAACTAGGAGAATTCTATCTCACAAATAATTTTTTGAATAATAATCAAGCTGCATTATCATTGAAAAATAATCCTTAAATAGGTTACAGTCATAAAACAATAAACCCTAAACAACTAGGTAAAATTCAGCCCAAATGAATTAGGAAACAAGCTTCGTTGAATTTTTCAATGCTTTCCTAAACCAATTTGGATTAATTAATTTCCTTATTTTGAATTAGGAATTAATTAATGTACAGTTGAAATAATAAAATAATAACTTTCCTAAGTTAATTTTTCCAGAAAAATAATTAAATAAAAGCTAGTTTCCTAAAACAAAAAGTCAAAAATAAATTAGAAAACTAGTTGATTAGTTTGACTACTAAACTAACTTTGATTAATTTCTAGCTTGTAAAGGCTCCAAATCAGATCCAACGTACCATTTAGGATTCTAAATAGGAATAATAATGATTCCCATACACTTCCCTTTGATTGGATAAGTCAAACTTGCTTGATCAACAAAAAAGGTCAAAGCCAGTACCGAAAGTGAACAATTTCGGCCAAAAAGAAGCCTATGCACAAATGTGGTCTTTTTTTGCTTTTTCTTCTGCCTTGACATGATTCCATGACCTCTTGGTGATATCAATTGAGTTCATGAAGTGTTGAATCCATTCCTTAATACCCGGGGTCCAAATATGTACCAGGACAGCTTGTTGAGTCCGTTTCCGCCTTCGTGACTTGGATACACAAGATGGGCTTTGGATCTTTGGATATTGTCATGCCATATTGAGATTGAATCACTCCTTGGATGAAGCTAATCCAATGGGCTTTGAATTTCCTAGCTTGTGCCCTAGTGATTGGCCCCGTCTTTATCTGTAAAGGATCAGCACCTCAGTGCGTAGTTGGTTGTACAGGTACAAGTAGATTCTTATCATTCCCTTCCTCTTGAAAAAGATTTGCCTTCAAACCAAAATCATCACCTGCAGTAAATCGAGATAAATCAGCAACATTAAAGGTAGCACTAACATTATACTCACCTGGTAAGTCAAGTTTGTAGGCATTTTCATTAACCCTCTCCAAAACTTGAAAAAGTCCATCCTCCTGTGGCATAAGCTTGGATTTCCATTGTTTTGGAAACCTCTCCTTTCTTGATTGTAACCAAACCAAATCTCCTGGGTGAAACACTATAACAACAAATCCTTGAAATACATGCTCATTTCGGTAAATATCACATCTTTTAATATTAGCAAACAATCATTCTATCCTAAGTACTTCTACAACTAACCTAAGGTATCCTACATGATCATCTAAGTTTCTACTATATACAAGAATATCATGATCATAATATCTTGATTATATATTTAGGGTTAATTAGTTTAATACTAGATAAAATTGGATTATATATTTAGGATTATATATTTAGGATTAATTAGTTTAATACTAGATAAAATTGGAGTATAATTGGATAGTCTTGGACCAAATTATTGTCGATAATTTATTCTTATAGGTAGGTTCTGATGCGAATCCACCCGAGACTGCTCGACCGACAACCCGCTGGGGTGCTGACCCAATACAAATGAAGGTGGGACCGATCACTAGGGCCCAAGCCAAGAAGTTCAAGGACAATCTTGCTGTCTTCATACAAGGAATAAGTCATAGTCAAGAGGGGTTGGCCACATCTAAAGAACCAAGGCCTGTTTTACTCATACAAGCAATAGAAACCAAAACAGGGTCGGGTGACGTTTTTGGTGATAATAAGGAGGCCGGGTTGTATGAATTGGAACCCCATCCTTATGGGTTCAATTCATATGGAGGATGAGTCATAGAAACCAGCCAAAGCAGCTTCAAAGCCGACCAACAAGGTGGTTTGCGCACAAGGAGAAGGAAAGGCCGGATTTGCTGTATTCCTTGCTGGCTTTACTGTATTTTACTGTATTAGCCTTTTCTCATACTTCCAAGCAAGGGCAACGTGAGGAACTTCACAATAAGCTTATTTGGCATCCTACAAAGCATATTGAAGCTGATTTGGAGCTCAATTTGGTCAAAGATTGGTCAAAGTCAATTTAGTCAAAAAGCTAGTATTATAGTTTCCTAATTTTATTCTACTTTTTGTTTTAGGAAACTACCATTATTTTTTAGTTTTTATTTATTTATTTTCTGGACAAATAAGTTTAGGAAAGTTATTATTTTATTATTCTCATTGTAAATCAATTAATTCCTAATTCAAAATAAAGGAATTAATTAATCCAAATTAGTTTAGGAAAAGGAAAGTTTCGGCCAAGGTAGACTTCTTCATTGTGTGGTCGGTTTTTCCTAGGGTTTTTAGGGTTTATTTTGTTTCTTTCAAAAGCCTATTTAAAGGCTTATTTTTCAATAATAATACAACTTTGATTTGATTGAGAAAATACTTGTGAGATTAATTATCTCTTTGTTCTTTGAGAACACCTAAAACACCATTGGAGAATTGGTTGTTTTAGCTTGACTTATCAATAGGTTTTCCATCCCCTATTGTGGCGTCTACATTATACCAAGGTTTCTAACCACAGGTTGGTTAGGGGTTGAGGTCATTCCATTAGAACTTGAATTTTATTAAAGATCCGGGCTAATATAATACGGGTTTAGGAGCAGGTCGTCCTAGGTTCGTATCATTTGGTATCAGAGCTAAATTTTGTTCAGGTTTGATCTATCCTTATTTGTTTTATTTGTTTTGTGTTAGTCTGCAATTTTAGCATTAGGTTAAGGTTGCATCCATCCCATACACGTTCTGCATCTTAAAAAAAAAAAAAAATTCATTCCTAGTTGAATTAGGTTTCCTAGTTTTATCGTATTTTTGCTTCTTAGTTTGTTGGTTGTTCTTCATCATTGTTCTTGTTAATTTTGGTTTTTGTTGATTTTTCTTTGCTGTTTTAGTCTTAAATATTTGCATTCATATATTAAAAAAAAAAAAGAAGTTTGCGGCAACATTTAAAAAAAAGAAAAAAAACTGCACATTTTGTTTATTTGGAGGTCACGGGTTTGGTGTTTGTTTTGGAGTTGGAATTGCAATTTTGGTAATTATTCTTGCTACTGCAGTTGGTTTATGTTCTGTGAGTGAAAAAAAAAAAAAAAAGAGGTAAAGCCGAATAAAAAAAAAGAAAAAAAAAGAAAAAAAAGAAAAATATTTCAGTTTGTTGGAGTTTGATTTGTTTGCTGGAAATTTGTTGGAGCTGCTGGTTTTTTGATTATTTATTCAATATTTGAGTTGCTGGGAAATTATTTTTGCTGCTGGATATTTGGATTTTGGGTGCTTAAATTTTTTGGATTAAAATTAGTTAAAGGACTTGATACAAAACTTGAATTACAAAGAACAACAACCAACAACTTTTCTATAATTTTGTTCTCTTTGATTCTTGTTCGTATTTGAATTTCTTTTTCTGGAATTTTATTCTTGAACTCATAATCTACTACCATCTGGTGCAGTTTTCAAAAATTCCAACGTTTTCCCATTATTTTGTGTTTTCTTGTCTAGAAAGCCGAAAAATTAGGATTTGTTGGATTCTTTCGGTATTGCCTACTTTTTGCTACTGCTTTGTTGATAAGTTTAATTAAAACATACTAGTGATCTAATTGCTGTTTTGTGGGTGTTTTAATTAGAACTTTGAGATAATTCATTGAGTGGAAAAAGGCAAGAGTGTGAGAGCTTAAAAGAGGGTAAAAGCCGAAACTAGTGTGCAAACACGAGTGTCGAGATCTTGTTTGAGTGAAACACGTGAGGGAGTGAATATTGTGAGGATTTATTTTATTTTTGCAGTATTTTACTAACATGGCAGATTCTAGAATAAGAAGAGGGGATCCACCCTTGAGGATCAATGAGGAAGAGTCCGTAGCATTCCATGGCGATGACCGAGCTACCGGGAGTGGAGACCAAGTGGATATGAGAGCTGTCTTGGAATCAATACAGCGGGTTAGTGCTCAAGTTGAGCATGTGAATCAAAGAGTGGGAAGACTAGAAGCCTCACAAGGAAGGTCGAATACAAGAAATAGGCAAGAATTCCATGGAGGACGAGGCCGAGGACGAGGAGATCGCGAGAGGCCGAGAGAGGAATTTGATGAGGAGCCATTTGACGGCGACTTTGAGGAAGGTATGGACGAAACCTTTGCTGTCCAAGATAGAGCTGGCTGTGGGAGATATAGGAGGGAAGAAACAGATGATGATTTGGGAAATATCAAGGTTAATATCCCACCTTTTATGGGTAAAAGTGATCCCGAAGCTTATTTGGAGTGGGAAGAGAAAATGGAGATGATTTTTTACTGCCACAACTATTCGGAAGGTAAGAAGGTGAAGTTGGCAGCAATGGAGTTTGGCCATTATGCACTCCAATGGTGGACAAATGAGCAAAGCACCCAAAGGAGAGTTGGTGATGACTTAATTACAACATGGCGACAAATGAAAGGAGCCATGAGGAAGCGGTTTGTGCCATCCCATTACCATAGGTTGTTGCATCAAAGGCTTCAATCTTTGTCTCAAGGAAGTAGGTCCGTGGAGGATTATTACAAAGAGATGGAGATGTTAATGATGAGGCTGAATATGAATGAGGATAGGGAGGCAACCATGGCAAGATTTCTTGGAGGGTTAAACCGAGACATTGCCAACCAACTTGAATTACAACAATACTTGGAATTGGAGGAGATGTTGCATGTAGCCATTAAGCTTGAGAACCAATTCAAGAGGAGGGGTGTTAGTACACGGTTTGGGGGAGTTTCTAGCAGTGGAAGGACAAGTTCAAGTGGCTGGAAAAACAATTCCACTTATGAAAACAAGTTGAAGCCGAAATTAGGAGAAAAATCTACCAACCGGCCAAGAAGGGAGGCCAAGACCGAATCTGTCCAAGCACTTAGAGGTGAGATAAAATCTGATCCTAAACCTCAAAAATCCAGAGAAATAATTTGTTTTAAGTGCCAAGGAAGAGGACACATAGCCAGCCAATGCCCAAATAGAAGAATCATGGTATTAAAGGGTGATGGTGAGCTGGAATCCGCAAGTGAAGAAAGTGGGGCTGAAACCGAGCAAGAGGAGGATTGCAATGAAGATGAATCCGAACCTGTAGATACATCTAATGCCGAGTTGAGCTTGGTTTCAAGGAGAGTACTTGCTGTCTACAAAGATGAAGAGCAGATACAAAGAGAAAACATCTTCCACACTCGCTGCGAAATACAAGGTAAAATTTGTAGCATGATTATAGATAGTGGGAGTTGTACTAATGTGATAAGTAATCTTGTAGTTGATAAATTAGGCTTGAAAACAATTAAACATCCAGAACCTTATAGATTACAATGGCTTAATGATAGTGGTGAGATGAAAGTAAACAAACAAGCCAAAGTAAAATTTAATATAGGTAGATATGAGGATGTAGTTTTATGTGATATTGTGCCCATGATTGCTGGACATATACTATTAGGTAGACCATGGCAATTTGATAAAGATGCTACTCATTTTGGTCGAGAAAATAGTATTGTTTTCAGGTTTAAAGGAAAGAAGGTCAAACTGGAACCATTATCTCCTAAAGAGGTTTAAAAAGACCAATTACAAATGCAACAAAGGAGAGAAGCCGAAAAGCTCAAGGAAAAAGCAAGTATGGCACCAACGGCTTCACCATCCTTTCAAGAAGGTAAGATTGAGGTTGCTGACCAAGGTAAGGTTCCTAAGGTTCATATTGAGTGGAAAGACCAAGAAAAAGCTGAGAGAGGGGTGAGAAAAGAGAGCAAACCTGAGAGCACAAAAAATCTGGAAATTTCCGCCAATGAGAGCCAAACCGAGGAAAGAAAAAGAAAAGAAAGAAAAGAGAGGAAAAACCAGAATTTTTATTTGAGTTTAGGAGATATTAATAAGGTTATTGAGTGTAAGAAACCTTTTCTGGTCATGCTTTACAAAGAAAATTATTTTAATGATCAAACTAACTTTGAAGAACTTGAATTGCCAAGTTCAATGATTTCTCTTTTGAAGGAATTTGGAGATGTCTTCCCAAGTGAGATTCCAAGTGGATTACCACCTATTCGAGGGATAGAACATCAAATTGACTTTGTTCCAGGGGCTTCCATACCAAATAGACCAGCTTATAGGAGCAATCCCGAAGAAACAAAGGAGCTGCAAAAACAGGTAAGTGATTTGCTTGATAAAGGATACATTCGTGAGAGTTTAAGTCCATGTGCTGTTCCTGTTTTGTTGGTACCTAAAAAGGATGATTCTTGGAGAATGTGTGTTGATTGTAGGGCTATAAATAATATTACCATCAAATATAGACATCCCATTCCTAGATTAGATGATATGCTTGATGAGTTGCATGGTGCTTGCATGTTTACAAAAATTGATCTTAGGAGTGGTTATCACCAAATTGGGATGAAAGAAGGTGATGAATGGAAAACCGCATTCAAAACTAAATATGGACTGTATGAATGGTTAGTTATGCCTTTTGGATTATCCAATGCACCTAGTACTTTCATGAGGCTTATGAATCATGTAATGCGTCCATTTATTGGTAAATTTGTGGTTGTTTATTTTGATGACATTCTAATATATAGCCGAAATTTGGATGACCATGTGGATCAACTTAGGCAAGTTTTGCAAGTTCTTAGAAAGGAAAGATTATTTGCTAACATTAAAAAATGTGAATTTTGCAAAGAAGAGCTTGTGTTTCTAGGTTTTGTAGTAAGTGCTACAGGAATCAAAGTTGACCAAGCTAAGGTGAAAGCAATTCAAGAGTGGCCGGTTCCTACTTCTATCACCCAAGTGAGGAGCTTTCATGGCTTGGCAAGCTTTTACCGAAGATTTGTCAAGGATTTTAGTACCATAGCAGCACCATTGAATGAAGTTGTCAAGAAGAATGTTGGTTTCAAATGGGGGGAAGTACAAGAAAAATCTTTAATTTGTTGAAAGAAAAATTGTGTAATGCACCTTTGTTAGTTTTGCCAAATTTTTCTAAGACTTTTGAAATTGAGTGTGATGCTTCGGGTGTAGGTATTGGAGCTGTTTTAATGCAAGAAGGAAGGCCCATAGCCTACTTTAGTGAAAAATTGAATGGAGCTGCCCTAAACTACCCGACTTATGACAAGGAGATGTATGCTTTAGTGAGGGCTTTGGAGATGTGGCAGCATTATCTTATGCCAAAGGAGTTTGTGATTCATACAGATCATGAGTCTTTGAAGCATATCAAGGGTCAAGGAAAGCTCAACCGAAGGCATGCTAAGTGGATTGAGTTTATTGAAACATTTCCATATGTGATCCGCTACAAAAAAGGTAAGGAAAATGTGGTTGCCGATGCATTATCCCGAAGGTATGTGCTCTTTTCTACCTTAGATGCTAGGTTGCTTGGATTTGAACAATTGAAAGAACTTTATGAGCATGATAGTGACTTTGGAGAAATTTTTAAAACCTGTTTGAAACATGGATTTAATAAATTTTACATATTTGAGGGATATTTATTTAAGGAAAATAAACTTTGTGTGCCTAATTGTAGTATTAGGGAATTATTGGTTCGGGAAGGTCATGGGGGTGGTTTAATGGGTCATTTTGGTATTTTAAAAACGTTATCCTTGCTGGAAGAACATTTTTATTGGCCTAACATGAGGAGAGATGTTGAGAGAATTTGTGAAAGATGTTTGAAGTGCCGAAAAACAAAATCAACATTGAAACCGCATGGATTGTATAAGCCTTTGCCGATTCCTACCTATCCTTGGGTAGATTTGTCTATGGATTTTATTCTTGGGATGCCTAGGTCAAGGACAGGTAAGGATTCAATATTTGTTGTAGTAGATAGGTTTTCTAAGATGTCACATTTTATTGCATGTAACAAAACTGATGATGCATCCAATATTGCTAACTTATTTTTCAAGGAAATTGTGAGATTGCATGGAATGCCAAGAACTATTGTGTCGGATAGGGATGCTAAGTTCTTAAGCTATTTTTGGAAAACATTGTGGGCTAAATTAGGTACTAAGCTTTTATTTTCAACTACTTGTCATCCACAAACTGATGGACAAACCGAAGTAGTAAATAGAACCTTGTCTGCATTGTTGAGAGCATTAATTAGTAGAAATTTAAGGACTTGGGAAGAATGTTTGCCACATGTTGAATTTGCATATAATAGGTCTTTACATTCAGCAACTAAATTTACTCCATCTGAAATTGTTTATGGTTTTAATCCTTTGACTCCATTAGATTTAACACCTTTGCCTTTAAGTGAGCGTGCTAATCTAGATGGAAAACAAAAAGTTGATTTTGTAAAGCAGATTCATGAGAAGACCCGAGCAAACATTGAGAGGAGGACTGATCAATATGCAAGGGTGGCTAATCAAGGCCGAAAATCAATGGTGTTTGAACCTGGAGATTGGGTGTGGCTGCATTTAAGGAAAGAAAGATTCCCCAAACAAAGGAAATCAAAACTCATGCCGAGGGGTGATGGACCTTTTCAAGTCTTGGAGAGGATAAACGACAATGCCTACAAACTTGATCTACCGGGTGAGTATAGTGTTAGTGCCACCTTTAATGTTGCTGATTTATCTCCTTTTGCTGCAGGTGATGACTTCGATTTGAGGACAAATCCTTTTCAAGAGGAGGGGAATGATGCGAATCCACCTGAGACTGCTCGACCGACAACCCGCTGGGGTGCTGACCCAATACAAATGAAGGTGGGACTGATCACTAGGGCCCAAGCCAAGAAGTTCAAGGACAATCTTGCTGTCTTCATACAAGGAATAAGTCATAGTCAAGAGGGGTTGGTCACATCTAAAGAACCAAGGCCTGTTTTACTCATACAAGCAATAGAAGCCAAAACAGGGTCGGGTGACATTTTTGGTGATAATAAGGAGGCCGGGTTGTATGAATTGGAACCCCATCCTTATGGGTTCAATTCATATGGAGGATGAGTCATAAAAACCAGCCAAAGCAGCTTCAAAGCCGACCAACAAGGTGGTTTGCGCACAAGGAGAAGGAAAGGCCGAATTTGCTGTATTCCTTGCTGGCTTTATTGTATTTTACTGTATTAGCCTTTTCTCATACTTCCAAGCAAGGGCAACGTGAGGAACTTCACAATAAGCTTATTTGGCATCCTACAAAGCATATTGAAGCTGATTTGGAGCTCAATTTGGTCAAAGATTGGTCAAAGTCAATTTAGTCAAAAAGCTAGTATTATAGTTTCCTAATTTTATTCTACTTTTTGTTTTAGGAAACTACCATTATTTTTTAGTTTTTATTTATTTATTTTCTGGACAAATAAGTTTAGGAAAGTTATTATTTTATTATTCTCATTGTAAATCAATTAATTCCTAATTCAAAATAAAGGAATTAATTAATCCAAATTAGTTTAGGAAAAGGAAAGTTTCGGCCAAGGTAGACTTCTTCATTGTGTGGTCGGTTTTTCCTAGGGTTTTTAGGGTTTATTTTGTTTCTTTCAAAAGCCTATTTAAAGGCTTATTTTTCAATAATAATACAACTTTGATTTGATTGAGAAAATACTTGTGAGATTAATTATCTCTTTGTTCTTTGAGAACACCTAAAACACCATTGGAGAATTGGTTGTTTTAGCTTGACTTATCAATAGGTTTTCCATCCCCTATTGTGGCGTCTACATTATACCAAGGTTTCTAACCACAGGTTGGTTAGGGGTTGAGGTCATTCCATTAGAACTTGAATTTAATTAAAGATCCGGGCTAATATAATACGGGTTTAGGAGCAGGTCGTCCTAGGTTCGTATCAGGTTCTATTAGAGTCGATTTCATAAAACTAGTCTTAAGTCGAAAAGATCTAATTTTGAATACTAAACCCTAAGGGTTCATAGTATCATTAGGACCTTTTTGGCATCCAATTTTGGTAATTTTAAACCTAAAGAAATTATTTTAGGACATTTGGTACGACTAATGTCCATTTAATTTTTGGAACCAAAAAATATATGTTATAGTTTTCACATGTATTGAACCTGTAGGCGACCCTATAGAGGATAAAAGTGGTCTTTATCTGTATGTGTGGGTGTTAAAAAATTTTTGGGCATACAAGTATAAAAATTATGTCTTGAATATTTTATACATGGTTTGACAATTATTGGCTATTTAATGCGTATATGGCTATCTATCTTTACATGTATGTGTTTCTAAGCATATTTAAATATTTTTAGTTTTAAAGTGCTTAAAAATGGTTATATGAGTTATATATTTTACTGATTCATATTTATGCTATATGCAGATATATATTGTTTGAAATAAAATGAAGGTTATGAACTTTTGAAAACAATTATATGAGATTAGTGGTTTATAATTTCTCATGGTGAAATATTTACATTATGGTTTGATTTATAGATATTAAATTATGGTTTATATAGCATTGTGGAGTTGAAAATATTCTCATGGTAATGTATTTGTTTTGGGAATGGAAATTTTGGTTGTTGAAAATACTAATTATGAATACTGTATTGTGGAGTTTTAACTTGTGTACTATATAGCATCATTGTGTCTGTTCTATTATTATTTGCTCATAGGTTTTAGTCATCCTATATATGGTCACCATGTAATAAAATGATGATCGATTACTGTGGCAATCTCTTGTTACCACTGAATGGCCGGTTTGCCATTAGGATGTCAAAAGGTCATGAGATGGTTTCTTGCCATGATTTATTTCTCTCTCTCTCTCTCTTTACTTTTTGTTAGTACTTTGATACCATGTGCATCGCTTGATAGCATCAGGTATATAATATGGTATATTTTATGTACTTATGATAAATTTGTAATTTTATTATGTTTTCACAATTATTTTATGAATATATTATATTGCTTATGCCCAATATTTAATCTTATGTGTAAAGTTCACTTATGATGTTTAAATTGTTTATTATGAAATGTCCAATTGATAACAATTATCAGAGATACAAGTTGGGATTTGTGAAAGGATTTTAAAGGAGAATATTTTGAAAGAGCAGTAGCGTGAGGCATTGAGAGTGTGATTTTATATAATAAATTATCATTTTCTTATCATAATAAATCACTCATTGAGATATCTTAATCTCACTTTTATTGTTTTTACTTTGGCCATTTAGGTCTAAGTAATTAGCAGATAATCTACTTCACAGATTGCTTATTTAGCTCTACCCCCACAACAATAGTATCGTACTTCCTTTGTTTCCATCTTTATTTGTTTTTGCATATTCATATCACCTTTACAACTTAAATTTCTTATTATTCTTAGAATGCTTTGATATAAATTATACACACAATAAACCATAGTTATGTATGCGTGGTACTGTTGTAACTTGACTGTGTAATGGTTTTTATTTGTGGAACTATTGTAAGAGGATTTACATGGTCTTGCAGATTTATCTATATATAGAGTGTTATTTAATGTGCATATTTTTTTTGGCTATCCATGGTTTTTGATGAGGTCCCGTCAGGCTTTCCCTATCAGTAGTTTAGTGGAATTTTCCTATATAGAACCACCTAGTGATCTTAGAGGGATTCATGGGGTTCTTATAAGCTTGGCATCAGAGCTTAGGATTGTAAGTTCTTTTAGAGTTGTGCATTGTTATGCATCTCATCCTGTATTGTGTTTTCATTAACTATCATTTTCCTTAAATTATTTTGTACATGTTGTTATTCTTTCATATAGAAAACTCTTTCTCAATGCCACGAGGACAAGTTTGTCATGGTTCCTAGTAGGCTTTAGCTAAGAGTATAGATGACCCCCCCTCCCCCCCCTATGAGTAGCATCTTGTTGGGCGTTTAACTCGATCCTCGAAGAGGAATGGATTTATTAGGCCTTTTGTCGAGCAAGCTCAAAGACTTTAAATAGTGGGTTTTAGTGGCTTTGCATACTTTAATATGGCCCTATCTTGGTTATCTAACATGGAAATAGTATTGAATAAGGGTATGCAATGTTCAAACAAGAATAGGGTAACGATAGGTAACTTTGTATTAGAGGGGGATGTTAAAAAGTGATGGTTGATTAAGAAGACCAAGAAACTCACAACTAAGCACATTTTAAGACTGCCTTTGATGCGTAGTAATGTCCTTCAACCAACCATGAGATGAAGAGGCTAGAGTTTGAGATGCTTAGTCAGGGCAGCATGAATGTTACCATGTATGAAAAGTGGTTTAGGGAACTCTCAGAGTTATGCCCCTACACAATTCTTGATGATGTTAGTGATCGATGATAGATGACCAATGTCAAATCCTTTACAATAGAGCCACAACCTTTATTGTTTTAATTCCCACATATGCACAAATCGTTCAAGTAATAAAGAAAGGGATTAAGAGTATTGCTTTCAAGAATTGGTTTGTAAAAGTGTAATTTCTATTTTTAACAAAAAAAAAGGATTTTCACAATTAATTTTGTCTAGGAAATTGAAAGTCAATAACAATTCAAAATAAACTCTAAATAAATTAACAAATAAAATGCAAACTCAAAAACAAACACCACACAAATGTGATGTGAATTATATGAATAAAAGCTTTAGAACCTTGACTTCACTTTTGGACCAAACATATGACTACTTAATTTGGTTATTTATAACTAAGGGATATTTGTATATTTGATTCCTAAACTATGGTACTAGTTGCAATCTAGTCCCCAAACTTTTTTTCTTTTTGGCATTATTATCCCTAAAGTGATTCTAATGTTACACCATTAGGCCAAATGCAAAATTCAGTCAAAAAACTTGATAGAGCAAACATGTATGTTCACATGGACCTCTTTCTTTTTACATCACTTGACTTTCCGCACAGGGACTTGACTCTTTATAAATGGATTTAGGGTGTAGAAAATTAGGGATTTGAGCTTTTTTAGTAGAGCATTAAATCTTTCATCATAAGGTTTTGAAGATTTAAATATTTGAAAAGTAAATTACCAAAAATTTGAAAATTGGTGCTAAATTGATACTGCAGTTAGTTGAAGATGAGAAAATCTAATAAACCTCCATTGGCATATGGTAATTTTCATCTTCAAAACACTGTTTTTGGCCAAATGATTAGTTAACAATAAAGGCAATAGGAAAAATAAAATAATCCTATTACTTTTGTCAACTCAAATTCTTATAAAAATCTATATTCCAAACAAATCAAAATACCACAATTCTAATCCAATAGAGACTTTTCAATCCTAATCCGAAAATAGTAATATTGAAGTTTTACAATTCCTTGAACGGATACATATTGATGAGCTTTAGTTATAAACTACAAGCAATGATAACTAATGACAAAATAATTATAAAATAGAAAATCCACATTTTCTCCTCGTTAAATTATATAACCTCAAATAGAACCCCAAGAACAACAAACCTTGAATTTTGAACACTAATGAAACCTTCTCCCAATTTATTTGTCTGTCAATGATGCTGTTTTCAAGGCTGGCATCTTAAAGTGCCACATCTTTGGCTCCAATGTCGACCACCTCCTTCAATTTTTTCACCAAAATTGAAATACCAATTTTCTTGAATTTCTAAAGTTCTTCTAATGGTGCTAATGAGAAAGGAAAGGGGAAACTAATGAGAATCCGTCCGTGCCCGCATAACCGACTACCCGCTGGGGTGCTGATCCAATACGGATGAAGATTGGACCAATCACTAGAGCTTAAGCTAAGAGATTTAAGGAAAACCTGGCTGAATTTATATAGGGAGTTATCGATTCTCAAAAGGGCTTGTCTATACCCAAAGATACAAAGTCTGTTTTAAGCATCCAAGTGCTGGAGGCTGATATGGACCCGGGTAGCTGTTTTACTGCATTTATGAACTCCGAGTAACAAGGAATGGGTTCAACACTTCTTGAACTCAATTGATATCAATAAGAGGTCATAGGAACAAGTAAAGGTAGAAGCAAAAGCATCCAAGAAGTTCATTTATGCATGGAAAGAATTTTTGGCCGGTTTTGCTGTATTTGTCGTTGGCTTTGCTATATTTTGGTGATTTTCTCTTTGTTCCAATTAAGTGAAACCTATGGGAATCATAATTAATCCTATTTGGTATCCTACATGGCACATTGGATCTAATTTGGGGCCTCTAAAACCTGGAAATTTATCAAAGATAGCTTAGTGGTCAAACTAGTCAACTAGTTTCCTAATTTGAATTTGACTTTTTATTTTAGGAAACTAGCTTTTATTTTGGTTTTATTTAATTAATTTTCTGGACAAATTACTTTAGGAAAGTTAGAATTTTATTATTTTGATTGTAAATTAATTAATTTCTTTCTCAAAATTAAGGAATTAATTAATACAAATTAGATTAGAAAAATGTGTGAAATTAGGCAATTTCCTAATTTGATTCTATGTTGGCTGAAATTTCCTAATCCTTTTAGGGTTTTAGTTTGTTCTTTCAAAGCCTATATAAAGGCTTATTTTAAATGAGAAAATACCTTTAAGAATATTCAGAAAGTATTTTGTGAGATAGAATTCTCTTTGTTCTCTTTTGAACACCTAAAACACCATTAGAGAATGTGTATTTTTGTTTTGACTTATCAATAGGGCATCCATAACTTGTTGTGGTATCTTCATTATACCAAGATTTCTAATCACATGTTGGTTAGGGGTTAAGATTTTCCCATAAGAACTTGAACTTAATTGAGATCTGGGCTAATATAATACGGGTTTAGGCGTGAATCGACCTAGGTTCGTATCATTTGGTATCAGAATCAAATTTTTCTTAAGTTTGATCTATCGTTATTTGCCTTCTTTTTTTTTTGTGTTAATCTGTAATTTTAGCATTAGGTTAAGGTTGTTTCATACTCCAACACGTTCTGCATTTAAAAAAAAAAGAAAAAAAAAAGAGATCTTTCATAGCTAAAATTTGGTTCCTTGTTTTATCGTATTTTTACTTCCTGGTTTCTCGGTTGTTTTTCATCTTTGTTCTTATTAATTTAGTTTATTGTTGATTTTTCTTTGCTTCAAAAAAAAAAAAAAAAAAGAGAGATTTTTGAAAGCATGTTGCATAAAAACCTAAGATTGTGCAATTGTTTTTCTTTTTATTGGAGAATTGGATTTGTTGATTTGTGTTTGCCTTATTCTATTTGTGATTAAAAAAAAAAAAAAAAGAGAAGAAAAAAAGGGGGGGGGGGGGGGGGGGGGTTGCGGCAACAAATATAAATTTACAAAATATGCAAGTTAGAACTTCGTTGGTCAGGGGTTTGTGGAATTTTGTGGTTGGAGTTGCAACTTTCTTGTTGTTGATTTGCTACTGGTTTGATTTTATATTCTGTGAGTAAAAAAAAAAAAAAAAAAAAAAAAAAGATACAAAAAAAAAAGCAGAGTATATATATATAAAAAAAAAAAAAAACTGTACAAAAGGTGGATTTGTGGAATTAAGAGTTTGAAATTTGTTTGCTAGAACATTGTAATATTTGGAGTTGCTGGAATTTTATATTGCGGTTGGAAATTTGAATTTTTGAGTGCTGAAATTATTTAGAATAAAATTGGTAAAGGATTTGACACAAAAACTTAAATTACAAGAACAACAACCAGCAACTATTCTATATTTTTGTTCAATTTGATTCTTGTTCGTGTTTGAATTTCTTTCCCTATATTTTATTCTTGACTTATTGGCTTAGTAATATTCTGGTCAGCTTTTTACTCATTCCAAAATTTGCTTGTTGATTTACCTTGTTTTAGATAGAAAAGCCGAGAACTAGGTTTTATTAATTCACTTGGTATTGCTTGCTTTTCGCTACTGTTTTGTGATAAATTTAATTAGAACATAATTGTGATCTAATTGCTATTTTGTGGGTGTTTTAATTAGAACTTTGAAATAATTCTTTAAGTAGAAAAATGTAAGAGAGTGTGAGCTTAAAAGAAGATAAAAGCCGAAACTAGTGTGCAATCACGAGTGTCGAGATCTTGTTTGAGTGAAACACGTGAGGGAATGAATTTGGTGAGGATTTATTTTATTTTTACAATATTTTTACTAACATGGCAGATTAAAAAATAAAGAGAGTCAATGGTTCATTAAGAATTAATGAAGAGGAATCCATAGGATTCAATGGTGATTCTCGAGCTTCGGGGAGTGGAGGTGAGCACACGGACATGATGGCGGTCATGGAGCAATTACAACGGATGAATGCTCCCTTTGATCACTTAGATCAAAGGATGGACAGGTTAGAAACATCACAAAGTTGGCCAAATCCAAGGTTACATGCACATGGTGGCCGAGGTCGAGGCCGAGGAGGCCATGGTCAACCTAAAGAAGATTTGAGGAAGGTAACTTTGGAGAAGATTTTGAAGAGGGAGTAGATGATAGTTTTTCTTACCAAGGAAGGCCAATTTGTGGAAGACTAGCAAGGATTAAGGATGATGATCTTGAAAATATTAAGGTAAACATTCCACCTTTTATGGGAAAAGTGATCCGAAGGCTTACCTACGGTGGGAAGAGTGAATGGAGATGATTTTCGATTGTTATAACTATTCGGAGAATGAGAAGGTAAAGGTGGCAACAATGGAATTTGGACATTATGCACTCCAATGGTGGACAAATGAGAAAAGTAATTGAAGAAAAGTAGGTGATGAATTGATTACTACTTGGTGACAAATGAAAAGGGCCATGAGGAAGCGATTTGTATCGACTCATTACCATAGGTTGCTGCATCAAAGATTTCAATCATTATTACAAGGTAGTAGGTTTGTGGTGGATTATTACGAGGAGATGGAGATGCTCATGATGAGATTGAGCATGAATGAAGAAAGAGAAGCAACCATGGCACAATTTCTAGGTGGGTTGAATCATGAGATAGCTAATCAATTGGCATTGCAACAACATGTTAAATTGGAAGAGATGTTGCATGTGGCTATCAAACTTGAGAATCAATTCAAGAGGAGGGGCTCAAATACACAGCTTGGTGGAGTATCCAATAGTGGAAGGTCAAATCCAAGTGCTTGGAGAAGCAATCCCACATATGATTACAAGCCAAAATCGAAACTTGGTTAAGAAAGGTCGAATCGGCCAAAAAGGGAAGCCAAGGTCGAATCTGTCCAAGTACCCAGGAATGAAGGTAAATTTGATCATAAACCTTCTAGAACTCATGACATTATATGTTTTAAGTGCCAGGGATGAGGACACATTGCTAGCCAATGCTCGAATAGGAGAACCATGGTGTTGAATGGTAATAGTGAATTAGAATCCGAAAGTGAAGAAAGTGATGTTGAAACAAAACTTGATGGTGAAGAAGTCAAAGATGAAGAACTTAAGGAATTCAAAACACTTAAGGCATCTACGGCTGATTTGAGCTTGGTGAGTAGGAGAGTCTTGACCATGTACCAAGATGAGGAGCAATTTCAAAGAGAGAACATCTTCCACACCTATTATGAAATCCAAGGTAAGATTTGTAGCATGATAATTGATAGTGGAAGTTATGCTAATGTAATTAGTAATATTGTGGTTAATAAATTAGGCTTAGCAACAATTAAACATCCAAAACCATATAGATTACGTTGGCTTAATGATAGTGGTGAGATAAAAGTTAATAAACAAGCCAAAGTAAAATTCAACATTGATAAATATGTGGATGTTGTATTATGTGATGTTGTTCCCATGCATGAGGGTCATATTCTATTGGGTAGACCATGGCAATTTGATAAATATACTATACATTATGGTCGAGAGAATGCTATTGTTTTTAGATTTAAAGGAAAAAAGGTCAACCTAGAACCATTGACTCCCAAGGAGGTATTTAGAAACCAGCTTCAAATACAACAAATGAGGGAGGTCGAAAAGCTCCAAGAAAGAACTAGTGTGGCACCTATGGCTTCAACTCCAATCCATGGGGGTAAGATCGAACGAGACCAAGCAGGTAAGTATTGTAAAACCAAAATTGAGTGGAAAAACAAAGCTAAAGCTAAGAGTGAGAAAAGGGGAGGAAAAGCCGTGAGTGAGGTGAAAGTAATGGAATCCATAAGTGAGAAAGAAAAAGAAACAAAAGGAATGAAAAATAAAAATTTTTATCTTAGCTTTTGTGATGTTAATAAAGTAATTTTGAATAAGATACCATTGCTAGTCATGATTTACAAAGATGCATATTTAAATGAACAAGTTAATCTCGAAGAACTGGAATTGCTAAGTTCTATTTCTTTCCTTTTACAGGAAAATTCCTAATGATTTACCATCTATTCGAAGGATTGAATATCAAATTGATTTTGTGTCGGGATCTGCGATTCCTAATAGACCTATATATAGAAGAAATCCCAAGGAGCTACAAAGGCAGGTAAGTGAGTTGTTAGACAAATGTTACATTAGAGAAAGCATGAGTCCATGTGATGTTCTTGTTTTGTTAGTACCTAAGAAAGATGGTTCATGGTGCATGTGTAGATTGTAGAGCCATAAATAATATAGCCATTAAGTATGGCATCCTATTCCAAGATTAGATGATATGCTTGATGAATTATATGGTGCATGCATGTTCTCTAAAATTGATCATGTAAGGCATCTTAGGTTAGTTTTAGAAGTACTTAGGAAGGAAATATTGATTGCTAATTTTAAACAGTGTGATTTTTGCCAACATGAGCTTGTATTTCTAGGAATTTTTGTGACATTTTTTGACCCAGGAGATTGGGTTTGGTTGCACCTAAGAAAGGAGAGATTTCTAGAACAACAAAAGTCAAAGCTTATGCCTTGAGGGGCTGGACATTTTCAAGTTTTGGAGAGGGTCAATGAAAATGCCTACAGACTTGACCTAAGAGGTAAGTATAATGTGAGTGCTTCATTTAATATTGCTTATTTATTTCCACTTTCTACAGGTGATGATTTTGATTTGAGGGCAAATCCTTTTCAAGAGGAAGGGAATGATGAGAATTCGCCTGTGCCCGCACAACCGACTACCCGCTGGGGTGCTGATCCAATACGGATGAAGACCGGGCCAATCACTAGTGCTCAAGGTAAGAGATTTAATTATAACCTGGCTGCCTTTATATAGGGAGTTATCAATTCATAAAAGAGCTTGTCCATACCCGAAGACACAAAGCCTGTTTTAAGCATCCAAGTGGTGGAGGCCGATATGGACCCAAGTAGCTATTTTAGTGCATTTATGGACTCTGGGCAATAAGGAATGGGTTCAAAACTTCTTGGACTCAATTGATATCACTAATAGGTCATGAAAAAAAGTTAAGCCAGAAGCAAAAGCATCCAAGTAGTCCATTTGTGCATGGAAGGAATTTTTGACCAATTTTACTATATTTGTCGCTAGCTTTGCTGTATTATGGTGATTTGGCATGTTCTCTTTGTTCCAATCAAGGACAATGCATGAGAATCATAATTAATCCTATTTGGAATTTACATGGCTCATTAGATCTGATTTGGGGCCTTTACAAGCTGAAAATTGGTTAAAAATAGCTTAGTGATCAAACTAGTCAACTAGTTTCCTAATTTGAATCTGACTTTTTGTTTTAGGAAACTAGCTTTTATTTTGGTTTTATTTAATTAATTTGCTGGACAAATTGCTTTAGGAAAGTTAGAATTTTATTATTTTGATTGCAAATTAATTAATTCCTTTTTCAAAATTAAAGAATTAATTAATAAAAGTTAGATTAAGAAAGGGTGTGAAATTAGGCAAATTCCTAATTTCAAAGCCTATTTAAAGGATTATTTTCAATGAGAAATCAGCTGACGTAATATTCAGAAAATTAATTATGAGAAAAGAATTCTCTTAGTTCTCTTTAAACACCTAAAACACCATTAGAGAGTGAGTATTTTAGTTTTGCTTTATCAATAAGATATCCATCATCTATTGTGTCGTTTTCATTAAACCAAGGTTTCTAATCACGGGTTGGTTAAAGGTTAAGATTTCCATAAGAACTTGAACTTAATTTTTTGATCCAGGCTAGAGGTTAAGGTTTCCATAAAAACTTAATTTTTCGATCCAGGCTAGAGGTTAAGGTTTCCATAAGAACTTGAACTTAATTTTTCGATCCAAGCTAATATAATATGAGTTTAGGAGCAGATCGTCCTAGGTTCATATCAGGTGGGTTCTTATTAATCCATTAGCTGATGCAAACAAAAAATACTTACTCATACTTAACTAAACTTACCCATACTTAACTAATGAGTGATTAACATACACAATTCTTTCCATCCAAATACGATGTGGAAATGTAAGGCACCACCTAATAATGTGTAAAGCCAACAAATTTCTCCCTTTCTGTCAAAGAAATGACAGAGGAAGTAGGAAGCAAATATAAACAAACAAAGAAAACAAATACAAAAATAAAATAAAAATAAATGAAAAATAAAACAAAAATTGAAAAAAAAAACAAATAAAGCAAGGGAAAAATTAAAAAAAAAAAAAGGTAAGAGGGACCAACATTACAATAGGCTTAATTGAAAAATAATGTGCTAACCTAAAACACTTACATATAATTCCTAAAATAAACCTAAAAATGTCCGCCCAAAAGCAAGTCTAAACTAAAAACTTGCCCAAATCACAAATGAAATAACTTGTTAAGCCCAATAATTTTTAATAGAGAGATAGGCTCGAAATACAAATGAAAATTAGAAACCAGTCCCAGCGAAAACTTATTAAACTTTCAAAACATGGCGTAAAGAAAAATACTTAAAAAAGACACAAATGATAAATCCTAAATTTAGAGTTATATATTGAACCAAAATTCTATTAAACAAGAATGCCCAAATTTTAAAGATCAAAATCCTAGCTCAAGAAAAAAACAATTTTAAAGAGGATCCAAAAGAAATTTAAAAATTAAAAATCCATACCTAACATCAAAGCAAAAATAAACATCACAAATCTCATGGGTAATAGCAAAATATAAAATAGCACAACCAAAACACAATATCAACACAATTTAATAGGCAAAAGTCAATGTAAAACTAATTTAAAAATTCAAGAATCTCACCAAAAAGGAAGAAAATCCAGCATAAATCTCATGGCCATGCTTAAACAACCCAAGTACGTTGTTAGAATAACCTTTTAAAATGAACGAGTTTTTGACATGTGACCCAGGATGCTGTTCAAACAAGACTTATATGCTGCTTGAACAAACTGACACATAACTCAATTCCCATACAAAAAACAACTAAGGGCCTAACAAACAACTCAAGAATCAATAATCTAACATTAAAAATGCTAAAAATCTAAACCCAAGAACCAAGAAAATCAAGAAAATATGAGAACCTCCAAGAAAATTAAACAAAAACTATAAATGCATGAAAAATAAAAATACATCAAAGCATAAATTAACGCATCAAAATGACAAGGACCTTGTAGAGTGTTGAGTGATCAAATAAAGGTTCTAAAAAGCAAGCAGATAATGTTATGAAATTGAAAAGTTAAAACATTAGTCTTTAGAAAAAGAAACTCAATTTTCGACCCAAATTACTTAGCAAAGAGAATTAAAATGTTAAAAATATTCTAAAAATTCAAGTTTGTCTAGAGAAGGTCTTTTAGAAAATTGAACTTCTTAAAATTGATTCAACTAAAACTAAGTGAAATAATAAGAATATGCACGAAGTATATGACCAATGCATATACAAATGTAACAAAAATCTCAAGGATATAATTTATCATAGATAGAAAATAAATGATTTAGAATCAAAATAATTTTAGAAAATATCCATCCTTGAACAAAAATTAGGACAAAAAGGTATTTTATCTCAAGTACACTTCCCATCTTTCATATTATTTTTTTGAATTGTTGATGTTCCTTTTTCTATTTTTTATTGAAAAAAAAAATGAATTCTTTTTTTCTTTTTCTTCTTTTTAACATTATTTTCACATATCTCAAAAATTCATTTCAGCATTGGAAATACATTGTCTAACTCATATTTGAGATATATTATTCATGACGAGCTACATTGTGATGGAATTTGGTGTAGGTTTATGTTGTTGTACCCTAGAGCACAATCATTCAAGGTGTTAGTCAAGAATGATTGTTATTGGTTCTTGGTTTTTGATTTTGTTTTTTTTTTTTTGGGTTTGTTAAGGTTTTGTTTCTGGTTTTAATGGAGGTTTAGGGTTCTTGAGAAGGTTGTTAGCTTTTGGGAAGAAGAAGAAACCAAAAATGTAGTAGTTGAGAGAGAGAGAGAGCCAAAAATGTTGTTTTTCAAAATCTGTTTTTGAATATTTTCTTTCTCAACATTTTTCATTACAATTTTCATACTTTTAAATGCATCAAAAAGACAATAAGGCATGCTTCCATATTGAGCAATAAATACAAAAGCATTAAAAGTAACCAACCAAGCCAAACTACCTCAACTAACTCTAATCAATGTGCTGGGCATGCAAGAAACCTTCGTTAATTGGTAGTTCAGCTTGTCTAAGGCATTTGAATTTGAAAACCAGCTCCATTTGACTTGAAAATTGGAGAGAAGCCTTTTCGAATTTTAAAATGTGTTCTAGCCAAAAACCAGATAAAACAAAGTCCATTTACCCATTCAAAAGTAATCAAACCCGAGGCAGTTTTGCCCAGTTTTCTGGGCAACAAAACTGCACAATGGTCAGGTTGTTTTGGGCTTAACTCAGCCTTCCCAGCTCCAAATTGGGCCATTCTTTTTTCTTCTACTTCCTCTGCATATATTGTTTATCATATCCAAAATTTGGGTCCAAATCCCAAACCTACTTCAAACGGCATCCAAGGAAGTGGACTTATGTTGCTGGAAATACAATTCCAGCAACTAGACAAAAAAGGCCTTAAGCTAGATAATGAGCTTAGGGCATTACAAAAAGGATATTGTTCTTAAACATTACAAGATAAAATAAAATGCATAAACATAAATAATGTTTGGTCTTTTGTCAGGATCCGTCCAGAATTCCTCCCCGGAACCCTAGACAAGCCCTGATCCCAAGGAAACCCTACCGGACCCTCCAATGGAAAATCCGGCAGAGCCTCCCCTAAGGGATAGACTTACCACAAATTACCTGCACTGAAAACACACTTCTATAGTCATCCCCTTATTCCTCCCGCAAACTACAAATTGTTCCACAAATTTCAGCACTTCTCAACAATGACAACAGTCCAGTGCATAAATAAAACATAAATGTCCCAATAGTATACAGAGCTTTAAGAAGTGCTAATCAACAGAAATACAACAAGGCTGAAAGAAACAATACACTGAAATAAAAGAGTACAGAAGTACTTCTCGAAACACAACAACAGCGGAAAACTTGGTTCGTTCCAAAAGAACGTCTACCACCACTTGCACGTAAGGGAACGAAACTTAAAAACGTGAGATGCTAATCATCTCAATGAGTGACCCTAACTACTGAACACTTTTAATGATAATAAAATAATAATAATAATAACAATTAAGGAAATTGAATAAATACCAACAATTAATAAATAAATAATAATAACTGTTGGATATAATAATTTTCCTCAAAACTCTCACCAATTACTCCGTTTGAAATGTTCCCTTTTTAAAACAATTTCACAAAACCCGATGTACATACCTCCCGAAAACCAAAGGGTTAAACCATTTGATAACCAATACATAAATAAATACATACCCCAATATATAATTAAAATGTAATAAATTATAGTAAATAATTTTGAACACCTTTGGGGTTTAAAACATTATTTGCAAATTACACCTGACGCACCACACCATATACCGGTGATGCCCTTCGATACCCAGCGTCCCGAGCACCGACTGGCGGGGGGGTTAAAAAGAGAAACTTGCAAACGGCACTTCGGCGTCCCGACAGTACCGCTGCTGAAACCATCACCCGGCCAAGGAGAGGGGCGGCTGTGGCCAATAACAAACTTGCCTGCCCACAGTCCAATGGCAACTCACGGGTGAAATAATAACCGCGCACTAAACCACATAATACCTACGCGCTACCACGTGTCCATACACCAGAACACCAATACTGTATGAGTGCGTCTAAAAATAAACATTAATAACCAACCGTACCGTTTTCCAAAATTACCGTGGGAAATACATTAAATTCTCACACTTACCATCCCACATATTTTTATTTAATAAACTGGTACGAAACATTGATAACCAACAAACCATAACTTCCTTGAAATACGAGATGCAACCATAAAAATACTGCGGGCATAATATATAAAATTTAAACAAATATTTTCGTAAAATATGTAACCCAATTATGCCCGAAAAATATTACTTAAAACCACGTACAATAAATACCGAAACATACTATGCTCATGCATAATAAATAAATTAAACCATAATAAACCATAATTAAATCACACCACATGAGCATAATTTGAATATCAATTTAAATACCAATTAAACATAATTAATTGCCCAAAATAAGTTTTGAAGGTGGGTCACTCACCTTGAGTGCGTAAATCAACTAAGATCCTCCTCAGGATCAACTCCACCACTCGTACGCGCACCTAAACAACCACAGTGTACCAACCAAAAATATTAATATTTTATTCGGGTAATTCCCAAATGGGTACCCGGGGAGCGAACACCAAACGATATCTAAAGGTTACGAGTTATATACCGAATCGAAGCTCGAGTGATGAGGATCACTGATTCGGTCTTACTTTCTGGTGATCGGACCCGACGGGGTCGGAATCTCGCCGGAAAGCTTTTCGGGTGTCAGCTCCGTAATTCTCCCAAACCGTCGCGAATTGGTGGAAACGGATGCCGGATTTAGGTTCAGGAGGTCGAACACAGTGGACTGGAGCCGGCCGGAAAACTGGGTACTCGCCGAAACTGGCGGCGGTGCGTACGGTGGCCGTTGGCTGTGATTTTTTGTAGATTTGTAGATCGTGGGGAGATCAATCCAACAGGACCGGCGGTGAGGCAAACGGAGGCCGGACGGCGGAGAAATCATGGTTTGAAGATTTCAGGCCCCGTCGGTGGTCCGATGGCCGTGAAACTTGGTGGGTCGGCCGGACTTGAGGAGGTGGTGCTGGCTAGCTGGCGCGTGTGGCTGGAAAATGGCCGGAAATGGGTCAATCGGGGGTGGCCGGCGGTGGAGGGAAAAAGTTGCTGCCGATCTTCGAACGTCCGATCCGGGCGCGTCCGGAAATGGGAAGGGGAACCTTGCTGGCCGGCGCATGTACAGTAATTCGGCCGGAAAATTTGAAAAATTCCGGCGTCGGTCGGACTCTCTCTCTCTCTTTCTCTCTCTTCCCCGAGAATTTTGTCAAATAAATGCCGCTGTGTGACACTATTCATGCCACGTGGATCAATCAGAAGCTGACACGTGGCATTTCACTGTTCATCGACTCAAAAACATTAAAATATTACGGTATCCGGTAAACTTCACGCGTCCATAACTTTTTAACCGGATGTCTGTTTTAAGCGTGCTGCTAGTCTGTGAACTTGTATCGACGAGCACTTCACAACCATGCACGAGTCAAAGCTCATTTCCCCATAAATAAAAAGTCAACTCCGGCACCCCTTGGACAGTTTGGACTTCAACTTGTTTTGCCCATAACTTTCAAACCATAGCTTTGTTTTCGACGTGCTACTAGTCTACGAACTCGGGGCATCGTGCACTTCGCCATGGTACCCTAGTCAACTCGAAATTCCAACTGGAACAAAAAGTCAACTTTTGACCCGCTCGGTCAACGGTCAACCTCGGTCAACGTGCACGGATTCCGGTGCGATTTGGGATGGGGTGTTACATCTTTAATGTTGCAAAACAAAGAGTGCAAGTGTAACCGAACTATCTTGCACATTGTGGCAAGATCACCACATTTCAACACTCCTCTTTGGTGTTCTTGCTTGAAATATTTAGAAGCTTCCTCAAGGTCTCAAATCTTGCTTTTGGAAGTGGCTTGGTGAAGAAATATGCAAGGTTATCTTTGGTCTTGATATTCCAAGCTTACTTCTCCATTTTCTTCAAACTCCCTTAAAGAGTGATACTTCACCGGTATGTGTTTTGTCCTTCCACGTTGAACGGGGTTCTTGGCTATTGATATGCCTGAAGTGTTGTCACATTTGATGATGGTTGAACCCTCTTGAGGAAAACCAAGGTCCTCCAATAATTTCCTAAGCTAAATGCATTGATTTGCACATGAAGAGCAAGCAATGTACTCGGCTTCGGCGGTGCTTTGAGCGGTTGTTGCTTGCTTCTTTGCATTCCATGAGAATGGTCCACTACCAAGTGAGGAAAGATACCCCGAAATGCTCTTCATATCATCCAAGCATCCAGCCCAATCACTATCCGAGTAAGCCATTAATCTCATCACATCTTTCCTATCATGCCAAACTCCAAAGTCTTGTGTTCCTTTTAAGTATCTAAGAATTCTTTTGGCACCTACAAAATGGTTTTGGGATGGTGCTTGCATATATCTAGATACAACACATGTGGCATGCATAATATCCGATCTTGATGAACATACATAGAGCAAACTTCCTATCATGCTTCTATATAGGGTCGGGTTTACCTTTTGTGTGCCATCCTCCTTCTTGTATTTGTCTCCTTGGCTCATTGGTGTTGACATTGGCTTGCATTCATCAAGGTTGAACTTTTTCAAAAGATCTTTGATGTATTTCTCTTGAGATATGAAAATACCCCTAGAGCATTACATCACTTCCACTCCAAGGAAGTAATTCATTTCACCAAGGCTTGACATGTCAAACTCCTTTTCAAGTTCATTTTTCAAAACTTCCACATTCTTTTCATTTTCACTCGTGACCAACAAATCATCCACATCGAGTGAGATGACAATCATGCCTTTTTCATTCCTTATGTATAGTGTTGGCTCATTTGGACTCCTCCTAAAGCCTTGATAGGTCAAGTAACCATCAATCTTGCCATACCAAGCCCTAGGTGCTTGCTTTAACCCGTAAAGTGCCTTGTGTAGATGGTAGACTTTGTCCCCATGTCCTTGAACAATGAAGCCCTCGGTTTTCTTGACATAAACCGCCTCTTGAAGCACACCATTCAAGAAAGCCGACTTTACATCAAGGTGGTACACCTTCGATGACATTGAGGCCGAGATGGATAGGATGAGCCTTATGGTCTCCATTCTTGCAACCGGTGCAAACGTCTCTCCATAATCTACACCCGCTTGTTGTGCATAGCCTTTTGCCACAAGCCTTGCCTTGTGCTTGTATATTGTTCCATTCGGGTTGAACTTGGTCCTAAAGATCCACTTTACACCAATTGGTTTCTTGTTTTTAGGTTTAGAAACCAAAGACCAAGTTTCATTCTTTTCTATCATATCCATTTCGGTTTGCATGGCCTCCATCCACTCTTTCTTTTGCATAGCTTCTTGAGCATTGGTAGGATCACTCAAGGCAACATTGTAACTTTCATATATTTCGGACAATGGCCTTTCTCCTCTAACACCATCTCCAATCTCCAATTCGGCTCCAATGGTCTCAAGTGCATCCTCCTCATCATCTTCATTTTCTTCATTGTAATTGTCATTGGTTTCTTCTTCGTCATCATCCAACCGAGCATTATCTTCATGGACAAGAAGCTCCTCCTTTGTCCAATCCCAAACAGCATCTTCATCAATCCTCACATCCCCTGTTACCACAAGTTTCTTGGTTTCCAAGTTGAAAACCCTAAAACCTTTGGTAACCTCACTAAAGCCGACCAAGATGCCCACATTTGCCCTTTTGTCAAGCTTGTCTCTCATGTGTGGATGAACATGAAGAAAACAAACACTTCCAAAGATTTTTATGTTGTCCAAAGATGGTTTTTCTCCATACCATATCTCATAGGGTGTCTTGGACTCATTGGCTTTGGTGTATGCTCGGTTTTGGATGTAGCTAGCCGTGTATATGGCTTCGGCCCAAAACTTCTTTGGCATGTTCTTCTCATGTATCATGCACCTTGCCATCTCCATCAAGGTCCTATTTTTCCTCTCACAAACACCATTTTGTTGTGGTGTGTATGGTGTTGTGAATTGATGCACCATTCCATTTTCTTTGTAAAAATCCTCCATAGCCAAGCTTGTATATTCTCCACCATTGTCGGTTCTCAAGCACTTCATCTTTGCATTGCTTTGGGTTTCCACCATCTTCTTGAATTCCATGAACTTCTCAAGCACTTGTGACTTGGTTGTTAGAAAATATACCCAACTCATCCTTGAGTAGTCATCAATGAAGGTTAGGAAGTACTTACATCCTCCAATTGATGACAAACTCATCGGTCCACACACATCCGAATGGACTAGCTCAAGCTTCTCCTTGCTCTCCATGAACCGGCTTTAGGGAATGGAAGCCGTGTGGATTTCCCTAGTTGGCATACATCACATAGGTTTTTCATCTCCTCAATCTTTGGCATGTCCTTCACAATGGCATTGGTGTTTTTCATGGCACCATAGCTAGAATGCCCAAGCCTTTTATGCCAAAGTTGAGAAATGGACTCCACTTTGGTTTTTAAGGCTTGTTCATTCTTAACTAGGTCCAATCTATAGCTTTTGTCCTTCAATGGTACCTTAAACAGCTCATTACCACAAGCATCATATATGATACATCTATCTTTTGCAAAATTTAAAGCAAAGCCTCTTTCTACCAATTGTGCTACACTAAGCAAGTTTTCACACAAACTAGGAACATATAGAACATCTTTTATAATTTTGGTACCTTCCTTGGTGTTCAAGCACACATCTCCTTTGCCTTATACTTTCATGAACCGGCCATCACCAATCTTCATTTTGGTTTTGTAGTTTCGGTCAAGCTCCATAAAGCCATCCTTTTGGAAACTCATGTGGTGTGAGCAACCACTGTCCACAAGCCAACCGAGACCACTACTTGTGGCTTTAAGGCATGTGGCCACAAATAGGTTCTCGGCTTCTTCATTAACCACATTGGCTTCTTGTCTCCTATGCTTGCATACTTTGGTAATGTGGCGTTTTTCTCCACATCTTTCACAAGATGCATCCGGCCTCCAAAAACACTTGGATGGTGGATGTCCAAGCTTTTTGCAATGAGGGCAAGGTGGATCCCCTCCTCAGTTTTGATGGCTTTGTTGTTGTTGTTGTTGATTCCATCCACTTTTGTTGTTGTTTGTGTTGTTGTTGGTTGTAAAACCGGTTTAGTTGGTGTTGTTACTCTTCCTTCCTTTATTCTTCTTTTTGTTGCCGTGGCCACAATAGAATGCACTCTCTATGGTCTCCTCCTTTCTAATGGCTCTCCTTTGTTCGATTGCTTGAAGAGCATTGATGAGCTCACTCAAGGTTATTTCACTAAGATTTCTAGATTCTTCAAGGGAGGAAATCTTAGCTTCAAACCTTTTGGGTAAGCCCACCAATACTTTCTCTACTACCCTTTAATCGGTCAATTGCTCACCAAGGACCCGAATTTGATTTACCACTTTGAGCATCCTTTCCGTGGAATCCTTGACAAGCTCATTCTCCTTCATCTTCAAGGTCTCAAACTCTCTTCTTAGGTTTAAAACTTACATTTGCCGAGTTCTAGTATTTCCATGGAACTCTTCTTGAAGCTTTATCCAAACCTCTCTAGCACTTGTGCATGACATTATCCTTGTAAAAATGGAATCACTCATGGAGGAATGCAAGGCAGTGAGGGCCTTGAACGCCTTGGCAACTTCGGCCTCATGTGCATTTCTTTGTGCTTGGGTTGCATTAGCTCTCAACTCTTCCACTACATAACCTTCTTCTATGACTTCCCATAAACCAAAGGCTTGAAGGTAGGCTTTCATTTTTATACTCCAAATGGAATAGTTTTGGTCTTCAAAGTTAGGTGGTGTTGGGGTTGCAAAGGATTGTGAGGCCATTTGAAAAAATGATTTTTGAAAAGTTTTGAAAAATGGACACAAGAACAAGCTCTCGGGTGGTGGTGTTTTGGTGAGTTTCAACTAGTCTTTTTGGGAGGTTTTGGTTTAGGTTGGAAGGCTTTAGGTGGGGGATCCTCTCACAAATAAAATGGTCTACGTTGAAAGCTCACAAGGTCCTAAGAAATTACACTATGCTCTGATACCATGATGGAATTTGGTGTAGGTTTATGTTGTTGTACCCTAGAGCACAATCATTCAAGGTGTTAGTCAAGAATGATTGTTGTTGGTTCTTGGTTCTTGATTTTTTTTTTTTTGGGTTTGTTAAGGTTTTGTTTCTGGTTTTAATGGAGGTTTAGGGTTCTTGAGAAGGTTGTTAGCTTTTGGGAAGAAGAAGAAACCAAAAATGTAGTAGTTGAGAGAGAGAGAGAGCCAAAAATGTTGTTTTTCAAAATCTGTTTTTGAATATTTTCTTTCTCAACGTTTTTCATTCTAATTTTCATACTTTTAAATATATCAAAAAGACAATAAGTCATGCTGCCATATTGAGCAATAAATACAAAAGCATTAAAAGTAACCAACCAAGCCAAACTACCTCAACTAACTCTAATCAATGTGCTGGGCATGCAAGAAACCTTCTTTAATGGATAGTTCAGCTTGTCTAAGGCATTTGAATTTGAAAACCAGCTCCATTTGACTCGGAAATTGGAGGGAAGCCTTTTTGAATATTAAAATGTGTTCTAGACAAAAACCAGATAAAACAAAGTCCATTTACCCATTCAAAAGTAATCAAACCCGAGGCAGTTTTGCCCAGTTTTCTGGGCAACAAAACTGCACAGGGGTCAGATTGTTTTGGGCTTAACTCAGCCTTCCCAGCTCCAAATTGGGCCATTCTTTTTCATGATGCTTCCTATGCATATCTGGTTTATCATATCCAAAATTCAGGTCCAAATCCCAAACCTACTTCAAACAGCATCCAAGGAAGTGGACTTATGTTGCTGGAAATACAATTCCAGCAACTAGACAAAAAAGGCGTTAAGCTAGATAATGAGCTTAGGGCATTACAAAAAGGATATTGTTCTTAAACATTACAAGATAAAATAAAATGCATAAACATAAATAATGTTTGGTCTTTGATGTTGCAAAACAAAGAGTGCAAGTGTAACCGAACTACCTTGCACATTGTGGCAAGATCACCACATTTCAACACGTTGTTAACCATAAGTGTACATTTTCATGATGCTATGGTAATGATATGATAAATGTACATAAGTGCAAAAAATTATTTCAAAAATGTTTAAAAGATTTCATGAATAATGAATATGACTAAGTTTAATTTCTTGTAAAACCTAGACCTTGATATACAAGAATAAAGATACACCAATACTTAATCTCAATGCATTATAAATCATCTATAGCATGTAACTCTCAATAAACAAGAATTTTCCAACAATTAACTATACATGAAAAAGAAGCAATCAATGAAGCAATGAAAATAGGTGAAAAAAGTTTTAGAACTTTATTTACTCCTTTTATTCTCCATTCATTCTTTATGGCCTTCACTTCCCCTTCCTTAATGCTCATATTCTTATTATTTTTGTTCATTCTCTTTTTTTGTTGCTTCCATTAGAAAATTAGAAAATTAATTGACTATCTTTCTAACTAAGCTGTTGATGCGAATCCGCCCGAACCCTCACAGCCGACAACCCACTAGGTGCTGACTTGATACGGATGAAGATTAGGATGATCACTAGGGCTTAAGCTAAGAGATTTAAGGATAAGCTTGGTGCCTTTATCCAAGGAGTAATTCATTCTCAAGAGGGATTGTCCATACCCGAAGATCCAAGACCTGTTTTGAGCATATAAGTGGTGGAAGCTGATACAGATCGGGGTAGTGGTTTTGGTGCATTTATGTAGTTCGGGCAGCATGAAATGGTTCCAATGATTCATGGATTCAATACATACATATAAGAGATCATGGGAATCAAGTCAAGATACCTTCAAAGGCAACCAAAAAGGGGCTGTGCACAGGGAATGGAAATTTGGCCGATTTTGCTATTTTTCTTGGTGGCTTTATTGTATTTTGTTGAGTTGGCTTTTTCTCTTTCCTCCAAGCAAGGGCAACGTGTGGGCTTCCATGATAATCCTATTTTACATCCTACAAAGCATATGGAAGCTGATTTGGAGCTTAAATTGGTCAAAGATTTGTCAGAGTTAACTTAGTCAAAAAGATAGTATTTTATTTTCCTAATTTGATTTCTACTTTTTGTTTTAGGAAATTACATTTACTTTTGGTTTGTATTTATTTATTTGCTGGACAAATAATTTTAGGAAATTTATTATTTTTATTGTAAATTAATTAATTTCTAATTCAAACTAAATGAATTAATTAATCAAAATTAGATTAGGAAAGAGTGAGAAAATTCGGTCACTTTAGGAAACAACAAGGCATGGCTGGTTTTTGCTTTAGTTTTTAGGATTTTATTTTGTTTTCTTCTAGCCTATTTAATGGCTTATTTTTTAGGAAGAACACATTTAATAATATTCAGAATTTATTTTATGAGATTGAATTTCTCTTCGTTGTTTTGAACACCTAAAACACCATTAGTGAGTGAGTGTTTTAGTTTTACTTATCAATAGGATATCCATCACCTATTATGGCATCTACATTATACCAAGGTTTCTAATCATAGATTGGTTAGGGGTTGAGGTCAATCCATTAGAACTTGAACTTAATCGTGATCCGGGTTAATATAATACGGGTTTAGGAGCAGATCGTCATATGTTTGTATCATTTAATATCAGAGCCAAGATTTTGTTCAGGTTTGATCTATCTTATTTGTTTTATTTGTTTTTGTGTTAATCTGTAGTTTTAGCATTAGGTTAAGGTTTCATTCATCCCATACACGTTCTACATCTTAGAAAAAAAAAAAAAAAAAAAAAAAAACTCATTCCTAGTTAAATTAGGTTTTCCTAATTTTTGCCATATTTTTGCTTCCTAGTTTGTTGGTTGTTTTTCATCATTGTTCTTGTTAATTTTGGTTTTTGTTGATTGTTCTTTGCTGTTTTAATCTTAAATATTTGCATTCATATATTCCCAAAAAAAAAAAAAAAGAGAGAGAAAAGAAGTGTGTTTTCAGCAACATATATAAAAAAAATAAATAAATAAATAAATAAAATAAAAAAAAACTGCACAATTGTATTTTTTTTTTGGAAGTCATGGATTTGGTGATTATTTGGTGTTAGAATTGCAATTTTGGTGTTGATCCTTGCTACTAAAGTTGCCTTATGTTCTGTGAGTTAAAAAAATAAAAATAAAAATAAAAAAAAGAAGAAGAAAAAGAAGCTGAACATAAAAAATAAAAAAAAAATCGGTTTGTTGAATTTGGTGTTGAAATTTGTTGCTGGAAATTTCTTGGAGCTACTGATTTGATGATTATTTATTCAATATTTGGAGTTTCTAGAGAATTATTTTTGTTGTTGTATATTTGAATTTTGGGTGCTTAAATTATTTGGATTAAAATGAGTTAAAGGATTTGATACAAAACTAGGATTACAAGAACAACAAGCAACACTATTGTTTAATTTTGTTCGAATTGATTTTTGTTCATGTTTGAAATTATTTTTCTAAATTTTTATTACTGAATCCTTAATTTCTTACCATCTGGTCCAGTTCTTATTGATTCTGAAAATTTTCCTTGTTAATTTGCATCATTTTTCCTAGAGAAGTAGACAACTAGGTTTTGCCGATTCAATCGGTATTGGTTGCTTTTGCTACTGTTTTGTTGATAAGCTTCAATTAAAACATACTTTTGATCTAATTTCTATTTTTTGGGTATTTTAATTAGAACTTTGAGACAATTCTTTAAGTGGAAAAGGGCAAGAGTGTGTGAGCTTCAAAAAGGGTAAAGGCCGAAACTAGTGTAAAAATATGAGCGTCGAGACCTTGATTCAATAAAACATGTGAGGGAGTGATTTTTGGTGAGAATTTATTTTATTTTATATTATTTATACTAACATGGAAGATTCAAGGTTGAGGAGAGGAGATCCACTACTAAGAATTAATGAAGAAGAATCCATAGGATTCCATGGTGATTCTTGAGCTACGGGAAATGGCGAGCAAACAGACATAAAGGATGTCTTGAAACCATTACAGCTGATGAATGCTCAATTTGACCACATAAATCAAAGGATGGACAGAATAGAAACATCTCATGGTGGACCGCATTGGAGGCAAGAGTTCCATAGAGGTTGAGGTCGAGGTCGAGAGGAGTTTGAAGAGGGAAATTTTGGACATGATTTCGAGGAAGGAACGGATGATATGTTTGCTGTCCAAGAGAGGCTAGGCCATGGGAGGCATAGGAGAGAGGAGGCAGATGATGATCTTGGCAACATCAAGGTAAACATACCATCTTTCATTGGGAAAAGTGATCCGGAGGCTTACTTGGAATGGGAGGAGTGAATGGAGATGATTTTTTATTGTCACAACTATTCAAAGGCCAAAAAGTTAAATTGACAGCAATGGAGTTTGGACATTATGCACTTCAATGGTGGACTAATGAGCAAAACATCCAAAGGAGAGTAGGTGATGAATTGGTTACTACATGGCGACAAATTAAAGGAGCCATGAGGAAGCGATTTGTACCATCACACTATTATAGGTTGCTGCATCAAAAACTTCAATCTTTATCTGAAGGAAATATGTTGGAGGATTATTACAAGGAGATGGAGATGCTTATGATGAGGTTAAGCATGAATAAAGATAGAGAAGCAACCATGGCAAGGTTTTTTGGTGGTTTGAATCATGAAATAGCCAATCAACTAAAATTGCAACAATATGTGGAATCAGAGGAGATGTTGCATGTGGCTATTAAATTAGAGCATCAATTCAAGAGAAGAGGTGTAGAATTTTGGTTTGGGGGTGTCTCCAACAATGAAAGATCAAATCCAAGTGCTTCGAGAAGCAATCCCACCTATGAAGCAAGACAAAAACTGAAGCTAGGTGAAGAGAGCTCCAATCGACCAAGGAAGGATGTAAAAGCCGAATCTGTCCAGGTACCAAATAATGAGGTAAAATATGATCCTAAACCTTCAAGGTGTAGATAAATTGTTTGTTTTAAGTGCCACGGATGAGGACACATCGTAGAATTTAGAGCATCAATTCAAGAGAAGAGGTGTAGAATTTTGGTTTGAGGGTGTTTCCAACAATGGAAGATTAAATCAAAGTGCTTGGAGAAGCAATCCCACCTTTGAAGCAAGACAAAAAATGAAGCTAGGTGAAGAGAGCTCCAATCGGCCAAAGAAGGATGTAAAAGCTGAATCTGTCCAGGCACCAAAGAATGAGGTAAAATCTGATCCTAAACCTTCAAGATCTAGAGAAATTGTTTGTTTTAAGTGCCAGAGATGAGGAGACATTGTAGCCAATGCCCGACTAGAAGAATCATGGTGTTAAAGAGTAATGGTGAGCTAGAGTCAGAAAATGAGGAAAATGGAGATGAAACCGAGCAAGGAGAGGAAGATTTTAAGGATGAAGCCGAAACCTTGCATGCATCCAATGCCGAATTAAATTTAGATTCTAGGAGAGTACTGGCTGTTTACAAGGATGAGGATCAAGTTCAAAGAGAAAATATCTTCCACACCCGATGTGAGCTCCAAGGTAAGATTTGTAGTATGATTATTGATAGTGGAAGTTGTACAAATGTATTTAGTAACATTGTGGTTGATAAATTAGGCTTAACAACTATTAAACATCCAGAACCTTATAGATTACAATGGCTTAATGATAGTAGTGAGATAAAAGTGAATAAACAAGCCAAGGTAAAATTTAGCATAGATAAATATGTGGATGTTATTTTGTGTGATGTTGTGTCTATGCATGCCGGACATATTCTATTAGGTAAACCATGGCAATTTGATAAAGATGCTACTCATTATGGTTGAGAAAATTGTATTTTTCTTAGATTTAAAGGTAAGAAGGTCAAGCTGGAGCCATTGACTTGCAAGGAAGTATATAGAAACCAATTACAAATGCAACAAAGGAGAGAGGCTGAAAAACTCAAGGAGAAAGATAGTATGGCACCTACAGCTTCACCATCCATCCAAGAAGGTAAGTCCAAGCTTGCTGTCCAAGGTAAGCATTCTAAAATACAAATTGAGCAGAAAAACCATGAGTAAGCCAAAAGTGGAGTGAGAAAAAAAGAGAAAGCCGAGAGACAAAGTGAGAAACCCTGTAGTTGAGAGGAAGAATGTGTGGTGGCCGAGCGAGAGAAAGGAAAAGAAAGAAAAGAAAGGAAAAATCAAAATTTTTATTTGAGTTTTGGGGATGTTAATAAAGCCATCTTGAATAAGAAACCATTGTTGGTTGTGATTTATAAAGATAATTATTTGAATGATCAAACTAATCCCGAAGAACTTGAATTGCCAAGTTCTATTTATTCTTTTTTGCAGGATTTTGTTGATGTTTTTCCGGATGAAATTCCAAATGGATTACCAGCTCTTAGAATGATTGAAGATCAAATTGACTTTGTTCCAGGGGTTTCCATACTAAATAGACCTGCATATAGAAGTAATCCCAAAGAAACAAAGGAGTTACAAAGGTAGGTAAGTGAGTTACTTGATAAAGGTTACATTAGTGAGAGTATGAGTCCATGTGCTATTCCTATTTTATTAGTGCCTAAAAAAGATGGTTCTTGGAGAATGTGTGTTGATTGTAGGGTTATAAATAATATCACCATTAAATATAGACATCCCATTCCTAGATTAGATGACATGCTTGATAAATTACATAGTGCTTGCATGTTTTCTAAAATCAATCTTAGGAGTGGATACCAGCAAATTAGAATTAAAGAAGGTGATGAATGGAAGACCGCATTTAATACTAAATATGGACTATATGAATGGTTAGTCATGCCATTTGGATTAACTAATGCACCTAGTACTTTCATAAGGCTTATGAATCATGTTATGCATCCATTTATTGGTAAATTTGTGGTTTTGTATTTTGATGATAATTTAGTGTATAGCCGAAACTTAGATGAACATATAGAACATCTTAGGCAAGTTTTAAATATTCTCAGGAAAGAAAGGTTGTTTGCTAACATGGAAAAGTAGGATTTTTGTAAAAATGAGTTGGTTTTCCTGGGATTTGTAGTAAGTGCTGCAGGTATAAAAATTGATCAATATAAAAATTAATCAATCTAAAGTTCAAGCCATCAAAGATTGGCCGACACCATCATCTATTACATAAGTGAGGAGTTTTAATGGTTTGGCTAGCTTCTATCAAAGATTTGTCAAGGAATTTAGCACCATCGTAGCGCCTTTGAATGAAGTTGTAAAGAAGAATGTTGGCTTTAAATTGGGGGACGTACAAGAAAAATCTTTTAATTTGTTGGAAGAAAATTATGTAATGCACCTTTACTAGTTTTGCCAAATTTTTCTACTACTTTTGAAATTGAGTGTGATGCTTCGGGAGTAGGTATTGGAGCTATTTTTATGCAAGAAGGAAAACCCATAGCCTACTTTAGTGAGAAATTAAATGGAGTTGCACTAAACTAACAGACATATGACAAGGAGATGTATGCTTTGGTGAGGGCTTTGGAAATGTGGTAGCACTATCTCATGCCAAAAGAATTTGTGATTCACACGGACCATGAATCTTTGAAGAACATTAAAGGTCAAGGAAAGCTCAACTGAAGGAATGCCAAGTGGATTGAATTCATTGAGACCTTTCCATATGTGATCCGCTACAAAAAGGTGAGGAAAATATGGTTGCAGATGAATTATCCAGAAGGTATGTACTTTTTTCTACCTTAGATACTAGATTGCTTGGTTTTGAACAATTAAAGGAACATTATGAGTATGATAGTGACTTTGGAGAAATATTTAGAACCTGTTCACAATATGGATTTAATAAATTTTACATATTTGAGGAGTATTTGTTTAGGAAAAACAAACTTTGTGTGCCTAATTGTAGCATTAGGGAGTTATTAGATTAGGAAGGTCATAAGGATGGTTTAATAGGTCATTTTGGTGTTTTTAAAACTTTATCCTTACTGCAAGAATATTTTTATTGGCTTAACATGAAGAGAGATGTTGAAAGAATATGTGAAAGATGCTTGAAATGCCGAAACACCAAGTCCACATTGAAACTGCACGAGGTGTACCACCCATTACTGATTCCTTCCTATCCTTGGGTAGATTTGTCTATGGATTTTATTCTTGGTTTGCCTAGGTGAAGGATGGGTAAGGATTCAATATTTATTGTTGTGGATAGAATTTCTAAGATGGTACATTTTATTGCATGTAATAAACTGATGATGCATCTAATGTTGCTAATTTATTTTTCAAAGAAATTGTGAGATTGCATGGAATGCCTAGAATAATTGTTTCGGATAGGGATGCTAAGTTTTTAAGTTATTTTTGTAAAAATATGTGGGCTAAGTTAGGAACTAAACTTTGTTTTCAACTACTTGTCATCCAAAAACTTATGGACAAACTGAAGTAATAAACAGGACTTTTTCTACATTGTTACTGGTTTTAATTAGTAGAAACTTAAGAACATAGGAAATATTTGCCACATGTTGAATTTTCTTATAATAGGTCTTTGCATTCAGCAACTAAATATACACCATTTGAGATTGTTTATGGTTTTAATCCTTTGACTCCATTAGATTTAACACCTTTGCCTTTAAGTGAACGTGCTGATCTAGATGGAAAGCAAAAAGCTGATTTTGTAAAACAGATTCATGAAAAGACTAAGGCAAATATTGAGAGGAGGACCAAGCAATATGCAAGGAATGCTAATCAAGGCCCAAAAAAAGTTGTCTTTGAACGTAGAGATTGGGTTTGCTTGCATCTAACAAAGGAGAGATTTCCCAAGCAAAGGAAGTCCAAGCTTATGCAGCGTGGTGATGGACTTCTTCAAGTTTTGGAGCGGATAAACAACAATTCTTACAAACTTGATTTTCTGGGTGAGTAGAATGTTAGTGCTACATTTAATGTTGCTGATTTTTCTCCTTTTGCTGCAGGTGATGATTTTGATTTGAGGGCAAATCCTTTTCAAGAGGAGGGGAATGATGCAAATCCGCTCAAACTCGCACAACCAACAACCCGCTACGGTACTAACCCGATATGGATGAAGACCAGGCCGATCACTACGGTTCAAGCTAAGAGATTTAAGGATAAACTTGATGCCTTTATCCAAGAAGTAATTCATTCTCAAGAGAACTTGTCTATACCAGAAGATCAAGACTTGTTTTGAGCATACAAGTGGTGGAAGTCGATATGGATCCAGATAGCAGTTTTGGTGCATTTATGGAGTCTAGGTAGCATGAAATGGTTTCAATGCTTCATTGATTCAATACATATGTCTAAGATTTCATGGAATCAAGTCAAGGCAGCTACAAAGGCAACCAAAAAGGGGCTGTTTGCATGGAATGGAAATTTGGTCAATTTTACTGTTTTTCTGGCTGTCTTTACTGTATTTTGCTGAGTTGCCTTTTCTTGTTCCTCCAAGCAAGGGCAACGTGTGGGCTTCCATGATAATCCTATTTGGCATCCTGAAAAACATATGGAAGCTGATTTGGAGCTTAAATTGGTCAAAGATTGGTCAAAGCCAACTTAGTCAAAAATATAGTATTTTAGTTTCTTAATTTGATTTCTACTTTTTGTTTTAGGAAATTACCTTTACTTTTGGTTTTTATTTATTTATTTTCTGGAAAAATAATTTTAGGAAAGTTATTATTTTATTGTAAATTAATTAATTTCTAATTCAAAATAAAGGAATTAATTAATCAAAATTAGATTAGGAAAGGAGAGAGAAAATTCAGTCACTTTAGGAAACAACAAGGCATGGCTAGTTTTTGCTTTAGTTTTTAGGGTTTTATTTTGTTTTCTGCTAGCCTATTTAATGGCTTATTTTTGAGGAAGAACAAATAATCAATAATATTAAAAATTTATTTTCTCTTTGTTCTTTTGAACACTTAAAACACCATTAGTGAGTGAGTGTTTTAGTTTGAATTTTCAATAGGATATCCATCACCCATTGTGGCGTTTACATTATACCAAGGTCTCTAATCGTAGGTTGATTAGGGGTTGAGGTCAATCCATTAGAACTTGAACTTAATCGTGATTTGGGCTAATATAATACGGGTTTAGTAACAGGTCGTCCTAGGTTTGTATCAGCTGTCTTTGACCAATCTTTGACCAATTTAAGCTTCAAATCAGCTTCCATATGCCATGCAGGATGCCAAATAATATTATTATTGAGTTCCACACATTGCCCTTGATTGGAACAAAGACAAAATGTCAACTCAGCAAAATATAGTAAAGTCATCAGATAATACAGCAAAACTAGCCATGTTTTCCCTTCATGCCCACAAGCCCATTTTAGATGCTTTTGATTCTAACTTGACTTGATTCCATGACCTCTTAGTGGTATTCAATGAATCCATGAAGTGTTGGATCCATTCCTTACTGCCTGGAGTGCACATTTGCACTAAAACAGCTATCCGGGTCTGTATCGGCCTCCACCACTTAGATGCTTAAAACAGGCTTTATATCTTCAGGTATTGACAAGACCTTTTGAGAATTAATTACTCCCAATATAATGGCAGCCAGGTTGTCTTTAAATCTCTTGGCTTGAGCTCTGGTGATTGGTCTGGTCTTCATCTGTATCGGGTCAGCACCTCAACGGGTAGTCGGTTGTGCAGGTTTAGTAGGTTCTCATCAAGATGCTTTACAACTTAGTGTTTTGACTCATGAAAATTTGTCAACATATAAAAATGAACTCAAAATCCTTCTTATTGCCCTGGTTGAAATCTCCTATGTCAAGACCCGTCCAAAATTCCTCACCGGAACCCTAGACAAGCCCTGATCCCAGGGAAACCCTACCGAACCCTCCAATGGAAAATCCAGCAGAACCTCACCTAAGGGTTGGACTTACTACAAATTTCCTGCACTAAAAACACACTTCTATATTCATCCCCTTATTCCTCCCACAATACTACAAATTGATTCCATAATTTTACAGCACTTCACAGGAATAACAATAATCTAGTGCATACAACAAGGATGAAAGAAATATTACAATTGAAATAAACGAATACAAAGGTACTTCTCGAACTACGATAGCGGCGGAGATTTGGTTCGCTATGGAAGAACGTTTACCACCCCTTGCACCTAAGAGACTGGAATTTAAAAATGTGAGATACTAATCATATCAGTGAGTGGCCCTATCTACTGAACACTTTTTAATATTAATTATATAACAAATAAGGGAATATAATTTAATACCGACAATTAAATAGATAAATAAATAATAAACAATTGAAAGTAATAATTTCTCTCAAAACCCTCACTATTCACTCCGTTGGAAATATTCCCTTTTTAAAACATTTTTTCAAAACCCATTATTCGTATTTCCCAAAAACCAAGGGATCAAATAATTTAATAAATAATAAATAAATACTCCAAATATAAATAAAATGTAATAAAATATAAATAATAATTTTTGAACACTTTGGGGTTTGAAATTTCCATCCAAAAATCTATACTTGACGCACCACACCATATACTAGTGATGCCTTTCGATACCCAGCGTCCCGAGCACCGAATAGCGGGGGGTTAAAGAGAGAAACTTGCAAACGGCACTTCGGCGTCCCGACAGTACCGCTGCTGAAACCGTCATCCCGGCCAAGAAGGGGGGCGGTTGTGGCCAATATCAAACTTGCTTGCCCACGATCCAATGGCAACTCACGGGAGACATAATAACTTGCACGCTAACCACATATACACCGAAACACCAATACCGTATGAGTGCGTCTAAAATAATTATCAAATTAATTATAACCGTACCGATTTTCCAAAATCACCGTGGGAAATATACCAGTTTTCAAATTTACCATCCCACATATTTTCCTTTAACATACCCGGTACGAAACCATCGATAACAATATAAAAATATTTTTTCTCGTAACACGAGGTCCAACAAATAATATTCCACAGGCATAATTATAAAATTAAACCACCAATTCAAACAAATAATTTTCATAAAATATTTAAACCACTTATGCCCAAAAATAATATTAAAATCACATACGATTTATTACTAAAAATACCTTGCTCATGCGTAATAAATAAAATTAAATCACAATATTTCCATAAAATATTTCCACAATTATAATTAAATTTCACCACATGAACAAAATTCCAAATATTAATTAAATACCAATTAAATATAATTAATTGCCCAAAATATTTTTAAAGGTGGGTCACTCACCTTAAGCACGTATATCAGCTAAGATCCTCCACAGAATCAACTCCACTACCCCCACATGCACCTAAAACATCCACAATACACCAACCAAATATATTAATATTTTAATCGGGTAACTCTTAAATGGGTACCCGGGGAGCGAACACAAACGACAACCAAATTTGACGAGTAATATACCGAATCGAAGCTTGAGTGACTAGAATCACGGATCCGGTCTTACTTCCCGGAGATTGGACCCGAGGTGGTCGGAATTTCGCTGGAAAGCTTTTGGGATTCAACTCCTCGATTCTCCCAAACCGTCGCGAATGGAGGAAAAGGACGCTGGATTTGGATTCAGGAGGTCGGAATTAGTGGAGAGGGACCGGTGGTGCAACTGGGTAGTCGCCGGAACGGTGATTTCCGACGACGCTTCCGGTGGCCGATGGCTGAGATTTTTGGGGGTTTTGTAGATCAAGGGGAGAGGGTTCCAACGGGACCAGCGGTGAGGCAAACGGAGGCTGGACGGAGAAGAGATCGGGGTTTGAAGGTTTTCGGTGCCTCGTCGGAAAATACTCCGATCCCGGCGCGTCGGAGGTCCAGTGGTCGTGAAATTTGGTGGGCTGGCTGGAAATGAGGAGGTGGTGAAGGGTGACTGGCGCGTGTCGCCTGAAAATGGTCGGAAATGGGTCAAACGGCGGTGGCCGGTGGTGGAGGGGAAAAATCGCTGTCGAGCTTTCTCCATCTCGATCTAGGCGCGTCCGGCGATCGGTGGTCGTGAAATTTTGAGGGTTGGCCGGGAATGGAGAGGCTCTCCCATTTGGCCAGCGCGTGTAGCAAGAATCGGCCGAAAAATTTGACAACTCCGGCGACCGGTCGTTTCTCTCTCTCCCTCTCTCTCTCCTCTCTCTCTTTCTCTCTCCTCCCCGTCGTTTTTGCCAAATAAAAGCCACCGTGGGTGACACTATTCACCCATGTTGACCAATCAGGTGTCGACACATGGTGTTACTATGCACTTAAGCCAGATATAATAAAATATTACGGTATCCGGCGAACTTCACACGTCCATAACTTTTTAACCAGATGTCCAATTTAAGCATGCCGCTAGTCTATGAACTCGTATCGACGAGTACTTTACAACCATACAAAATTCAAAACAAAATTATACAACGATAAAAAGTCAACTCCCGGCACCTTTTGGACAGTTTGTACCTCGAATTTTTTTGCCCATAACTTTCAAACCGTAGCTCCGTTTTCGACGTGTTACTAGTCTACGAACTCAGGGCATCATGCACTTCGCCACGGTTCCATGGTCAACTAGAAATTTCAACTGGAACAAAAAGTCAACTTTTGACCCACTCGATCAATGATCAACCTCGGTCAACGTGCACGAATTCCGATGTGGTTTGGGTTGGGGTGTTACATCCTATGAACGCTGCAGTAAATTGTGTGTGTATGTGTGTGGAGGCTCAAATTTGTGGCTGTTTATATAGTGAATTGTTGCCTTGATTCCCAAGTGGATTAGGATTAGCGTTAGTGTCCAATTCCAATCCAATTAGCTTTTTAAAACTAAAAATCAAGAGATAAAATAGGTGCTAACCAAACTCTCTAGGGAATTTATAAATTTATTTCAGCTTTTAAATAATAATTCGTTGCAATATAAATCCTTCAGTTTGATGCCCAATCTAGCCACACATAAGCCCTAAAATTTAGGAGTTTTGTTTGCACTTAAAAGTTGACTCCTACTTCAAGTGCTAGATTCTGCCTGGACAACTAATTAAAACCAGCCATTGGACTTCCATGTAGGCATTAATATGGCATTCCATTTGGGCATCTAATGTGGCAAAAATTTCCTCTAAAATATCCATGTGGACCACAACCTATATAATTGCCAAATAAATTCCATGTAAGCAACATATCTTCATTCTTCTTTATTCCCAACAGCCTGTTTTTAAGCCACCATTTGAACACCCAATATGCTTATTTTGCCTGATTCTACTTGGAAAAGTTAGCTTTATATATTAACTTTCCAAAAATATAATGAATATTTTGAGCATCTTTGGAATTAGAAAAGCACTTGAAACTCGAATTTCCTACCGGACTGCAAATTTGCCAACCTGTGTAATTTTTTATGGCTTCAAAATTAAATTGGTATTAATTGACTTGCCTAAATGCAATGAAATTTTACAGAGATGATCCTCCAATGTGCTAATATAATTCTCCTACTGTAATCACCTCCAAATTCCATTTATATATCGAAATATGCTCAAAATTGTACATACTATGCAGAATTCAGCATTTTCCTTGATTTATTTTTCTTTTACCAAAATTGGGAAAAACACAAATCTAAGTGGTTTTCCATATAAAAATAAGCACAAACCAACAAATATTAAGTTTAAAAAATGGCATAAAAACATAGTATTTTAGGCATGTCATTTACACCTAGAGTATTTTAGGCATATCATTTACACCAACTTTCACCTACATTCTAGAAATCTTCCAACAGTGTTAACAATCTACTATTATGCGTTGAAGTCCTTGCCTTGCAAAGTGGAACTTTGTTGCTGTTGATTCAAATGGTTCGCTTCTGATATATGTTGCATAAGAATTACCGCGGACAAGTTTACATGAAGTTATCATGTATGTTAACTAGTGATGATATCCAAAATGAAAGAAGAGTCCTTTCGAGCCAAAACGTCAGACTGTTAGGAAGCAAATTCCCTTAAAAACTTGGGTATGTCGCGTCAGAAGTTCGAAGGAATTGCTTTCTCCCAGCGCCCAAACCCACCTTCTTCTTCTTCTTCTTCTTCTTTGAGGGTACGTTGAATCAGAAGTTTGAATGGAATTGCTTCCTTCCAGCCCTCTTCCTTTCTTAAAATGTAAGTTTCCCTTTTTTAGTAGTTTTGTTATTTATGGGGACCTCAATACTTAGTGATATTATAATATATTCTTTTCTGTCTAGTAGTGGCATTATAGATTTTGCTGTTTGAGAATCGTGGCATTTTAGTATTGATCCTATTAATTGTTCCCATAAAAAATGTGAATGAAAGTGGCTGTCAATTCTTTGCTTTAATCTTTATTCTTTTTTTTCCTTTCTCTTTTATTATAATTTTTTTATTTTTTATTTTTTTGGTATTCGTATATCTATCTAAAGCTCGAAGCTCAGGTTATGCAGTTCAGTCATAGTTTGTATACGCATAAGCCTGCTTAAATCTCTATATAAATACTCTATACTTTCCACCAAAAGAAACATATCAAGACAACCAAAGAGTTCCATTTGAAGCACAAGAAGTTGTTTTTGTTGAAAATTAAGAAAAATTAAGGTGCAATAGTGATGAAGTTCTGCAGTCATATTGATGGGTTGAAACCTGTTGTGTTGATGGTTGTCGTTGAAGCTATATATGCAGGAAATCATGTTCTCTATAAGCTGGCTGTGTATGATGGAATTAGCATCAAGATTATGATTGCATATAGATTTATATTTGCCTCTGTCTTGATGATTCCTCTTGCTTTCTTTATGGAACGGTAATTTTCTTCCTATAATTTCTCTAGTATAATAATATCATTGTTTTGTTTCTCCTTTCGAGGGAAAAAAATAAAATAAAACAAAACAAAAATTTATCTTTATTTTATGTCTTTCTTAAAAAGTAAAGAATAAATAAAACAATGATTCATGTGTTTGTCTTTGATTTTTTCATCATATATACTTTCTTTAAAGGATGTTCTTTCTAATTATTTTCTTTCACTGAATGATTTACCATGGCTATTTTCGTTGCACCTTAATTCCCCTAAAAGTTTGACAAGAATTGCTTTAATTGGGTTGCATTTGGTAAGGGGAGTAGATCGTACATATTGGATAAATTTAGTTTTTCATATGATTGGTATGCTTTTGAATTTAAGGATTGCTATTCCATAAAAATATATATGCTTCCACTCACAAGAATAATAAATTTTTTTTTTTAAACCTTAAAGCATTTGCAATGATTCTATCCATTGAAGCTATTATGGCAATAAATTTGGACCGAATTAATGCTTGGATGGTATAATATCCATGCATAGATAATGTCTATTTATAATTCTTCTTCATTGGATTTTTCTTTAGAATTTTAAATAGAATAAATTGGCATATTGGGAGAAAGATAAGAGGAGGGAGGATAGAGAAGAAACTATGAATTGATGAGGCAAGAGGAGAGAGAAAGAGATTAAATTTATGGCTCACACTATTTATCAGACCTTCCATAAGCAAAGGGTATGTTCGACACTTCTAATTTTTTTAATGTCGCTTTAGCTTATCACAGATATTGCACAAAACTATTAAAAATGATTTTTTTTTTTTTTAAATTGTGTTAGAATGATGTGGGAAATTTTTTTTTTAGATAAATAGGCCCAATAGACATATCATTAGAGATGCTCTTAAAATTCCTTTTCATATATTTTAATCTCGATAAACATTAAACTATCTTTATCGTATTTTGATAAGTTGAAATTTAGATTGATTATCATATATTAATAATATAAAAATTTAGCTTTTAATTAATTTTTTACCAAATTTAAACATTTTTGGAAAAAAAAAATTTATAAAGGCAAACCTTTATTCTAATTCCATAATTTTACAAAATATGTGTATAGGAATGGTTATTGTTTTTTCTATCTTTTTTATTCTCATAAATAACTATTCTTATTTTATTAGAAATAATTATTTTATGAACTAAACAGGCCTTTAAATTTAGATTTATTGTATTTTGATACCTATGATTTTTAAAGTTTTACGATTTAGATTCTCAACTTTTAAAAGTTAGAATTTAAACCATCAGCTTACAAATTGTTGCTAATTGGACCAAGTTTGATGTTTTGACCAATGTAATTTCACACCTGTCTCATAAACAAGTCACTTGATTAGTATTGAATTGCATTAAATTTCAAACTAAATCATTCAAAAATGTAAAATTTTAAAATTAAATAGTACTAAAATATTTTTAGTTCGATGCATTTTATTACCCCCCCTTTTTTTTTTTTTTTTCAGTTTAACTTTGATATCGCATATATTATTACATGGGATGGCCATTTTAAAAACTTTGTTAGTCAAAAGTCAAGCATAGTTTTAATTGCAACAAATTATAAATCGAGCACCTAATTGGAACTTTTGAAAATTAGAAGCCTAAATCACAAAACTGCTAAAACTAAGGATGTTAAAATGAAGCGTTCCCCTTAAGTTTAGTATGAATTTGGTCTTTTTGGGGCATAATGGTCTTGCCGTACCATGAGGAGGGAGCAAATATTACGTTTGGGGCGCAATGGTCTTGGCGTATCATGCTGCGTTGAAGCTATTAAGAATACCTGCTGGTGCATAGGGTGGAGAAGGATGAAATAGTGCTCTAGCAACAACCAATGTTACTTTTGGTTACATTTTGTGTGGTACAAATAATACTGGTTCTCTCGCCAGTTTCCTATTTCCATTAAATCATATAGGATTAGAGATAGAATCCAGCTTAAAAAGCAGTTTTTATTTTCACTTATTTATTTCTTTATTGACATTTTAAATGAGGCAGAACTGTATCAATAATGGCCATGGATGGGGATAGGGAATAAAATAATAGACAAAGATGGGGATAGAAAAAACGGAACAGAAAATCTTGACCGATAGAAATCAAAGGATCGCAAACTGTGTACATAGTTTTGAAGCATGGTTTTTCTAGTCAATGCTATAACTCAACACATCGGAGGAGACAAATTTCACCAAATCAAGTTTTGAATTAATTATTGACCTGTGGACACCATTCTTTTAGTTGAATGGAAGTTAGGCAATTTGTTTATGATAGATTGTTAAAGGAGATGAGCAATATAATGTGTACATAAATTGGCAAACTTTGTTCAAGTATATGAATCCATATATTATACATACAGCTTTAATCCGTTTAATCCATATTATTGCAGGAAAACCAGACCAAAAATGACATGGATGATCAGCTTTCAAGTATTTCTTTGTGGGATATTTGGGTAAGAAAAAAGTTGAAACAAATCTAGATGTTAATGATCAGTTGGTATTTCTTTATTTATTTATTTTCAAAATTTTTATCAAAGCAGCAAAATAAATACTTTTTGTTTGGGTTTTCGTGGCCTGAAATAAGACTCTATTATATAAATTGTCACAGCGGATCATTAGGCCAAACTTTATATGCTGAAAGCTTGTCTTTAACATCGGCGACATTTGTGTCTGCTGTGTCCAACCTCATTCCAGTCATGGTATTTATGTTGGCATTAATTTTTGGGTAATATCTTTTGTCTCTTGACTATACTCTATAGTTTACCACGTAACATCATTTTTTACGAAGTATTATATTTCGAAACTTTAACTTTTTTGGGTTTTCATTGATGTATACATAATAATTCGTTTAAAATTGAATCTTTTAGAGAAAGAATGTAATTATGGAGTTAAAAAAAGAAAAAAAAAAGTCTTTTATTGTCAAATTATAGCCACTTTTTTTTTTTTTCTTCCCCCCCCCCCTTGAAAGGTTGGAGAAGTTGAAGATTGGAACAATGGCAGGCAAAGCTAAGTTGATGGGATTCATGGTAAGCATAAGTGGAGGTATGATTTTCATACTCTACAAAGGCTTGAAAATCAACATTTGGTCAACTGGAATCAACTTATTGTTAAAATATGAAGCTTTAGGACACCAAGTGAAGGGTAATCAAGGTTTAGGCTCCTTCTTGGCCATTGCTAGCTGTTTATCTTTGACAATTTGGTACTTGATTCAGGTAAAAGTATTCAAATAAATTTGTAAAAATAATAAGACTATGTGTTTATTAATCTCTAGTACTGACTTCATTTCGATTCGTGTATTATATTGTATTAGGCTAAGGTCTGCAAGGCATATCCTCCTTACTCTGCCACTGCTTTGATGTGTACTTTTGCATCGATTCAAGCTACTGTCTTTGTCTTATGTGCTGAGAGAGATTGGTCTAGGTGGAAACTTAATTGGAACATCCAACTTATCACTATTCTTTACGCGGTAATTCATTTTCATGCCTATTATAAATACAATAATATGGTTTTGTTAAATCCTATAATATATTATGGTGTAATTAGTAAGGTGATTAGAAATAAGTTGTAGAATACCAATTTAGGGGTAATCCAAATGACTGAAGGAGTTTCACACTGGCCATAAACTATGTCCTTGCTGGAATATTGGTCCATAGATAGACTTACAACCCAAAGGTTAATTTAGCTAACAGTTCGAGGAAAGCCTAATTAGTTAAAGGGAGTCACAAAAGGTTCCTCACCGTTACTAGGTCAGAATAGTCTATACCTCAAATGTATTATGTATTGGTGGGTTTACTTAAATGTCATATAGGTCCCATGTGATGGCGCACATGGTAGACTGTAGATACCCAATCCAAGGCGTGGTAGGACAATCAGCGGATTACATATATGACTTTTATTTTTGCATCAGCAAGCACTTGATCCTTGAATTTGTGGTAAGGACAAAATCTTCTTATATGTGAAAAGTTAAAAGCAAAAGATACTGCCTTTTTTTGAAAAGAAAAAAAAAAAGTCATTAATTTTGTCATTTTCATGTGTAAATCGTTCGGGGGTGTTAATTATTGTAATATTTTATATAGGGTATAATTAGTGAATTGAATGGAATGATGCCCGATGTGCATGATTGTGACTTTATATTCATGAAATGTTTATATAATTAGTATTTTCAAAGTTCAACCATGAGTAATTCAAGAATTGGCTTGGAAAACATAAGAGAGGAAAATATAAATCAAAACAAACTAAATCATCATTATTACGAACAAGTTTTTTCATTTCACTGAATCTAAAATTAATAAATAATACATTTTTCAGGGAATTTTACAATCAGGATTTTGTTTTGCGGCAATTGCTTGGTGTTCTGAGGTGAAGGGTGCATTCTTTGTATCTGCTTTTTATCCTTTGATGCTTGTTTTTGTTGCTATAGTAGGAACTCTCTTTCTGGATGAGCATTTATACTTGGGAAGGTATTTCTTATAACTCTCTCCACTTTTTTTCATTCTTGCAATGCCATAATATTATATATATATATATATACATATATGCGCATGTATATATATTTATATATTGTTAGTCTTCAATCATATCCACTTAATAGTATTTCTACTAAAAAAATGATCAAATCAACCCTTTAGATTTAGCAAATCCTCATCGATAGATGTAATTGGAAACCTTATAGCAAATCCTCATCGATAGATGTAATTGGAAACCTTAGTATATAGTATATCAATTCAACCTCATAAAAAAAGCTTATTATATATATGCATACATGTTATACTATCAGTCCATTAATTTTATGTATGCAATTTTATTATGATAGGTGGTGTCATCAAATTAATCATGATGGGCATATATAGCTTGTCTGATTATCAATAAAATTATATGCAAATTCATAGCACAATTTTATATATATATATACATTTAGAATCACACCTTTCGTTTTTTATTTTTATTTTTTTAATTGTTTTTGTTTTATTATTATTATTATTTTTGCATTATTATATGATATATTGTTATAATTAATTGTGGCGGGTACATTTCATGGAACAGTTTGATAGGATCAATACTAATCGTGGTAGGTTTATACGCTGTGTTGTGGGGAAAAAGTGAGGAGATAAAGCAAATGTCAGCAAGGTCAAAGCAACTCCAAACAACTGAAGAAATGTCTGTAAATTCTAGCAATTGTGATAAAGAACCTCAATCAATAGTGTGATTTTTTCCATGTATTAATTTGGTTAAATAAAAATCACGTTTTAAGTAAAATTTCTTTATTTTATTAGTATCCTAATAATTTTTGTCAGTGGGGAGTGCATTATTGTGATGATAAACAGTGAAAATTTTCAATGGATTTGTTCAAGCGGTGAACAAAAGGTGTTGATTTGAAGGGAAAATATTATAAGGATATGGTGGCAGACATGGACTAATTCTCAAGTGCTCGAAATTATAAGGTCAATGTGGATGGGAAAAGGCCACTTTATAGTATTTTATTTAAATATATAGTAGGTAATTGTCAAATAACATTAATAATTTTATTGTAACTTTTTCATACATATATAATATATAATTTTATTTTGTTGGGGTAAGAAAGTTATGACCAAGAGCAAGCTAGCTTGAAGTGTTAGCAACAAGCAAGCTTTTGGTGATGCTCTTGGGAATGGTTGTGTGTGAGTTGTGTTTTTAGGTTTTGGTTATGGTGTTTTCTGGTTTTTAGGGTTCCTAGAGTGTTCTAAGGTGTTGAAGAAGAGATGAGAAGAAGAGGAACACGTTGGCTTTTGAAAATAAGGCTTGGATGTGTAGCCATTTCATTCATTTTACTATATAAGATTGAAATTACAACTAGTTCACACATGCCAAGCATGTGAGCTTACAAAATGAGTAAAGTATTTGAAATTTAAAAACGTAAAATGGTCAACACCTAACTTTTCATACACAAAAGAGTCAAAAAACAGCTGCAACATGTCTATTCCAAATATAGTAAAAAGTGGCACATGGTTTTGAACTAAGTTCCTATTGTTTAACTAGTTTGGGTAAACAACCAAACTAGCTTCACCTACTTAGTTCCCCTTTGTATCTGCTTATGAAACTTGGTTTGAAGCATCCTTGGTCATCAATAAATATTGTTCCAAGAGTTAGGAAAGTTCTGGAACCGGATCATGGGCCAAACAACTCCAAAGCTAACCCATACTCTGCATACTGGGCCCATCAGATACAGCAATCTGTTTGGAATAGAAAATGGACTTTCCCATGTCATTTGGACCTGAAATTTGAACCATAGTCTTCTATATATGTCTGTAGACATCCCTCAAAAGTTCAGCCCAAAACTCCATTTGCAACCTGAGATATAAGATAAATAGTGGAACTATGTTGCTGGAAATTATGAATCCAGCACCATAGGCATTTCAAGCATAACATTCCTACTCTTTTGTGCATAATTTTGCCTATACTTTTTGATGTGATTCCGCCCGAGGCCGCTCAACCGATAACCCGCTGGGGTGCTGACTTGACACGGATGAAGACTAGGCCAATCAAAAAAGCTCAAATTAAGAGATTTAAGGGCAAAATGGGAGTATTTATACAGAGGTTAATCAATCTCAACAGAGCTTGTTCATACTTGAAGATACAAAGCCTATTCGAAGCATCCAAGTGGTGGAAGCCGATACGGACCCGGGTGACGGTTTTGATACATTTTTGGAGTCCGGGAAGCATGAAATGGTTCCAATGCTTTATGGGTTCAATACATATGCCTAAAAGGTCATGGAATCAAGTTAAAGCAGCCTCAAATGCAATCAAAAAGGGCTTGTACGGACAGCCTCAACAATTTGGCCGAATTTGCTGTATTGCTTGCTGGCTTTACTGTATTTTACTGTTTTAGCCTTTTCTTATTTTTCCAAGCATGGGCAACGTGTGGGACATCATATTCAGCTTATTTGGCATCCTACAAAGCATCTAGAAGCTGATTTGAAGCTCAAAGAGGTCAAAGATTGATCAAAGTCAACTTGATCAAAAAAAGCTAGTATTTTAGTTTCCTAATTTTATTCTACTTTTTGTTTTAGGAAACTACCATTATTTTTAGTTTCTATTTATTTATTTTCTGGAGAAATAAGATTAGGAAAGTTATTATTTTATTATTTTCATTGTAAATTAATTAATTCCTAATTCAAAATAAAGGAATTAATTAATCCAAATTAGATTAGGAGAAGGAAAGTTTCGGCCAAGGTAGACTTCTTCATTGTGTGGCCGGTTTTGCCTAGGGTTTTAAGGGTTTATTTTGTTTCTTTCAAAGCCTATTTAAAGGCTTATTTTTCATTAATGATATAACTTGACAACTTTGATTTGATTGAGAAAATACTTGTGAGATTAATTATCTCTTTGTTCTCTGAGAACACCTAAAACACCATTAGAGAATTGGTTGTTTTAGCTTGACTTATCAATAGGTTTTCCATCCCCTATTGTGGCGTCTACATTATACCAAGGTTTCTAACCACAGGTTGGTTAGGGGTTGAGGTCCATTCCATTAGAACTTGAACTTAATTAAAGATCCGGGCTAATATAATACGGGTTTAGGAGCAGGTCATCATAGGTTCGTATCATTTGGTATCAGAGCTAAATTTTGTTTAGGTTTGATCTATCTTTATTTGCTTTATTTGTTTTTGTGTTATTCTGCAATTTTAGCATTAGGTTAAGGTTGCATCCATCCTATACACGTTCAGCATCTTAAAAAAAAAAAAAAAAAATTCATTCCTAGTTGAGTTAGGATTTCCTAGTTTTATCGTATTTTTGTTTCCTAGTTTGTTGGTTGTCTTTTATCATTGTTCTTGTTAATTTGGTTTTTGTTGATTTTCCTTTGCTGTTTTTGTCTTAAATATTTGCATTCATATATTCAAAAAAAAAAAAAAGAAAACAAGAAAAAAAAAAAAGAAGTTTGCGGCAACATTTAAAAAAAAAAAAAAAAAAACTGCACATTTTGTTTATTTGGAGGTCACGGGTTTGGTGTTTGTTTTGGAGTTGGAATTGCAATTTTGGTCATTATTCTTGCTACTGCAGTTGTTTATGTTCTGTGAGTGAAAAAAAAAAAAAAAAAGAAAAAAAAAAAAAAGAGAAAGAAGAGGTAAAGTCGGATAAAAAAAAAAAAAAATTTCAGTTTGTTGGAGTTTGATTTGTTTGCTGGAAATTTGTTGGAGCTGCTGGTTTTTGATTATTTATTCAATATTTGAGTTGCTGGGAAATTATTCTTGCTGCTGGATATTTGGATTTTGGGTGATTAAATTTTTTTGGATTAAAATTAGTTAAAGGAATTGATACAAAACTTGAATTACAAGAACAACAACCAACACTTTTCTATATTTTTGTTCTCTTTGATTCTTGATCGTATTTGAATTTCTTTTCCTGGAATTTTATTCTTGAACTCATAATCTACTTCCATCTGGTGCAGTTTTCAAAAATTCCAACGTTTTCCCATTATTTTGCGTTTTCTTGTCTAGAAAGCCGAAAAATTAGGATTTGTCGGATTCTTTCGGTATTGCCTACTTTTTGCTACTGTTTTGTTGATAAGTTTAATTAAAATATACTAGTGATCTAATTGCTGTTTTTGTGGGTGTTTTAATTAGAACTTTGAGATAATTCATTGAGTGGAAAAAGGCAAGAGTGTGTGAGCTTAAAAGAGGGTAAAAGCCGAAACTAGTGTGCAAACACGAGTGTTGAGACCTTGTTTGAGTGAAACACGTGAGGGAGTGAATATTGTGAGGATTTATTTTATTTTTGTAGTATTTTACTAACATGGCAGATTCTAGAATAAGAAGAGAGGATCCACCCTTGAGGATCAATGAGGAAGAGTCCGTAGCATTTCATGGCGATGACCGAGCTACCGGAAGTGGAGATCAAGTGGACTTGAGAACTATTTTGGAATCAATACAGCGGATGAGTGCTCAATTTGAGCATGTAAATCAAAGAGTGGGAAGATTAGAAGCCTCACAAGGAAGGCCGAATACAAGAAATAGGCAAGAATTCCATGGAGGACGAGGCCGAGGACGAGGAGGTCGCGAGAGGCCGAGAGAGGAATTTGATGAGGAGCCATTGGACGGTGACTTTGAGGAAGGTATGGACGAAACCTTTGCTGTCCAAGATAGAGCTGGCCATGGGAGATATAGGAGGGAGGATACAGATGAAGATTTGGGAAATATCAAGGTTAATATCCCACCTTTTATGGGTAAAAGTGATCCTGAAGCTTATTTGGAGTGGGAAGAGAAAATGGAGATGATTTTTGACTGCCACAACTATTCGGAAGGTAAGAAGGTGAAGATGGCAGCAATGGAGTTTGGCCATTATGCACTCCAATGGTGGATAAATGAGCAAAGCACCCGAAGGAGGGTTGGTGAAGACTTAATTACAACATGGCGACAAATGAAAGGAGTCATGAGGAAGCGGTTTGTACCATCCCATTACCAAAGGTTGCTGCATCAAAGGCTTCAATCTTTGTCTCAAGGAAGTAGGTCCGTGGAGGATTATTACAAAGAGATGGAGATGTTAATGATGAGGTTAAACATGAGGGAGGATAGAGAGGCAACAATGGCAAGATTTCTTGGAGGGTTAAACCGTGACATTGCCAACCAACTTGAATTACAACAATACTTGGAATTGGAGGAGATGTTGCATGTAGCCATTAAACTTGAGAACCAATTCAAGAGGAGGGGTGTTAGTACATGGTTTGGAGGAGTTTCTAGCAGTGGAAGGACAAGTTCAAGTGGCTGGAAAAACAATTCCACTTATGAAAACAAGTTGAGGCCGAAATTAGGAGAAGAATCTACCAACCGGCCAAGAAGGGAGGTCAAGACCGAATCTGTCCAAGCACTTAGAGGTGAGGTAAAATCTGATCCTAAACCTCAAAAATCCAGAGAAATAATTTGTTTTAAGTGCCAAGGAAGAGGACACATAGCCAGCCAATGCCCAAATAGAAGAATCATGGTATTAAAGGGTGATGGTGAGCTGGAATCCGCAAGTGAAGAAAGTGGGGCTGAAACCGAGCAAGAGGAGGATCGCAATGAAGATGAATCCGAACCTGTGGATACATCTAATGTCGAGTTGAGCTTGGTTTCAAGGAGAGTACTTGCTGTCTACAAGGATGAAGAGCAGATACAAAGGGAAAACATCTTCCACACTCGCTGCGAAATACAAGGTAAAATTTGTAGCATGATTATAGATAGTGGGAGTTGTACTAATGTGATAAGTAATCTTGTAGTTGATAAATTAGGCTTGAAAACAATTAAACATCCAGAACCTTATAGATTACAATGGCTTAATGATAGTGGTGAGATGAAAGTAAACAAACAAGCCAAAGTAAAATTTAATATAGGTAGATATGAGGATGTAGTTTTATGTGATATTGTGCCTATGATTGCTGGACATATACTATTAGGTAGACCATGGCAATTTCATAAAGATGCTACTCATTTTGGTCGAGAAAATAGTATTGTTTTCAGGTTTAAAGGGAAGAAGATCAAGCTGGAACCATTATCTCCTAAAGAGGTTTACAAGGACCAATTACAAATGCAACAAAGGAGAGAAGCCGAAAAGCTCAAGGAAAAAGCAAGTATGGCACCAACGGCTTCACCATCCTTTCAAGAAGGTAAGATTGAGGTTGCTGACCAAGGTAAGGTTTCTAAGGTTCATATTGAGTGGAAAGACCAAGAAAAAGCCGAGAGAGGGGTGAGAAAAGAGAGCAAACCCGAGAGCACACAAAAACTGGAAATTTTCGCCAATGAGAGCCAAACCGAGGAAAGAAAAAGAAAAGAAAGAAAAGAGAGGAAAAACCAGAATTTTTATTTGAGTTTAGGGGATATTAATAAGGTTATTGAGTGTAAGAAACCTTTGCTGGTCATGCTTTACAAAGAAAATTATTTTAATGATCAAACTAACTTTGAAGAACTTGAATTGCCAAGTTCAATGATTTCTCTTTTGAAGGAATTTGGAGATGTCTTACCAAATGAAATTCCAAGTGGACTACCATCCAATCAAGAGGGAAAAGGTGAGCTTGCTGTCCGAGGTAAGTCTTCTAATACTCAGGTTGTGTGGAAAAATTTTATTAAAACCAAGAGTGAGAAATTTGGTGCAAAAGCCGAGAGTGAGGAAGGTGAGGTGGCATTGAGTGAGAAAGGAAAAGGAAGACAAGAAAGGAAGAATATAAATTGTTATCTTAGCTTTGGTGATGTTAATAAAGTAATTATGAATAAAAAATCATTGCTGACCATGAAGTTTAAAGATACTTATTTAAAGATGTCTTTATTGCATAGAACTTTATCTACATTGTTGAGAGCTTTACGTAGTGGCAATTTGAAAATTTGGAAAATATTGTTTGCTAACTTTAAAAAGTGTAATTTTTACCATAATGAGCATGTATTTCTAGATTTTGTTGTAATAGTATTTGACCCAGGAGAATTGGTTTGGTTGCACTTACAAAAGGAAAGATTTCCTAATCAAAGAAAGTTAAAGCTCATGCCGCCTATGGATGGACCTTTTCAAGTTTTGGAGCCCAATAACAAGAATGCCTACAAGCTTGATTTACTAGGTGAGTATAACATGAGTGCTGCATTTAATGTTGCTGATTTAACTCCTTTTGCTGCAGGTGATGATCTTGATTTGAGGACAAATCCTTTTCAAGAGGAGGGGAATGATGTGATTCCGCCCGAGGCCGCTCAACCGATAACCCGCTGGGGTGCTGACTTGACACGGATGAAGACTAGGCCAATCAAAAGAGCTCAAATTAAGAGATTTAAGGGAAAAATGGGAGTATTTATACAGAGGTTAATCAATCTCAACAGAGCTTGTTCATACTTGAAGATACAAAGCCTATTCGAAGCATCCAAGTGGTGGAAGCCGATACGGACCCGGGTGACGGTTTTGATACATTTTTGGAGTCCGGGAAGCATGAAATGGTTCCAATGCTTTATGGGTTCAATACATATGCCTAAGAGGTCATGGAATCAAGTTAAAGCAGCCTCAAATGCAATCAAAAAGGGCTTGTACGGACAGCCTCAACAATTTGGCCGAATTTGCTGTATTGCTTGCTGGCTTTACTGTATTTTACTGTTTTAGCCTTTTCTTATTTTTCCAAGCATGGGCAACGTGTGGGACTTCATATTCAGCTTATTTGGCATCCTACAAAGCATCTAGAAGCTGATTTGAAGCTCAAAGAGGTCAAAGATTGATCAAAGTCAACTTGATCAAAAAAAGCTAGTATTTTAGTTTCCTAATTTTATTCTACTTTTTGTTTTAGGAAACTACCATTATTTTTAGTTTCTATTTATTTATTTTCTGGACAAATAAGATTAGGAAAGTTATTATTTTATTATTTTCATTGTAAATTAATTAATTCCTAATTGAAAATAAAGGAATTAATTAATCCAAATTAGATTAGGAAAAGGAAAGTTTCGGCCAAGGTAGACTTCTTCATTGTGTGGCCGGTTTTTCCTAGGGTTTTTAGGGTTTATTTTGTTTCTTTCAAAGCCTATTTAAAGGCTTATTTTTCATTAATGATATAACTTGACAACTTTGATTTGATTGAGAAAATACTTGTGAGATTAATTATCTCTTTGTTCTTTGAGAACATCTAAAACACCATTAGAGAATTGGTTGTTTTAGCTTGACTTATCAATAGGTTTTCCATCCCCTATTGTGGCGTCTACATTATACCAAGGTTTCTAACCACAGGTTGGTTAGGGGTTGAGGTCCATTCCATTAGAACTTGAACTTAATTAAAGATCCGGGCTAATATAATACGGGTTTAGGAGCAGGTCATCCTAGGTTCGTATCACTTTTGCATACATAACTTAGGCACAAAACATTATCAAAATATACCTTGCATAAATTAAAAAACATACAAAAAATATAAACTCATAAAAGGAAAGGATTTGATACCAAGGTGTGCATGCTAGCCGGTGACATGCACCATCAAGTGGCAAAATTGCCACACTTCAACACTCCTCCTTGGCAATTTTGTATGAGACATTGAGAAGTCCTCTCAATATCTCAAATCTCTTCTTTCCCAATGGCTTGGTGAAGATATCCGCCAAGTTCTCCTCGGAAGTCACATACTCCAACTTCACTTCACCACTTGCTTCAAATTCCCTTAAGGAATGATACTTGACCGGTATGTGCTTGGTCCTCCCATGTTGGACTGGATTTTGAGCAATTGCTATTGCTGAAGTATTGTCACACAATATTACCGTGGCTTCCTCTTGCTTCAAGCTCAAGTCCTCCAATAATTTCCTAAGCCAAACACCTTGATTAGCACAACTTGAGCAAGCAATATACTCGGCCTCCGCGGTGCTTTGTGCAACGGTTTGTTGCTTCTTGGAATTCCATGAGAAAGGACCATTTCCAAGAGTGTAAATGTAGCCCGATGTGCTCTTGCTATCATCCAAAGAACCAGCCCAATCACTATCACTATAACCAAGCAAAGCTTCATTCATGCCATCCTTGTACCATATACCAAAATCATTAGTACCTTTCAAATACCTTAGGATTCTTTTTGCACAACTAAGATGATTTTGTGATGGACTATGCATAAATCTTGACAAAACAGCCACACTAAACATGATATCCGGTCTAGTAGAGCATACATATAAAAGGCTACCAATTAAACTTCTATAGATGGAATGATTTACCTTTGGAGAATCATCATCCTTCATCAAATGGGGTTTTACTCCTCAAAGACTTGGAGTAAAGCCTATTTTGGATGTAGATGGATGTATTAACTCCTTCGGCCCAAAACTTCTTTGGCAAGCCACTTTCAAACAACAAACATCTAGCCATCTCCATGATGGTACGGTTCTTCCTTTCACATACACCATTTTGTTGTGGTGTGTATGGTGTAGTGAATTGATGAACTATACCATGATCCTTACAAAGTTGTTTGAAAGCCTCACTTGTGTATTCCCCACCATTGTCCGTCCTTAACACCTTTATAGTGCAACCGGATTGATTTTGTACTAACTTCATAAATTCTACAAACTTCTCCAAAGCTTGTGATTTTCTTTCAAGGAAATACACCCAACACATTCTTGAGTAATCATCAATGAAAGTTATGAAATACTTGCTGCCATTTAAGGATGGAACACTCATAGGACCACAAATATCCGAATGTATAAGTCCTAGCTTCTCCTTTGATCTCCAAGAACAAGATTGAAATGCTAGCCTAGTATGCTTTCCTTTTTGACACACTTCACACACATGTTCTTGCTTCTCCACCAATGGCATGTCTCTAACAAGTTCATGTGTGCCTACCAATGACTTAAAGCTAGCATGGCCTAGTCTTTTATGCCAAAGTTGAGAGATGTTCTCAACTTTGGTGTTTAATGCAACCGATGCACCATTTTCATCCATATTCAACCTAAAATTCTTGTTCTTCATTCCAACACACATTAATTCATTTCCATGTGGATCAACTATAGTGCATGTCATGTTTGAGAAGTGTAATGCATATTTGTTCTCAAGCATTTGACCTACACTAAGTAAGTTCTCACATAAAGAAGGTACATAGAGAACATCATGGATAGTTTTGATACCTTTGGTGGTGTGTATCACCACATCTCCTTTGCCTTTCACTTCCATCAAGGCTCCATTTCCAATTTTGACTTTGTTGTGGCTGCTCCTATCCAAGTTTGTGAACCACTCATGCTTGTGAGACATATGGTGTGTTGCTCCACTATCAATGATCCATCCTTCATCATTCTTGATGCTACTAAAACAAGTAGCAACAAACAACTCTTCAGATTCACTATCACTTGCATTATCTTTAGCAACATTTGCTTGTTGCTTATCTTTCTTGTTTGCCTTGCATACTCTCTCCACATGACCCTTTTGTTGGCATTTATGGCAAAATGCATCCGGCCTCCACCAACACCTTCTTGGATGATGACCTTTCTTCTTGCAATGGTGACAAGGTTCATAGGACTTCCTCTCGGGTTTGCTAGTTTCACCTTTCTCCTTTATGACCTTAAGCTTGTTCTTCTTTCGATTTTGTGTCTTTTGATGTTGTTTAGACACAAATGCAGCCTCCATTGATTCTTCATGTCTAATCCTCCTCCTTTGCTCCGTAGCTTGCAAGGCATTCACCAACTCGGTCAAGGAAATTTCATTTAGGTTCCTTGACTCCTCCAATGAAGATATCTTAGCTTCAAACCTCTCGGGCAAGGAGACCAACACCTTCTCCACAATCCTTTGTTCACTTAATCTTTCACCTAGCACCCTAATTTGATTCACCACATTAAGAAGCCTTGTGGTGAACTCCTTAACCGTTTCTTTGTCTTTCATCTTGATGGTCTCAAACTCCCTCCTTAGGTTAAGGATTTGCATTTGCCTTGTCCTTGCACTCCCTTGGAACTCATCTTGAAGTTTGTCCCAAGCTTCTTTGGCACTCTCACATGCCATTATCCTTGTGAAAATGGTATCACTAATACAAGAATGAATGGCGGTGAGAGCCTTGAAACCTTTAGCCAATTCCTCCTCATGGTGCTTGATTTGGTTGACCGTTGCCCCTTGTCTCAAAGGCTCGGGTTCTTGGGGATTTATGGTGACCTCCCAAAGACCATAAGCCTTCAAGTAGGCTTGCATCTTGATACTCCAAATGTTGTAGTTCTCCCCATTGAAGATAGGAGGAGAAGGAGTTGAAAAACTTGAAGAAGCCATGTGAATGTTGCTTTCTAGTATGAAGGAATATGAAAATATATTTGTGCTTTCAAGTATCTCTTCACTCTCAAGGAACGAACCAGCCCAAAAACCTCACAAATCTCACAAAAATGTGCCTTGCTCTGATACCACTTTGTTGAGGTGAGAAAGTTATGACCAAGAGCAAGCTAGCTTGAAGTGTTAGCAACAAGCAAGCTTTTGGTGATGCTCTTGGGAATGGTTGTGTGTGAGTTGTGTTTTTAGGTTTTGGTTATGGTGTTTTCTGGTTTTTAGGGTTCCTAGAGTGTTCTAAGGTGTTGAAGAAGAGATGAGAAGAAGAGGAACACGTTGGCTTTTGAAAATAAGGCTTGGATGTGTAGCCATTTCATTCATTTTACTATATAAGCTTGAAATTACAACTAGTTCACACATGCCAAGCATGTGAGCTTACAAAATGAGTAAAGTATTTGAAATTTAAAAACGTAAAATGGTCAACACCTAACTTTTCATACACAAAATAGTCAAAAACCAGCTGCAACATGTCTATTCCAAATATAGTAAAAAGTGGCACATGGTTTTGAACTAAGTTCCTATTGTTTAACTAGTTTGGGTAAACAACCAAACTAGCTTCACCTACTTAGTTCCCATTTGTATCTGCTTATGAAACTTGGTTTGAAGCATCCTTGGTCATCAATAAATATTTTTCTAAGAGCTAGGAAAGTTCTGGAACCGGATCATGGGCCAAACAGCTCCAAAGCTGACCCATACTCTGCATACTGGGCCCATCAGATACAGCAATCTGTTTGGAATAGAAAATGGACTTTCCCATGTCATTTGGACCTGAAATATGAACCATAGTCTTCTATATATGTCTGTAGACATCCCTCAAAAGTTCAGCCCAAAACTCCATTTGCAACCTGAGATATAAGATAAATAGTGGAACTATGTTGCTGGAAATTATGAATCCAGCACCATAGGCATTTCAAGCATAACATTCCTACTCTTTTGTGCATAATTTTGCCTATACTTTTGCATACATAACTTAGGCACAAAACATTATCAAAATATACCTTGCATAAATTAAAAAACATACAAAAAATATAAACTCATAAAAGGAAAGGATTTGATACCAAGGTGTGCATGCTAGCCGGTGACATGCACCATCAAGTGGCAAAATTGCCACACTTCAACATATTTCACTGTATGACAATTTATGTTTGATGTCACATGACTTATATCCATTAACAAGTTGACATATATATTCATGTGAAAATATCAATCTCTTGGGGAAAGATTGACTATGCCCACCTTATAGATTGACAATGGCCACCTGATCGCACTCCTACAAATCCATTCACTACCCGAAAATTGATATCTAGCGACACTCACTTAGCAATGCTACGAAACAAACGTATTTGAAAAAACAAGACCGCGATTCTGAGGTTAATGCATCAGTAAATATTCAATAAATATACGACGCATCCAAAAACTATCAACCTCAAAAGGTCGCTAAAAACAAAAAAGACGCGACACATCCATTAAGGGTTGCTAAATGTAGGGTTGACCAGAGTCGCCATTAATACTACATGTGTATTTGATCTGAATTTTATTGTACGTTTAAATACTATTCATGAAAAATGAATACCAACAACTAATCTATGTTTACATAATAATAAAATTTAATTATACATGGTTGTTGTTCAATTATATAATTTTTCTTGTATAGCTTATTCTTACAAATTTTTTAAATAGTATTCTTTTATTTTAACTACAAATAACAAGTAAAAATATTAAAGTAACATAATTGAGCTAGTTTTTTTTGTTTTTTAATTTTTTAATAGAGGTAACAGGCAACGCACTATTTAGATTATGTGTCGCCTGTTACCTTCCCTTTACTTTTTAATTTTTTTAAGTTCTTTTAAACAATTTAATTTTATTTTAACAATAAATAACCAGTAAAAATATTAGAGTAACAAAACTGAGATTTTTTTTTTTTAATATATAGTTAACAGGCGACGCACTATTTTAGATTCTGCGTCGCTTGTTCACTTCTATCTTTTTTTTTTTTTTTTAGTTCTTTTAATAAATCTAATTTTATTTCAATAATAACTAAGTAGTAAAAATATTAGAGTAACACAACCGAGCTGTTTTTTTATTTATTTTTTATTATATATGTTACAAGCGACGCACTAATTAGATTGTGCGTCACCTGTTCTCTTCCCTTGACTTTCTAATTTTTTTTAGTTTTTTTAAACAATCTAATTTTATTTCAACAACAAATAACCAGTAAAAATATTAGACCGACAAAAACGAGCTTTTTTTTTTTTATATCTATATAGTTAACAAGCGGTGCATTATATAGATTGTGCGTTGCCTAATCTCTCCTCCCTTTTTTTTTAGTTTTTTTAATTAATCTAATTTTATTTCAACAACAAATAACCCATAAAAATATTAGAATAACATAACTGAGTTGGTTTTTTTTTTTTTTTTTGGTTATGTGTAACAGCCAACGCACTAATAAGATTGCGCGTCGCCTGTTCTCTCTTCATTTTTTTTTTTTTTAGATCTTTTAATCAATCTAACTTTATTTCAATAATAAATAACCAGTAAAAATATTAGCACACCAAAACTGAGCTGTTTTTTTTTTTTTTTTTGTTTTTTTTTATGTATGGTTAACAAGTGACGCACCAATAAGATTGTGTGTCCCCGGTTCTCTCTTCACTTTTTTTTTAAAGTTTTTTTAATCAATCTAATTTTATTTCAATAATAAATAACCAGTAAAAATATTAGTGCACCAAAACTGAGCTTTTTTTTTTTATAGTTAAGAGGAGATGCACTATTTAGATTGTGCGTCGCCTATTCTCTCCTCATCTGTTTTTTTGTTTTTTTAATAAATCTAATTTTATTTCGACAACAAATAACCAGTACAAATATTAGAGCGCCAAAACTGAGCCTTTTGTTTTATATATAGTTAATAGGCGACACACCATTTTTCAACAAATGCATCGCCTTTTCTTCTTTTTTTTTTTTTCAATTTTTTGTTTAAACATTTAGAAACCCTTTTTTTTTTCAATTTTTTTTTTAAACATTTAGAAACCCATAAAAGAAATAAAATCAAAATAGGACCATGACAAGAATTGAATCCAGGACCTCTTACACAGTTAAGAAATCACCAAACCACTAGGCCAAATGGCTTGGATGTACTAATACGACAAAAACTATCTAATATGGTATTAGGCGACGCATTATTTAAAGAATGTGTCGTCAAATAGATGAACAGGTGACGCATTTGTTCAAATGCATCGCCTTTTCTTTTTTTCTTTTTTTTCAATTTTTTTGTTTACTACACCACCAGACCAAATGATTTGTATGTACTAATATAACAAAAACTAGCTAATATAGTGTTAGGTGACGCATTATTTAAAGAATGCATCGCCAAATAGATGACAACGCATTCTTCAACAAATGCGTCACCTTTTCTTTCTTTTTTTTTTCAAGTTTTTTGTTTAAACATTTAGAAACCCATAAAAAAAAATAAAATCAAAATAGAACCATAACAAGAATTGAACCCAATACCTTCTACACTCTCAAGAAATCACCACACCACCAGGCCAAATGACTTGTATGTACTAATACAACAAAAACTAGTTAATATAGTGTTAGGCAACGCATTATTTAAAGAATGCGTTGCCAAATAGATGAACAGGCAACGCATCAAGAAATCACCACACCACCACGCCAAATCACTTGGATGTAATAATACAGTTTTAGGCGATGCAGTCTTTTAAGAAAGAGTCACTAAATAGATGAGAAGGTGATGCATTTGTCAACAACTGCGTCGACGTTTCACCCCACCAATTTTTAATTTTTTTTTCAATTTGAAAATTGTTTTTAGTACTTTTTTAATTTTGCTAATATGCTTTTTTTAAAAAAAAATTTGTAGATGAGCAATCAACAAAACTAATTAAAGATTAAAAAAAAAACATGGAATAGGCGCTGCGTTTTCATGGAATTACGTCGCCTGTTCCTTCAATTATTTTTTATTTTTTTTTAAAAAAAAGTAATTTAATAAACTTTCAATTTTTAAAAACAAATAAGCTATCATTGACCACAAACACATGAAAGTTAAGCTCATTTAAGATACTTATGTAGATAAATTGGTCAATAAATGGTTGTTGAATTAGAATTTTATATTCGGTACCCTATCTCAAATTAGGTCTTGAGATATTTTGTTTCTCATCTATACACAAATATGTGAATAACTGAGAAAAGCATTGACAAAATTATTTTGTATTTTTAGATCAATGGAATTTATGTTCATTGGATTGCTACATGAATATATTTGTAGATGAACAATTAAAAAATTATTTAAAGATTATAAAGAAAATATAAAAAATGAAACAGGCAACGCTTTTCGACCATAATGCGTCACTTGATCCCAAAATTCAAGAACAGGCTACCCTTCTTGAAGAGAATGCGTTGCCTATTCTCTCAATTAAAAAAAAACAAAAATTTTGAAAGACATGCAAATTTTATGAAGAATAAAGGTATACTTGAAAAATAGAAAAATAAACAGCAATCTTCGGTATTTTGCTTCCCATTTTTAAGGAATATTTTCAGTTTTTATTTGTAGATGAAAAATAAAAAATTAATCAAAGAAAAAAAATGCAATTGGGAGAAAAGGTGCGTTTTTACCATTTTTTGAAAATTTTTGGCATGTTTTAAAATTTTTAGGGGCTCTTTTGAATCCCTTTTTCTTTTTTAAAAGTACATCAAGTATACTACCTAGTAGATATTAGATTTGGAAGCAATCTAAGAGAGGCTTGAAGAGTGAGATATTTCGGGTTCCATTTTTCATTTGCCTACGTTATCATCGGCCGGGAAGCTAGATTTCTCTGTGTTGCCCTCGTGAGTTTCTGGGTTTCTTCTTTCTTTGTCTCCATCGTTTAGGTGAGTTTTTTTTTTTCTTTGTGGTTGGCGGAGACATGAGGTGGGTTGTTTTTTTTTTTTTTTCATTTTAACTACAGGTTAGGTTCGTTAGGTTTTATTAATCTTGCTTTTGTAGAAATTTTGTTTGTGATATTGCTTGACATTGTTTTGCTAAGTTCAACAAGTTTTTTATGTTGAAGATCAACTTGATTCAAGATGGTCTATTGTTTTAACTTCATCACAACATCGTACTTTTGTTGAGCAAGATGTTCTTGGTAATACTACGATGGCTCACAATCCATTTGTCATATAGGTGCCAAGTATAGATAAAAATGATAATGAGGATGAATGTGAGAGTGACTATATTTGTAATGACTGTGCCTCGTCAAATCTTAAGAACAATGGTAATATTCTTTAAATTTTCATTTACTAAATTACAAATTTAATAATGATTAATATTTTATTTATTTTGCATAAGTGTTAATAACTTTTTTAATTTTGCCATATACAGTATGAGGGTGTAATATCGTCAATAAGAGGACGTCAACTTCCATCTCAATGAGTATGCATTCATGGAAGTTTAATTAATATTAAATTTGTTATGAAAAACACAACAGCTTACAAATTATGTAAAAATATGTCAATAAGATGATATTTAATTTATTTGATAATTAATTTGTTATGACAAAATATTTATTTTAAATTTTTGTGTTCTAATTATTTTGGATGACGCTAGTTTTCATTTTTTTGTATTTTAATTATTTTTATATTTTTACTATTTTAATCACTTTTCACAAAATTTAAAAAAGTTAGAAAAAAAAAAAGAAGAGGCGACGCATTAACAAATAATGCGTTGCTAAAAGTGTTGATGCATTGCTAAATAGACAACTCTATTAATGCGTCGCTAAATAGGCGACTCTATTAATACATCGCTAAATAGTCAACTTTATTATTGCATCGCTAAATAAGCGACTCTATTAATGCGTCGCTAAATAGGCAACTCATTAGCGACTAATATATTTAGCGATGCTATATGAAACAGTTGCTAATATATTTTTAGCGACATTGTTGTGAAGCGTCACTATAAATGGATTGATAGAATGCATCGCTAAAAGTCAATATGCATCACTAAAAACTAAAAGATAGGCGACTCTCATACTGCGTCGCTTGTTGTCTAATGAATTTAGCGACAGGATGTTAGACGACTCCGTGCGATATCTCGTTGTTTATTTTATACGATGCATTTACTGCATCATTTATCAATGCGATTCTAGAAGTGATTATGGTCACATAGCTTTTTTTTATTCACAATATTATATTATCCAACCCAAAAACCAAGTGTGCCCAACCGAATTCATTACCGCAAACCTAATATAGCAATTTGTAATTTTTATTTTCCTTTTTTTAATACTTTTTTTTTCTCAATTATCGATATAATTTGTACTCATATTATAATATGTATACCTGTTTCACTTCTCTAAAACAATAAATATTTGATAGAGTTCTAATATTTATCTGCACATTTCTAATAATATAATATTTATTTAATTACTATTCTCTAGTATAATAACTTATTTAAAATATTACAATTATTTGGTATAACTACTTGATAGAAAAAGAAATATGGAATTTATTTATAAAATAATGCTTATCTAGTTACTATTTCTGATCAATTCATTGCTAGACATGCCCAAATAAGGCCAACGAAGACGGCGACTAAGACCCAGGGGTTTCCTGGAGTGTTGGTCATTTTATGGCCATTCCAAATGAATACACACCCCCTTATTTAAACGCTCTAAGCTTGAACTTGGCTTATGTTTGATAAAATTCTTTACAGTTTGAGAAATCCATCAACATTGTGTTTTACCAAAACTATGCTTGCATTTTTTGCCACCAGCAATGTTTTCGGAGCAATGTGAACTTACCATCTTATTACCAATTTCACAAGTTTTCAATTGAAATATAATATGTTAATTTTAGATGTTGTATGATTATATTTCCATTTTTGGATCAATTTGTTTAATACTAGAGAAAATTGGACTATGTTTGGACAACCTATGACTAAATTACCGTTGGATTAATGCACATGTTTGAAATGTCCAATTACATAAAATTGGCCTTTAGGTAAAAAACCACAATTTTGGGTACCGTATCTTAAGAGTCATATTATAATTTGATCCTTTGATGTACAATTTTTATAATCTTAGAGTTGTATAAAGTATTTTATTAGATTTGGTACACACCAACGTCTTGGCTTTGATTTTTGGAGCTTGAAAAATATTTTATATATTATAAGCACTGGCATTGTCCCTAGAGGAGACTATGCTAAAGAGTAAGAGTAGACATCAATGGTATATGAGTGCTTTGTGTTCTTAAATGATTTTGAGCATATTAGTATAATATAATATAAGATTTGAGTATTTTACATATATGGCTTAGTTTGAATGCTTATCCTACACGTATATAAATATATGCTTTTACTTGTATGTGGTATTATTTTATAAGACTTTTGACAAGATTTCAAATGATTTTTAAATTCTAATAAGTTCATGATAAACTTAGAAATTTTGGTATTTGAATTCATGTTTCAATCCATTTAGAGAATAATTGGTTTTGAGAGAGAAAATCGTAAAGTGTATATTTTTAAGCATATATGAGTATTTTATATTTTAAGGTGTTTAGAAGTGTATTATGGTGATCTATATTCACTATTGGTATTTATGTTTTAATGTGAAATGATGATTAGGGATATTTAAATAAATGGTTATTTTGAATATTAAAGTTCGGTGTAACACCCCATCTCCACTGGCAGGTCTATTACCCTCTATTATATTATCCCCGATTTAGCCATTGCATTCGTGTGGGGGTTTTTTTTTTTATAACTTTTCAGAAGGTCACATATCCTTAGATTACTCTTACATGAACATGCTTAACTTTGGAGTTTTTTTGAACCTTGAAGCCAACCACTCTGAAAGAGCCTCGACGTTAGAGGAGTAACTATCATTATATTTAAATTATCCTTTGATCTACACCGAGACAAAATAGGCATGGACACCAGATAGCCTACCAATGCCTCACACCTACCTATACTGGTCGTTACAATCCATCCCCTTGGGGTCAGCGTCCTCGCTAGCACAATTCTAGCCGAGTACTTGCTCTAATACCTTTTATAATATCCCGTCTCTATTGGCAGACCTATCACTATTTGTTCGTATTGTCTTCAATCCAGCCACCACATTCAATATGGGATTTTTTGTTCAGATACTTCCAAGAAGTCACCCATCTGTGGAATACTCTTGCCTGAGCATACTTAACTCCGATGTTCTTTTGAACCTTGAAGCTAACTACTCTGAAAAAGTCTCAGCGTTATAAAAGTGACTATTATTACATTAATCATCCCTTGATCTATAATGGAATGATGTGAGATTGGACTCCAAGTAGCCTGCCAGTGCCCCACACCCACCCACACTGATTGTCACATTCAGTTTATAGTATCATATTTGTTTAGAAAAAATAAAAAGTATGAACTCAAAAGAATTGTTTATAAATACTGCTTTGTAGCTTGAAAGGGCACACCATATTGTACTAGTGATTCTATTTACGTATTTAGCCATATGCATGCTTAGCATCCTATGTTTCATCCATATAGACATAATAATGATCAAGTTGCATGTTATTCTCTTAGAGTGATGAGTTGTGTGCCATTCCTTCATAACCATAGGATGACATGTTGTCATGATATAACAAAATGATGATTGAATTTTGCATCATTCTTTTGGAATGACGATAAGTTATGTGCCACTCCCTTCTACCTTAGTTTCTTTGTATCTCTTTATTGTCTGATAGTGTTCAAAGACATCGTACACTATCTAGCAATGTTAGACATATAGGATGGTACATTTTATCTTCTTCTTTTTTTATATGCATATATTGATAGTTTTATGATATTTTTATTATTGGTTCTATGATTATAACTATATTTTTCATTGTCCCATATTAAGTTTATTCTCAGTTAATCAAAAATATTTCAAATTCTTTAATTATGCAATACTCATTTTATAATATTGATTTGGAGTAGAAGTTGAGTTTTATGAAATGGTTTTAAAGGGAAACTTTTTGAAAGAATGAAAATGAGATCATGAGCAAAAAGTTTTCAAGTTAAATGGCTATTTTCATATTATTATTTTATTTCATTCACTGTGCTTGTCACATAGTTTTATAATTTAAAATTGTTTCCCGAGGCCTCAGTTAATAGGTTGCATACACTATGTCTGGCATCTTCATTATCTTTCCAATATATTCATCCTCTCATATTTTTGTCACGATCATATTTCCATTTTTGATGTATTTTCCTTTCTACATGCTTTCTTGAACGTAACATTTATGGTGTCCTTATTTAGTTTTAAATCTTTACAGTTCTTTAGATTGCTTTGGTGGATTGATCTAATATGTATGACTCTTTATATTTTTTTTCTCTCTCTCTCTTAAATCTTAGTCTTGGACTCGTTTATGTTTATGATGATATTCTTGTGGGATTTCTGTAAAAAAAAAAAAATATTTATGATAGTCCATTTGTACTATTGGGGTTATTAGATTTTCATTTGGTAGGCTTTTCTAGAATGATATGGGGAGGATCTTAAGTTAGATGAATAATATAATGCCACATGTTGTGAACAAATTTAAGCCATTGAATTATTTTACATGACTAAAATAAAATTTATCATCATTAATAATTCGAATAGTTTTAGCTAATAAATAATATAGTTAATAACTTATTTCCTTGAACCTCTGGATTAATATTAAATATAAATATTTTAGAAATAAATACTAAATACAAAATTATTTTTATATGTATACGGATAAGTTTAAATATATATATATATATATATGGATGAATTTCTAAACTAATGAGCCACCAAAACTTTAAATCAAAATCTTTTTACTATGTTTTTGTTTTTTTAAAATAAAAAAATTGATAAAGTTTATTTAATTATTGAAGGTTGATAATTATTAAAATTTCATTATAGTAGTCTATATCGGTTTAATTTCTTTTGAATTATATAATCTCTTAATTCAAATAGGAAAATGAATTTGGTTTTCTTTTTCTTTTTCTTTTTTCCTGAAGTAATAATTTTATGATAACATAAAAGGAAATTAATGCCATTTAAGTTACTAAAAGATTATTGTTTCCCTTCAAGTAAAATGGATTTACTTCTAACCATCGGATAAATATCATATGAAATGGTATAAAATGCTTAAATCAACTAGAGATCTTTCATTTTTATAGAAATGGAAAGGATCCTTATCCATTCAAAAAACAAGTAAATATGAAAATTGTCTTATATTTTTCTTTTTTTCTTTTTTTAAATTTATTTTTGTACATAGATGTCCATTTTTATTTTTTTTTGGATCTTAGTATTATCATTTTTCAAACATATATTTCTCTCTTCTAAATGCTAATTAATGAGTAATAGAGTTTTTAGTCATTGACCACATTATTTTTTGGAAAACCTATATTTTTGTTTTTTGAATGCTACATGTATATGGATGAGACAACCATATGAAGAATTTATATTTCATATCATTTCATTTCATTTTTTCATTTGTTGGAATTGTAAACAAAGAAAAATAAGCATTGACCTATGAAGTGGTATAACTTACACTATGTTTGGATTGATGAAATAGAAGGAAAAGGAAATATTTTGAATCACTAAAAATGAGGAGAAAGGAAAGGATAAGGAAAGAAAGGGAAGGAAAAAGAAGAAAATGTTTCTTAAAGAAAGAAGGGAAAGAAAATGAAGAAAATCTTTCTTTTATACAGTTTAGTTATCTACCCAAAATTGAGAGGAAAGAGAGGGAACAAAAAATGTTCAATGAAATTTGATAATATTCCAAAACTAATCTTGTTATTAGATAATTGAGATGTTATTTATCAAGGATATTTTTACAAACTACATAAACTGTATTAATTATTTTTTAATTTTTGTTTCATTTCCACTTATATTCACAAAAACTTATCCAAACGACAGTTACTTTAAAATTATCATTTCCTTTATTTTCCTTTCCTTTTCTCATTAAACTTGTCATTTTTTCTTTCATTCTTCAATCCAAACATTATGTTAGTAGATTCAACAAGAATGTGGGCTGTAAAAAAAAAAAATATATATATATATATATTTAAAAAACAAATCTCAAAGGATCATTTAGTTAAGAAAACAAAAAGGATATAATAGATTGTTTTGATGTATTTTGAGTTATAGCAGATATGTTTATGTGCACATATTGGATACAAGATATGGATAGTATAATTCTTGATAAGCATAAAAGGATAGAAATAACATAATCTAATAAAATAATATGATAAAGAAAACAGGCAGTCTTATAGTTAAGTAAAATTGATTGATGCTTATCTCTAACATCCCCAAGTAAGCGAATAGGTGACTCCATATCTGTGAGCTTGGAATGAAGATGTTGAAACCTTGGAGCTGACAAGGACTTGGTGAAAATGCCAGCAATCTAAGCAGATGAAGAAACATGTCTAATAATAAGATGTTGGGAAGCTACTATTTCTTGAACAAGATGAACATCCACATCAATGTTTCATATAAGTAATGAATACCAGATTGTAGCTTAATGCAATGACACTTTCATTGTCACACTAAATGACAAGAATCTTTGTCAATGGGATTCTTACTTCTCAAAGTAAAAGCTTGAGCCAAAGAAGTTCAAATATGGCACTAGTGAGCCTGTGATATTCAGCTTCACAAGAAGAACAAGAAATTGCTTCTTTTTTTTTTTTTTTTTGGTTGTGTGTACGATGAAACAATATTTGGTCAAAGAAACATATAGTACCCGCTTATGGATTTTCCATCATCATGAATTGAAACCCAGTTTGTATTAGTAAAACCAACAACATGCAAGGAGTTTGACTGAGTGAGATGAAGACCAAACCTTGAAGTCCCTTAAGGATAACGCAAAATGCATTTAACAGCTTTCCAGTGTACATCCCTTGGAGCATGTATATACTGACAAACACGATTAACTGAGAGTGCTATTTTAGGATGAGTAATTGTAACATATTGAAGACCACTAATAATGTTTTTGCATAAGTGATGATTAAAGAATATGCCAGCATCTATGAATGAAAGTTGAAGACCACTTACCATGAGAGTAGGCAGCGAGTTTGCATTGGAAATTTTCGCTCAAGCTAGAAGATCCTAAATATATTTTTTGTTGTGAGAGAAATAATCCATTTGGTGTGGTCGTCGCCTCAGTGCCTAAAAAGATATTAACAGAGCCCAAGTCTTTTAGTACAAACAAAGTTTATTACTGCCGTATCAAACTGTTTATCTCATTGGATTGCTGCCAATAATAATAAGGTCATCAACATAAGTTAGAAGATACATAGTTGATAAAGGATTGTGTCCGACAAAAAAAGCATGATCAGGTTGTGAGTGATGAAAACCTAGAGAATACAATGCAGCTCCTCACTTTTCAAACCAAGCTCAAGGAGATTGTCTATGGCCATATATAGCCTTATGGAGTTTGGACATAAATGTTGGACATGGGGGGATGGATCAACATATCTTGGAGGTTTGTCCATAAATAGTTCCTCTTGCAAATTATCATTGAGGAAGGCATTGTTAAAATCTAGTTGCCTTATAGACCATTTATTGGCCATTGTAATATGATAGTGCTTGTTTTCACAAGTGGACTAAATGTTTCACTATAATCAAATCTAGGAACTTGATTAAACCCTTTTGCTACTAGACATGTTTTGAACCTTTGAATGCTTCCATTAAAATTCTTGTTGACTCTTTAAACTCACTTGCAGCCTATTATATTTCTATTAAGTGCAAGAGGAATAAGAGACCAAGTTTTATTGAAGGGCATGAAATTCAACATTCATCGCATCAGCTCATTGCGAATTTTTAAATGCTTCCTTTATAGTTTTTGGTTTTGAGGTATCATAGGCATGGAGCAAAATTCATGGCTTTAAGTGTCTGGTTTTGGCTTATGTGGACATTATGATACAAACCTAGTTCGATTTGCTCCTAAACCCATATTGTACTAGTCCGGATCGAAATTAAGTTCAAATTCTAATCGTGATAATCTTAAACCCTAATCAACTTATTATTAGAAACCTTGGTATATGATGAAGACGCCACAATAGGCTATGGATGTCCTATTGATAAGTCAAACTAAAACACTCGATTTCTATGCAGGTGTTCAAAGAGAACAAAGAGAATTCTTCTCACAAATAATTTTTAAATGATAATCTAAGCTACCATTCCAATGAAAAATAAGCCTTTAATAGGATAAAGTCATAAAAAAATCGAACTCTAAAGACATTAGGAAAGTTCGGCCAACATAGAGAAAAGATTAGGAAAGTGCTTAATTTTTCCTAGTTTCTTAAACTAATTTTGTATTAATCAATCCTTAATTTTGGAAATGGAAATTAATTAATTTACATCAAAATAATAAAATATCAACCTTCCTAAATTAATTTGTCCAGTAAATAATTAAATAAAACAAAAAAAAGACTATTTCCTAAAATGCAAAATCAAATTTCAGATTTGTAAAGTAGTTGACTAACTTTCCAAACAAGCTGTCTTTGTCCAATCACCAATTAGTTTAGGCTCCAAATCACCTCTACTATGCCATGTAGGATGCCAAATAGGATTGGAACTGGATCCCATACATTTTCCTTGATTGGAATGATAAAAGCTAGGGAAAATCATTCACAGCACCAAAATGGTTAATTTCGACCATATTGAAGGCTTATGTACAAACGATGAGCTCAGATGCTTTAGCTTCTATCTTGACATGATTCCATGGCCTCTTGGTGAGCTTACTCACATTCATAACCAAACAAACTAATCCCTTGCTGCCCGGAGTCCATAGATGCACCAAAACAGCTTCTCTGGTCCATTTCTATCTTCATAACTTGGATGCATAGTAAGGACTGAGAATCTTCAGGTATAATCATTCCTTCTTGAGATTTAATCACACCTTGAATGAAGCTAACCATGTTTTCCTTAAATCTCTTAGCTTGTGCCCTTGTAATTGGCCTCGTCTTCAGTTGCACACAATCAGCATCCCAGCAGGTTGTAAGTTGTATGGCCCCTCCTCTTGAAAAGGATTTACCCTCAAATCAAAATCATCACCTGCAGCAAACGAAGATAAGCCAATAACATTAAAGATAGCACTCACATTATACTCACCTGGTAAGTCAAGGTTGTAGGTGTTTTTATTAACCCTTTCAAAAACTTGAAAATGTCCATTTCCATGAGGCATAAGCTTTGACTTTCATTGTTTCGAAAATCTCTCTTTTATTAGATGCAACCAAACCCAATCATTGGTTAAAATACTACCTTTATTTGGCTTTGGTTTGGAATCTTAGCATATTTCTCAGTCCTCCTCTCAATGTTTGCTTTTGTCTTCTCATGAATTGGCTTAACAAAATCAGCTTTTTGGTTCCCATCTAGATTAGCATGTTCACTTAAAGGCAAAGGTGTTAAATCTAATGGAGTTAAAGGATTAAAACCATAAACAATTTCAAATGGAGAATATTTAGTACCTGAATGCATGGACCTATAATAAGCAAACTCCACATGCATCAAACATTCTCCCAAGTTCTTAAATTTCTACTAATTAATGCTTTCAACGATGCAGACAAAATTCTATTTACTACCTCAATTTGACCATCAGTTTGTGGATGACAAGTAGTTAAAAATAAAAGTTTAGTCCCTAACTTAGCTCACAAAGTTTTTCAAAAGTAACTCAAGAACTTTGCATCCCTATCCGAAACAATAGTTTTAAGCATACCATGAAGTCTCACCGCTTCCTTAAAGAACAAGTTAGCTACATGAGATGCATCATCAGTTTTATTACATGCCATAAAGTGTGCCATCTTAGAAAACCTATCAACCACCACAAAAATTGAGTCTTTACCCATCTTAAACCTAGGTAAACCAAATACAAAATCCATAGACAAATTAACTCATGGATGTCATGGAATTGGCAATGGCATGTACAAGTCATGCTGTTTCAATTTGGACTTTGATTTCCAACACTTTAAACACCTCTCACATATCCTCTCCACATTTCTCCTCATATTTGGCCAATAAAAATGTTCTTGCAATATGGATAGAGTTTTTACAATGCCAAAGGGTCCCGTTAAGCCCCTGTCATGACTTTCCCTAACAAGTAACTCCCTAATGCTACAACTAGGTACACAAAGTCGACTTTCCCAAAACAAATACCCCTTAAAGATGTAAAATTTATTATAACCATATTTAGCACAGTTTCTATATATTTCACCAAAGTCACTATCATGCTTGTAAAGTTCTTTTAATTGTTCAAAACTGAGCAATCTAGTATCTAAAGTTGAAAACAATACATACCTTCGGGATAATACATCGGCAACCACATTTTACGTACCTTTCTTGTAGCGAATGGCATAAGAAAAAGTCTTAATGAATTCAATACATCTTACATGCCTTTGGTTGAGCTTCCTTTGGCCTTTAATGTGCTTTAATGATTCATGATCTGTGTTTATCATAAACTCCTTCAGCATTAAATAATGTTTCTATGTCTTCAAAGCTCGAACTAAAGCATACATCTCTTTGTCATAGGTTGGATAATTCAATGCCGTTCCATTCAACTTCTCAATAAAGTATGCTATAGGTCTACCTTCTTGCATCAATACAACTCCAATACCTACCCTTGAAGCATCACATTCAATTCAAAAGTTTTAGAAAAATTTGGTAAAACCAATAAAGGAGCATTAGTTAATTTTTCTTTCAAAAACCAAAAGACTTCTTTTGTGCTTCTCCCCATTGGAATCCAACATTTTGCTTGACAATTTTGGTCAATGGTGCTGTAATTATGCTAAAATCCTTGACAAATCTCTTGTAGAAGCTAACCAAACCATGAAAACTCTTTACCTGGGTAATGGATGTAGGTTTCGGCCACTTTTATATAGCTTTGATCTTAGATTGATCAACTTTAATTACTGCAACACTTACAACAAATCCTAGAAATAAAAGTTCATTTTGTCAAAAATCACACTTTTTAATGTTAGCAAATAACATTTCCTTCTTAAGTACTTCTAAAACTAACCTAAGATGTCTTACATGATCATCTAAATTTCTACTATATACAAGAATATCATCAAAGTAAACAAGCATAAATTTTCCAATGAATGGATGCATAACATGATTCATTAGTCTCATGAAAATGCTAGGTGTATTAGTTAAACCAAAATGCATTACTAACCACTTATACAAACCATACTTAGTTTTAAATGCAGTTTTCCACTCATCTCCTTCTTTCATTCTGATTTAATGATACCCACTCCTAAGACCAGGTTTAGAGAACATTCATGCACCATATAATTCATCAAGCATATCATGTAATCTAGAAATACGATGCCTATACTTAATGGTTATATTATTTATGGCCCTACAATCTACACACATGTACCATGATCCATCTTTCTTAGGTACTAACAAAACAGAGACAGCATATGGACTCAAGCTTTCTCTAATGTATCATTTTTTCAAGCAATTTACTTACCTGCCTTTGTAGTTCCTTTGTCTTATCAGGATTACTTCTATATGCAAGCCTATTAGGAATTGTAGCTTCGCGAATAAAATTTATTAGATGTTCAATCCCTCAAATTGGTGGTAAACCATTAGGAATCTTCTCCAGAAAGACATCATCAAATTTCTACAAAAGAGAAGAGATAGAACTTGGCAATACAAGCTCTTCAAGGTTAGCTAGATGATTTAAATAAACATCTTTATACATCATGACCAGCACAGGTCCTTTACTCAAAAATGCCTTTTTAACCTTAGCTTAGCCAATATAATTTTTTTTTCTTCTCTTTCTTCTCCCTTTCACTTATGGGTTTTTCTTTACCTTTATGACTCTCGTCTTTCTTTCTCTTTTTCTTTCTCTTGGCTTCCTCTCTCTTTTTTTTTTTTCCTCATTCTAAGGTTTAGATTACTTACCTTGGTGGTGTGGATCGAACTTCCTTCCTTGAACAATAGGTGAATTCATGGGTGGCATGCTTGTCTTTTCCGTTTTTCGTTTGGCCTCCCTCCTTTGTTGCATTTGTAATTTATCTCGAAACACCTCTCTTGGTGTTAATAGCTTGAGCTCAAGCTTAATCTTTTTATCATTAAATCTGAATACAATGGCATTCTCTCTACCATAATGTATGGTGTCCTTATCAAATTGTCATGGCCTTCCCAACGAAATATGACCAGCATGCATAAGTACAACATCACATAAAAGCACATCCACATATTTATCAATACAAAACTTTACCTTGGCTCATTTGTTTACCTTCATCTCTCCACTATCATTAAGCCATTGAAGTGTATATGGTTCGGGATGTTTGATTGTTGTTAAACCCAATTTTTCCACCACAACATTACTAATAATATTGGCACAACTTCCACTATTAATAATCATACTACAAATGTTACCTTGAATATAACACCTAGTATGGAAGATCTTTTCCCTATGCACTTGATCTTCATCTTTATACACAGTCAAAATGCTCCTTGCCACCAAACCAATTTGGCCTTTGAAGCTTTTAGGGTCTCGGGTTCCTCTTGTTCTTCATCTTCAATTGCTTCCTTGACAAATTCGGCTTTAGCTTCAGACCCCTCACTTTTGGATTCCAAATCTCTATTGCCCTTCAGCGCCATAATTCTTCAGTTTGACATTGGTTGGCAACATGTCATTGGCTCTGACACTTAAAACACACAATATCATGAGTTCTAGATGGTTTAGGGTCAGATTTAAGTTCGGATTTTGGTGCTTGAATGGAATCGGTCTTTATGTCCCTCCTTGGCCTATTGGAGCTTTCCTCACCCTATTTGGGTTTTAACCTTGGTTCAAATGCGGGACTACTTCTCCAACCACTTGAACTAGTCCTCCCACTATTTGAAACCCCTCCAAACTGTGAGCGAGTACCCCACCTCTTGAATTGGTTCTCAATTTTAATGGCCACATGCAGCATCTCTTTTTACTCCACATATTGCTGTAATTCCACTTTGTTAGTTATCTTTTGGTTTAAACCCCCCAAAAACCGTGCCATTGTTACCTTATGGTTTTCATTCATACTCAATTTCATCAAAGCATCTCCATCTCCTCATAGCAGTCCTAGATGGTCCTACTTCCTTTTGATAAACATTGTAGTCTTTGATGTAACATCCTATGGTAATGGGTCGTATAAATCTCTTCCTCATGGCTCCTTTCATTTGTCGCCAAGTGGTTATTAGATCATCACCAACTCTCCTTTGGGTACCATGCTCTGTTGGAATTTGGTGTAGGTTTATGTTGTTGTACCCTAGAGCACAATAATTCAAGGTGTTAGTCAAGAATGATTGCTGTTGGTTCTTGGTTCTTGATTTTGTTTTTTTTTTTTGGGTTTGTTAAGGTTTTGTGATACGAACCTAGGACGACCTGCTCCTAAACCCGTATTATATTAGCCCGGATCTTTAATTAAGTTAAAGTTCTAATGGAATGGACCTCAACCCCTAACCAACCTGTGGTTAGAAACCTTGGTATAACGTAGACGACACAATAGGGGATGGAAAACCTATTGATAAGTCAAGCTAAAACAACCAATTCTCTAATGGTGTTTTAGGTGTTCTCAAAGAACAAAGAGATAATTAATCTCACAAGTATTTTCTCAATCAAATCAAAGTTGTATTATTATTGAAAAATAAGCCTTTAAATAGGCTTGAAAGAAACAAAACAAACCCTAAAAAATTAATTCAAAACCGGACTCCTATAGGAATTAGGAAACTTGACCGAATTCTAATATGTCCTAAACTAAGTTTCCTAAACTAAAATTGATTAATTAATTCCTTTATTTTGAATTAGGAATTAATTAATTTACAATGAAAATAATAAAATAATAACTTTCCTAAACTTATTTGTCCAGAAAATAAATAAATAAAAACTAAAAAGTAATTGTAGTTTCCTAAAACAAAAAGTATAATAAAATTAGGAAACTATAATACTAGCTTTTTGACTAATTTGACTTTGACCAATCTTTGATCTCTTTGAGCTTCAAATCAGCTTCTAGATGCTTTTTAGGATGCCAAATAAGCTGAATATGAAGTCCCACATGTTGCCCATGCTTGGAAAAATAAGAAAAGGCTAATACAGTAAAATACAGTAAAGCCAGCAAGCAATACAGCAAATTCGGTCAAATTGTTGATGCTGTCCGTACAAGCCCTTTTTGATTGCATTTGAGGCTGCTTTAACTTGATTCCATGACCTCTTAGGCATATGTATTGAACCCATAAATCATTGGAACCATTTCATGCTTCCCAGACTTCAAAAATGTACCAAAACTGTCACCCGAGTCCGTATCGGCTTCTATTGCTTGTAAGAGTAAAACAGGCCTTGGTTCTTTAGATATGGCCAACCCCTATTGACTATGACTTATTCCTTGTATGACGATAGCAAGATTTTCCTTCAACGTCTTGGCTTGGGCCCTAGTGATCGGTCCCACCTTCATTTGTATTGGGTCAGCACCCCAGCGGGTTGTCGGTCGAACAGTCTCGGGTGGATTCGCATCATTCCCCTCCTCTTGAAAAGGAATTGTCCTCAAATCGAAGTCATCACCTGCAGCAAAAGGAGATAAATCAGCAACATTAAAGGTGGCACTAACACTATACTCACCCGGTAGATCAAGTTTGTAGGCATTGTAGTTTATCCTCTCCAAAACTTGAAAAGGTCCATCACCCCTCGGCATGAGTTTTGATTTCCTTTGTTCGGGAAATCTTTCTTTCCTTAAATGCAGCCACACCCAATCTCCAGGTTCAAACACCATTGATTTTCGACCTTGATTAGCCACCCTTGCATATTGCTCGGTCCTCCTCTCAATGTTTGCTCGTGTCTTCTCATGAATCTGCTTTACAAAATCAGCTTTTTGTTTTCCATCTAGATTAGCACGCTCACTTAAAGGCAAAGGTGTTAAATCTAATGGAGTCAAAGGATTAAAACCATAAACAATTTCAAATGGAGTAAATTTAGTTGCTGAATGTAAAGACCTATTATATGAAAATTCAACATGTGGCAAACATTCTTCCCAAGTCCTTAAATTTCTACTAATTAATGCTCTCAACAATGCAGACAAAGTTCTATTTACTACTTCGGTTTGTCCATCAGTTTGTGGATGACAAGTAGTTGAAAATAAAAGCTTAGTACCTAATTTAGCCCACAATGTTTTCCAAAAATAGCTTAAGAACTTAGCATCCCTATCCGACACAATAGTTCTTGGCATTCCATGCAATCTCACAATTTCCTTGAAAAATAAATTAGCAATATTGAATGCATCATCAGTTTTGTTACATGCAATAAAATGTGCCATCTTAGAAAACCTATCTACTACAACAAATATTGAATCCTTACTTGTCCTTGACCTAGGCAACCCAAGAATAAAATCCATAGACAAATCTACCCAAGGATAGGTAGGGATCGGCAAAGGCTTATACAATCCATGCGGTTTCAATGTTGATTTTGTTTTTGGGCACTTTAAACATCTTTCACAAATTCTCTCAATATCTCTCCTCATGTTAGGCCAATAAAAATGTTCTTGCAGCAAGGATAAAGTTTTTAAAACACTAAAATGACCCATTAAACCACCCCCATGTCCTTCCCGAACCAATAATTCCCTAATACTACAATTAGGCACACAAAGTTTGTTTTCCTTAAACAAATATCCTCAAATATGTAAAATTTATTAAATCCATGTTTCAAACAGGTTCTAAAAATTTCTCCAAAGTCACTATCATGCTCATAAAGTTCTTTCAATTGTTCAAATCCAAGCAATCTAGCATCTAAGGTAGAAAAGAGCACATACCTTTGGGATAATGCATCGGCAACCACATTTTCCTTACCTTTTTTGTAGCGGATCACATATGGAAATGTTTCAATAAATTCAATCCACTTAGCATGCCTTCGGTTGAGCTTTCCTTGACCCTTTATATGCTTCAAAGACTCATGATCTGTATGAATCACAAACTCCTTTGGCATGAGATAATGCTGCCACGTCTCCAAAGCCCTCACCAAAGCATACATCTCCTTGTCATAAGTCGGGTAGTTTAGGGCAGCTCCACTTAATTTTTCACTAAAGTAGGCTATGGGTCTTCTTTCTTGCATTAATACAGCTCCAATACCTACACCCAAAGCATCACACTCAATTTCAAAAGTCTTAGAAAAATTTGGTAAAACTAATAAAGGTGCATTACACAATTTTTCTTTCAACAAATTAAAAGATTTTTCTTGTACTTCCCCCCATTTGAAACCAACATTCTTCTTCACAACTTCATTCAATGGTGCTGCTAGGGTACTAAAATTCTTGACAAATCTTCGGTAAAAGCTTGCCAAGCCATGAAAGCTCCTCACTTGGGTGATAGAAGTAGGAACCGGCCACTCTTGAATTGCTTTCACCTTAGCTTGGTCAACTTTGATTCCTGCAGCACTTACTACAAAACCTAGAAACACAAGCTCTTCTTTGCAAAATTCACATTTTTTAATGTTAGCAAACAATCTTTCCTTTCTAAGAACTTGCAAAACTTGCCTAAGTTGATCCACATGTTCATCCAAATTTCGGCTATATATTATAATGTCATCAAAATAAACAACCACAAATTTACCAATAAATGGACGCATTACATGATTCATAAGCCTCATGAAAGTACTAGGTGCATTGGATAATCCAAAAGGCATAACTAACCATTCATACAGCTCATATTTAGTTTTGAATGCGGTTTTCCATTCATCACCTTCTTTCATCCTAATTTGGTGATAACCACTCCTAAGATCAATTTTTGTAAACATGCAAGCACCATGCAACTCATCAAGCATATCATCTAATCTAGGAATGGGATGTCTATATTTGATGGTAATGTTATTTATAGCCCTACAATCAACACACATTCTCCAAGAACCATCCTTTTTAGGTACTAACAAAACAGGGACAGCACATGGACTTAAACTCTCACGAATGTATCCTTTATCAAGCAAATCACTTACCTGTTTTTGCAGCTCCTTTGTGTCTTCGGGATTGCTCCTATAAGCTGGTCTATTTGGTATGGCAGCCCCTGGAACAAAGTCAATTTGATGTTCTATCCCTCGAATAGGTGGTACTCCACTTGGAATCTCATTTGGGAAGACATCTCCAAATTCCTTCAAAAGAGAAATCATTGAACCTGGCAATTCAAGTTCTTCAAAGTTAGTTTGATCATTAAAATAATTTTCTTTGTAAAGCATGACCAGCAAAGGTTTCTTACACTCAATAACCTTATTAATATCCCCTAAACTGAAATAAAAATTGCTACTTAACCTTTCCTTTCTTTCTTTTTCTTTTTTTCCTTTGGATTGGCGCAAACCGTCGGATTTCTCTTCCTTCTCCAAGCTCGCGGGTTTGCCACTTCCTTTTCCCTCTCTTTCGGCTTTCCCTTGATCTTTCCACTCAATATGAACCTTAGAAACCTTACCTTGGTCAGCAACCTCAATCTTACCTTCTTGAAAGGATGGTGAAGCCGTTGGTGCCATACTTGCTTTTTCCTTGAGCTTTTCGGCTTATCTCCTTTGTTGCATTTGTAATTGGTCTTTGTAAACCTTTTTAGGAGATAATGGTTCCAGCTTGACCTTCTTCCCTTTAAACCTGAAAAAAATACTATTTTCTCAACCAAAATGAGTAGCATCTTTATCAAATTGCCATGGTCTACCTAATAGTATATGTCCAGCAATCATGGGTACAATATCACATAAAACTACATCCTCATATCTACCTATATTAAATTTTACTTTGGCTTGTTTGTTTACTTTCGTCTCACCACTATCATTAAGCCATTGTAATATATAAGGTTCTGGATGTTTAATTGTTTTCAAGCCTAATTTATCAACTACAAGATTACTTATCACATTAGTACAACTCCCACTATCTATAATCATGCTACAAATTTTACCTTGTATTTCGCAGCGAGTGTGGAAGATGTTTTCTCTTTGTATCTGCTCTTCATCTTTGTAGACAGCAAGTACTCTCCTTGAAACTAAGCTCAACTCGGCATTAGATGTATCTACAGGTTCGGCTTCATCTTCATTGCAATCCTCCTCTTGCTCGGTTTCAGCCCCACTTTCTTCACTCGTAGATTCCAGCTCACCATCACCCTTTAATACCATGATTCTTCTATTTGGGCATTGGCTGGCTATGTGTCCTCTTCCTTGGCACTTAAAAAAAATTATTTCTCTGGATTTTTGAGGTTTAGGATCAGATTTTATCTCACCTCTAAGTGCTTGGACAGATTCGGTCTTGACCTCTCTTCTTGGCCGGTTGGTAGTTTCTTCTCCTAATTTCGGCTTCAACTTGTTTTCATAAGTGGAATTGTTTTTCCAGCCACTTGAACTTGTCCTTCCACTGCTAGAAACTCCTCCAAACCGTGTACTAACACCCCTCCTCTTGAATTGGTTCTCAAGCTTAATGGCTACATGCAACATCTCCTCCAATTCCAAGTATTGTTGTAATTCAAGTTGGTTGGCAATGTCTCGGTTTAACCCTCCAAGAAATCTTGCCATGGTTGCCTCCCTATCCTCATTCATATTCAGCCTCATCATTAACATCTCCATCTCTTTGTAATAATCCTCCACGAACCTACTTCCTTGAGACAAAGATTGAAGCCTTTGATGCAGCAACCTATGGTAATGGGATGGCACAAACCGCTTCCTCATGGCTCCTTTCATTTGTCGCCATGTTGTAATTAAGTCATCACCAACTCTCCTTCGGGTGCTTTGCTCATTTGTCCACCATTGGAGTGTATAATGACCAAACTCCATTGCTGCCAACTTCACCTTCTTACCTTCCGAATAGTTGTGGCAGTCAAAGATCATCTCCATTTTTTCTTCCCACTCCAAGTAAGCTTCGGGATCACTTTTACCCATAAAAGGTGGGATATTAACCTTGATATTTCCCAAATCATCATCTGTATCTTCCCTCCTATATCTCCCACGGCCAGCTCTATCTTGGACAGCAAAGGTTTCATCCATACCTTCCTCAAAGTCGCCGTCGAATGGCTCCTCATCAAATTCCTCTCTCGGCCTCTCGCGACCTCCTCGTCTTCGGCCTCGTCCTCCATGGAATTCTTGCCTATTTCTTGTATTCGGCCTTCCTTGTGAGGCTTCTAGTCTTCCCACTCTTTGATTCACATGCTCAACTTGAGCACTAACCTGCTGTATTGATTCCAAGACAGCTCTCATATCCACTTGGTCTCCACTCCCGGTAGCTCGGTCATCGCCATGGAATGCTATGGACTCTTCCTCATTGATCCTCAAGGGTGGATCCCCTCTTCTTATTCTAGAATCTGCCATGTTAGTAAAATACTGCAAAATAAAATGAATCCTCACAATATTCACTCCCTCACGTGTTTCACTCAAACAAGGTCTCGACACTCGTGTTTGCTCACTAGTTTCGGCTTTTACCCTCTTTTAAGCTCACACACTCTTGCCTTTTTCCACTCAATGAATTGTCTCAAAGTTCTAATTAAAACACCCACAAAACAGCAATTAGATCACTAGTATGTTTTAATTAAACTTATCAACAAAACAGTAGCAAAAAGTAGGCAATACCGAAAGAATCCAACAAATCCTAATTTTTCGGCTTTCTAGACAAGAAAACACAAAATAATGGAAAAACGTTGGAATTTTTGAAAACTGCACCAGATGGTAGTAGATTATGAGTTCAAGAATAAAATTCCAGGAAAACAAATTCAAATACGAACAAGAATCAAATTGAACAAAAATATAGAATAGTTGTTGGTTGTTGTTCTTTGTAATTCAAGTTTTGTATCAAATCCTTTAACTGATTTTAATCCAAATAATTTAAGCACCCAAAATCCAAATATCCAGCAGCAAAAATAATTTCCCAACAATTCAAATATTGAATAAATAAACAAAAAACCAGCAGCTCCAACAAATTCCCAGCAAACAAATCAAACTCCAACAAGCCGAAATATAATTTTTTCTTTTTTTTTTTTTTTAATCCGGCTTTGCCTCTTCTTTTTTTTTTTTTTTTTTTTTCACTCACAGGACATAAACAACTGCAGTAGCAAGAGTAAGTACCAAAATTACAATTCCAAATCCAAAACAAACACCAAACCCGTGACCTCCAAATAAACAAAATGTGCAGTTTTTTTTTTTTTTTTTTAAATGTTGCCGCAAACTTCTTTTTTTTTTTCTTGTTTTCTTTTTTTTCTTTTTTTTGAATATATGAATGCAAATATTTAAGACTAAAACAGCAAAGAAAAATCAACAAAAACCAAATTAACAAGAACAATGATAAAAGACAACCAACAAACTAGGAAACAAAAATACGATAAAACTAGGAAATCCTAATTCAACTAGGAATGAATTTTTTTTTTTTTTTTTTTTTTTAAGATGCTGAACGTGTATAGGATGGATGCAACCTTAACCTAATGCTAAAATTGCAGAATAACACAAAAAAAAATAATAACAAATAAAGCAAATAAAGATAGATCAAACCTAAACAAAATTTAGCTCTGATACCAAATGATACGAACCTAGGACGACCTGCTCCTAAACCCGTATTATATTAGCCCGCATCTTTAATTAAGTTCAAGTTCTAATGGAATGGACCTCAACCCCTAACCAACCTGTGGTTAGAAACCTTGGTATAATGTAGACACCACAATAGGGGATGGAAAACCTATTGATAAGTCAAGCTAAAACAACCAATTCTCTAATGGTGTTTTAGGTGTTCTCAAAGAACAAAGAGATAATTAATCTCACAAGTATTTTCTCAATCAAATCAAAGTTGTATTATTATTAAAAAATAAGCCTTTAAATAGGCTTGAAAGAAACAAAACAAACCCTAAAAAATTAATTCAAAACCGGACTCCTATAGGAATTAGGAAACTTGACCGAATTCTAATATGTCCTAAACTAAGTTTCCTAAACTAAAATTGATTAATTAATTCCTTTATTTTGAATTAGGAATTAATTAATTTAAAATGAAAATAATAAAATAATAACTTTCCTAAACTTATTTTTCCAGAAAATAAAAAAATAAAAACTAAAAAGTAATTGTAGTTTCCTAAAACAAAAAGTAGAATAAAATTAGGAAACTATAATACTAGCTTTTTGACTAATTTGACTTTGACCAATCTTTGACCTCTTTGAGCTTCAAATCAGCTTCTAGATGCTTTTTAGGATGCCAAATATGCTGAATATGAAGTCCCACACGTTGCCCATGCTTGGAAAAATAAGAAAAGGCTAATACAGTAAAATACAGTAAAGTTAGCAAGCAATACAACAAATTCGGTCAAATTGTTGATGCTGTTTGTACAAGCCCTTTTTGATTGCATTTGAGGCTGATTTAACTTGATTCCATGACCTCTTAGGCATATGTATTGAACCCATAAATCATTGGAACCATTTCATGCTTCCCGGACTCCAAAAATGTACCAAAACCGTCACCCGAGTCCGTATCGGCTTCTATTGCTTGTATGAGTAAAACAGGCCTTGGTTCTTTAGATATGGCCAACCCCTCTTGACTATGACTTATTCCTTGTATGAAGATAGCAAGATTGTCCTTGAACTTCTTGGCTTGGGCCCTAGTGATCGGTCCGACCTTCATTTGTATTGGGTCAGCACCCCAGCGGGTTGTCGGTCGAACAGTCTCGGGTGGATTTGCATCATTTTGTTTCTGGTTTTAATGGAGGTTTAGGGTTCTTCAGAAGGTTGTTAGCTTTTGGGAAGAAGAAGAAAACAAATGTAGTAGTTGAGAGAGAGAGAGAGAGAGAGAGAGAGAGCAAAAATTGTTGTTTTTCAAAATTTTTTGAATATTACTTCTTCTGTGTTTCTAGTTTATTATATCCAAAATTCAGATCCAAATCCCAAACCTTCTTCAAACGGCATCCAAGGAAGTGGACTTATGTTGCTGGAAATACAATTCCAGCAACTAGATAAAAAGGCCTTAAGCTTTAGTTAATTAAGCTTAGGGCATTACAAAAAGGATATTGTTCTTAAACATTACAAGATAAAATAAAAATGCATAAACATAAATAATGTTTGGTCTTTGATGTTACAAAATAAAGAGTACAAGTGTAACCGAACTACCTTGCACATTGTAGGAAGATCACCACATTTCAACACTCCTCCTTGGTGTTCTTGCTTGAAATATTGAGAAGCTTCCTCAAGGTCTCAAATCTTGCTTTTGGAAGTGGCTTGGTGAAGAAATCTGCAAGGTTATCTTCGGTCTTGATATATTCCAAGCTTACTTCTCCATTTTCATCAAACTCCCTCAAAGAGTGATACTTCACCAGTATGTGTTTTGTCCTTCCGTGTTGAACGGGGTTCTTGGCTATTGATATGGGGGAAGTGTTTGATACGAACCTAGGACGACCTGCTCCTAAACCCGTATTATATTAGCCCGGATCTTTAATTAAGTTCAAGTTCTAATGGAATGGACCTCAACCCCTAACCAACCTGTGGTTAGAAACCTTGGTATAATGTAGACGCTACAATAGGGGATGGAAAACCTATTGATAAGTCAAGCTAAAACAACCAATTCTCTAATGGTGTTTTAGGTGTTCTCAAAGAACAAAGAGATAATTAATCTCACAAGTATTTTCTCAATCAAATCAAAGTTGTTTTCTTATTGATAACGAAGCCTTTAAATAGGCTACAAAGCCACGAAATAAAACCCTAGAACATAAAGAAAACCAGCCACCACACATAAAGAAACCTAGTTGGCTGAAACTATACTTCCTTTCCTAATCTAAGTTTGATTAATTAATTCCTTTATATTAAATTAGGAATTAATTGATTTACAATGGAAATAATAAAATAAAAACCTTCCTAAAGTTATTTTTCCAGAAAATAAATAAATAAAAGCCAAAAAGTAATGGTAGTTTCCTAAAACAAAAAGTAAAAACAAATTAGGAAACTAAAAATGCTAGCCTTTTTGATCAAGTTGACTTTGATCAATCTTTGACCTCTTTGAGCTTTAAATCAGCTTCTAGATTCTTTTTAGGATGCCAAATAAGCTGAATATGAAGTCCCACACGTTGCCCATGCTTGGAAAAATAAGAAAAGGCTAATACAGTAAAGCCAGCAAGCAATACAGCAAATTCGGCCAAATTATTGATGCTGTCCGTACAAGCCCTTTTTGATTGCATTTGAGGCTGCTTTAACTTGATTCCATGACCTCTTAGGCATATGTATTGAAACCATAAAGCATTGGAACCATTTCATGCTTCCCAAACTCCAAAAATGTACCAAAACTGTCACTCAGGTCCGTATCGGCTTCCACCACTTGGATGCTTCGAATAGGCTTTGTATCTTCAAGTATGGACAAGCTCTGTTGAGATTGATTACCCTCTGTATAAATACTCCCAGGCTGCCCTTAAATCTCTTAATTTGAGCTCTTGTGATTGGCCTAGTCTTCATCCGTGTCGAGTGAGCACCCCAGCGGGTTATCGGTGGAGTGGGCTCGGGCGGAATCACATCAATGTTGTCACATTTGATGATGGTTGAACCCTCTTGAGGATAACCAAGGTACTGCGATAATTTCCTAAGCCAAATGCATTGATTTGCACATGAAGAGCAAGCAATGTACTCAGCTTCGGCGGTGCTTTGAGCGGTTGTTGCTTGCTTCTTTGCATTCCATGAGAATGGTCCACTACCAAGTGAGAAAAGATACCTCGAAGTGCTCTTCATATCATCCAAGCATCCAGCCCAATCACTATCCGAGTAGGCCATTAATCTCATCACATCTTGCTTATCATACCAAACTCCAAAGTCTTGTGTTTCTTTTAAGTATCTAAGAATTGTTTTGGCACCTACAAAATGATTTTGGGATGGTGCTTGCATATATCTAGACAAAACACATGTGGCATGCATAATATCCATTCTTGATGAACATACATAGAGCAAACTTCCTATCATGCTTCTATATAGGGTCGAGTTTACCTTTGGTGTGCCATCCTCCTTCTTGTATTTGTCTCCTTGGCTCATTGGTGCTGACATTGGTTTGCATTCATCAAGGTTGAACTTTTTTAAAAGATCTTTGATGTATTTCTCTTGAGATATAAAGATACCCCTAGAGCATTGCATCACTTCCACTCCAAGGAAGTAATTCATTTCACTAAGGCTTGACATGTCAAACTCCTTTTCAAGTTCATTTTTCAAAACTTCCACATTCTTTTCATTTTCACCCGTGACCAACAAATCATCCACATAGAGTGAGATAACAATCATGCCTTCTTCATTCCTTATGTATAGTGTTGGCTCATTTGAACTCCTCCTAAAGCCTTGGTAGATCAAGTAACCATCAATCTTGCCATACCAAGCTCTAGGTGCTTGCTTTAACCCTTAAAGTGCCTTGTGTAGATGGTAGACTTTGTCCTCATGTCCTTGAAGAATGAAGCCCTCGGGTTGCTTGACATAAACCTCCTCTTGAAGCACACCATTCAAGAAAGCCAGCTTTATGATACGAACCTAGGACGACCTGCTCTTAAACCCGTATTATATTAGCCCGGATCTTTAATTAAGTTCAAGTTCTAATGGAATGGACCTCAACCCCTAACCAACCTGTGGTTAGAAACCTTGGTATAATGTAGACACCACAATAGGGGATGGAAAACCTATTGATAAGTCAAGCTAAAACAACTAATTCGCTAATGGTGTTTTAGGTGTTCTCAAAGAACAAAGAGATAATTAATCTCACAAGTATTTTCTTAATCAAATCAAAGTTTTAAAGTTATCTTATTAATGAAAAATAAGCCTTTAAATAGGCTTTGAAAGAAACAAAATAAACCCTAAAAGCCCTAGGAAAAACCGGCCACTCAATGAAGAATTCTACCTTGGCCGAAACTTTCCTTTTCCTAATCTAATTTGGATTAATTAATTCCTTTATTTTGAATTAGGAATTAATTAATTTACAAAGAAAATAATAAAATAATAACTTGCCTAATCTTATTTGTCCAGAAAATAAATAAATAGAAACTAAAAAATAATGGTAGTTTCCTAAAACAAAAAGTAGAATAAAATTAGGAAACTAAAATACTAGCTTTTTGACTACATTGACTTTGACCAATTCTTTGACCCAAGTGAGCTCCAAATCAGCTTCAATATGCTTTGTAGGATGCCAAATAAGCTTATTGTGAAGTTCCTCACGTTGCCCTTGCTTGGAAGTAAGAGAAAAGGCTAATACAGTAAAATACAGTAAAGCCCGCGAAGAATACAGCAAATCCGGCCTTTCCTTCTCCTTGTGCGCAAACCTCCTTGTTGGTCGGCTTTGAAGCTGCTTTGGCTGGTTTCTATGACTCATCCTCCATATAAATTAAACCCATAAAGATGGGGTTCCAATTTATACAACCCGGCCTCTTTATTGTTACCAAAAACGTCACCCGACCCCGTTTTGGCTTCTATTGCTTGTATGAGTAAAACAGGCCTTTGTTCCTTAGATATGGCCAACCCCTCTTGACTATGACTTATTCCTTGTATGAAGACAGCAAGATTGTCCTTGAACTTCTTGGCTTGGGCCCTAGTGATCGGCCCCACCTTCATTTGTAATGGGTCAGCACCCCAGCGGGTTGTTGGTAGAGCTGTCTCGGGTGGATTCGCATCACTTTACATCAAGGTGGTACACCTTCCATGACATTGAGGCCGAGATGGATAGGATGAGCTTTATGGTCTCCATTATTGCAACCGGTGCAAACGTCTCTCCATAATCTACACCCGCTTGTTGTGCATAGCCTTTTGCCACAAGTCTTGCCTTGTGCTTGCATATTGTTCCATCCGGGTTGAACTTGGTCCTAAAGATCCTCTTTACACCAATTGGTTTCTTGTTTTTAGGTTTAGAAACCAAAGACCAAGTTTCATTCTTTTCTATCGTATCCATTTCGGTTTGCATGGCCTCCATCCACTCTTTCTTTTGCATAGCTTCTTGAGCATTGGTAGGATCACTCAAGGCAACAATGAACCTTTCATATATTTTGGACAATGGCCTTTCTCCTCTAACACCATCTCCAATCTCCAATTCGGCTCCAATGGTCTCAAGTGCATCCTCCTCATCATCTTCATTTTCTTCATTGTTATTGTCACTGGTTTCTTCTTCTTCATCATCCAACCGAGCATATCTTCATGGACAAGAAGCTCATCCTTTGTCCAATCCCAAACAGCATCTTCATCAATCCTCACATCTCTTGTTACCACAAGTTTCTCGGTTTCCAAGTTGAAAACCCTAAAACCTTTGGTAACCTCGCTAAAGCCGACCAAGATGCCCACATTTGCCCTTTTGTCAAGCTTGTCTCTCATGTGTGGATGAACATGGAGAAAACAAACACTTCCAAAGATTTTTATGTTGTCCAAAGATGGTTTTTCTCCATACCATATCTCATAGGGTGTCTTGGACTCATTGGCTTTGGTGTATGCTCGGTTTTGGATGTAGCTAGCCGTGTATATGGCTTCGGCCCAAAACTTCTTTGGCATGTTCTTCTCATGTATCATGCACCTTGCCATCTCCATCAAGGTCCTATTTTTCCTCTCACAAACACCATTTTGTCGTGGTGTGTATGGTGTTGTGAATTGATGCACCATTCTATTTTCTTTGCAAAAATCCTCCATAGCCAAGCTTGTATATTCTCCACCATTGTCGGTTCTTAAGCACTTCATCTTTGCATTGCTTTGGGTTTCCACCATCTTCTTGATTTCCATGAACTTCTCAGGTACATGTGACTTGGTTGTTAGAAAATATACCCAACACATCCTTGAGTAGTCATCAATGAAGGTTAGGAAGTACTTACAACCTCCAAGTGATGACAACCTCATCGGTCCACACACATCCGAATGGACTAGCTCAAGCTTCTCCTTAGCTCTCCATGAACCGGATTTAGGGAATGGAAGCAGTGTAGATTTTCCTAGTTGGCATACATCACATAGGCTTCTCATCTCCTCGATCTTTGGCATGTCCTTCACAATGGCATTGGTGTTTTTCATAGCACCATAGCTAGAATGCCCAAGCCTTTTATGCCAAAGTTTAGAAATGGACTCTACTTTGGTTTTTAAGGCTTCTTCATTCTTAACTAGGTTCAATCTATAGCTTTTGTCCTTCAATGGTACCTTAAACAGCTCATTACCACAAGCATCATATATAATACATCCATCTTTTGCAAAATTTAAAGCAAAGCCTCTTTCTACCAATTGTGCTACACTAAGCAAGTTTTCACACAAACTAGGAACATATAGCACATCTTTTATAATTTTGGTACCTTCCTTGGTGTTCAAGCACACATCTCCTTTGCCTTCTACTTCCATGAACCGGCCATCACCAATCTTCACTTTGGTTTTGTAGTTTCGGTCAAGCTCCATAAAACCATCCTTTTGGAAACTCATGTGGTGTGAGCAACCACTATCCACAAGCCAACCGAGACCACTACTTATGGCCTTAAGGCATGTGGCCACAAATAGGTTCTCGGCTTCTTCATTAACCACATTGGCTTGTTGTCTCCTTTGCTTGCATACTTTGGCAATGTGGCCTTTTCCTCCACATCTTTCACAAGATGCATCCAACCTCCAAAAACACTTGGATGGTGGATGTCCAAGCTTCTTGCAATGAGGGCAAGGTGGATGCCCTCCTTGGTTTTAATGGCTTTGTTGTTGTTGTTGTTGATTCCATCCACTTTTTTTGTTATTTGTGTTATTGTTGGTTGTAAAACCGGTTTGGTTGGTGTTGTTGCTCTTCCTTCCTTTATTCTTCTTTTTGTTACCGTGGCCACCATGGAATGCACTCTCTATGGTCTCCTCCTTTCTAATGGCTCTCCTTTGTTCGGTTGCTTGAAGAGCATTGATGAGCTCACTCAAGGTTATTTCACTAAGATTTCTAGATTCTTCAAGGGAGGAAATCTTAGCTTCAAACCTTTCGGGTAAGCTCACCAATACTTTCTCTACTACCCTTTGATCGGTCAATTGCTCACCAAGGACCCGAATTTGATTTACCACTTTGAGCATCCTTTCCGTGAAATCCTTGACAAGCTCATTCTCCTTCATCTTCAAGGTTTCAAACTCTCTTCTTAGGTTTAAAACTTGCATTTGCCGAGTTCTAGTATTTCCATGGAACTCCTCTTGAAGCTTTATCCAAACCTCTCTAGCACTTGTGCATGACATTATCCTTGTAAAAATGGAATCACTCACAGAGGAGTGCAAGGCAGTGAGGGCCTTGAACCCCTTGGCAACTTCGGCCTCATGTGCATTTCTTTGTGCTTGGGTTGCATTAGCTCTCAACTCTTCCACTACATAACCTTCTTCTATGACTTCCCATAAACCAAAGGCTTGAAGGTAGGCTTTCATTTTTATACTCCAAATGGAATAGTTTTGGCCTTCAAACTTAGGTGGTGTTGGGGTTGCAAAGGATTGTGAGGCCATTTGAAAAAATGGTTTTTGAAAAGTTTTGAAAAATGGACACAAGAACAAGCTCTCGGGTGGTGGTGTTTTGGTGAGTTTCAACTAGCCTTTTTTGGAGGTTTGATTTCGGTTGGAAGGCTTTAGGTGGGGGATCCTCTAACAAATAAAATGGTCCAGGTTGAAAGCTCACAAGGTCCTAAGAAAGTACACTATGCTCTGATACCATGATGGAATTTGGTGTAGGTTTATGTTGTTGTACCCTAGAGCACAATCATTCAAGGTGTTAGTCAAGAATGATTGTTGTTGGTTCTTGGTTCTTGATTTTGTTTTTTTTTTTTGGGTTTGTTAAGGTTTTGTTTCTGGTTTTAATGGAGGTTTAGGATTCTTGAGAAGGTTGGTAGCTTTTGGGAAGAACAAGAAAACAAATGTAGTAGTTGAGAGAGAGAGAGAGAGAGAGAGTCAAAATTGTTGTTTTTCAAAATTTTTTGAATATTACTTCCTCTGCGTTTCTAGTTTATTATATCCAAAATTCAGATCCAAATCCCAAACCTTCTTCAAACGGCATCCAAGGAAGTGGACTTATGTTGCTGGAAATACAATTCCAGCAATTACACAAAAAGGCCTTAAGCTTTAGTTAATTGAGCTTAGGGCATTACAAAAAGGATATTGTTCTTAAACATTACAAGATAAAATAAAAATGCATAAACATAAATAATGTTTGGTATTTGATGTTGCAAAATAAAGAGTGCAAGTGTAATCGAACTACCTTGCAACTTGTAGCAAGATCACCACATTTCAACATGCTCATCATTCCACCATTGCAATGCATAATGCCCAAATTCCAAAGCGGCCAACTTAACCTGTTTAATCCGAATAGTTATGACAATCGAAGATCATCTCCATCAATTCTTCCCATTCTAAGTAAGCCTCCGGATCACTTTTACCCAAAAATGGTGGTATGTTGACTTTAATATTTTCGATGTCATCATCCTCATCCCGAGCTGGTCTTCCACAGTTTTTCTTTCCTTGGAGTGCAAAAATATCTTTGAACTCCTCCTTAAGGTTATATCCAAAGTCATCTCTTTTAAATTCCTCCTTGAAACGTCCACGACCTCCTCGACCTCGACCACGACCTGCATGAAATTCATGCCTTGGGTTTGGCCCTCCTTGGGAATGTTCAAACCTATCCATCTTTTGATCAAGTTGATCACAGCAAGCATTCATCCTTTGTAGTTGATTCAAAACCGCTTACATGTCGGTAGGTTAGGCAAAACTTCCTGACACTCTAGATTCTCTCTTGAATCCCACAGAATCGTCTCCAAGTTCTCTTAATTAGTCACCTCCTCTTCTTATCTTTGTTTCTCTCATGTTAAAGAAAATAATGCAAAGAACCTCACTAAATTCACTCCCTAATGTGTTTCACTCAAAAAGGTCTCTTTCACTCATGTTTTCACACTAGTTTCAGCTTTTGACCCTTTCTTAAGCTCACACTCTCTTGTCTTTTTTCATTCAAAAGAATATCACAAAGTTCTAATTAAAACACACTTAAACAGCAACTATATCACAAGTATGCCCTAATTTAACTTACCAATAAAACAGTAACAAAGCAAGCAATTACTGAGTGACTTGTTAATGCCTAACTCTCAGATTTCTAACCAAGCACAAAAAAAAAAAAAATTAACAAGGAAAATTTTGGATTCAATAAGTAATAGATCAAAATATTAAGAAACCAAGAATTTAAAAATAAAATTTAGAAATTCAAATAATGAACAAGAAACAATTCGAACAAAATATGGAATAATTGTTCATTGTAGTTCTCGTAATTTAGATCTAAGTCTCAAATATCCTAACCAATTTTAATCAAATCAAGTTAGCACACAAAATTCAAATATGTAGCAACCAATATAAACATCAACTCCAACAATTGCAATTGAATTTTTGAAAGCCAAAAAAACTCAATTCAAAGACCCCCCCCCCTTTTTTTTATAATTTAGGCATTTTCTTCTTCTATTTTATTATTATTATTTTTTGGATCACTAACATATTATTACTAACACAATTTCTAGCAGAACAATCACCACTCAAAAATTACAATTCCAATGATAACAACTTATGAACAAAACCGAAAACAAATTGCAAGTTTTAGATTTATGCAATATGTTCTCAAAATTCCTTTTTTTTTTTTCAATAAATGAATGCAACTAATTAAGATTAAACAGCTGGGAAAAACCAAAAATAAATCAAATTACTAAGAACTAAAATGCAAAACCAACCAACAAGCTAAAATCACAAAATTCAGCTAGCACAAAAACAAACTCTAATTCGGCTATGGAAATTAACGAAGGAAATAAGATAGATCAAACCTGAACAAAATTCGGCTCTAATACCAAATGATACGAACTTAGGTCGATATGCTCCTAAACACATATTATACTAGCCCAAACCGAAATTAAGTTCAGATTCTAATGGTAACCTTAACCCCTAATCAGCTTGTGATTAGAAACCTTGGTATATGATGAAGATGCCACAATAGGTTATGGATGTCCTATTGATAAATCAAACTAAAACATTCACTCTCTATTTGATATTCTAGGTGTTCAAAGAGAACAAAGAGAATCTTTCTCACAAATAATTTTCGAATAATAATTTAAACTGTCATTCCATTGAAAAATAAGCCCTTAAATAGGCTAAAATTACAAGAAATCAAACCCTAAATACATTAGGAAAGTTTGGCCAACATAGAGAAAAGATTAGGAAAGTGCCAAATTTTTCCTAGTTTCCTAAACTAATTTTGTATTAATTAATTCCTTAATTTTGGAAATTGGAATTAATTAAATTACAATCAAAATAATAAAATATCAACCTTCCTGAATTAATTTTTCAACAAAATAATTAAATAAAAATCAAAATAAAAGACTATTTCCTAAAACACACAGTCAAATTTCAGATTTAGAAAGTAGTTGACTAACTTTCCAAACAAGCTGTTTTTATCCAATCACCAGCTAGTTTAGGCTCTAAATCAGCTCCAATATGCCATGTAGGATTCCAAATAGGATTAGAACTGGTTCCCATATGTTGGCCTTGATTGGAATTATCAAAGCTTGCTTGGAATTCAAGTAAAATCCTTCTTAGCACCAAAATGGTAAATTTCGGCCATATTGAAGGCTTATGTGCAAATGATGAGCTTAGATGCTTTAGCTTCTACCTTGACATAATTCCATGGCCTCTTAGTGAGCTCAATCACATTCATAACCAAACAAACTTATCCCTTGCTGCTTGGAGTCCATAGATGCGCCAAAAAAGCCTCCCAGGTCCATTTCTGCCTTGATAACTTGGATACAAAGTACAAGCTTAGAATCTTCAGGTATAATCATACCTTCTTGATATTTAATCACACCTTGAATGAAGCTAACAGATTGTCCTTAAATCTCTTAGCTTGTACCTTTGTAATTGGCCCCGTCTTCATTTGCACAGCATCAGCACCCTAATGGGTTATAGGTTATACGGGTATAGGCAGATTCTCATCACATCAGATGAGCATTGCTAGCTATTTGTTTTGGTGGAGAGATTGACTCGTTGAAGGATGAGTATGGAAAATAAGGAGATGGAGAAGTGTGAACCAAGATTTCTTCATTAATAGAGATCTCCATAGTAGTTTCTGGAAGTTTGGACGGTACAAAAAACTAAGATAAGATAGGATTAAGGTAAAACTGTAGTATACATTTGAAACCGTGGTATGTGCAAGCTAGGAGATGTATCTATTGAACCTTTTATCGAGCTGTCCAAATTACTTATCACAAAGGGAAACTTGATTTCATCAAATGAACTATTCCGTGCAATGTAAATACAACCATTAGAAGCGAGGCATTTATTGCCTTTATACTAATTATTGTATCCAATAAATGTACAAGAGACTGATTGTAGCATTAACTTATGTTTGTTGTATGGCTATTGATTAAGAAAGCACTGGTAACCAAAAGCTTGTAAAAGACTGTAGTTAGGTTTAATGCCAAAAACTTTTTCCAACGGGGATGAGCTGTTTAACGTAAAGGAAGGTCGCATATTGATGAGCTATGTAGCATAAAAAAATGCCTCATCCCATAAATTAAATGGCATAGGTGCATCAGTAATTAGAGTGATGCCTATCTTTATCATGTGTCGATGATTTCATTCAACAACCCATTCTGTTCATGGGTGTGAGGACAAGATAGCTTTGTTCGAACACCAACAAAAACCAATTTAAACCAATAGAATCAATTGGTTTAAATTCACCTCCACCATCAATTTGAACCATTTTTATAGGCAACGCAAACTGTAATTCAACTTACTTTTTGAATAGAAGAAAAGCTTGTAAAGCTTCATATTTGGCTTTTAATAGCAATTCACGTACATCATGCGAATTGATCCACAAAGCTTATATAATATCTAAACCTTTAGAAGATAAATAAGGGAACGGACCCCATGAATCCATATCAATGAGTTGTAATGGTATAGTATAATGTGTAATAGAGTTAGAGAAGGCAGACTTTTCACTTTTACCCAATGCACATGATGAACAAAAAGGAATTTCATTGCTTGGAGTTCCAAAATTACATTATTTTATTACATTCTTGATAATGGCCAACGAAAGGTGGCCTAAACACTTATCCCAGAATGAAATAGAAATAGAAGTTTTGGATATTGTATTATCAAATATCACATTGGTAAAAGTAGCACTAATGTAACTAGATGAGTTATAGTGTTTATTGATCCTAGCAGCTCTTGAAATCAAAGAATCCTTGGTAGTCCCATGTGATGAGAATCCGCTCGAACCCATACAACCAAGTACTCACTGTGGTGTTTACAAATGAAGACGGGACCAATCACTAGGGCACAAGCTAGGAAATTCAAGGATAATCTGGTTAGCTTCATCCAAGGAGTGATTCAGTCTCAAAAGGGCATGACATAATCCGAAGATCCAAAGCCTGTCTTGTATATTCAAGTTACGAAGGCGAACATGGACCCAACAAGCTGTTTTGGTATATTTTTGGACCCTGGGTAGCAAAGAATAGATTCAACACTTTATGAACTCAATTGATATCACCAAGAGGGCATGGAATCATTTCAAGGCAGAAGCAAAAGCATTTAAATTCCACTTGTGTGAATGACTCCCTTTGTTGGCCGAAAATGCTCATTTTGGTGCTGACTTTGACTTCTTTTGTTGTTCAAGCAAGTTTGATTTATTCCAATCAAGAGGCAACGTATAGGAATCATTATTAATCCTATTTGGCATCCTCCATGGCATATGGGAGCTTATTTGGAGCCTAAACTAGTTGGTGATTGGATAAAGATAGCTTAATTATCAACTAATCAACTAGTTTCCTAATTGTAGTTTGACTTTTTGTTTTAGGAAACTATCTTTTATTTTGGTTTTTATTTTTTTATTTCTAGACGAATTAACTTAGGAAATTTGATATTTTATTATTTCAATTGTAAATTAATTAATTCCTAATTCAAAATAAAGGAATTAATTAATCCAAATTAGATTAGGAAAGGAGGAGAATTCTGCAACACCTAGTTTCCTAAACCAATGGCTGGTTTCTCCATGGTGTTTTAGGGTTTGATTTTGTCTTTAAAACCCATTTAAAGGTTTATTTTCTCAATAAAATTAAGTACATTATTCATATAGAAAAATATTTTTGAGAAAGAATTCTTTTTGTTCTCTTTGAACACCTAAAGCACTTAATAAAATACTTAATAGAAATCAAGTATTTTAATTTGACTTATCAATGGGATATCCATCACCTATTGTGGCATTTTTTTCATATACCAAGGTTTCTAATTATAAGTTGATTAGAGGTTAAGGTGACCATTAGAACTTGAACTTAATTGTGATCCGAGCTAATATACTATGGGTTTAGGAGCAAGTTGACCTAGGTTCGTATCACCATGGTTGATCACCTAAGGTTTATTAACTGCAAAATAGTATAAACCTCCTCTAAGCTTGCCTTCCTAAAGTGTTGCACGCATTACCCGATCCTTAACAAAACAAACAGTTGGATAAAACTCAAAAAATGTATTATTATCAAGGGAGAACTTGAAAACATTTAAAAGAATTTTTTGTGATTTTAGGAACATGTAATATATTTTTCAGATGTAATGAACGATTTAAGAACTTAGAAAAAAGAAAGATGTTTCTAGTATCAGTTATATCTAAACCTTCTCCATTGTCCATATACATTTTCTCTAGACCAGTAAGCTATCAGGTAGTGTGGCCATTGCATTCATTTAAGATGTAAGTTGGAATATTGAGAAGAGTGGTTGTTCGAATGTTGTTTCAACTGGAAACAATTCAAGGCAATATGACCTCCTATTCCACAAAGTTGGCAAGACACACGATTTGATTGACCTTGGCCTTTACCTCAGGATTCACGTCCCCTATCACATTGAAAGGATCCTCAATTACTATAATTATTTTGGAGTGATGTTGTTACTGGCAAATATTTCTTTGGAGTTAATTCCTTGTCATAAGAAAGATGAACTGTCATGAGATCATTAAGTAGTGTAGTAGCTTAATCTAATCTGGATTCATGAGCCAAAAGCATTGCACATACTTCTTGGAATCGTAAAGGTTCAATCCATGTTATAATGGAGATCACAAAAGCATCATATTCAAAACCCAAATCAGCTAAAATGTGTAGAATTTGATCTTCTTCTGAGACAATGTGACCTGCAGAGGCTAACGGATCAATAGTTGATTTTAACAAGATATTCAGCTATGGATAAATTTTCCTTTTTGATAGTTTGTAACTGCATCTTATATTGCATTTTACATGCTCTAGATTTTGAGTAAATAATTCTTTCAACAGTTTGCCATACCTATAAGAAGTATTACAGCCCACCATATGTGTTTGCATATAATAAGTCATAGATTCTAGAAGCCAATACATCAATGTATGATCAATCTTCTGCCATTGGATGAATGCTTCATTGAATTGGTTTGCTTTCCTAGCTTCACCATCTATTTATTCGACAAGCATTTCACTATTGTCAATAATATAAGATAGAGCTCTATTACCTTTGATAGCAGCCAACACCAATTGATGCAGCTACAGGAAGTTGGTATAGTTCAGTTTGGAGGACAATAAATGAGTGAACATTCCAACAAGTGGAGTAGTCATTCCTGATTGAGATGTGACCAGGAGAGTTGGTTGTCCTTTGCTGGTGGAGGGAGTTCTTGATTCAAATACTGTTGACATTGTAAATTTGAGGGCAAAAAAAAGTAAAAAAGGAATGATCATTTTTAAGCGCTGATGCCAAATTAATAAAATAGGTTTGACAAAAAAAAAATGATATATTTTGTGATGTATTTTGAGTTATAGCAAATCTATTTATATACACATATTAGATACAAAATATGGACAATATAATTTCTGATAAGCATAAGAAGATAAAAACAAGAGGTTTGATAAAACAACATAATAAAGGAAACCAACAATCCTTTAGCTAAGTGAAACTCATTGATGCTTATCTCTAACATATTTATTGTAAATTGCTGTAAATTAAGGCAATGTGTCACCGTGAATTGCTTATGGTTTATTTAATAATACGACAAAAAAGAAGAAGGTAATTATAATAAAACAAAACGAAGGGAAAAAAAGAAAAGGAACTTTGGTTAAAGCAAAAAACCGATCACTGAGACTTTGTCAGCAAGTCATTTACTTATTTAATGGGATGGGACAAATGGCATCAATATAATGTCACAATAGACTTTCCAATAAGTTATAGATCTCTTTTTTTTTTTTTTAAATTATTAAGTCCTAACTAATTCTGTTAACCATAGCTACCTGATGCTCACATGACCTAAATTTTTCTTTTCATTTTTTGTCTTAATTTATTTCCTCTAACATCTAAACTGAAATCAACTGCCAATAATTATTATTAAATAGCGCTATTCTTTGACAATAATTTTTTGTCTTTTCATAAATAGCGCTATTCTTCAAAGGTATCGTTCTGCTCTAGTTTGGTCTAAACACCCGTTGTTGGCGGATGAGATTCTCCATATACAATCAATGGTGGTGAGGCCCTCGTGGAAATCCAACCGAGTCAACCACGCCGGTTAGATATCGAGTATCAACACAGAGAGCTTTGGTAACCAGGGTCATGTGCTACACATTGCAAAACGGTGGGTTTTTAGTTTTTAGTTTGATTTTGGTTCAGATTTTAAAGTAAAATTAAAAAAAAATGAAAAAGGAAATGTAAAACAAGTCGTGATCAAATGTTGACAAATAGCATTATTTATTTATTTATTTATTATTGTTATTAATTATGTACAATTGGTTCTTAGACGGCATGGGTAACTATAGGTAGCTTGGGGCTCATGCAATGCAGATAATCTACCTATTAATATGCTTAAATATTCGCTATAAATAACCTCATTACAATACCTACCACTACTCAAGAAAGAGATCAAGAAGCTATAGAGTTCCATCTGAAGAAGAATAATTAAGAAGTTTTTTGGAGGAGTGAAATATCAGAGAAATTAAGGTGAAAATGGTGTTGAATTTCTTCAGTCAAATTGAGGGATTCAAACATGTGCTATTGATGGTTGTTGTTGAAGCTTGCTATGTATGAAGGAATCAGCATCGATTATGATTGCATATAGATATATGTTTGCCTCCATCTTTATGGTTCCTCAAGCTTTCCTTATGGAAAGTTGATTCCTTATCATTTCTTTTCTTTTTCTTCTTATTAATTTCTATAAATAGTTTTCTGCTACATCACGACTCTAAGATGACTGATTTTTACATGGCATCGGTTTTTTTCTTCTTTCTTTCTTTCTTTTTTTTTTTTTTTTTGGTTTAAGATATAATTTTATGTAACGTTGAGATTTTCTTATCAGTACTTGTACAAATAGATTTTGTATGATCAAAGTAAGAGAATATTAAGTAGCTCAACTTGTAAATTATCTACTATTCAAGCCATGATGAGAAGGAATCTTAAATGAAAAATGAAAAGTAGCGAAAGCTTTTTCCCAAGTTATGAAATCAGAAATTGTCTGTCTTTATTCCACATTCATAGGTGATTATTCGACATAAATATTAAAGGAAGTTTGAGATCTTTAGCATTAATCCATGTACTTAGCTAATTGTTTTCAATATGCCTTTCTATATGAAATGTGACTCCTAACAATTTCCACCTTTGCCACCTTAATTTCTTCGCGAGACTTGGATAAAAAAAATTGGTAATACTTTGGAAAGTGGTAATTATTATAATACTGTGGTGATGGCTGTTCTACTAAATTTGGATGAATTGTAGAGCCAGCAGTGATGGTGGCAATGGCGGTAAGAATGTAGACAATTACAAATCAATGTCGCCATTGATGAAGGAACAACTACCAATCCTTTTTCATCCAAATTTCATCTTAATTTGAAGTTCTTCTATATATGTCTGTTTCAGAATTGTCATTCTAATGTGGTTCTCTATCGTTTTAGCTTCATTTTTTAATTATTTTTTCCTTCCTACTAAATAAGTACTAGTGCGGAAATAATAAGGTCCTACAGGTGATATGTGAAGGCACAGGTGCCAGAACTCTCAAGAGATCAAAGGTCATCCTGATCCACCATGTCAAACATTTTTTTCTTGCAACTTAATTAATTTATTATGCAATCAATAATTATGAATTAACAGATGGCAAACGCAACTATAAGTTTTCGATCCATATAAATTGGGAAGAGCTACTCTTGTTGATTGATTTGATCTACTTTTTTTCCTTTCTTCTTCATATAACTAGATCTGGAAACAACGCTTAACAGTGCACATGGTGCGGAAACTGTCATACTATTGCAGCAACATATATTTCCTGGAAGGGAAATTAGGCAATTTGTTCGTCTTAGATTAATATATATGAATCTCCATGCTATACTTATATTACGTAATCTGCCTAATCCATACTATTACAGGAAGACCAGACCAAAATTGACATGGATGATCAGCTTTCAAGGATTTCTTTGTGAGATCTCTGGGTAAGAAAACAGTTGAAAACATCTATCGATTTGTTGGTGTTCCTTTATGATGATGAACAAATAACTAGTTCCCCCAGCGCACTACCACCCCCCCTCCTTTTCCAAAACACTAATATAAATATTTCTTGTGGGGTTTTCATAATTTGAAATAGTATTCCTGTTTTCACTTTTTAATTAATTACTAATTAATTTATTCTTAAAATTGAGACAAAGCATTATTAGGCCAAATTCTATATGCTGAGAGCTTGTCTTTAAACTCGGCCACATTCATATCTGCTATGTCCGACCTCATCCCTGCTATGGTATTTATGTTGGCATTAAATTTTGAGTAAGCTTCTGCCTACCATATGTTTGGAGTTGACTGAGGATGTAGGTCACACTACTAAAAAAATGCCTTTTAACAACCATTAATTTGGTTGCAAAACATCCTATTTTGGTCCCCAGTGGCTTTTAGAGACCAAAAAACCGTGGTCACCACGTGGTCGCTTAAACGTCGTAACAGATTCTATTTAGTAACTAATATATGTTGGTTGCTAAATCAGTTGAGGTTTTAGTGGCTAGTTTTTAAGGATTTTGTGACCATAAATTAGTCTTTAAAACGCCTTGAATATTAAAAAGGACACCAATTTTAAGCTTTTACCGACCAATTATAAAATATGAGCAACCAATATTTTGTCACTTAATGCTGTGTTGGTGACTATTTATGGTCACTTTAAGCATATATTTTAGTCATAAAAACTTATAACTTCGTAACCAAAAAATGTTATGGGACCAATTATTAAAATATTCATGGCCAAAATTATGGTCACTAAAAACCGTATTCAATGACAAAATGTTCCAGTCATCAAAAGAGGTTTTGAACGACCATGTAGTTGGTTGCAAAAATATGGTTTTAGCAGCAATGTGATTTGGTCGAAGAATGTAGTTTCAACGACTTATTATTTGGTCCTTAAATAGTGTTTGAGTGACACATTTTTGTAGTCACTAAAATTGTTGGTATAGTGGCTAGTTACAATTGGTGGCAAATTTTATTACTCTGTAACTATTATTTGGTCGTCGAGAAACCTTTCACTAACGAATGTTATGGTTAATAATAATAATCATTGCCAATTTGAAATGCATTTTAATGACAAAAATATTAGTCACTGTATCCCTTTTTCACTGTATACCAAAATAAAGGGCATTATCAATTACCAATATTGGATTTCTATAAACCTTTATTTTGGTATCCATTGAATTGGTTGGTGAAATATAATTTGAGTGACCAATAGATTGATAGTGAATTATGCTTATGAATGTTAATAAATATTAATAATATTGTATAATTTCAATTATATGTTTAACCAAAAAGTATAAAACTGATTATATTATTATAAATTTCATTACATACATGAAATTGATATCACACTATATTTACATTGCAAACACAAAATATTAAAGAAGAAAAAGCATCTGTATATAACATGAATAAAGCAAACAATATAATTTATACTTGTGAGATGCTACAATGTAATTTGAAAAGCACGCACCAATATCCATGGTTATTGTAATCGTACCATAAACTGTATCAACGCATGTTTGTTGTAATCATACCATCTCATTCTTAAATATAAAAAAACATTAAAAAAAATTGAAGACAAAATACAAACGAAACAAATTAGAAACAAATTACTAATTGATTGATATATTGGGGAAAAAAAATGTGCATAACTGATTCAGCTCCAATAGTATTCTATAATAAATATCCCTCACTTCCATTGAAATTCTCCAAGAACACTAAATGCATTTGTGAATATTTGACAAATAGAGGCAATAAAAAATTTAGGAAAAAAAAGACAAACTCTAAAAAATGCAATAATAATTTCACCAATAAAACATTTTTTATTAAGCCAATAACATTCATGATTGAGCATAAATTCACAAATGAAAATACATAATTAATTTTCAATCAAAACAAACTCTACACAAATATACAAGTAATTCTCAATCTAAAAATAACTTGCACAAGATAAAACATTGAAGGAAATAGAATCACTGTTACTCTAAATATTATCATGAATTGGAATAAAAACAAATATACATATGTATATATATATATATTTATATTTTTATATATCTAATCCTCCTAATTCACTTTAAGAAATATCCTATTAGGATCATGTTCGGCACTGTAGATGTAATCAATTGCAACAAAAAAGAAAAAAAAAAGTACTCTTTTTTGTCATTAGGTGCTTGTCCAAGGTGGTAAGATGGTGCAATATATTTTATTATGATGACACCCCTGTTTTAAAAAATAAAAGCATATTGGAATTGATGATGACATAAAAATAAAGAAATTATTAAGTGAGAATATAAATATAAGTAATTAATATATGCAAATAAACCACATTCAAAAGACAGCGTAGGTTATATTAACCTATAGTTAAAATGGAGCATGATCAGCATAAACATGAATATAAATCATTACACAAATACAACAGTATGATGAAGAGAAATCATTACATAAATACAACAGTACAAGTAATTAGTATATGCAAAGTGAAGGAACTTTCTAATATGTCCAAGGTGATAACATGGTGCATTATAATCATATTGTGATAAAACTTTAAAGAATAAGAGTATATGTAAAGTGATGACAATAAAAACAAAAACGAATTATTAGCTGACAATATGAACATTCTGGACTTAATATATATATATATATATATGCTAGTAAGCTATATTAAAAAAGCAACATATTGTTATATTAAATTAGTTTAAAATGGAGCATAATCATCTTTAACATGAACAGAAATCATTACACAGGAAACTGAATAAAGGAAAAAAATATATATAGTTATTTATGCAAATGAGTCAGTATCCTCACCGGTTTCACCATTACTTAACAACTCATCTTCACTATCATTGTCGGTTTCCTCATTGTACTCCCCATTATCTTCATTCTCTGTGCCACTATCTGCATCTTCATAATCTTCACTCTCTGCACCACTATCTACATCTTCAAAATCTCCACTCTCTGCCTCACTATCTGCATCTTCATAGTTTGTTGCACTCTTCAAATTAATTTCTATTGGGTCAATATCTTCACGATTAAGACGTTCAATATCAATTGATTCAAATAAATTTTGAATGTCCATTGAATCATTTTCTTGATAAGCACCCAACTCATAAACTTCAAATGAATCACCATGATCATCACCTTCATCTAATCCGTCTAGAAAATCCCACAGATGACGGTGATGCACCTTTCGAACCACTTTCCAATGTTGACCCATCTTGTAATCATCCACGTAAAAACACTTGTTTAGCTTGTGAGGCAAGGACAAAAGGGTCGTTCTTATACCAATATGAAGTGACATTAATGCTTGTGATTTGAAACTCTGTGATCTTCTTTTTCTTTTTCACATTTGTGTCAAACCATGTACATCTAAAAAGTACAACAGAGTGTTTGGACCTATAGTCTAACACAAGAATGTCTTCTATTACCCCATAAAAGTCACAAGATTCACCATCATGATCACCTACAACCCAAATTCCACAATTTTGAGTGACACGCCTATCATCACGAACTTTTGTGCGATATCGAACTCCATTTACTACACATCCACTATATGATCTTATTCCATAATCAGGACCACATGCTAGTGAGTACAACTCATCAATTACCATTGGATATTTACATCTACTTAAATATTTTATCTGTGAAAATGTATTTTTAATTAATTAACAATACTTACATATCAAGCTGGAATTTTACCTTTTATAAGTAAAAAATACATACCCTTTGTTCAAACCATTGTGGAAATTCCTTTTCTTGTACCTGCAGAATACTCGTGACACCCCTGTTTTGCAATAGTTTGGTGTGCTCACTGCAAAAATGTAATTTAATTAGAAGTATGGATTTATAATTTACTTATTTTGAACTTCAACTAATAATATATAAGTTTTGGTTCTTACTCAAAATATGGCTGCAACTCACAGCAATTGTAAAGGATGTACCAATGAGCTTTTTTATAATCATCATCTTTCAGTTCAACAAATTGAGGTTTCCCCAACAAGTTCACAGCTTGAGTGAATACTGACAAAGTCGAAGCAATCTGATTCTCACCATCTTTATTACGTTCTGGCCGATTGAATCGAGTTTCAATACCATGAAGGTACATTGAACAATAAGTTAATGCCTCATTGACAACATAACCCTCTGCTATTGAACCTTCTGGATGAGCTTTATTTCTCACATATTTTTTCAATGTTCCCAAAGCTCTAATAGTGAATGAAAAATATCATAAAAATAAAAAAAGAAGTAAAAAAATTAAAAAAATTAAAAGAATGTAAATTGATTGATCAACTTTAATAACCAAAGGCTTTACCTTTCAAAAGGATACATCCAACGAGTATGTACTGGTCCTGCCATTTTTGCCTCATATGGTAGGTGAACTGCTAGATGAACCATGATATCAAAAAAGGCTGGAGGGAATGTTCTTTCCAATTTACACAATGTAAGTATTATCCCCTCTTGTAACATATCCAAGTCTGAAACAGATAGAGTTCGTGCACAAAGTTTTTGGAAGAACATGCACATTTCAATAATTGTTCCACAAACCTCTTTCTTAATGTAAGGTCTTATACCCACGGGAAAAAGTTGTTGCAAAAGAACATGACTATCATGAGTTTTCAAACCTGATATCTTACCATCCTTAATGTTCAAATTCTTTGAAATATTAGCAGCATAGCCATTTGGAAATTTGACAGACTTCAAAAACTTACAAAACTCATGTTTTTCATCCCTTGTTAATGAAAAACATGCCAAAGGTTTCAAAACTTTACCGCCAGTTTCTTGTAAATGCAATTCTTTTCGAATATTCAGATCCTTTAAATCCATACGTGCCTTGTCAGTATCCTTCGACTTACCTTTGATGTCCAACATTGTTCCAACTATATTATCACAAATGTTTTTCTCAATATGCATCACATCCAAATTGTGCCGAAATTTTAATTTAGACCAATATTCTAGTTCAAAAAATATGCTTTTCCTTGTCCAATTTAATTCACAGGCAGCACGTTTTCTCTTTTTATCCACATTGTTAGGATGTTTCCCCGGTCTGCTCTCAATTGTCCTATCTAACTGTTGTAATATTTCAGCTCCTGAAAACTGCCTTGGAGCTAACCTTCGTTCAGGCTTTCCATCATATTGTCGATTATTTCTCCATGCATGATTTATGGATAAATATCGACAATGTCCCATGTAACAAATCTTACTTCTTAAAGCTTGGGAAGAAGTATCTTCATTACAAGTCGGACATGCTTTGTATCCTTTGGTACTCCATCCAGAAAGTGTTCCATATGCTGGAAAGTCATGTATTGTCCACAACACTGCTGCATGCATTGTAAACCTCTCCTTTTTAGAGATGTCATAAGTGGTGACACCATTTGTCCATAGATCTTTCAATTCATCAATCATAGGCAGTAAGTACACATCAATGTCTTTTCCAGGTGCCGTTGGGCCTGGTATTAATGGTGACATCATCGAAAAAGTCTCTTTCATGCATTTCCAAGGTGGCAGGTTATAAGGCACTAACATCACTGGCCACATGCTATATGAAGTACTCATGTTACTAAAAGGATTAAATCCATCAGTGGCAGCACCTAGCCGGACATTACAAGGATCCATAGCAAATATCGGATATTGTTCATCAAAGTGCTTCCATGCTTCTCCATCTGCTGGATGCCTCAATACTCCATTTGTGTTAGGACGCTTCTCTTTGTGCCATCTCATATCAATAGCAGTATGGCGAGATGTAAATAATCTTTGCAATCTTGGAGAGATAGGAAAATATCGAAGCACCTTTTGAGGGATCCTTTTCCCCTCAGTACCTTGAAATTTGTATCTCGGTTCAGCACATATTGGACATTTATCCAATTTAGCTGATTCTTTCCAAAACAATGCACAATCCCATTTACAAGCATGAATCATTTCATATCCTAATCCAAGTGCATGAAGTGTACATTTTGCCTTGTAGTAAGACTTTGGCAATTTAGTACCCTCTGGAAATGCTTCCTTGAGAAGTTCAAGCAACATACTAAATGACTTGTTACTCCAATGGTTTAAAGCTTTTATATGCATTAACCTAACCAAAAAAGTCAATGCAGAGAACTTTGTACACCCTGGATATAACTCGCTTTCAACTTCAGCAAATAATCCTGAAAATTCTTTATTTCTATGATCTTGATCTCCAATATGACCTTCATATGCATCTACATCAATATCCATGTCACCTGTAGCATCTTGCAATGCTACCATCATATCATCATTATCATCTTCTTCCCTATCATGTTCAACAGCTTCATCATCTTCCTCAAAACCCATTTCAATACCTTGAAAATTCAATGCCTCTCCATGATAAATCCAATTGTGATAATCTGGTGAAAATCCTTTCACCCATAAATGTCGTCCAACTACACTTATATCTTGGAAATACACATTCCGACAATATCGACAAGGACATCTAGTCCTATTATCTTCATCTAAATGATGTTTAGCCAATTCAATAAATGATTTAACACCATTTGTGTATTCATCTGACAGCTTATCATGACACCATATCCATTTTTTTTCCATAACTTCCTAGAAGAAACCAATAGTATAGTTATAAGGATATAATATATCAAGCACTTAAAATAACTTAACTTGTACAATATTGAAGCTAAAATGGGTTTAAGTGTCTCAATACACAGCAAGATAGCATTAAAGGATAGGAAATTAAAAGAATAATAAACTAGTTAACTAGCAAAAGGAGAACAGATGTTGCAAAATTCATATACTCAAAGACATGAAATGGTCTATTTAAAAAAAAAACAACAAAAAGAACAATGATAGGTATACTAAGCATTATTCATTCCACTAATATTTGTTTTTGGAGTATATTCATAGCCATCTAGAATTAACATTGATAATCAACTTCACTTTATCATAATAAAGATAAAACTTCAATGACCTTGTGTCCAGTGTGTTTTCTTATAGCATGATCCTTTTTAAAGGTGACAGCAAGGTAGTGGAAGCACAATGTCAGGAGCTGCTAATATATATTTATGTATCACATAAAAATTATATGTATGTAGATATACTTTATTGAAAAAAAATAAGAATAGAAATTTCCAGCTTACTAGGCATTAAGTTATGGCTAAACTGTGTGATATAGAGTTATCTTGTAACATAAAATTTTAAATAGAATGTGGACAATGTTATTATGTTTCTATGATGACTTGATTTACAAGCTGATTTGGAGTTTGGCAAGTATCCCTACATTTGGTTATTTCAATTGCTCTGCCACATGATTTTTGGGCTTAAGTTTGTGTAGATGCACTACTTTTATTGTTTTTGCCAAAATAATAAATTAGTTTTTTCAATCTTATTGGAGGGTAAGTCAAATGGAAAAAAACACCTCATCCACAAACAACCAAACCATAATTCCAGGAAATGACATATAATTACGCTTAGAAATTATGAAAACCAAATAGGATATGGAAATGTAATTTGTATAAGTCATAGGAACTAAAACTATTCACCTAATCCTATATATGCTGCAATAAGCTGGAAGTTGTTCCAACAAAGAATGCAGGTTACATATATTTGTTTTCCTATTGACTCATCATGTAGTTTGGTATGAACCTAGAAACAAAAATCTGATATATTTTTCAATATTTACAGTACTAGAACTCTGTCATTTACATAAAGACACCACAAACTCAGAAAGAAAATGTCTCTTACCAAGAATGCCTTCCTTAGGTCATGAAGAACCTTTTCCCTCTCGGCTCATCACATCCAACTGAAAATCCAACCAGCTCCTCAATCCAGTTGCTTTCATTTGATATGTATAAAACCCAATCATTCATGTATACCTTACAAGCTGAGCAAAAATACATATGAAGAATGACTTCTTCAGTCAGCCAAAATTCTGGAATTGGACGAAATTTGATAGGTGGTAGCAGAGGTAATAAGCTGTATTTTGAAAAGAAGAAAACAAAACTAAGAGAGAGGTTGAGAGTGTTACCGGTCGAAATGGACGCACAGAGGGGTGGACTCCTATCACACAAAATGTTTTAAATGGGGATTTGTTTTTGTTAAAACGTAAACATAAGGGACAGATTGGGATTTTAGCAAAATGAAATAAATGGGAAATATGGAAAAAGGCGGTAAAACTTCCCACCAAAGTAGAAATTCATATTTGGGTTTCACTTTCCAATATAAATTTTCGTTTACTTTCTCTATTTTGCTTTCTTTTCTTTCTTTTTCTTTTTTTTTCTTCTGTCCAAATCATATGAACCTAAGAATTAACCATATAAAAATTTAATATTCATATGACAAATATTGTAATATACATTTTCTATAAAACAATGTCCATATATATATATATATATATGTGTTAAATAACAATGAAAGCTATATGTATGGAAAGCGAAAAATGTATTTTGTCCATCTTAATTAATCAAGTGTAAATTATTAGGAAACATATTTATAATGTGGTTAAGTATTAGAAAAGTTTATGTGCATTTGCAATTATTTTATATCATGATCATGAGTTTGAATTTAAACACTAATGATAATATATATATATATATATATAAATGTACAAGTATCTTTGTAGATTAGTATGTAAATAACATCTTTCTTTGTATGATAAAAACTATAATAACATAACAAATGTTCATTGAGAAAACAAAGAAGGATCAAAATCATAATAATTAAACACATATTTTATATATAATTATACGGCGACATATAGTATCTCAAATAAATTGCGGACTATATATATGTATGGGGTCGTGTTCTATCAAAAATATTTGACAAATATGTTTGACAAATCGCACTAGCAATTGCAGGATCATTCAATAGTTGAAAATTGATATATTTTAAATATATTATAATTTTGAAAAAGAATTATTTTTATTATCTATTTTAATAAAAATAAGCGATTATTTACCATTAGCTAATAACAGTTAAGGATCGCTAATATGTGTCAAACCCCTAATTTGTACACAGTACATTCCCCTATATACATATAGTTACTTATAAAAACTATGCTATAATACATCTAAGCCCTTAAGATTTGTAGTAAGGTTTGTTATAATTTGATGTTAGAAAAATACACTAAGACCGTGAATGTTAGACGTTTTCCATCAAACTATTTGTACAATCAAAATATCTTCCAACAACTTATAAATATAAATTTCACAATTAATCATTAAGGGAGTAAGAATTTGTAAATTTTATAATTAATTATTAAAATAAAAAATATATAATCATAAATAATTATTACGTTATGTTGGTAATAATCGTGGCACTAATTTACGAAAACAAAAAAATGATAAGAATATTAAGTAAAACAAAAAGATTTGACAAATAATAATCAATTACATTAAAAGTGTTTTTCCTGGCATAGAACCAATTATTAATTTACAACACGTTTATTATAAATTCATAGTCAAAAGTTAAGCATTCATTGAGGCACAAAATATATATACATATATATATGTGTATACATATAATTTTGCATGTGAACAGTTAAAAATACATTAAAAATTAAAAATAAGTTACTTCAAAAATAAGTATAACATTAAAGTTAGTGAAAAAAACAAAAAAAAAAAAAATCGAACTAGTGCAAAATAAAGAAAATGCAGCTTGCCTCCTCTTGAGTTTAAACAACATTAATATAAACAAGCTTTTTTTTTTTTTTGTCTCATTATGTTTATTCTTGTTATTGAGAACAATAAAATGTAAAAAAAATAAATAATAACAGAAAAACAAAATTAAAATCATGTAGGGGAGAGATGGAATCCCACAAACTATTTTTCATTTTGCATTTTTGTCCTCAAGTTCGTTTAACCTCCTAAACCTTTAAAACATTGCAGTTAAATGTCGTTCTACCATGGAGAGGGCATAGTATCGAATTCAGTCAAAATCCATGTCATAATTATAGGATTATAAAGTAGTGTCCTTGCCTACACATAATTGTCATTACATACATTTATATACTTACACTACAAACAGAAAGTAGTGTATCAAAAGGACTGTAAGCTGAGCACTTGTGCCTGTACATGCTTTGCAAAAAGACTTGTGATTGCAAATGTCTATAACCATGCATAGTGCCAAAAATTCACCTGTGAATGCAAATATTTTGCATTCTAACTATGTACACTATCAAAAAACTATGTATAGGTGAATTTTAATGCTATGCATATCACAAGTAGAAACCATAACATCAAGTCATTGTTGCAGTAGATGGTGGTGGTGGCGGCGACTGGCTGGGACGTGAAGGATGCTGACTCACATCCAAGAATGCAGAAAGTCTGGCAATGAGTTCTGCCTGTTGATCCACAACTTGTGCAAGTCTTTTTACCTCAACCTTGTAATCTTCAAACTCTGTAGCCAACTGAGGGGTAGGTTGGTTAAGCAGCCTGCTATAGCTCTTTCTTGGAGCTGGTCCAACACCATAAATGAATCCAGCATTTCTACCTAGGACTTGTGCACGAATGTCAGCTTCTGTCAAAAAAACCGGTGCACCAGTATCATCAGGAGAAGCATCATCTTGTGTCTGCTGCGTTTGTGCTTCTTGTAGCCGAACCATCTCATTCTAACAACATGAAAGGTATAAAAATGTCATTATAAGATATTACAAGTATGTCAAACCAGTTAAGGAGTGATCAGTAAAACTTACATATCATGATTTAGCTATAACATTATTCCATCCTTTTTTTTGTGTCCAGGGTGTTCTCTTGAAAAACTCAATCTCACCAATTGGTTCATTTGGAGATGACTACAAAATAAAAAGAAAGATAATTTTACTTGCATGCTTAAACAAAGGGAAAGTCACATTCACATTTGGGACTAAACCTTCTGTATGTATATATATATGTATATATAGACACTTATATAACATTATAATCATAATCTCCAACTTCAATTCAACATCCCAATGAATCACCAAGATTCATAGCTTAGAAATAGCTCACAAACAAAGGTAACAACAAATCAACAGAATCACATAGAACTATAGCTACAAGGCGGTAGAAATCCAATATCAACAAAGTTGAAGCATAAAAGGTTTGTCAGAATAACAAAGGTAGTAATAGTAAATGTCCTTTTTAGCTGATACTGTTGACATTTTTGCCTTTTTATCATGGCAATGAAACTAAATAGTCATTAAAGCCATGGAATTCTAAGCTCAAACCCAATTCTGCTATAGATACATGACATATATTATAAACTGTCAAAGGACCAAAACTAGTAAAAATCCATTAGCATCCAATGACAACCAAATTTCAATAGACATAAGATGCATGAGCAAGAGATTTATCCTTAAAATTGCTAAGTAAACACTAAGATATCAAAGATATTAATGCAATTGGAAATTTCACTTATCAAGCACTTTATGAACCGAGTATTTACCATAATATGGAAAAATAATAAAGAAAAAATAATCCATTCTCAAATATAACTAAAGTAATTGTTGAAGAATGTCAAACCAGTGCTGCCCTTGTTGCAATAAACGATCTTGATCCAGCATGATGATTATATAGCCTTTTAGCCCTATTACATTGCCCTGCTTTAAAACGTTTCTGTATATATAAAATAAATGGTTTAGAATATGATAAAATATACACATGAATTTAAAAAAAGTTTTAAACAGTTTAAATAGTTCTAACTCACCAAAAATTCTGGACTCTCAAAATGAGCACATAACCACTCCCAATCTTCTTGACATCGTAGTCTTTTTGGTCTAAATTGCAATGGGTCTTTGCCTTGCATCTTACACAGCTTGAAATGATTGTTGCAATAACTCCTATTGTTTTTGTACCTATCACGACAATGCCTCTCAACAATCTCTATCCATTAAGGATCATTCAGATCAATGTCAAACCGATCCTTATACACAAAAGGAAAATAAAACCTTGTTAGTTATTATAATACTGATATGGTATATTAATGATATGAGTCTAAGTTTTACTCACAGCAATATGTTTGTAGACAATTTTCCTTTCATCATCAGAAGCATATTTCCATCCCTTCAATCTTGGTGAAACAAAGTTACGCACAGCAATGCCAATCTGATTGGCAAAGGGAGAACAATGGTCACCATATGCATGCATATCCCCATCACTTACTTGGACGCGAAGTTTAGTATTGGATGCCATTGTTTTTAGAATTTCCAATCCTTGCGTAATGCCACGTGTATTTTTCTTCATTAAACCTACAAAGTGAATAATGTTAATTAATAATACTATGTAATATAGATTCTCAATTTACATAACATATATGATAGATTACCAACATACCTGATACGAACCTAGGACGACCTGCTCCTAAACCCGTATTATATTAGCCCGGATCTTAATTAAGTTCAAGTTCTAATGGAATTGACCTCAACCCCTAACCAACCTGTGGTTAGAAACCTTGGTATAATGTAGACGCCACAATAGGGGAGGGAAAACCTATTGATAAGTCAAGTTAAAACAACCAATTCTCTAATGGTGTTTTAGGTGTTCTCAAAGAACAAAGAGATAATTAATCTCACAAGTATTTTCTCAATCAAATCAAAGTTGTATTCTTATTGAAAAATAAGCCTTTAAATAGGCTTTGAAAGAAACAAAGTAAACCCTAAAAACCCTAGGTAAAACAGGCCACACAATAAAGAGTTCTATGGTGGCCGAAATTTTCACTCCTTTCCTAATCTAATTTGAATTAGGAATTAATTAATTTACAATGAAAATAATAAAATAATAACTTTCCTAAACTTATTTTTCCAGAAAATAAATAAATAAAAACTAAAAAGTAATGGTAATTTCCTAAAACAAAAAGTAGAATCAAATTAGGAAACTATAATACTAGCTTTTTGACTAAGTTGACTTTGACCAATCTTTGACCAAATTGAGCTCCAAATCAGCTTCTAGATGCTTTTTATGATGCCAAATAAACTGAATATGAAGGCCCACACGTTGCCCATGCTTGGAAAAATAAGAAAAGGCTAATACAGTAAAATACAGTAAAGCCAGCAAGCAATACAGCAAATTCGGCCAAATTGTTGAGGCTGTCCGTACAAGCCCTTTTTGATTGCATTTGAGGCTGATTTAACTTGATTCCATGACCTCTTAGGCATATGTATTGAACCCATAAAGAATTGGAACCATTTCATGCTTCTCGGACTCCAAAAATGTACTAAAACCGTCACCCGGGTCCGTATCAGCTTCCACCACTTGGATGCTTGGAATAGGCTTTGTATCTTCAAGTATGGACAAGCTCTGTTGAGATTGATTACCCCCTGTATAAATACTCCCAGGTTGTCCTTAAATCTCTTAATTTGAGCTCTTGTGATTGGCCTAGTCTTCATCCGTGTCGAGTCAGCACCCCAGCGGGTTATCGGTTGAGTGGGCTCGGGCGGAATCACATCAATACCAGTGGATACAGGTATATCTTCAGTACTCTCATCTACAGGATCTATAGGAGAATGACCTCTAGACGATGTAATGTTTGAAATTGGTGTTTCCACATACTCTGGACCACTAGATATTGATGTCTCACTAGGCGTTGGTGTTGTGGAACGATCTGGTGTTTGCATAGGTTGTCGACCTCTAGGGGATGGTGTCTCCATAGGCGATGCAGTCCTTCTAGATTATGCTGTCGTCCTAGGAGACCTCCTAGGAGCCAAATTCTCTCTTTGTGATGGTGTCCTCCTAGGGACCAAAGTCTCTCTTTCTGCTGGGGTCGTCCTAGGAGACCTCCTAGGGACCAAAGTCTCTCTTTGTGCTGGGGTAGTCCTAGGAGACCTCCTAGGAACCAAAGTCTCTCTTCCTGGTACATATCTTGATCTTTTAGGTGGCATATTTAAAGGAATATTTTGGCAATATTTGTTTCCCCTATATTACCATCCTGCAAATATAAAAAATAATATCAATACTATATCTAAGGGATTGATATTGTCAATAATCTTAATCATTCAATCCTTTTGTTATACGTATATATATACATACATGTATATATGCATAAATGAAGCAATCATCACTGATCTTGTGGAAATGTTATAGTCCTTGCTTATTCTATCTCTCAAACCCACATATTTATATATGTACATACATCTATATAGATGGAGGATGCCATCAGTATTCCAATCTCCACAAATTATGCACCATGCCTACACAAGGTGATCATAAATAATAATTAGACAATTAGTTATATATATTCAACAGGAGTTATTCTAATTTGATTTCTCCATTCAATTCCCAATATGCAATAATATTATATATTGATATTCAATTACATTTTGCTATGTTATGGGTGTTTATTATTAGACAAGTTACAGAGTCCATTATTCAACATTCAACAATTTAGAAGTTCTTAAAACTCCCAATCCAAAAAAACCAAAATATAGTAAAAATCTAGAAACTGTCTTATTTGTTTATAGGTTGGAAAACCATATTTACTTCTTTACCTCAAGTTTTTTTCCCATTTTCGGTTACCCTTTTTTTTTTCTTTCTTTTTTCTTTTCTTTTCTTTTTCTTTTTTTACATTTTGATTTAGTATCTCTCAAAAACAAAAAATCTCAAGCAATCAAATTATGATGCTTGTGTTTTTTTCAAAAGCAACAAAGCAGTTCAAGAAAATTCCAATCTATGAAAACTCATTACATTATGTTAAGAACATAGGAAAAAAGATAAAAATGTAATTATGTATCAACATGTGGGAAAAATTTCTAGAACTTTATTGTTTGAAAATATCAACCACATTGCCAAAAACCAATAACATATAGGGCCAGAGACTCCTCTCACTCAATATACCTATCTCTCACAAAACACCACAACAAACATAGAGGGAAAAAAAGAAGAAGTTATAGATGTCTCTTACCAAGAATAGATTTGCTTCCTCTCATGTCCCTAATAAATCCTTCAATCCTTCCTTTATCAGCTCATTAAATCCAGTTGACTCTTTGTCATACGTAACAAAGAACTAACCCATCTTTCACCTACGTTTCATGGAATGAGCAACTTAGGGAAAAATGAAGAAACAGAGAAAAGAAAAAGCACAAAGAGAAAATGGGAGAGGAAACACACCTGAGATGGAGCTTGAGAGAGATGCCAATCCAAGCAGTAAGAAGCAACAAATGGTCAGAGAGGTGAGGCAATCCAAAGGGGGCAGCATAACTCTTGGACAGAGTTTTAGAAAGGAAATAGGGCCGGTGCAATTTTATCATCTAAAGGGTTTTATGGGGATCATCCATCCAAAAATGGTTCTATCGGGATTGTAACCAAAAATACAAAAAATAAATAAATTGATCAATGGGTCTATACGGAGCGTTATCAAACCATCCACTGGTTTTAGCTTTTCACCTAAAAAGGATATATTTGCAATTTGGTTGTAAACATTTAATTTTTTATTTTTTTTTAGAAATGTCAATTTTGATATTTTGTATGATAAATGCTTCAATATAAAATATTCATATAATAATGTTATTAGTTATATATAAAGTATCAATTGTTAACTAAAATTATATGTGTGGACAGTGGTTAATATAACTACTTCACACAAATTTAATCAAGTATACAATTATTAAGAAACATCTATTTAAACAAGGTGGTTGAGTATACCACGATTCACACTTTGATTTTAAATTTTTTTTCTTATCATTTTACCCTAAACTCTATTGCCTACTATCATTAGTGCATAATGAATTTCATCCAAAAATATTGAAAAAATTATCAAGTACAAACTAGAAGGGAGCAAAATGCAGCTTCATATAGGTTAGGGACTATATATGTAATCAAATCTAAAATAATTATAAAATCTGGTTTTTTTTTTAAGTTAATATTTCTTTACAAAATGCAGCTTCATTGTGGATTATTTTATTAATATTATTATTAACACCGTTTGTATCTATTTAATAGCCACTGACATGGTAGCTCAAACCATTAAATTACCAATTTCATGTTTCTTTTTCTTACATTTAGTCAAGGTTCTCACTTCCCGCCAAAATGGAAAAGCATGTGGATGGTTTCCCGCCCTTGCATTTACTCACCAAACATAGTTGGTCGCTGACGGCATTAAACTAAACCTATTATAAACTTTTTTTTTATATTTTATTATTTTAAATTCTATTTAGTGACCAATATTTTCGTCACAAATATAACATTTGACCACCCAAAATAATTTGGTCATGGAATGCCTTATGCTAACATTATTTGCTATTTTTCCTTAAAAAAAAATTTTAACTTATATTATTAGTGATTAATATATTGGTCCTTTATAAATACTTTTAGTGACCAACAGTGGTTGGTCATTGAAACTTCATGTTCCCGCCAAAAAAAAAGGTGGGAAAGCTTCCCGCCCTGCCTTTTTAACTACCAAATAGTTTTTGGTCAGCGAAAATTTATATTTGTGACCAAATTTCTGGTCACCATAACAGGTCAACCAAAATTCTACACGTTTCTCTTACTATCGTTTCTGCGACTAAATATCGGTCGTTGTTTTATTCATTCAGTGACCATTACTTTTTCGTCACTGACAGCATAGTCGCTAATTCCCATTTTTTTTGTAGTGTCATTTCTAGACCGAACCTTATAAAATTTTATGTGTTCTTTCTTTCTTTATTGCTACTGTGAATTTATTTGGTATTGAATTAAGTTTCAATTGTATTATTAGAGCATTCCTTTATATTCAATTCACAAGAAAGAAGCTTCTGCCTACCATCTGTTTAAAGGAAATTCCTGAGTACATAACCAAAAGACTAAATGGGGTCAAAGGTGGAAGGTAGAGTTAGAAGTCTTCAATGGAAAAAGAGATTTTATTTTATGAAGGCCAAAGATGACCTTAATTCATTTAACCTTATTTACCCACCATTATTATAAGCCTAAATGCTATTTATTTTATGCTTGCCCTTTACATATTGTAAAAACAGCTTATTTTTAATTAATATGATCTACGATTTTTAATATGTAATAGGAAGAATAAGGTGAGAAATTAAGTTAGAGGTTACAGTTTATGTATGATTGTGGTTTTGATATATAGTCCTTTGATACATTTGAAATTTTAATCTATATGTATTTGGAATCAAAAGTTTGGGGTATTAAGTGATATCATGATAAAAATTCATCACTATATTGTCATCATTAAATATATATATAAAAAAAGCAATTAAGGAAAAAACAAAAGATGAAAGATCAAAATGAAAAAAAAAATATATATATATATATGTATATATAGAAGAAGCCAGAAAATAAAAAGAAAAAAACATTTCTTGAAAAAAAAAGAAAAAGAAAAAGAAAACCGAAAAGAAAGTGTTAAAAAAAACAAAAAATCAATGATAATGATAGTTCAATTATTCAATAAATGATGATTTACTTCAAAAACAAAATAATAACTTTTGATTTTACTATTTCTCTATTTATATATTCAAAGAAAATTGCAGAATAACACAAAAACAAATAAAGCAAATAAAGATAGATCAAACCTGAACAAAATTCGGCTCTGATACCAAATGATACGAGCCTTGGACGACTCGCGTCTAGTCCTGTATTATATTAGCTTGGATCTCAATTAAGTTCAAATTCTTATAAGAAAATCTTAACCCCTAACCAACCTATGACTAGAAACCTTGGTATAATGAAAACTAAAACACGCACTTTCTAATGGCGTTGTAGGTGATCAAAGAGAACAAAGAGAATTCGATCTCACAATTTTCTGAATATTGTTAAAGGTGTGTTCTTCCTCAAAAATAAGCCCTTAACTAGGCTAAGAAAGAACAAAAATAAACCCTAAAAATAAGGTTTAATTTTGGCCACACTTGATGATGAGAATTCACCCGTACCCGCTCAACCGACTACCCATTAGGATGCTGACCCGATATGGATGAAGACTGCGCCAATCATTAGAGCTCAAGCCAAGAGATTTAAGGAAAATTTGGCTGCCTTTATACAGAAAATACTTAATTCTCAAAAGAGCTTGTCAATACCAAAAGACATAAAGCCCATTTAAGCATCCGAGTGGTGGAGGCCGATATGCATCCGGATAGCTGTTTTCGTGCAAATATGGACTCCGGGCAGCAAGAAATGGTTCCAAAACTTTATGGACCCAATTAATATCAATAAGAGATCATGGAATCAAGCCAAGACAGAATCAAAAGCAATCAAATAGGGCTTGTGTGCATAAGAGGAAAAGTAGCCGGTTTTGCTGGATTTTGTTGCTAGCTTTACTGTATTTTGCTGAGTTGGCATTTTCTCTTTGTTGTAAGCAAGGGCAACATGTGGGACTCAATGATAATCCTATTTGGTATCCTAAAAGGCATATGGAAGCTGATTTGGAGCTTAAATTGGTCAAAGACTGGTCAAAGACAGCTTAGTCAAAAATATAGTTAAGTAGTTTCCTAATTTGATTTTGACTTTTTGTTTTAGGAAACTGGTCTTTTATTTGATTTTAATTTATTTATTTTCTGGAAAAATCAACTTAGAAAAATTATTATTTTATTATTTTCATTGTAAATTAATTAATTCTTAATTTAAAATAAAGGAATTAATTAACCAAAATTAGATTAGGAAAGGAGATAGGAAATTCAACCACATTAGGAAAACTAACATGCTTGGCCGATTTTTTCCTAGGATATTATGGTTTTATTGTTTTGTGACTCTAGCCTATTTAAGGTCTTTTTTTTAGGAAGAACACACCTTTAATAATATTCATAAATTATTTTGTGAGATAGAATTCTTTTGGTTCTCTTTGAACACCTAAAACACCATTAGATAATGAGTGTATTAGTTTTGACTTATCAATAGGATATCCATCACCTATTGTGGTGTCTTCAATATACCAAAGTTTCTAATCACAGGTTGGTTAGGGGTTAAGGTTTTCCTATAAGAACTTGGACTTAACTGAGATTCGGGCTAATATAATACAGGTTTAGGCACGAGTCATCCTAGGCTCGTATCATTTGGTATCAGGGCCGAATTTTATTCAGGTTTGATCTATCTTTATTTGCTTTATTTGTTTTTGTGTTATTCTGAAATTTTAACATTAGGTTAAGGTTGTTTCATACTTCTACATGTTCTTGATCTTAAAAAAATAATAACAATAATAATTCATTCATAGCCGAAATTAGGTTTCTTGTTTTACCATATTTTTGCTGTTTTGTTCTTAATTATTTCCATTCATATATTCAAAAAAAAAAAAAAAAAAAAGAGAGAGAGTTTTGAAAGCATGTTGCATAAAAACCTAAGGTTGTGCAATTGTTTTTCTTTTTGTTGGAGAATCGGGTTTGTTGAATTTGGCATTGAAGTTTGTGGATTGTATTGTTTTTGGTACTGCTGGGATTTGTGTTTGCCTTATTCTATTTGTGATCCAAAAAAAACATAGAAGAAAAAAAAAAAGAGGGGTTTGCGACAACAAATATAAATTTACAAAATTTGCAAGTTTGAACTTTATTGGTCATGGGTTTGTGGAATTTTGGTGATTGGAGTTGCAATTTTCTTGTTGTTGATTTGATAATAGTTTGATTTTATATTCTATGAGTTCGAAAAAAAAAATAGATCAAAAAAAAAAAATGATCCAAAAAGCCGAATAAAAAAAAAAAAAACTGCATAAAAGGCTGGCTTGTTGAATTTGGAGTTGTAAACTTGTTTGCTAGAAAATTGAGAAATTTGGAGTAGCTGGAATTTTATATTGCTGCTGGAAATTTGTATTCTTGAGTGCTAAAATTATTTGATTAAAATTAGTAAAGGATTTGATACAAAAAAACTTGAATTACAAAGAACAACAACCAATAACTATCCTATATTTTTGTTCGATTTGATTCTTGTTGGTGTTTGAATTTCTTTCTCTATATTTATTCCTTGAATTATTGCCTCATTAATATTCTGGGCAGCTTTTAATTCATTCCCAAAATTTTCTTATTGGTTTACCTTAATTTTGCTTAGAAAAGCCGAGAATAGGTATTGTCATTCCACTCGGTATTTGTTTAATTTAGTTGCTGTTTTATTGACAACTTTAAATTAAGCTACATTTGTGATCTAGTTGCTGTTTGAGTGTGTTTTAATTAGAAATTTGAGTTAATTCTTCGAGTGGAAAAAGGCGAGAGTGTGTGATCTTAAAAGAGGGTCAAAAGCCAAAACTAGTGTGCAAACACGAGTGTTGAGACCTTGTTTGAGTGAAACATTTGATTTTGGTGAGGTTCTATTTTATTTTTGTGTTATTCATACTAATATAGCAGATTCAAGGGTGAGAAGACGAGATGCACCATTAAGAACTAATGAAGAGGAATCTGTGGGATTCATGGATGGTTCCCAAGCTTCGGGAAGTGGAGGTGAGCACATGGACACGATGGCGGTCTTAGAGCAATTAGAGAGGATGAATGCTCACTTTGATCACCTAGATAAAAGATGGATAAGTTGGAAACATCACAAGAAAGCCTGAATACAAGGTTAGATGTACATGAAGGCTGAGGTCGAGGTTGAGGTCGAGGAGGCCGTGGCTGACCTAAAAAGGAATTCAAGGAAGGTAATTTTGGAGATGACCTTGAAGAGGGGTTTGATGAAATTTTTGCTTACCAAGGAAGGGAAAACCATGGGAGACCAGTAAGGGAGGAGGATGATGATCTTGGAAATATTAAGGTTAACATACCACCTTTCATGGGAAAAAGTGATTCGGAGGCATATTTAGAGTGGGAAGAGTGAATGGAGATGATCTTTGATTGTCACAACTATTTGGAGGCTAAGAAAGTTAAATTGGTAGCATTGGAGTTTGGTCATTATGCACTCCAATGGTGGACTAATGAGCAAGGTACCCGAAGGAAAGTTGGAGATGAACCTATTACTACTTGGCAATAAATGAAAGGAGTCATGAGAATAAGGTTTGTACCAAGTCATTACCATAGGTTGCTGCATCAAAGGCTTCAATCTTTATCTCAAGGTAGTAGGACCATGGAGGATTATTACAAAGAGATTGAGATGCTCATTATGAAGTTAAGCATGAATGAGGATCGTGAGGCAACCATGGCAACATTTTTGGGAGATTTGAATCGAGAAATAGCCAATCGACTAGAATTATAACAATATGTGAAATTGGAAGAGATATTGCATGTGGCTATCAAACTTGAGAATCAATTCAAGAGGAGAGGAACAAGCTCATTGTTTGGAGGACTATCAAATAGCAGGAGGTCAAATCCGAGGTTCGGAGAAGCGATCCCACATATGACAACAAACCAAAACTGAAGCTTGGTGATGAAAGCACCAATCGGCCAAAAAGGGAGGCTAAACCGAACCTTTCCAAGCTCCAAGGAATGAAGGTAAATCTGATCCTAAACCTTCTAGAACTCATGACATTGTGTGTTTTAAATGCCAGGGACAAGGACACATTGGTAGTCAATGCCTAAACAAAAGAAAGGTAATGGTGAGTTAGAGTCCGAAAGTGAAGAAAGTGATGTTGAAACCGAAATTGATGGTGAAGAAGTTGGATGTGAAGAACTTGAGGAATCCAAAACTCTCAAGGCATCTAGGGCTGAATTAAGCTTGGTGAATAAAATATTTTTGACTGTGTATAAAGATGAAGAACAACTTCAAAGAGAGACCATCTTCCATACCCGATGTGAAATCTAAGGTAAGATTTGTAGCATGATAATTGATAGTGGAAGTTGTGCTAATGTAATTAGTAATGTTGTGGATGATAAATTAGGCTTAGCAACAATTAAACATCCCAAACTGTATAAATTACAAGAGCTTAATAATAATGGTGAGATGAAAGTTAATAAACAAGCCAAAGCAAAATTCAGCATTGATAAATATGTGGTTGTTGTATTATGTGATGTTGTTCCTATGCATGCTGGTCATATTTTGTTACGTAGGCCATGGAAATTTGATAAGGATGCCATACATTATGGGAGCGAGAATTCTATTGTATTTAAATTTAAAGGGAAAAAGGTTGAGCTGGAGCCATTAACTCCAAAAGAAGTATTTAGAGATCAACTTCAAATGCAACAAAGGAGGGAGGCCAAAAAGCTTAAAGAAACGGCTAGTATGGCAGCCACGGCTTCAACAACTATTTAAAGGAACAAGACCATGCAAGAATAACCAGGTAAGTGTCCTAAACTCAATGGTGAGGGAAAAACAATGATAAAGCTGAGAGTGAGAAGAAATTTGAAAAAGCCGAGAGTGAGAGAAAACAAATGGAACCCGTGAGTGTGAAAGAAAAAAAGAGGAAAGAAAGTAAAAGAAAAAATTTTATCTTAGCTTAGGTGAGCTTAAAAAGGAATTTTTGAGTAATAAACTTATGCTGGTCATGATTTATAAAGATGCTTATTTAAAGATGCTTTTGTTGTATAGAACTTTATCTGCATTGTTAAGAGCTTTTGATACGAACCTAGGACGACCTGCTCCTAAACCCCTAAACCTGGTTAGGGGTTGAGGTCCATTCCATTAGAACTTGAACTTAATTAAAGATCTGGGCTAATATAATACGGGTTTAGGAGCAGGTCGTCCTAGGTTCGTATCATTTGCTATCAGAGCTAAGTTTTGTTCAGGTTTGATCTATCCTTATTTGTTTTATTTGTTTTGTGTTATTCTGCAATTTTAGCATTAGGTTAAGGTTGCATCCATCCCATACACATTCTGCATCTTATAAAAAAAAAAAAAATTTCATTCCTAGTTGAATTAGGTTTCCTAGTTTTATCGTATTTTTGTTTCCTAATTTGTTGGTTGTCTTTTATCATTGTTCTTGATAATTTTGGTTTTTGTTGATTTTCCTTTGCTGTTTTAGTCTTAGAAATTTTCATTCATATATTCAAAAAAAAAAAAAAAAAGAGTTTGCGGCAACATTAAAAAAAAAAAAAAAAAAAACTGCACATTTGTGTTTAGGAGCAGGTCACGGGTTTGGTGTTTGTTTTGGAGTTGGAATTGAAATTTTGGTAATTATTCTTGCTACTGCAGTTGTTTATGTTGTGTGAGTGAAAAAAAAAAAAAAAGGTAAAGCCGAATAAAAAAAAAAAAAAAGAAAAAAAAGAAAAATATTTCAGTTTGTTGGAGTTTGATTTGTTTGCTGGAAATTTGTTGGAGCTGCTGGTCTTTTTATTATTTATTCAATATTTGAGTTGCTAGGAAATTATTTTTTGCTGCTGGATATTTGGATTTTGGGTGTTTAAATTTTTTGGATTAAAATTAGTTAAAGGAATTGATACAAAACTTGAATTACAAGAGCAACAACCAACACTTTTCTATATTTTTGTTCTCTTTGATTCTTGTTCGTATTTGAATTTCTTTTTCTAGAATTTTATTATTGAACTCATAATCTACTACCATCTGGTGCAGTTTTCAAAAATTCCAACGTTTTCCCATTATTTTGTGTTTTCTTGTCTAGAAAGCCGAAAAATTAGGATTTGTTGGATTCTTTCGGTATTAACTACTTTTTACTTACTGTTTGTTGATAAGTTTAATTAAAACATACTAGTGATCTAATTGCTGTTTTGTGGGTGTTTTAATTAGAACTTTGAGATAATTCATTGAGTGGAAAAGGCAAGAGTGTGTGAGCTTAAAAGAGGGTAAAAGCCGAAACTAGTGTGCAAACACGAGTGTCGAGACCTTGTTTGAGTGAAACACGTGAGGGAGTGAATATTGTGAGGATTTATTTTATTTTTGCAGTATTTTACTAACATGGCAGATTCTAGAATAAGAAAAGGGGATCCACCCTTGAGGATCAATGAGGAAGAGTCCGTAGCATTCCATGGCGATGACCGAGCTACCGGGAGTGGAGACCAAGTGGACATGAGAGCTGTTTTGGAATCAATACAGCGGGTTAGTGCTCAAGTTGAGCATGTAAATCAAAGAGTGGGAAGACTAGAAGCCTCACAAGGAAGGCCGAATACAAGAAATAGGCAAGAATTCCATGGAGGACGAGGCCGAGGACGAGGAGGTCGCGAGAGGCCGAGAGAGGAATTTGATGAGGAGCCATTCGACGGCGACTTTGAGGAAGGTATGGACGAAACCTTTGCTGTCCAAGATAGAGCTGGCCATGGGAGATATAGGAGGGAAGATACAGATGATGATTTGGGAAATATCAAGGTTAACATCCCACCTTTTATGGGTAAAAGTGATCCCGAAGCTTATTTGGAGTGGCAAGAAAAAATGGAGATGATTTTTGACTGCCACAACTATTCGGAAGGTAAGAAGGTGAAGTTGGCAGCAATGGAGTTTGGCCATTATGCACTCCAATGGTGGACAAATGAGCAAAGCACCCGAAGGAGAGTTGGTGATGACTTAATTACAACATGGCGACAAATGAAAGGAGCCATGAGGAAGCGGTTTGTGCCATCCCATTACCATAGGTTGCTGCATCAAAGGCTTCAATCTTTGTCTCAAGGAAGTAGATCCGTGGAGGATTATTACAAAGAGATGGAGATGTTAATGATGACGCTGAATATGAATGAGGATAGGGAGGCAACCATGGCAAGATTTCTTGGAGGGTTAAACCGAGACATTGCCAACCAACTTGAATTACAACAATACTTGGAATTGGAGAAGATGTTGCATGTAGAAATTAAGCTTGAGAACCAATTCAAGAGGAGGGGTGTTAGTACACGGTTTGGAGGAGTTTCTAGCAGTGGAAGGACAAGTTCAAGTGGCTGGAAAAACAATTCCACTTATGAAAACAAGTTGAAGCCAAAATTAGGAGAAGAAACTACCAACCGGCCAAGAAGGGAGGTCAAGACCGAATCTGTCCAAGCACTTAGAGGTGAGATAAAATCTGATCCTAAACCTCAAAAATCCAGAGAAATAATTTGTTTTAAGTGCCAAGGAAGAGGACACATAGCCAGCCAATGCCCAAATAGAAGAATCATGGTATTAAAGGGTGATGGTGAGCTGGAATCCGCAAGTGAAGAAAGTGGGGCTGAAACCGAGCAAGAGGAGGATTGCAATGAAGATGAAGCCGAGCCGGTAGATACATCTAATGCCGAGTTAAGCTTGGTTTCAAGGAGAGTACTTGCTGTCTACAAAGATGAAGAGCAGATACAAAGGGAAAACATCTTCCACACTCGCTGCGAAATACAAGGTAAAATTTGTAGCATGATTATAGATAGTGGGAGTTGTACTAATGTGATAAGTAATCTTGTAGTTGATAAATTAGGCTTGAAAACAATTAAACATCCAGAACCTTATAGATTACAATGGCTTAATGATAGTGGTGAGATGAAAGTAAACAAACAAGCCAAAGTAAAATTTAATATAGGTAGATATGAGGATGTAGTTTTATGTGATATTGTACCCATGATTGCTGGACATATACTATTAGGTAGACCATGGCAATTTGATAAAGATGCTACTCATTTTGGTCGAGAAAATAGTATTGTTTTCAGGTTTAAAGGGAAGAAGGTTAAGCTGGAACCATTATCTCCTAAAGAGGTTTACAAAGACCAATTACAAATGCAACAACGGAGAGAAGCCGAAAAGTTCAAAGGAAAAGCAAGTATGGCACCAACGGCTTCACCGTCCTTTCAAGAAGGTAAGATTGAGGTTGTTGACCAAGGTAAGGTTTCTAAGGTTCATATTGAGTGGAAAGATCAAGGGAAAACCGAAAGAGAGGGAAAAGGAAGTGGCAAACCCACATGCTTGGAGAAGGAAGAGGAATCCGAAGGTTTGCGCCAATCCAAGGGAAAAAAAGAAAAAGAAAGAAAGGAAAGGTTAAGCAGCAATTTTTATTTGAGTTTAGGGGATATTAATAAGGTTATTGAGTGTAAGAAACCTTTGCTGGTCATGCTTTATAAAGAAAATTATTTTAATGATCAAACTAACTTTGAAGAACTTGAATTGCCAAGTTCAATGATTTCTCTTTTGAAGGAATTTCGAGATGTCTTCCCAAATGAGATTCCAAGTGGACTACCACCTATTCGAGGGATAGAACATCAAATTGACTTTGTTCCAGGGGCTGCCATACCAAATAGACCAGCTTATAGGAGCAATCCCGAAGAAACAAAGGAGCTGCAAAAATAGGTAAGTGATATGCTTGATAAAGGATACATTCGTGAGAGTTTAAGTCCATGTGCTGTTCATGTTTTGTTGGTACCTAAAAAGGATGGTTCTTGGAGAATGTGTGTTGATTGTAGGGCTATAAACAACATTACCATCAAATATAGACATCCCATTCCTAGATTAGATGATATGCTTGATGAGTTGCATGGTGCTTGCATGTTTACAAAAATTGATCTTAGGAGTGGTTATCACCAAATTAGGATGAAAGAAGGTGATGAATGGAAAACCGCATTCAAAACTAAATATGGGCTGTATGAATGGTTAGTTATGCCTTTTGGATTATCCAATGCACCTAGTACTTTCATGAGGCTTATGAATCATGTAATGCATCCATTTATTGGTAAATTTGTGGTTGTTTATTTTGATGACATTCTAATATATAGCCGAAATTTGGATGACCATGTGGATCAACTTAGGCAAGTTTTGCAAGTTTTTAGAAAGGAAAGATTGTTTGCTAAGATTAAAAAATGTGAATTTTGCAAAGAAGAGCTTCTGTTTCTAGGTTTTGTAGTAAGTGCTGCAGGAATCAAAGTTGACCAAGCTAAGGTGAAAGCAATTCAAGAGTGGCCGGTTCCTACTTCTATCACCCAAGTGAGGCGCTTTCATGGCTTGGCAAGCTTTTACCGAAGATTTGTCAAGGATTTTAGTACCATAGGAGCACCATTGAATGAAGTTGTCAAGAAGAATGTTGGTTTCAAATGGGGGGAAGTACAAGAAAAATCTTTTAATTTATTGAAAGAAAAATTATGTAATGCACCTTTGTTAGTTTTGCCAAATTTTTCTAAGACTTTTGAAATTGAGTGTGATGCTTCGGGTCTAGGTATTGGAGCTGTTTTAATGCAAGAAGGAAGGCCCATAGCCTACTTTAGTGAAAAATTGAATGGAGCTGCCCTAAACTACCCGACTTATGACAAGGAGATGTATGCTTTGGTAAGGGCTTTGGAGACGTGGCAGCATTATCTCATGCCAAAGGAGTTTGTGATTCATACGGATCATGAGTCTTTGAAGCATATCAAGGGTCAAGGAAAGCTCAACCGAAGGCATGCTAAGTGGATTGAATTTATTGAAACATTTCCATATGTGATCCGCTACAAAAAAGGTAAGGAAAATGTGGTTGTCGATGCATTATCCCGAAGGTATGTGCTCTTTTCTACCTTAAATGCTAGATTGCTTGGATTTGAACAATTGAAAGAACTTTATGAGCATGATAGTGACTTTGGAGAAATTTTTAAAACCTGTTTGAAACATGGATTTAATAAATTTTACATATTTGAGGGATATTTGTTTAAGGAAAACAAACTTTGTGTGCCTAATTGTAGTGTTAGGGAATTATTGGTTCGGGAAGGACATGGGGGTGGTTTAATGGGTCATTTTGGTGTTTTAAAAACTTTATCCTTGCTACAAGAACATTTTTATTGGCCTAACATGAGGAGAGATGTTGAGAGAATTTGTGAAAGATGTTTAAAGTGCCGAAAAACAAAATCAACATTGAAACCGCATGGATTGTATAAGCCTTTGCCGATCCCTACCTATCCTTAGGTAGATTTGTCTATGGATTTTATTCTTGGGTTGCCTAGGTCAAGGACAGGTAAGGATTCAATATTTGTTGTAGTAGATAGGTTTTCTAAGATGGCACATTTTATTGCATGTAACAAAACTGATGATGCATCCAATATTGCTAATTTATTTTTCAAGGAAATTGTGAGATTGCATGGAATGCCAAGAACTATTGTGTCGGATAGGGATGCTAAGTTCTTAAGCTATTTTTGGAAAACATTGTGGGCTAAATTAGGTACTAAGCTTTTATTTTCAACTACTTGTCATCCACAAACTGATGGACAAACCGAAGTAGTAAATAGAACCTTGTCTGTATTGTTGAAAGCATTAATTAGTAGAAATTTAAGGACTTGGGAAGAATGTTTGCCACATGTTGAATTTGCATATAATAGGTCTTTACATTCAGCAACTAAATTTACTCCATTTGAAATTGTTTATGGTTTTAATCCTTTGACTCCATTAGATTTAACACCTTTGCCTTTAAGTGAGCGTGCTAATCTAGATGGAAAACAAAAAGTTGATTTTGTAAAGCAGATTCATGAGAAGACACGAGCAAACATTGAGAGGAGGACCGAGCAATATGCAAGGGTGGCTAATCAAGGCCGAAAATCAATGGTGTTTGAACCTGGAGATTGGGTGTGGCTGCATTTAAGGAAAGAAAGATTTCCCGAACAAAGGAAATCAAAACTCATGCCGAGGGGTGATGGACCTTTTCAAGTTTTGGAGAGGATAAACGATCTACCGGGTGAGTATAGTGTTAGTGCCACCTTTAATGTTGCTGATTTATCTCCTTTTGCTGCAGGTGATGACTTCGATTTGAGGACAAATCCTTTTCAAGAGGAGGGGAATGATGCGAATCCACCCGAGACTGTTCGACCGACAACCAGCTGGGGTGCTGACCCAATACAAATGAAGGTGAGACCGATCACTAGGGCCCAAGCCAAGAAGTTCAAGGAAAATCTTGCTGTCTTCATACAAGGAATAAGTCATAGTCAAGAAGGGCTGGCCATATCTAAAGAACCAAGGCCTGTTTTACTCATACAAGCAATAGAAGTCGATACGGACCCGAGTGACGGTTTTGGTACATTTTTGGAGTCCGGGAAGCATGAAATGGTTCCAATGATTTATGGGTTCAATACATATGCCTAAGAGGTCATGGAATCAAGTTAAAGCAGCCTCAAATGCAATCAAAAAGGGCTTGTACGGACAGCATCAACAATTTGGCCGAATTTGCTGTATTGCTTGCTGGCTTTACTGTATTTTACTGTATTAGCCTTTTCTTATTTTTCCAAGCATGGGCAACGTGTGGGACTTCATATTCAGCTTATTTGGCATCCTAAAAAGCATCTAGAAGCTGATTTGAAGCTCAAAGAGGTCAAAGATTGGTCAAAATCAAATTAGTCAAAAAGCTAGTATTATAGTTTCCTAATTTTATTCTACTTTTTGTTTTAGGAAACTACCATTACTTTTTAGTTTTTATTTATTTATTTTCTGGACAAATAATTTTAGGAAAGTTATTATTTTATTATTTTCATTGTAAATTAATTAATTCCTAATTCAAAATAAAGGAATTAATTAATCAATTTTAGTTTAGGAAACTTAGTTTAGGACATATTAGAATCCGGTCAAGTTTCCTAATTCCTATAGGAGTCCGGTTTTGAATTAATTTTTTAGGGTTTGTTTTGTTTCTTTCAAGCCGATTTAAAGGCTTATTTTTCAATAATAATACAACTTGGATTCAATTAAGAAAATACTTGTGAGATTAATTATCTCTTTGTTCTTTGAGAACACGTAAAACACCATTAGAGAATTGGTTGTTTTAGCTTGACTTATCAATAGGTTTTCCATCCCCTATTGTGGCGTCTACATTATACCAAGGTTTCTAACCACAGGTTGGTTAGGGGTTGAGGTCCATTCCATTAGAACTTGAACTTAATTAAAGATCCGGGCTAATATAATACGGGTTTAGGAGCAGGTCGTCCTAGGTTCGTATCAGCTTTACTTAGTGGAAATTTGAAAATTTGGTAGAGATTATTTGCTAACTTTAAAAAGTGTGATTTCTGTACAGATAAATTGGTATTTCTAGGATTTGTTGTGATAGTATTTGACCTAGGAGATTGTGTTTGCTTACATTTAAAGGAGATGTTTCATAAATAAAGAATGTCAAAGCTTATGCCACGTGGGGATGGACCTTTTCAAGTTTTTGAGCGGATCAATGAAAATGCTTCTTGACTTGCTGGGTGAGTATATTGCTAGTGCTACATTCAGTGTTGCTGATTTATCTCCTTTTGCTATAGGTGATGATTTTATATTTGAGGGCAAATCCTTTTCAAGAAGAGGGAAATGATGAGAATCTGCCCGTACCCACTCAACCGACTACCCACTGGGGTGCTAACCCGATATGGATGAAGACCAGGCCAATCACTAGAGCTCAAACCAAAAGATTTAAGGAAAACCTGGCTACCTTTATACAGAGAGTAATTAATTCTCAAAAGGGCTTATCAATACCCGAAGATTCAAATATGGAGGCTGATATGGACCTGGGTAGCTACTTTTGTGCAAATATGGACTCTGGGCGGTAAGAAATGGTTCCAACACTTTATGGCCTCAATGAATATCAATAAGAGATCATGGAATCAAGCCAAGATAGAATCAAAAGCAATCAAAGATGGCTTGTGCGTATAAGAGGAAAAGTGGCCGATTTTGTTCGGTTTTGTTGTTGGCTTTATTGTATTTCACTGAGTTGGCATTTTCTCCTTGTTCCAAGCAAGGGAAACGTGCGGGACTCAATGATAATCCTATTTGACGACTTAGGAAATTTATTATTTTATTATTTTCATTGTAAATTAATTAGTTCCCTAATTCAAAATAAAATAATTAATTAATCAAAATTAGTTTAGGAAATTAGAGAGAAAATTCAGCCACATAAGGAAATCTAACATGCTTGGCCGGTTTTGTCCTAGGTTTTTAGGGTTTTATTGTTTTGTGACTCTAGCCTATTTAAGGGCTTGTTTTTTAGGAAGAACATGCCTTTAATAATATTCATAAGTTAATTTATGAGATAAAATTCTCTTTATTCTTTTTGAACATCTGAAACACCATTATAGGGTAAGTGTTTTAGCTTTGACTTATCAATAGGATATCCATCATCTATTGTGGCGTCTTCATTATACCAAGGTTTCTAATTATAGGTTGGTTAAAGGTGAAGGTTTTCCCATAAGAACTTGAACTTAATGGAGATCCAGGCTAATATAATATGGGTTTAGGCGCGAGTCGTCCTAGGTTCGTATCAAGTTGGTAATTATATTTTTTAACATGAAAAGTGTTATGAGGAGTTCAAATATTTGAAGGAATGACAAAAGAAAATAGGTTTGAAAATGGAAATCAATGTTCATCATAAGCATATATTTATTAATATTTAATTTAAGTTTTCATTCTTGTTATTTATTTTCCCACTATTTTCTTTCTTTTATCTTTTTTTGCCCTTTGGCCTATACATTATAAAATAAAGAGACCTATCAATTCGTGATTATATATTATTTATACATTAATGGAAAGTTTTTTATTATATCAAGCATGTGACGTTTATGTTTCAATTTTTAATCTTTAATTAGTGTGAATTTTTTTCATATGCATGAAATTGATCACACATACAGACTGCTATATTTGATGAAAAAATAAGATTTGGTTTGCATAATCACTTAACTGCTATTTTTGATTTAATGATATATTCAGTTTTTGAGACACCCATATCATATTGCTTAATTATAGTTTTAATGTTTATAAGGTTTTGAAAATTGATTATTTTTAGTCTTTAGACATTTTATTTGCTAGGGACTAGCAAATCTGAAGTTGGAAGATGTATTTAGTGTTAAATATTATTAATTTATAGCCCTTATCTATACTTATTATTTGCTAGCTATTTTCTTACTAATTTGTACTTAATTAGAATAAATATCTATTGATTTCACTATTTTACTAGTTTTAGCTAAAAAGACTAAACATTTCTTTTTTTCTTTCAGGTTATTTTGGATTCTTTTTAGAAGAATATGGAGAAACACATGCAATGCCCCACTTTCTCTCAAATGATGTTATCTCCAATTTAGTCACCACACTAAAGACAGTAATAGTTTTTGTTTAGAATTTCCAAGAGGTCACCTAGTCTAGGATTGCTCTAATTGGAGCACATTTTGTTGGGGTGAGAAGGTTATGATCAAAAGCAAGCTAGCTTGAAGTGTTAGCAACAAGCAAGCTTTTGGTGATGCTCTTGGGAATGGTTGTGTGTGAGTTGTGTTTTTAGGTTTTTGTTATGGTGTTTTCTGGTTTTTAGGGTTCTTAGAGTGTTCTAAGATGTTGAAGAAGAGATGAGAAGAAAGGGGACCACATTGGTTTTTGAAAATGAGGCTTAGATGTGTAGCCTTCTCATTCATTTAATAATATAAGCTTGAAATTACAACTACTTCACACATGCCAAGCATGTGAGCTTACAAAATGAGTAAAGTATTTGAAATTTAAAAAGTAAAATGGTTAACACCTAACTTTTCTTACACAAAAGAGGTAAAAACCAGCTGCAACATGTCTATTCCAAATATAGTAAAAAGTGGCACATGGTTTGAACTAAGTTCCTATTGTTTAACTAGTTTGGGTAAACAACCAAACTAGCTTCACCTACTTAGTTCCCCTTTGTATCTGCTTATGAAACTTAGTTTGAAGCATCATTGGTCATCAATAAATAATTTTCCAAGAGCTAGGAAAGTTCTGGAACCGGATCATGGGCCAAATAGCTCCAAAACTGACCATACTCTGCATACTGGGCCCATCAGATACAGCAATCTGTTTGGAATAGAAAATAGGCTTTCCCATGTCATTTGGACCTGAAATTTGAAACATAGTCTTATATATATGTCTGTAGACATCACTCAAAATTTCAGCCCAAAACTCCATTTGTAACCTGAGATATAAGATAAATAGTGGACCTATGTTGCTGGAAATTATGAATCCAGCACCATAGGCATTTCAAGCATAACATTCCTACTCTTTTGTGCATAGTTTTACCTATGCTTTTGCATACATAAATTAGGCACAAAACATTATCAAAATATACCTTGAATCAATTAAAAACATACAAAATATATAAACTCATAAAAGGAAAGGAGTTGATACCAAGGTGTGCATGCTAGCCGGTGACATGCACCATCAAGTGGCAAAATTGCCACACTTCAACACATTTAACGTCAGAGATCTTTAAAAAATGTTTTAGTTGTTAAGAAAGCATTTACTTTGTAGTTCAATCATCACCATTACCATTTTATAAACCCAAATGACCTAGAAAAGCATTACCAAATTTCTTATCGAAGATCCAATAAAATCTCTTCGTAATTAGATGTAACCCAACAATACAAATAAGATAACATAAATATTGTTTATGTAATTCTCATTAAACCATCAATAGAAAATAATATAGAAATCATATATATCAAGTTAATTATAAGAGCAATCTAAGGAGTACAATGAATCAATGCAAAATATCAGAAGTATTCAATATAATATACACATCAGAATTCAGTGAAAGAAAGAATATTTATAGTTAATAGAGTCAAAAGAAATGAAACAATACATCAACAGCACAATACCGTACACATAAAAAAAATGTCTAGATGTGATAAACATAACCTATCAGCTAATGATGTGATTCCGCTCGAGCCTGCTCAACCGATAACCCGCTGGGGTGCTGACTCGACACGGATGAAGACTAGGCCAATCACAAGAGCTCAAATTAAGAGATTTAAGGACAGCCTGGGATTATTTATACAGGGAAATCAATCTCAACAGAGCTTGTCCATACTTGAAGATACAAAGCCTATTCTAAGCATCCAAGTGGTGGAAGCCGATACGGACCTGAGTGACGGTTTTGGTACATTTTTGGAGTTTGGGAAGCATGAAATGGTTCCAATGCTTTATGGATTAAATACATATGCCTAAGAGGTCATGGAATCAAGTTAAATCAGCCTCAAATGCAATCAAAAGGGGCTTGTACGGACAGCATCAACAATTTGGCCGAATTTGCTGTATTGCTTGCTGGCTTTACTGTATTTTACTGTATTAGCCTTTTCTTATTTTTCCAAGCATGGGCAATGTGTGGGACTTCATATTCAGCATATTTGGCATCCTACAAAGCATCTAGAAGCTGATTTGGAGCTCAAAGAGGTCAAAGATTGATCCAAGTCAACTTGACCAAAAGGCTAGCATTTTTAGTTTCCTAACTTGTTTTTACTTTTTGTTTTAGGAAACTTCCATTACTTTTTTAGTTTTTATTCATTTATTTTCTGGACAAATAAGTTTAGGAAAGTTATTAATTTATTATTTCCATTGTAAATTAATTAATTTATAATTCAAAATAAAGGAATTAATTAATCAAATTTAGTTTATGAAACTTAGTTTAGGACATATTAGAATTCGGCCAAGTTTCCTAATTCCTATAGGAGTCAAGTTTTGAATTAATTTTTTAGGCTTTTTTTCTTTGTAATCTTAGCCTATTTAAAGGCTTATTTTTCAATAATAATACAACGTTGATTTGATTAAGAAAATACTTGTGAGTTTAATTATCTCTTTGTTCTTTGTGAGCACCTAAAACACCATTAGAGAATTGGTTGTTTTAGCTTGACTTATCAATAGGTTTTCCATCCCCTATTGTGGCGTCTACATTATACCAAGGTTTCTAACCACAGGTTGGTTAGGGGTTGAGGTCATTCCATTAGAACTTGAACTTAATTAAAGATCCGGGCTAATATAATACGGGTTTAGGAGCAGGTCGTCCTAGGTTCGTATCATTTGGTATCAGAGCTAAATTTTGTTCAGGTTTGATCTATCTTTATTTGCTTTATTTGTTTTTATGTTATTCTGCAATTTTAGCATTAGGTTAAGGTTGCATCTATCCCATACACGTTCAGCATCTCTTTAAAAATAAAAAAAAATAAAAATAAAAAACTCATTCCTAGTTGAATTAGGTTTCCTTGTTTTACCATATCTTTGTTTCCTTGTTTGTTGGTTGATTTTTCATATTTGTTCTTGGTAATTTTTGTTTTTGTGGATTTTTTCTTTGCTGTTTTAGTCTTAAATATTTGCATTCATACATTTAAACGAAAAAAAAAAAAAAACAGAAGGTGACTTGCGGCAACAACTTTAAAAAAAAAAAAAAAACAAAAACTGCACTTTTGTTCTTGTCACGGGTTTGGTGATTATTAGGAGTTGGAATTGCAAGTTTGTTGTTTCTTCTTGCTACTGCAGTTGTGTTGATATTCAGTGAGTATTTTTTTTAAAAAAACAAAAAAAAGAAAGAAGAAACCCGAATTAAAAAAAAAAAAAAAATCGGTTGGGTTAAATTTGGTGTTGAAGTTTGTTGCTTTGAATTTCTTGTAGCTGCTGATTTGTTGGTCATCTTTTCAATATTTGGAGTTGTTGGAGATTATTATTGTTGCAGAGAAAAAAAATAAAAAATTGGATTAAAATTGCTAAAGGAATTGATACATAAAAGCTTGGATTACTAAGAACACAATCAACAATCATTCAATATTTTTGTTCTACTTGATTCTTGTTGAATTTGACTTTCCTTTACCATAATTTTATTCTTGGACTCATAAAATACTACCATCTGGTGCAGTTTTCAAAAATTCCAACGTTTTCCCATTATTTTGTGTTTTCATGTCTAGAAAGCCGAAAAATTAGGATTTGTTGGATTCTTTCGGTATTGCCTACTTTTTGCTGCTGTTTTGTTGATAGGCTTAATTAAAACATACTTGTGATCTAATTGCTGTATTTAAGTGTGTTTAACTAGAACTTTGAGATAATTCTTGGAGTGGAAAAAGGCAAGAGAGTGCGAGCTTAAAAGAGGGTAAAAGCCGAAACAAGTGTGCAAACACGAGTGTCGAGTCCTTATTTGAGTGAAACACGTAAGGGAGTGAAATTGGTAAGGTTCTATTTTATTTTTATTGCATTATTATACTAACATGACAGAATCAAGAATGAGGAGAGGAGATCCACCTTTGAGGATCAATGAGGAGGAGTCCGTAGCATTCCATGGCGATGCCCAAGCTACCGGGAGTGGAGACCAAGTGGACATGAAAGCTGTTTTGGAGTCAATACAGCGGGTTAGTGCTCAAGTTGAGCATGTGAATTAAAGGATGGAAAGGCTATAAGTTTCCCAAGGAATTCTGAACACAAGAAATAGGCAAGAATTCCATGGAGAACAAGGAGGTCATGAGAGACTGAGAGAAGAATTTGATGAGGAGCCATTCGGTGGAGACTTTGGGAAAGGCATGGACGAAACCTTTGCGGTCCAAGAGAGAGCTGGACGTGGAAGGTATAGGAGGGAAGGAACAGATGACAACCTTAGCAATATCAAGATTAACATCCCACCATTCATGGGAAAAAGTGACCCCGAAGCATATTTGGAGTGGGAAGAAAAGATGAAGATGATATTTGACCGTCATAATTATTCGGAGGCTAAGAAGGTGAAATTGGCAGCAATGGAGTTTGGCCATTATGCACTCCAATGTGGACCAATGAGCAAAACACCCGAAGGAGAGTTGATGACTTGATTACTACATGGCGACAAATGAAAGGAGCCATGCGGAAGCGATTCGTACCATCACACTATCATAGGTTGCTGCATCAAAGACTTCAATCTTTATCTCAAGGACATGGATCCGTGGAGGATTATTACAAGGAGATGGAGATGCTTATGATGAGACTGAACTTGAATGAAGATAGGGAAGCAACCATGGCAAGGTTTCTTGGTGGTTTGAATCGTGAAATAGCCAATCAACTAGAATTGCAACAATATGCGGAATTGGAGGAGATGTTGCATGTGGCTATTAAATTAGAACATAAATTCAAGAGGAGGGGTGTAAGATCATGGTTTGGAGGTGTTTCCAACAGTGGAAAGTCCAATTTAAATGGCTGGAGGAACAATCCCATCTATGAAAGCAAGCCAAAGCCGAAAGTCAAAGAAGAAAGTTCAAACTGGCCAAGGAAGGAGACTAGAATCAAATCTGTCCAAGCACCAAAGAATGAGGTAAAATTAGATCCTAAACCTTTTAGAACTCATGATGTTGTGTGTTTTAAGTGCCAGGGAGGAGGACACATTGCTAGCCAATGCCCGATTATAAGAATCATGGTGTTAAAGGGCAATGACGAGCTAGAATCGGAAAGTGAAGAAAGTGAGGATGAAGCCAAGCAAGAAGAGGAGGACTTGGAGGATGAACCCGAAACCATGCAAGCATCCAATGCTGAATTAAACTTGCTTTCTAGGAGAGTACTTGCTGCATACAAAGATGAGGATGAAATTCAAAGAGAGAACATCTTCCACACCCGATGTGAAATTCAAGGTAAGATTTGTAGTATGATTATTGATAGTAGAAGTTGTACTAATGTAATAAGTAACCTTGTAGTTGATAAATTGGGCTTAAAAACAAAAAAACATCCTGAACCATATAGATTAAAATGGCTTAATGATAGTGGTGAGATGAAAGTAAACAAACAAGCCAAAGTAAAATTTAATATAGGTAGATATGAGGATGTAGTTTTATGTGATATTGTACCCATGATTGCTGGACATATACTATTAGGTAGACCATGGCAATTTGATAAAGATGCTACTCATTTTGGTCGAGAAAATAGTATTGTTTTCAGGTTTAAAGGAAAGAAGGTCAAGCTGGAACCATTATCTCCTAAAGAGGTTTACAAAGACCAATTACAAATGCAACAAAGGAGAGAAGCCGAAAAGCTCAAGGAAAAAGCAAGTATGGCACCAACGGCTTCACCATCCTTTCAAGAAGGTAAGAATGAGTTTGTTGATCAAGGTAAGGTTTCTAAGACTCATATTGAGTGGAAAGATCAAGGAAAAACCGAAATAGAGGGGAAAGAAAGTGGCAAACCCAAGAGCTTGGAGAAGGAAGGGAAATCCAAAGGTTTGCGCCAATCCGAGAGAGAAAAAGAAAAAGAAAGAAAAGAAAGGTCAAGTAGCAACTTTTATTTGAGTTTAGGGGATATTAATAAGGTTATTGAGTGTAAGAAACCTTTTCTGGTCATGATTTATAAAGAAAATTATTTTAATGATCAAACTAACTTTGAAGAACTTGAATTGTCAAGTTCAATGATTTCTTTTTTGAAGGAATTTGGAGACGTCTTCCCAAATGAAATTCCAAGTGGACTACCATCCAATCAAGAGGGAAAAGGTGAGCTTGCTGTCCAAGGTAAGTCTTCTAATACTCAGGTTGCGTGGAAAAATTTTAATAAAACCAAAAGTGAGAAATTTGGTGCAAAAGCCAAGAGTGAGGAAGGTGAGATGGCCGTGAGTGAGAAAGGAAAAGGAAGACAAGAAAGGAAAAATATAAATTTTTATCTTAGCTTTGGTGATGTTAATAAAGTAATTATGAATAAGAAATCATTACTGACCATGAATTTTAAAGATACTTATTTAAAGATGTCTTTATTGCATAGAACTTTATCTGCATTGTTGAGAGCTTTACTTAGTGGTAATTTGAAAATTTGGGAAATATTGTTTGCTAACTTTAAAAATTGTAATTTTTACCATAATGAGCATGTATTTGTAGATTTTGTTGTAATAGTGTTTGACCCAGGAGAATTGGTTTGGTTGCACTTACGAAAGGAAAGGTTTCCTAAACAAAGAAAGTCAAAGCTCATGCCGCCTATGGATGGACTTTTTCAAGTTTTGGAGCCGAATAACAAGAATGTCTACAAGCTTGATTTACCGGGTGAGTATAACATGAGTGTTGCATTTAATGTTATTGATTTAACTCCTTTTTATACAGGTGATGATCTTGATTTGAGGACAAATCCTTTTCAAGAGGAGGGGAATGATGTGATTCCGCTCGAGCCCGCTCAACCGATAACCCGCTGGGGTGCTGACTCGACACGAATGAAGACTAGGCTAATCACAAGAGCTCAAATTAAGAGATTTAAGGACAACCTGGGATTATTTATACAGGGGGTAATCAATCTCAATAGAGCTTGTCCATACTTGAAGATACAAAGCCTATTCTAAGCATCCAAGTGGTGGAAGCCGATACGGACCCGGGTGACGGTTTGGTACATTTTTGGAGTTCGGGAAGCATGAAATGGTTCCAATGCTTTATGGGTTAAATAAATATTCCTAAGAGGTCATGGAATCAAGTTAAAGCAGCCTCAAATGCAATCAAAAAGGGCTTGTACGGACAGCATCAACAATTTGGCCGAATTTGCTGTATTGCTTGCTGGCTTTACTGTATTAGCCTTTTCTTATTTTTCCAAGCATGGGAAATGAGTGGGACTTCATATTCAGCATATTTGGCATCCTACAAAGCATCTAGAAGCTGATTTGGAGCTCAAAGAGGTCAAATATTGATCCAAGTCAACTTGACCAAAAGGCTAGCATTTTTAGTTTCCTAACTTGTTTTTACTTTTTGTTTTAGGAAACTTCCATTACTTTTTTAGTTTTTATTCATTTATTTTCTGGACAAATAAGTTTAGGAAAGTTATTAATTTACTATTTCCATTGTAAATTAATTAATTCCTAATTCAAAATAAAGGAATTAATTAATCAAATTTAGTTTAGGAAACTTAGTTTAGGACATATTAGAATTCGGCCAAGTTTCCTAATTCCTATAGGAGTCCGGTTTTGAATTAATTTTTTAGGGTTTTTTTCTTTGAAATCTTAGCCTATTTAAAGGCTTATTTTTCAATAATAATAAAACGTTGATTTGATTAAGAAAATACTTGTGAGATTAATTATCTCTTTGTTCTTTGTGAACACCTAAAACACCATTAGAGAATTGATTGTTTTAGCTTGACTTATCAATAGGTTTTCCATCCCCTATTGTGGCGTCTACATTATACCAAGGTTTCTAACCACAGGTTGGTTAGGGGTTGAGGTCATTCCATTAGAACTTGAACTTAATTAAATATCCGGGCTAATATAATACGGGTTTAGGAGCAGGTCGTCCTAGGTTCGTATCAGCTAAGAACTAAGGGAATAATTTTAAAACAAAACTATGTGACAAGCTCAATTAGGAGAATAAAATAATAATATGAATGATCATTTATTTTTGAAATAGTTCTCTTAAAACCTCACTTACATTCTTTTGAAAGTTCCCCTATTTTGAAATACATCTTTAACAAAATGCATAAATTTTTCCAAAAATAAAGCAGAATTTATATTCCATGTAAATATACTTGTAAATATGATACCAGTCATAATCTCCTCTACTTAAATAAGTAAACTATATTTTTCAAAAGTAACTCATAATAAAAGTAATAGTTTTGTATTTTATAACCATAATACACATAATGCTAGAACTTGTGTGATATACCCAGTGATGAAAATGTCGGTGTCAATGGAAATATCGAAGGTAAAATTTTATGGAAATGTCAATGGAAATGTCGGCGAAGTTACGAAAGCTACAAATATTTAATTTAAAATACAAATTTTTACATATGAGATAATTAGTACAATAAAACAATAAAAAAAATACAATAATTAGAATATAATGATAATAACATAGTTCATAAATATTAAAAATATTGTAATTAAACAAAATAGAATGTTTATTATCACCCAAATATAAAAAATTTAACAAATAATATTAAGATACATGAAATTATCAAACATAATTTATAATACATCATCAATACAAAAAAAAAAAAAACTCCTTCGTGCTTCAATTTGATAATGATATCCAGATGTTTTGCGAGTATAACAATAGGCATTCAAACTCATCTATTAGAGAAATTTTCCATGTAATTGTGGATATGCCATGTATATCTCTCTCTATCAATTCCAACCAACTATCTAAGTAGAGGGTAATGTAGATTTACCCAAGGAGGAGTATAGCATTTGTTTTGAGACATGGGATGATTAAAGCTACCAACACTGTAATCATTATAAGGAATATGTGATCTCGTTTGACCAAATGGGTACATAATTAGAATCTCAGAATTTTCATATTGAGAACTAACTTGTGTACTTAAACCCATTGCATCGAAAGAGTTAGAAAGATAACCTTCATCAAGTTGATTCATTGTGGAAATTCCATAGTGCCTTCTTGAACCAGTGTCTGCTGTTCGGGCCTCATGATCCAAATCTTGTGTGGCATGTGTGTATTGATCTTCACCAGTAAATGGACTTAATGGTTGTTGGGTTGGTTCTTGATAATATGCTCCATCCCCACCTCCACCTATATTATTTCCTCCTCCTCCATCACGACCATAACCATTACCTCCATCATCATCATCATCGTCATCATCATCGTCGTTGTCATTATCAAAATCAACAACATCATCATCATCGTCTTTATCCTTGTAGTCATTTGGTTGAGCATAACCGCCACCAAATATTTTTAAAGTCAAACTAAATCGCTTAGTTAAAGGCCTTGTCACCATTTCAAATGAAGTATTACCTCCACTTTCACTGCTCATAGCTTCTTCTGCAATAACATTATCAACATTTATCCCTAATTATGAAGCATGCATTGCAACTCGAAGATCTGGATTACCTTCATCATCATCTAAATGTGAATTCTTAACCCATTGGATAATAGGGTTATCTTCATCTTCACCAGGGTCAGCTCCAATTTCAAAAAGATCCAAATAATTCGAATATAATTGCTATTGATTTGCTAATTCCATATCACGAATCCGCAATTTCATATTATAGTTGCAAAAAACCAGTTTTTGAAGTTTTTCATATGCGAGCTTATTTCGTTGTTTTGTATGTACCAAAGCAAATGTGCTCCCAGTACGCTAGATGCATATGACGATAAAGTTTGTGACAAAATATGCATTGCCAATTTTCTGAGTGTTAGAGTGCTACTTCCGTACATTATCCACTATTCAGCTGTATATTTCAACATTAAAAATCAAAATATATTAAATATTCTGTACATGATTTTTCTATTAGAATTAATAAATATAGTCATAATGCACATAGTAGGTACCATTTCTGCTCGGGCCGCAACTGTTACACGATCACTAAACCCTTTTCGTGCATCTCTAAAATATATTATCTACATGTAATTGCAAAAAAATTATAAGAAGCTTTATTTTATTCCCACGTTAGTTTGATTAAAAAAAATAATAAATCTTACTTCATTTCCAATTTGAAATATATTATCCGAATTTGGATATAACATTGCAAAAACATCATGAACAACTTGTAAAAAATCTGGATCAGTATCAATCCCTTCTTTATACTGGAATTGTAGATTCAGAAAGTATGCTGCAATAATTTTAAAAAATTAAATATAATATGTAAATTATTTGATAAAATATCAATTAAGAGTAAGTAATTGAGATAAAATTACTAGCCATATGGAGAGGATGAGAAAATGTATTATCCCATCGATGATGTTCATAACCCATTGAGTTTCCCTTTAATTGTTGATTACATATCTCATCTTTTGAAAATAATCGTACAATATTGGCATCGTAGGTATGAACTCAGCATCAACAATTTGCAAAATAGTATATAATGGCTCATATATACTAACAATGTGAGCAACAGAATCTAACAAATGATTGTCAAGGATAAGTTTTTCTACTTCTTTACATGCTTTTGTTCAACTCAATTGATGCTCAACCCAAGCATCGCTGGTAAACACTTATTTTAAAGAAGATTTCTTTTTAATAAGACTATTTAAAGAGATGTAATTTGTTGCAAATCTTGTTTTTCCAGGTCGTACTATGTCTCCTTTACATATATCTCGCATTAAAGAAAGTAACCAATTATGATTATAAATATAATTGATTATTATTCTTACACACTGAATGGCACTTGCGATATCCTCCTACTTTCCTATAGCTTCAAATATAAGGTCAATACAGTGTGCAGCACATGGTGTCCAGTAAAGTTGTAATTTTGCATCAACTTTTTACCAGCTTTTACAAATGCAGAATCATTTTCTGTGACTACTTGCACAACATTACTCTTGCCTACTTCATAGATAACATCTCCAAAAGCTTATATAAGTACTTGTGGTCTTTGATTTTATCTGAGGCATCAATTGACCTAAAAAACATGGATGACCCTTTGCAATAAACCATAAAATTTAATATGGACAATTTAATTGGTCCTGTCCATCCATCGCACACAATTGTACAGCCAAATGTTTTCCAGTTTTCTTTGAACCTTTCAATATGCTTTTGCATATCTTTATACTCAATATCTAGATACTTTTCTTTAATTTCAAATAGAGATGGAATTTTAATCGCATACCTGTCTGTTGATCACCAACTGATGTGATTCCGCCCTAGCCTGCTCAACCGATAACCTGTTGGGGTGCTGACCCGACACGGATGAAGACTAGGCCAATCACAACAGCTCAAATTAAGAGATTTAAGGAAAAACTGGGAGCATTTATACAGGGGGTAATCAATCTCAACAGAGATTGTCCATACTTGAAGATACAAAGCCTATTCTAAGCATCCAAGTGGTGGAAGCCGATACGGACCCGGGTAGCAGTTTTGGTGCAAATATGGACAACGGGCAGCATGAAATGGTTCCAACTCTTTATGGATTCAATACATATGTCTAAGAGGATATGGAATCAAGTCAAGCCAGCTTCAAAGGCATTCAAAAAGGGGTTGTACGGACAGCTTCAAATTTGGCCTTTTTTTACTGTATTTTGTGCTGGCTTTACTGTATTTTGCTGAGTTGGCTTTTTCTTCCTCTTCCAAGCCTAGGCAACGTGTGGGACTTCATATTCATCTTATTTGGCATCCTACAAAGCATATTGAAGCTGATTTGGAGCTCAAATTGGTCAAAGATCGGTCAAAGTCAACTTAGTCAAAAAGCTAGTATTATAGTTTCCTAATTTGATTCTACTTTTTGTTTTAGGATATTACCATTACTTTTTAGTTTTTATTTATTTATTTTCTGGAACAATAAGTTTAGGAAAGTTATTATTTTATTATTTTCATTATAAATTAATTAATTCTTAATTCAAAATAAAGGAATTAATTAATCCAAATTAGATTAGGAAAGGAGTGAGAATTTCGGCCACCATAGAACTCTTCATTGTGTGGCCGATTTTTCCTAGGCTTTTTAGGGTTTATTTTGTTTCTTTCAAAGCCTATTTAAATGCTTATTTTTCAATAAGAATACAACTTTGATTTGATTAAGAAAATACTTGTGAGATTAATTATCTCTTTGTTCTTTGAGAACACCTAAAACACCATTAGAGAATTGGTTGTTTTAGCTTGACTTATCAATAGGTTTTCCATCCCCTATTGTGGTGTCTACATTATACCAAGGTTTCTAACCACAGGTTGGTTAGGGGTTGAGGTCCATTCCATTAGAACTTGAACTTAATTGAGATCCGGGCTAATATAGTACGGGTTTAGGAGCAGGTCGTCCTAGGCTCGTATCACCAATGATCATATTTTTGAAATTGTATGATTGGGCCTTCACAGGTGGAACATTATCATAAATAAAGAACTTTGCTACTTGTCTTTCCAATGTTTCTTTCATACAACCTTTTTTCAACACATCTTTTGTATTCTTTTGTTTTGCTCTGGATAACTTATATAATGAAGGTGCAGTTGAAGGAAATTATTGAGACTATTGTCTATGAATGGACTCCCTTACATTTGTTGCACAAGGAAACTGAAAATATGACTAGCTACCACCTTCTCTATAAGATCCTGATCCTTGACCTCTTGAATCAAAAAAATATATCCTTTGTTCTTTTTCCCATCTATCTTATTTAGATGCACATACTGTAACTCTATATGAGTCTCGTTCATCAGGATGTATATCAGCTAGATATATATACGTACATCATCATCATCATCATCATCATCATCATAATTACTTCGAAGTGAAGCTAAATTACCCCGCAACTCATGACGAATATCTTCTTTGATTGCCTTTTTTTTCAATTTTGCATGTTTTGTCTTTCTTAAATAATTATAAATCTCGTTCTTCACTTCTGGAGGTACATTCGGGCATTTTTTGACATTATTTTTTGGATCAAAATGTGATAAATGCTGCTTTAATCTTGTTATTATACCACTTTGCATTTTATGGTTATAATATTTGCAAATTGTACTATACTTCTGCCCTTCCACTACTACTTTTCATCTTTTTTCTTAATAATCATAAATAATTATTAAGTTAATTTCTCATAATAATAACAACGATAAGAACAATAGTAATAACAATAATAACAATAGTAAGAATAATAATAATATCAAAAAGAATAACAATAACAACAATAATAATAGCAATAATAACAATAACAATTATAATACTAACAATAATATAATAACAACAATAACAATAAAAATGTGAAAAAGAGTAACAATAACAATAATAATAATAATAATAATAATAACAACAATAGTAAGTATATTAACAATAATAACAATAATAATAATAACAACAATGACAATAATAATAATAAAAAGAATGAGAATAACAACAACAATAATAGCAATAAAAATAATAACAATAACAATAATAATAATAACAACAATAACAATAAAAATGTTAAAAATAATAACAATAATAGCAATAATAATAATAACAATAACAATAACAACAACAACAATAATAATAATAATAAATATAGTAAGTATAATAACAATAATAACAATAATAATAAGAACAACAATAATAACAATAAGAATAACAAGAAAAATAAAAAATTAACAATAATAATAATAATAAGAATAAGAAAAAATTAATAATAATAATAATAATAATAATAATAGTAACAATAATAACAATAATAATAATAACAAAAATAAGAAAAAACTAACAATAATAATATACTAACATGAATAAGAAAAAATTAACAATAATAATAATAATAAGAATAATAAGAATAAGAAAAATAAAACAACAACAACAACAACAACAACAACAATAATAATAATAATAACAAAAACGAAAATAATAGTCAGAATAATAACAATAACAATAATAATAATAAGAAGAATAAGAAAAAGCTAACAATAATAATAATAATACTAACATGAATAAGAAAAAATTAACAACAATAATAATACTAACATTAATAACATCAATAAGAAAAATTTAACAACAACAGCAATAATAATAATAATAACAAAAATAAGAAAAAATTAACAATAATAAGAATATTAACAACAGTAATAATAATAATGATGATGATAAGAACAGAAATAATAGTCACAATAATAATAACAAGAATAAGAAAAAATTAACAATAATAAGAATATTAACAATAAAAATAACAACAATAATAATAACGAAAACAAAAATAATAGTCACAAGAATAACAATGATAATAACAACAAGAATTTAAAAAAATTAACAATAATAACATGAATAAGAAAAAATTAAAAAAAATAATAATAATAATAGTATTAACAAGAATAAGTAAATATTAAATTTTTGCAATATTTATTATTAAAATACTTACTTTTGAAGGTTTAGAAACTATGAATTGAGACTCTCTTTCTATCTTTACACCTCCAAAAGTTTTTCTTTTCTTGAACATAAAATGTAGACTAAATAAATCAAAAAGATGTTGAATTGAATAACGCCACAGTTATTTTTTCTACACAATTTTATATTACAAAGAGAGGATTCAAAATTCAAAAGTAAAATTTTGCATGAGGGATGAATGAATAAGGATCATGTTTTTAAAGAAAACAACAGTATCACGGTTTTGAATTTGTTATTATTTTATTTTGTCATTTCCTCTATTCCCTTATCGTTTCTTCTTTTTCAATCTGTATCGAAAATTACTGTAAATCCATGATAAAAATTTTAAATTATTATTACTATTGACAAGTGAACTATGCCTTAATTTCAGAAACGGCAGAATATCTGCAAATATTCTCTTTTCTCCAAAACCAACAGACTGACTGCTTTTCCATTCTTTCTTCTCAATGTTTATCACATTTGACTGTCTCGAGCTTCACTAAAACCTCCTCTGCTATCTGCACTACCTCATCAAACATCAGACTAAGTTTAAGTCTTTCTCCAAATCCAGTATTACTTCATCAAAAATTAATTCCTTCTTGTTAACAATCAAATGTCCATCTTGTAAGCATCTTTCTTAATCCTATGCTTCTTAATTTCCATGCATTGCCAATTTTACTAGATCGGCATAGCAAGAAAAGAAAAGAAAGGAAAGAGAAAATTAGATATTCAATGCTTCCACATTTCTTTATAATAACTCAGAGAAGGAATCATTAGATTGAAGAATACTTGAATGACAAGAATTTGAGCAATGGCAAACAATTTTTAATCCTTTAGCAAGAGACTTTGACAAACTTCCTTTATATATGGAGCGTGCATGTGTAAAAAATTGGTCCACTTCATCTCCAAAAAGAGGATGTTTTTTATTTTGTTTCGCACTTCGATGATCAACCCCTGGCACATTTAGGTTTTGATCCTCTGGCAATCCGCTGTGAATAAACCCACTTCAGGCTTGAATAATTAGAAATTCCACCTGGAGCTGTCTAAATTCCACCTGCTGTCATCGAAATTCCACCATTTTTCCTCTGATTTCCTGAAATTCCAGCGATTTCAACTGGCAACGTCGACATCGAATGGCATCGGTGAGATTCTGAGGACAACGCCGATGGAAATTTCTTCCTCCCTGTGTTGTTGTCGGTGGCCGGTGACATTCCGATGACATCCTAGACTTTTTCTTCCTTGGTTATGCCCAATACCAAATCCTATCATACAACCCTCAACGTCCTAAGGTATTGCATAACTAATGGGAGAGTGGAAAACTATCTTGTGACCCTCAGCGTCCCCGAGGTATTGAAAAGCTGAGACCTCTCAATCAACCTTTACATTATGTGATAACAGTAGGGAGTTGAGTAATATACATATATATATATATATATTATCATAACTGTATCTATAATCGACTCCATATCTATATATGTAACCTTGATATTACTTGGCACACAGCATCACCAATCCATATCTCACATATATCTCATGACAAAATATCATTTCTTTCCATATATCTATATCTAAAAGCTCAATATGACTGTTTGACATTTCATATGCAAATTGTATATAAATAAATTAAATACAATAATCAAATTATAAATATTTATTTGATGCTAAAAATGTTACTATATAAATTTATATAACGGTAATAATCTAGCTACTAAAACTCTTCAAATACTAGATCCATGATTCTACCATGAGTTATTAAAATCTGGAAACAAATAAAAACTTGCTAAAAATCGCATGAAATGCTAACTTTTATATTTATTTATATATATTCACATATGTAAACATATATTATTATATAGCCAAAAATTATATAAAATTTCATAATTTTTCAAAATACCACAAAGCATCAATTTAACATGCCCTAAAAATATTTAGAAAAATAATCCACTCACAAAGATACAATTTACTCTTGATGCACTTTTCGATCACCTCTAGCCTCTATCTCGATGTCTAAGATATAATAATAAAACTTCTTTGATTTCCAAAAAATACATTAGAGATATTGGTGTAAACCAGATATCTTAAAATAATCTTTATAGCACTCTAATTATCAAAATTGCTTGCGGAAGGGGTATCCAAAATTAGGGTATTTTCATTCAGAGGCCAATTTAGTAAAATTAAACCTTCTATTAGGTCTTATTAACACCTATTTACCCACATCAACCATTAATTTTGTCCAATTCTCTTAAAATGAAGTCCAGTTTTATCTTATATTAAATTAAGTGTCCTAAAATTAAAAAACTATCGAACAATGTTTAAAATTTACTAACTTTATATCGAGGGAAGCCCATTCGACAAGCAATACAATGGTGTACTTATCTTTGTCTAAAAATGTCATTGGTGGTCAGAAAACACATGGAAAATTTGGTAAAACATGATGTTGATGGATCTTTTGAATTGTAAAGAATTTCGACACATAGAGGCCGTATTCAAGATCAAAAAGTCCAAACTAGGAGAAAAGGGCCATAACCATGGCTTGGAATGGCTAAAATCTAGTTAAATTGATGGTAATCAAAATTTACCATGTCTCACTAGAAAAATTCTTGATCACGGCATGTCCAGCCACTGTTGGCCATCAAGATTTACGGATTGGTCGAAATTTGCATGAGTAACATAGTCGTTGGGTGCTTGTAGGAAAACTATGAGGGTAAAGGGTTCAATTCGGCAGTCGGATCACCATTAGTTGGATTTTATGGTGGTCCAATGCGTATGGTGTTTTCACAGTCGTAAAAGGCTTAAAATTGGTGACAATTGATTTGTAGTCGTGGCAGGTTGTGGGTTGTTGATGGGACAAGTTTGGTTCACCAACTCTTAGCATTTTTCAAAGTTTTTAAGGACTTTTTAGGTATTTTGCAAATTGTTTAATCCCATGCAATACCTCACGAAGAATTTATAGGCCTTTACGCACTAACCAACAAAAACAAGGACTGATTTTAACACAGATGAGATACTTATGATGAAAATTTTCCAAAAACCATAACTCAAAATTAAGCATGCCATTAGATACTCATATCGACTAGCTCTACACTATGGTTTAAGGGTCAAAGCCAAAATCAATCTCCAAATAAAGTTAAAACTACTCCCACTTAAAACTCAGCCTAGTCAAATCGTTGAAAAATTCAAATTCAGATGTTTATTGGAATGGATAGCTAAAGGTAGCTTGTATGTGTAGAGCTGGTCGATATGAGTATCTAGTGGCACATTTACCTTCGCAGCATCACACAAGTTTACCTTTAGTTGACACAATCAACCTAAGTATATTGTTCATTAATCTTGCCTCCTTTTGCTTCGCATGGTTCATAGCTCACCGGTCTAATAATGCACCCCTTTGGGGCATAACGTCCTCATAAGCACATTTTCAATCGGTATAAGCTTTGATTTCATATGTAATGCCCTACCCACTAGCGTCCCATCACTCTTTTACTCCACCAATGTTGTCCTAAATTTCACCACCACACTTTAGGTAGAATGTGGTTTTTGTTTAAATTTTTTAGGGGGTCACCTATCCTAAGATTGCTTCTAATGGAGCTTGTTTAACCCTAAAGTTCTATTAAACCTTGAAGCCAACTGTTATGAAAAGGCATCGGTTGTTACAATAGTGTCTATTTTAAATATGAACCATTATTGCTCCTTACCGAGACAATTTGGGATTGCTTACTGATCTTGCCCCTTATTGCCTCTCATCTTTCAAGACTCATAGGTTTTACAATCTACCCCTATAATTGCTCACCAAACTTGGCCCTTCCTGTCTGACATCCTACAAGGCTCATAGGGCCCATCATTCTTGCCTGCTTGCATATTTTTAATCGGATACAAGCTTTAATACCATTTTAATAGCCTGCTCTCTCTTGACGGATATTGTCTCTAATTTAGCTATCACACTCCAAATTATATGTAAGTTTTCGTTTAGACTTCCTAAGAGCTCACCTATTATAGGATTACTCTTATTGGAGCATTCTTAACTCCAATGTTCTTTTGAACCAAGAAGCTTGTGATTCTTACAAGGCCTTAATTGTTAAAAGAGTATCTACTTTACATTTGAACCATCATCATTGTATACTAGGCGATGTGGGATAGGACATCAAATGGCATTTGTTCGTAAGGTAGCCAAGCTATGCCTCACACCCACCCATAATCACCTTGGCAATATTACACTAGTTAACCATCTCGTCATCATAATCTACCCTCATTTTTTGTTCACTGATCTTACCCATTCTTACCTCACATCATTTAAGGCTTATAGGTCTTGCTTACATTTTATGAAGATTATAACTTTTAAAAGCTTGGTATTTATTTTGAATATTTACTATTGTATTTGACACAAAACTAGATCGACTTGCTCCTAAACCCGCATTATTTTAACCCATATCGAAAAATAAGTTCAGACTCTAGTGATCACCTTAACCTCTAATCAACTTGTGATTAGAAACCTTGGTATATGATACAGACGCCACAATTGGTGTAACTCAAACTAAAACATTTGATCTCTATTATGCATTTTAGGTGTTCAAAGAGAATAAAAGAATTCTTCTCACACTTGATTTTTGAATAATATTCTAAGCTGCAATTCCATTGAAAAATAAGCCCTTAAATAGGCTAAGATTTACAAAACAAAAACCCTAAAACACACTAGGAAAACCAACCAAAGGTATAAGAAACATGATGTGGTCGAATTCCTTTTCTTTCCTAATCTAAATTGGATTAATTAATTCATTTATTTTACAATATGAATTAATTAATTTACAACCAAAATAATAAAATTGTAACTTTCCTAAAGTTATTTTTCCAGCAAATAAATAATTAAAAACCAAAATAAATGACTAATTTCCAAAAACACAAGTCAAATTTCAGATTAGAAAACTAGTTGATTAGTTTTACAACTAAGCTGTCTTTGTCCAATCACCAGATAGTTTAGGCTCCAAAGGATCTCCAATATGCCATGTAGGATGCCAAATAGGACTAATATTGGTTCCGATACATTAATCTTGATTGGAATAAGAAAAACTTGCTTGATCCACAAAAAAAGGTCAAAGTCAACACCAAAACCATGCATTTTCGATAAAATTGAACATGTATGCGCAAATGTGATGAAAGACTGGTCTTGCTTCTACCTTGGCACGATTTTATCGCCCCTTAGAGTGCTCAATCACAAATTTAACAAATTCATTCCTTGCTTTTTCCGCCTTCATAACTTGGATACATAAGATGCGCTTTAGATCTTCATGTATTGTCATGCCCTCTTGGGATTTAATGATACGAACTTGGGTTGACTTGCTCCTAAACCCATATTATATTAGCCCAGATTATAATTATGTTCAAATTTTAGTGGAAACATTAACCCTTAATCAACTTATGATTAGAAGGTTTGGTATATAATGAAGATGCGACCATAGATAATGGATGTCCCATTAATAACTCAAATTAAAACACTTGATTTCTATTAAGTGTTTTAGGTGCTTAAAGAGAATTTTTCTCATAAATAATTTTTGAATAATAATCTAAGCCGCTGTTTCATTAGAAATTAAGCCTTTAAATAGGCTTCGAATGAACAAAATAAAATCCTAAAAGGCTAGGTAAAAACCGACCAAGTGTTTAGGAACTAAGGTGTGGTTGAATTTTTACTTTCTTTCTTAATCTAATTTAGTTTAATTAACTCCTTAATTTTAAAATAGGAATTAATTAATTTACAATCAAATAATAAAGTATCAACTTTCCTAAATTAATTTGTCAAGCAAATAATCATATTAAAACCAAATCAAAGACTATTTCCTAAAACAAAAGTCAAATGTTCAAATTAGGAAACTAGTTGACTAGTTGGCAACTAAGCTGTTTTTATCCAACCACCAGCTAGTTTAAGTTCCAATTCACCTCACATATACCATGTATGATGGCAAATAGGATTAATATTGGTTCCCATACGTTGCCCTTGATTGAAACAAAAAGAAATTGCTTGAATAAGAAGAAAAACCAAAGTTAGCGCCAAAATGGGTGATTTTCAGTCAAACGGAGTCTTGTGTGCAAATGCCCTATTTGAATGGATTTGATTCCACCTTGACATGATTCCATGGTTCCTTAATGACTTTAATCATGTTCACAAGTTAACAAAGTAATTCCTCACTGCTTAGAACCCATAGATGCACCAAAACAGCTTGTTGGGTCCATTTTCGTCTTCGTAACTTGGATGCACAAGATAGGCTTTAAATCTTTGGGTAATGTCATGACCTCTTGAGTTTGAACCCTCATGCCCTCTTGAGTTTGAACCACATATTGTATAAAGCTAACTAGGTTGTCCTTGAATCTCTTAGTTTGTGCCCTCGTGAATGGCCCTGTCTGCATTTGTACAGGATTAGCAACCCAGCGGGTAGTCAATTGTATGAGTACGGGTGGATTCTCATCATTCCCCTCCTCTTAAACATAGAGATAAATCAGCAACATTAAAGGAGATAAATTAGCAACATTCCAAGTCATCACCTACAGTAAATGGAGGTAAATCAGCAACATTAAAGGTAGGACTCACATTATACTCACTTGGTAAGTCAAGTCTGTAAGCATTTTCATTGATTCTCTCGATGACTTGGAAATGTCCATCCCTTAGCGACATAAGCTTTAACTTTCATTGCTTTGAAAACCTCTCCTTTCTTAGGTGCAACCAAGCCCAATCTCTAGGTTCAAATACATCCTTTATTCATCCTTGGTTAGCATTCTGGGCATATTGCTTCGTCCTCATCTCAATTTTGCTTTTGTCTTCTCATGAATCTGCTTTAAAAAATCAACTTTTTGTTTTCTATCTAGATTAGCATGTTCATTTAAAAGCAAAGGTGTTAAATCTAATGGAGTTAAATGATTAAAACCATCAACATTTCAAATGGATTATATTTAGTAGCCGAATGCATAGATCTATTATAAGTAAATTCCACATGTAGCAAACATTCCTCCTATGTTCTTAAATTCTTAGTAATTAATGCTCTCAACAATGCATAAAAAGTTCTATTTACTACTTCAGTCTATCCATCAGTTTATGGATGACAAATAGTGAAAATAAAAGTTTAGTCTCTAGCTTAGCCCAATAAGTTTTTCAAAAGTAACTTAAGAACTTAACATCCCTATCTGAGATAATAGTTCAAGCATTCTATATAGTCTTACTATTTCCTTAAAGATCAAATTAGCTACATTAGTTGCATCATCGATTTTATTACATGCAATAAAATGTTCCATCTTAGAAAATCTATCAACAACTAAAAAAATTAATCTTTTCCATTCCTAGACCTAGGTAAACCAAGACCAAAATCTATAGACAAACCAACCCAAGGAAGTGATGGGATCGGAAAGGGTAGGTACAATTTGTTCGACTTCATTCTAGATTGGATTTTTGGCACTTTAGACACTTCTCACATATCCTCTCCACATCTCTTCTCATGTTCAGCCAATAAAATGTTCTTGTAGAATAGATAAAGTTTTAACAACTCTAAAATGACCCATTACCCCCACCATGACCTTCCTTAATTGGCAATTCTCTAATGCAACAATTAGGTACACAAAGTTGACTTTACCAAAACAAATACCCCTCAAAGATGTAAAATTTATTAAAATTATGTTTAACACAATTTTTTTATATTTCACCAAAGTCACTATCATGCTCATAAAATTCTTTTAATTGTTCAAAACCAAGCAATTTAGCATTTAAGGTTGTAAATAGTACATACCTTCGGGATAAAGCACCAGCAACCACATTGTCATTAACTTTCTTGTAGCGAATGACATAAGGAAAAGTTTCGATGAACCAAAGGCAACCACATTTTCATTACTTCCCATGCCTTTGGTTGAGCTTCCCTTGGCCTTTCATGTGCTTCAATGATTCATGATCAGTGTGAATTATAAATTCCTTTGGCATCAAGTAATGTTGCCATGTCTCCAGAGCTCTCACTAAAGCATACATCTCTTTGTCATAGGTTGGGTAGTTTAATGCAGCTCAATTTAATTTCTCACTAAAGTAAGCTATGGGCCTTCCTTCTTGTATCAATATAGCCCTAATACCTACACCTGAAGCATCACATTCAATTTCAAAAGTTTTAGAAAAATTAGGTAAAAACTAATAAATGAGCATTAGTTAATTTTTCTTTCAACAAATTGAAAGACTTCCCTTGTGCTTCCCCCATTTTAATCCAACATTATTCTTGATATCTTCAGTCAATGGTGTTGCAATGGTGCTAAAATCCTTGACAAATCTTCGATAAAAGCTAGCCAAACTGATGAGAATCCTTCCCTGCTAGGGTGCTGACCCGATATAGATAAAGACCGGGCCAATCACTAGAGCTCAAGCTAAGAGATTTGAGGATAACCTGGATACCTTTATATAGGAAGTAATTAATTCTCAAAAGGGCTTCACAATACCAGAAGATACAAAGCCCATTTTAGGCATTCAAGTGGTGGAGGCTGATACGGAGCAATGTAGTTGTTTTCGTGCAAATATGGACTTCGGGCAACAAAAAATGGCTCCAACACTTCATGGATTCAATGAATACCATGAAGAGGTCATGAAAACAATTCAAGGCAGAACCAAAGGCAAACAACAAAGGGTTGTGTGCATAAGGGGAAAACATGGCCGGTTTTGCTGTATTGTTTGCTAGCTTTACTGTATTTTGTTGAGTTAACATTTTCTCTTTGTTCCAATCAAGGGAAACGTATGGAACTCAATGATTATACTATTTGGCATCCTACAAGGCATATGGAAGCTTATTTGAAGCTTAATTGGTCAAAGATTGGTCAAAGACAGCTTACTTAGAAAGATAGTCAAGTAGTTTCCCCTTATGCACACAACCCCTTGTTTTAGGAAATTAGTCTTTTATTTGGTTTAATTTATTTATTTGCTAGAAAAATCAACTTACAAAAGTTGTTATTTTATTATTTTCTTTGTAAATTAATTAATTCCTAATTCCAAAATAAAGGAATTAATTAATCAATTTTAGTTTGGGAAAGAGTAAGAAATTTGGCCAACAAGTTTCCTAATCACTTTGGTGGCTAGGGTTTATTGTTTTATGACTCTAGCCTATTTAAGGGCTTATTTTTTAGGAAGAACAAACCTTTAATAATATTCAGAAATTATTTTGTGAGATAGAATTCTCTTTGCCCTCTATGAATACCTAAAACACCATTAGAAAGAGTGTGTTTTAGTTTTGACTTATGAATAGGACATCCATCACCAATTGTGACGTCTTCATTGTACCAAGATTTCTAATCATAAGTTGGTTAGGGGTTAAGGTTTTTCCATAAGAACTTGAACTTAATTGAGATCCGGACTAGTATAATACGAGTTTAGGCGAGAGTCGACCTAGATTCGTATAATTTGATATCAGAGCCAATATTTTGTTCAGGTTTGACCTATCTTATTTGTTTTATTTTGTTTTTTGTTAATCTACAATTTTAGCATTATGTTAAGGTTGCTTCTATCATCATATACGTTCTACATTTAAAAATAAAAAATAAATTTCATTCATCGTCGAAATTAGGTTTCCTTATTTGATCGTATTTTTGCTTCCTAGTTTGTTGGTTGTCTTTCATTATTGTTCTTGGTAATTTAGTTTGTTGTTGATTTTCCTTGATATTTTTTATTTTAATTATTTGAATTCATATGTTCAAAAAAAACAAAAACAAAAACAAAAAGAAGGATTTGTTGCAAACATTACCAAATTGTAATTTGTGATCACAGGTTTGATTTCTTTTTGTTGGAGTTTAAGTTGCTGTTTGTGTTATTTTTGGTATTGCTAGGAATTATGTTATGTTGTTCTCTTTGTGATATAAAAAGAAAAAAAGAAAAAAAAAAAGAGCCAAAAAGCTGAGTATTAAAAAAAAAAAAAAACTGCACAAAAAGCCGGCTTGTTAAATTTGGAAATTGGAATTTGTTTGCTGGAAAATTGTGCTATTTGGAGTTGCTGGAATTTTATATTGCTTCTGGAAATTTGTATTTTTGAGTGCTAAAATTAATTTGATTAAAATTAGTTAAAGGATTTGATGCAAAACTTGAATTACAAAGAATAACCACCAACAAGTACTCTATATTTTTTGTTCAATTTGATTCTTATTCATGTATGAATTTATTTCTCTAAATTTTTTCCTTGAATTATTGGTTTATTAATATTCTGGTCAGCTTTTATTCATTCCAAAAATTTGCTTGTTGATTTACCTCGTTTTTGCTTAGAAAAGCCGAGAACTAGGTTTTATTAATTCACTCGGTATTACTTGCTTTTTGCTACTATTTTGTTGATAAGTTTAATTAAAACATACTTGTGATCTAATTGCTGTTTAATGGGTGTTTTAATTAGAACTTTGAGATAATTCTTTAAGTGGAAAAAGACAAGAGAGTGTGAGCTTAAAAAAGGGTAAAAGCCGAAACTAGTGTGCAAACATGAATGTCGAGACCTTATTTGAGTGAAACACGTGAGGGAGTGACTTCAGTGAAGATTTATTTTATTTTTGCAATATATTTACTAACATGGCAGATTTGTGGTTGAGAAGAGGAGTAAGAGATGGCTCATTGAGAATTAATGAAGAGGAGTTCGTAGGATTCAAAAGTGATTCTCGAGCTATGGGGATGGAAGATGAGCACACGGACATGATGGCGGTCTTAGAGCAATTACAGCGGATGAATGCTCACTTTGATCATCTAGATTAATGGATGGACAAGTTGGAAACATCACAAGGAGGATCGAATCCAAGGTTAGCTGTAGATGGAAGCAAGGGTCGAGGTCAAGGAGGTCGTGGCCGACCTAGAGAAGAATTCAGGGAAGGTAATTTTGGAGATGACTTTGATGAGGGTTTTGATGAAATTTTTTCTTACCAAGGAAGGAAAAACCTTGGGAGACCAGCAAGGAATGAGGATAATGATCTTGGAAATATTAAGGTCAACATACCACCTTTCATGGGAAAAAATGATCCGCAAGCTTACCTAGAATGGGAGGAGCAAATGGAGATGATATTCGATTGTTATAACTATTCGGAGACTAAGAATGTAAAGGTGTCAGCAATGGATTTTGATCATTATGCACTCCAATGGTATACAGATGAGCAAAATTCCTGGAGAAAAGTAGGTGATGAATTGATTACTACTTGGTGACAAATGAAAGGGGCTATGAGGAAGTGATTTGTACCGACCTATTACCATAGGTTGCTGTATCAAAAACTCCAATCATTATCACAAGGTAGTAGGTCCGTTGAAGATTATTACAAGGAGATGGAGATGCTCATGATGAGATAGCTAATCAATTGGAATTGCAACAATATGTGGAATTGGAAGAGATGTTGCATGTAGCTATTAATCTTCAGAATCAATTCAAGAGAAAAGGCTCAAATACATGGCTTGGAGGAGTATCCAACAGCTGAAGGTCCAATTCAAGTGTTTGGAGAAGCAATCCCACATATGACAACAAACCAAAACCGAAGCTAGGTGATGAAAGCACCAATCGGCCAAAAAGGGAAGCTAAGGTCGAATCTGTCCAAGCACCAAGAATTAAAGGTAAAACTTATCCTAAACCTTCTAGAGCTCGTGATATTGTGTGTTTTAAGTGCCAGGGATGAGGACACATTGCTAGTCAATGCCCGAATAGGCGGATCATGGTGCTAAAAGGTAAGGATGGGCTAGAATTTGAAATTGAAGAAAGTGATGCTGAAACCGAATTTGTTGAAGATGAAGTTGAAGATGAAGGGCATGATAAATCCGAAACACTCAAGGCTTCAAGGACTGAATTAAGTTTGGTGGCAAAAAAGGTTATAACCATGTAAAAAGATAAGGACCAAATTTAAAGAGAGAATTCTTCCATTCCCAATGTGAAATTTAAGGTAACATTTGTAGTATGATAGTTGATAGTAAAAGTTGTACAAATGTAATTAGTACTTTGGTAGTTGATAAAATGAGGTTAGCAACCATTAAACATCCAAAACGATATAGATTACAATGGCTTAATGATAGTGATGAGATGAAAGTAAACAAAGCAGCCGAAATAAAATTCAGCTTTGACAAATATATGGATGTTGTATTGTGTGATGTTGTTCTTATGCATGCGGGTCATATTTTGTTGGGTATGCCATGGCAATTTGACAAGGATGCCATACATTATGGGAAAGAGAATTCCATTGTATTTAAATTTAAAAGGAAAAAGGTTAAGTTGGAGCCATTAACTCCAAAGGAAGTATTTAGAGATTAGCTTCAAATGCAACAAAGGAGGGAGGCCGAAAAGCTTAAAGAAAAGGCTAGTATGGCACCCATGACTTCAATAACTATTCAAGGGGACAAGGCCATCCAATAACAACCAGAAATGTGTCCTAAACTTAACTTAGAGGGGAGGGAAAGAAAGAAACCCAAGAGTGTGAGAAAGTTAGAAAAAACCGAGAATGTGGGCAAAATTGTGATGGCCTAGAAAAAGAAAGAAAATAGAGGAAAAATAAAAAAAATTATCTTAGTTTTGGGGATCTTAATAAAGTCATCTTGAGCGAGAAACCTTTACTGGTCATGATTTATAAAGATGTGTTTTTAAATGATCAAGCTAATCCCAGAGAACTTGAATTGCCAAGTTCTATTTCTTCTCTTCTACAGGAATTTGATGATGTCTTTCCAGAGAAAATTCCTAATGGTTTACCACCTATTTGAGGGATTGAACATCAAATTGATTTTGTGCTAGGAGCTGCAATTCCAAATAAGCCTGCATATAGAAGTAACCTCAATGAGACAAAGGAGTTACAAAGACAGGTAAGTGACTTGCTTGACAAAGGATACATTAGGGAAAGTATAAGTCCATGTGCTGTCCCGGTTTTATTAGTTCCTAAAAAAGATGGTTCATGGTGCATGTGTGTAGATTGTAGAGCTATAAATAATATTACCATTAAATATAGGCATCCAATTCCTAGGTTAGATGACATGTTAGATGAATGGCATGGTGCATGTATGTTTACAAAAATTGATCTTAGAAGTGGATATCATCAAATTAGAATGAAAGAGGGGGGATGAATGGAATACCGCATTTAAGACTAAGTATGGATTGTATGAATGGTTAGTGATGCCTTTCGGTTTAACTAATGCACATAGTACTTTCATGAGATTAATGAATCATGTCATGCATCCATTTATTGGTAAATTTGTGATCGTTTATTCTGATGATATTCTTGTATATAGTAGGTATCTAGATGAGCATGTAGGACATCTTAGGCAAGTTTTAAATATTATTAGGAAGGAAAGGTTGTTTGCTAACATGAAAAAATGTGAATTTTTTAAAGATGAGTTGGTTTTTTAGGATTTGTTGTGAGTGCTACAAGAATTAAAATTGATCAATCCCAAGTGAAAGCAATCCAAGAGTGGCCGAAACCTACTCCATTACCCAAGTGAGGAGTTTTCGTGGTCTAGTTTGTACCGAAGGATTGTCAAGGATTTTAGCACCATCACAGCACCTTTGACCGAAGTTATAAAGAAGAATGTTGGCTTTGAATGGGGGAAGTACAAGAAAAATCTTTTAATTTGTTAAAAGAAAAATTAACCAATGCACCTTTACTAGTTTTGCCAAATTTTTCTAAGACTTTCGAAATTGAGTGTGATGCTTTGGGTGTAGGTATTGGAGCTGTCTTACTGCAAGAAGGAAGACCCATAGCCTATTTTAGTGAGAAATTGAATGGAGCAGCACCAAACTACCTAACCCACGACAAAGAGATGTATGCTTTGGTGAAAGCTTGGGAAACGTGGCAGCACTATTTAATGCCAAAGGAGTTTGTGATTCATATAGGTCATGAATCTTTGAAGCAAATTAAATGTCAAAGGAAGCTCCATCAAAGACATGCTAAGTTGATTAAGTTCATTGAAACATTTTCTTATGTCATCCGCTACAAAAAAGGTAAGGAAAATATAGTCGCCGGTGCATTCTCCTAGAGGTATGTACTATTTACTACCTTAGATGCTAGACTGCTTGGATTTGAACAATTGAAATCATTTTATGAGCATGATAGTGACTTTGGATAAATATTTAGGACCTGTACAAAATATGGTTTTAATAAATTTTACATATTTGAAGGGTATTTGTTTAGGAAAAACAAATTTTGTGTGCCTAATTGTAGTATTAGGAAGTTACTAGCTCGGAAAGATCATGGGGGTGGTTTAATGGGTCATTTTGGTGTTTTAAAAACTTTATCCTTGCTGCAAGAACACTTTTATTTTCCTAACATGAGGAGAAATGTGGAGAGAATATGTGAAAGATGTTGGAAGTGTCAAAAATCCAAGTCCAAGTTGAAACCTCACGGTTTGTACCTCCCATTGCCGATTCCTTTCCTTGGGTGGATTTATCTTTTATTCTTGGTTTACCTAGGTCAAGGACAAGTAAGGATTCAATTTTTGTTTTTGTGGATAGATTTTCTAAGATGGCACATTTTATTGCATGTAATAAAACTGATGATGCATCTAATGTTGCTAATTTATTCTTTAAGGAAATTATAAGATTGCATGGGATGTCTACAACAATTGTTTCGGATATGGATGCTAAGTTGTTAAGTTACTTTTGGAAAACTTTGTGGGCTAAGTTAGGAACTAAACTTTTATTTTTGACTACTTGTCATCCCCAAACTAATGGACCAACTAAAGTAGTCCATATAGCTTTGTCTGCATTGTTATGAGCTTTAATTAGTAGAAATTTAAGAATATGGGAGGAATGTTTGCCACGTATTGAATTTGTTTATAATAGGTCATTGCATTCAGCCAATAGATACACATCATTTGAGATTGTTTATAGTTTTAATCCTTTGACTCCATTAGACTTAACACCTTTACCTTTAAGTGAATGTGCTAATCTAGATGGAAAACAAAAAGCTGATTTTGTGAAGCAGATTCATGAAAAGACAAAGGCGAATATTGAGAGGAGGATTGAGCAATATGCAAGAAGTGCTAATCAAGACCAAAACCAAGTTGTCTTTGAACCTGGAGATTGGGTTTGGTTGCATTTAAGGAAGGAGAGATTTCCTGAACAAAGGAAGCCCTGGGTTTGGTTGCATTTAAGGAAGGAGAGATTTTCCGAACAAAGGAATTCCAACCTTATGCCGCAAGGAGATGGACCTTTTCAAGTTTTGGAGCTGATTAATGAAAATGCTTATAAACTTGACTTACCAGGTGAGTATAATGTTAGTGCTACATTTAATATTGCTCACTTATCTCCTTTTACTGCAGGTAATGATTTTGATTTGAGTGTAACAACCCAACCTTAGAAAATGCCCCGAGTTTGAAATTTTGAGCGAGTTTGACCAAGGTTGATCGGGGTTGACAAAGTAGGTCCCATGGTTGAATTTTTACTGTGAGAGGAGTTTTGTATTGACCAAGGTACCATGGAAAAGTACACGTCGATTCGAGTTCGTGGACTATATGCCAAAATCAGAGATAAGAATTGAAAGTTATGAGTCTATAGAATCGTGCTTAATTTTTTTGGGACTAACTTTACTAGTAGTGGAATATTTAGAAGAGTCCCTTATAAGTGCCATGTGGCACCAATTAGTGGATGCCACATGTCCTCAACCGATGGTGCCACGTGTCACCATAAAAATAATAATAAAATATTTTCCTTTTTTTTTTAATTTTCCATTCTTTTCTTCTTCCTTTCCCTTTTACTTTTCCCTCCCCAATCACTCTCCCTCTTTCCTCACACGGGCAACTACAAAACAGCCCAACTCTCTCTTACTCTCTTCCCCCCCTTCTTCTCTCTTCGATGATCAACTGTTTGGCTACGTTTCAGTTGCTAGGTGACATTGATGACCAAGTTTCTGGTTGTTTGGTAGGCGGATGTGCTGAGACCAGCTGTCCAAAGCCAACGGTTGAGATCTCCCATTTGGCGGTTTCTGGTCGTGAGCTCAGTCCTTCCCTTTAGTTTTCAAACCCTTAATCTAAAAAACGACTTCCCTTCATCCTTATTCAAAACCGTTTGTGATATACATTGGAGGGGAGTTTAACCAAAACTTTCTAGCCGTTTTCCTGCCAACACCGACGAAGTTGACCTGAATGGAGGTTAGCTTTGTGTTCTCTGTCCCGTTAGCTTTCTATTGGTAAAATATTTATGAATTTGGTGGTATATTTGGAAAATTGTTGTTTTTGGTGAATTTTTATATTTAGTGTTAAAATTGTGTGAAATTGAATATATGTGTTTAGATGTGTATATATATATGTATTGTGAGTGTATGAAAATATCCATATATATATATTATATATTTGTTGAAAGCTTTTGTATATACATATCAAAACATATATATGTGGACATTTATACTTGTTAAAGTATGCTTGTTAAAATTTTTTATGTATTTATTCAAATGCATGAATATATACTTGGTAGAAGGATGTACATATGTGTATGAGTGTGCAAATGTATATTTCGTGTCATTTAACATTTTGAAAGGTAGTATGTATGTTTTCAAAATTAAAAAAATTGTTATTTAATTTTATTATTCTATTTTATGTGATTTAATTATATTTGTTATATAATATTTATTATATGGTTTGGAGAAATCAATTGTGCTTGTTCATTGTTATATTTATTTTGTATGATAAAATGTATTTATGTGAGATTCAATTATCTGTGAATTTGATATGACTTAATATAATTTTTTTGCATAAGTAAATTTTAATGATTTAAGAAGGATAATAAATTTTAGTGTATAAAATATATTGTGTATTTAAATATTTGTGAAATTTAAATTATCTTGGTACTAATTAATTTTAATTAACATTGTTTGATTTATGTTGATGGTTTAAAGGAAATATAGGATTTTATGCGTTTAACAAAAGTGCATCTAACGTGATGTTATTTTATCAAATGTCAAAATTTATGATATTATAAATTTTTATAGTTTTTAAATGCACTATATAATACTGGTGTTCTGTACTGTATTGTTGATTAGCGTGTAAGTATGTATGGTCATCCTGTGGGAGCCATGGACCCGAGAATAGGCAAGTATAATGCAGACTGAATATCAACTACCCCCTTCCTTAGCTACAGGATGATTATTTATTATATTATGGCTATCCTGTGGGAGTCATGGACATAAGAGCTAGCAAATACATTTGCATAGTGAGCACCAGCCGCCTCCCTTCTTGGCCACAGGATGATTGTTTATTATATGAGAATCCGCCCATACTTGCACAACCGACAACCCACTTAGGTACAAATCCAATACAGTTGAAGACTGGGCCACTCACTAGGGCTCAAACTAAGAAATTTAAAGACAACCTGGCTGCCTTTATTAAGGGCGTTATCAATTCTCAAAAGGACTTGTCCATACCAGAAGATACAAAGCCTATTTTAAGCATCCAAGTGGTGGAACACGTTACGGACCTGAAAAGCTGTTTTAGTACAAATATGGACTCCGGACAGCAAGAAATAGTTCTTACACTTCGTGAAATCAATGAATATCAATAAGAGGTCATGGAATCAAGCCAAGGTAGAATCAAAAGCAATCAAAAAGGGCTTGTGCGCATAGGGAAAAAGTTGGCCATTTTTGCTAGATTTTGTTGTTGGCATTACTGTATTTTGCTGAGTTGGCATTTTCTCTTTGTTCCAACCAAGGGCAATGTGTGGGATTCAATTGGTCAAAGACAACTTAGTTTGAAAGATAGTGAATTAGTTTCCTAATTTAATTTTGACTTTTTATTTTAGAAAATTAGTCTTTTATTTGGTTCTATTTCTTTATTTGTTGGACAAATTAACTTAGGAAAGTTATTATTTTATTATTTCAGTTGTAAATTAATTAATTCCTAATTCAAAAATAAGGAACTAATTAATCAAAATTAGATTGGGAAAGGAATACGAAATTTGGCCACATTAGGAAATTGATATTGTATGGCCGGTTTTGTCCTAGGTCTTTAGGGTTTATTGTTTTGTGACTTTAACCTGTTTAAGGGTTATTTTTCAATGAGAATGGACCTTCAATATTGTTCAAAAAATTATTTGTGAGAAAGAATTCTCTTAGTTCTCTTTGAACACCTAGAATATCATTAAAGATTGTGTTTTAGTTTGACTTATCAATAGGACATCCATAACCTATTGCAGCGTCTTCATTATACCAAGATTTCTAATCATAGGTTGGTTAGGGGTTAAGTTTTTCCCATAAGAACTTGAACTTAATTAAGATCTGGATTAATATAATAAGGGTTTAGGAGCGAGTCGACCTAGGTTCATATCACTGTGGGTGTCATGGACGTGATAGTTTGCAAGTATATTTGCACAGTGAGCATAAGTGCCATCCCAATCCTTAGCCGCAAGATGGTTATTTATTATGTAATAAATCAGCATGCAGGTTATATTCATGTCATCCTTATGAATTGAGTTGGAAGTGGGTAGGCAAGTATAATGCAGAGTGAGCACTAACCATCTCCTCCTTTGGATGCATGATGGTTGGTTATTATGGGTTAGAGCAAACATATGTATGACCATCCTCCGGGAGCTAGCCTAAGGTATGATAAGTATAGTGCATAGTGAGTATTGGCCACCCTTCTCCCAGTTAAAGGATGATTGTTTTAACCATCGCTTGTTATTAGAAATCAACACTACAGGATGCCAATGTGACTGATTACAAGTTTCTTTCTTTAACTATCTGTTAAGTAGTGCTTAGCATGCTGTGTACTGCCTAGCACTATTTGTATATCGAATGGTGCATCAAGTATCTTTTTTTACATATATATATATATATATATTTATGTTATGTTTGTATGTACCACACTATAAGCCCCTGAATAGCTTAGCTTCTTGCCTGCGAGTTCAGGGGGTAGAACATCCATTATAGGGAACCACTACGGACCGTATTGGTAGCAGTATATCTGCCACAGCTGGTATCATTGGATCGTATATTAGCATGTTATGTGGTATCCTATGTACCTCTGCTACGAGTGTGCATATTTTATAGTATATCTATAATTTTAAAATTTTATTTTGCTTTATTTTATTTTATCTTATCTATTCATGATCATAGTTTTCTATTATTACCCTTATTTGTTATTACTATTATTATTGTTAAACTTATTTATTATTATGAGATTATTATTATTTGTTGTTAATAACTTACTATTGTTATTTTTAATTATTATTACTATTTATCATTATTATTGTTGTTATTATTATTATTATTATTATTATTATTATATTATTTATCATTGATATTGTTAATTATTATCTTAGTTGTTATTATTATTAATTGTTGAGATTATTATTATTTTTATTAATATTGTAAGTTCTTATACACCATTAGCAACCTAAATATAACAAGACTAGCCAAACAAAACATCAAAAATGGTTCAATTTTGTTAAACAAAAAATACCCATATATTCAAATATGGGTTTTTCAAAATACTTAACCAAATTATACAATCTATATATCATAATGAAGCTTAGAAGATATAGGGTAAGAATTTACCTTCAAATAGAATTAATAATGGTTGAAGGTTGCTCCAAAATCAAAACCCAAAAATCAAATATAAAGTGTTGTTGAAGCTTTATTTTGTCGTTGGAAAAAATGGACACTTTTGAAGTTAAAGGTGCCAAAAATGAATCAATAGGTTGAAAACATGTGGAAATGACATTTTTCCACCAACAAAAGTGCATAGATTTTGTCAATTGAAAAATGAAAGCCATGAATTTTCAGCAATTTTGGTAAGATTTCGACAACAATCCAATTAATTTTTTTTTTTTTGGGAAGATATTTCTCATCACACAAGTTTTCCAACATCACAAATTGCAAAGCAAAAGGAGGTTGGCAGAGTTAATTATAAGGTTTTAAATTTATTGATTTAGAGAGAGAAAGCTCTTAAGGAGAAACAAGAATGGTGGATGCCATATTAAGGTAAGGAGATTAAGAAGATGATCCAATTTTAACCTAATTTTTATCCCTCATAATTACAAAAATGCCACCAAATTGTTTTGACAATAACTTTCAAATCATAGCTCCCCATATGCCCACAAACTCATATCAAGGAGCTCTATACAATGGTATAAGAGTGAAAATCAAATTTCAACTCTAAAATAAAAGTTAAACTCAAACTCACTTGAAGCCAAATTTTGTTAAACTTGGTCAATCCTAGTCAAATAACTAAAAAATTCAAATTTAGATGTTTTCTTGAAACAGATTGTTAAGAGTTAAGAAAACAGGAATGAAGATCTTTTCTATGAGATTCTCTATGGTAAGGGCTAAGTTCAAGCCTCGACGGCTATATCGTACAAGAATTACTTTTTCGTCTTGAGGAATCACTGCCATAAACTCAAACAAAGGCTCAGAGTAGTCAATAAAGGTGTTGAGGTCTTCAAATGGGTTTCTTGTTGATGCTTGAAGACAAAGTCGAGATCTGTGACTTGATTGCCTTCGGATTTGAGGAGTTATATGATCAAGTACAAACTTCAAACTCCACTGCAAATTCAGTGAATAAGAACATAATTGTTATTTTTACTTGGCTATTTGGTAGACCTGATGCGAATCCGCCCGAGCTTGCACAACCGACCACTCACTGGGGTACTGATCTGATAAGGGTTGAAGACTGGACCGATCAATAGGGCTCAAGCTAAGAGGTTTAACGACAACCTTTGATGTGATTCCGCCCTAGCCCGCTCAACCGATAACCCGCTGGGGTGCCGATCCATTACGGATGAAGGTGGGGCCAATCACTAGAGCACAACCCAAGAAGTTCAAGGATAACCTTGCTGTGCTTATTCAAAGGATAAATCATAATCAAGAAGGAATGATCATGACCAAAGAACCAAGACCTGTTTTGCTGATACAAGCGCTGGAGACTGGTATGGACCCGGGTGACGGTTTTGGTACATTTTTGGAGTCCTGGAAGCATGAAATGGTTCCAATGCTTTATGGGTTCAATACATATGCCTAATAGGTCATGGAATCAATTTAAAGCAGCCTCAAATGCAATCAAAAAGGGCTTGTACGGACAGCATCAACAATTTGGCCGAAATTGCTGTATTGCTTGCTGATTTTACTGTATTTTACTGTATTAGCCATTTCTTATTTTTCCAAGCATGGGCAACATGTGGGACTTCATATTCAGCTTATTTGGCATCCAAAAAAGCATTTAGAAGCTGATTTGGAGCTTAAAGAGGTCAAAGATTGATCAAAGTCAACTTGATCAAAAAGGCTAGCATTTTTAGTTTCCTAATTTGTTTTTACTTTTTGTTTTAGGAAACTACCATTACTTTTTGGCTTTTATTTATTTATTTTCTGGACAAAAACTTTAGGAAGGTTTTTATTTTATTCTTTCCATTGTAAATTAATTAATTCCTAATTTAATATAAAGGAATTAATTAATCAAACTTAGATTAGGAAAGGAAGTATAGTTTCGGCCAACTAGGCTTCTTTATGTGTGGTGGCCGGTTTTCTTTATTTTTAGGGTTTTATTCCATGGCTTTGTAGCCTATTTAAAGGCTTATTTTTCAATAATAATACAACTTTGATTTGATTAAGAAAATACTTGTGAGATTAATTATCTCTTTGTTCTTTGAGAACACCTAAAACACCATTAGAGAATTGGTTGTTTTAGCTTGACTTATCAATAGGTTTTCCATCCCCTATTGTGGCGTCTACATTATACCACGGTTTCTAACCACAGGTTGGTTAGGGGTTGAGGTCAATTCCATTAGAACTTGAACTTAATTAAGATCCGGGCTAATATAATACGGGTTTAGGAGCAGGTCGTCCTAGGTTCGTATCATTTGGTATCACAGCTAAATTTTGTTCAGGTTTGATCTATCTTTATTTGCTTTATTTGTTTTTGTGCTATTCTGCAATTTTAGCATTAGGTTAACGTTGCATCCATCCCATACACGTTCTCCATCTTAAAAAAAAAAAATTCATTCCTAGTTGAATTAGGATTTCCTAGTTTTATCGTATTTTTTTTTCCTAGTTTGTTGGTTGTTTCTTTTCATCATTGTTCTTGTTGATTTTGGTTTCTGTTGATTTTTCTTTGCTGTTTTAGTCTTAAATATTTGCATTCATATATTCAAAAAAAAAAAGTGTTTGCGTTTCACTTTGGGTTTTTATTTATTTATTTGCTAGACAATATGTTTAGGAAAGTTTTTATTTTATTATTTTGTTTGTAAATTAATTAATTCCTAATTGAAAATAAGGGAATTAATTAATTAGATTAGGAAAAGGAAAGATTCGGTCAAGCTAGAACTCTTCATTATGTGGCTGGTTTTTCCTAGGATTTTTAGGGTTTATTTTGTTTCTTTCAAAGCCTATTTAAAGGCTTATTTTTCAATAAGAATACAACTTTGATTTGATTGAGAAAATACTTGTGAGATTAATTATCTCTTTGTTCTTTGAGAACACCTAAAACACCATTAGAGAATTGGTTGTTTTAGCTTGACTTATCAATAGGTTTTCCATCATCTATTGTGGCGTCCACATTATACCAAGGTTTCTAACCACAAGTTGGTTAGGAGTTGAGGTCAATTCCATTAGAACTTGAACTTAATTAAGATCCGGGCTAAAATAATACAAGTTTAGGAGCAAGTCGTCCTAGGTTCGTATCATTTGGTATCAGAGCCAAATTTTGTTCAGGTTTGATCTATCTTTATTTGCTTTATTTATTTTTGTGTTAATATGCAATTTTAGCATGAGGTTAAGGTTGCTTCTATCATCATACACGTTCTGCATCATTTAAAAAAAAAAAATTCATTCCTAGTTGAATTAGGATTTCCTAGTTTTACCGTATTTTTTGTTTCCTAGTTTGTTGGTTGTCTTTCATCATTGTTCTTTTAATTTGGTTATTGTTGATTTTTCTTTTCTGTTTTAGTCTTAAATATTTGCATTCATCTATTCAAAAAAGGAAAAAAAAAAAAAAAGAGTTTGCGGCAACATTTAAAATATATATATATATATATATGTAACTGCACATTTGTGTTTATTTGGAGGTTATGGGTTTGGTGAATTTTTGGAGTTGGAATTGCAAATTTGTTGTCTATTCTTGCTACTTCAGTTGTGTCTGATATTCAGCGAGTGAAAAAAAAAAAATAGAAGAAGAAGAAAGCCGAATATAAAAAAATATATTTATATATGTCGGTTTGTTGAAAATTGGTGTTGAAGTTTGTTGCTGGGAAATTCTTGTAAGTGCTGCTTTGTTGATTATTTATTCAATATTTGAGTTGCTGGAGAATTATTTTTGCTGCTAGATATTTGGAATTTTGGGTGTTTAAATTATTTGGATTAAAATTAGTTAAAGGATTTGATACAAAAACTTGAATTACAAAGAATAACAACCAACAACTTTTCTATATTTTTGTTCTCTTTGATTCTTGTTTGTATTTGAATTTCTTTTTCTAGAATTTTATTCTTAAACTCATAATATATTACCATCTGGTCCAGTTCTTCAAAATTCCAAAGTTTTCCCATTAATTTGCTTTATTTTGCCTAGAAAAGCCGAAACTAGGTTTTATTGAATTCTTTCGGTATTGCCTACCATTAGCTACTGTTTTATTGATAAGTTTAATTAAAACATACTTGTAATCTAATTGCTGTTTTTTGGGTGTTTTAATTAGAACTTTGAGTTAATTATTTGAGTGGAAAAAAATGCAAGAGAGTGTGAGCTTAAAAGAGGGTAAAAGTCAAAACTAGTGTGTAAACACGAGTGTCGAGACCTTGTTTGAGTGAAACACATGAGGGAGTGAATATTGTGATGATTTATTTATTTTTACAGTATTTTACTAACATGGCCGATTCTAGAATAAGAAGAGGAGACACACCACTAAGAATTAATGAAGAGGAGTCCGTACGATTTTACGATGATCCACGAGCTACCGGGAGTGGTGAGCAAACAGAATTAAAAGCTATTTTTGAACAATTACAATGGGTGAGTGCTCAAGTTGAGCACATGAATCAAAGGATGGGAAGGCTAGAAGTTTCCCAAGGAATTTCGAACACAAGAAATAGGCAAGAATTCCATGAAGGTCGAGGTCAAGGTCGAGTACGAGGAGGCCATGAGAGACCGACAGAGGAATTTGAGGAGGAGAATTTTGATGGAGACTTTGAGGAAGGCATGGACGAAACCTTTGCTGTCCAAGAGAGAGCTGGCCATGGAAGGTATAGGAGGGAAGGAACAGATGACAATCTTAGCAATATCAAGATCAACATCCCACCATTCATGGGAAAAAGTAATCCCGAGGCATATTTGGAGTGGGAGGAAAAGATGGAGATGATATTCTACTGCCATAATTATTCGGAGGGTAAGAAGGTGAAGTTGGCAGCAATGGAGTTTGGCCATTATGCACTCCAATGGTGGACAAATGAGCAAGGCACCCGGAGGAGAGTTGGTGATGCCTTGATCACAACATGGCGACAAATGAAAGGAGCCATGAGAAAGTGGTTTGTGCCATCACATTACCATAGGTTACTGCATCAAAGGCTTCAATCTTTGTCTCAAGGAAGTAGGTCCGTGGAGGATTATTACAAAGAGATGGAGATGCGCATGATGAGGCTGAATACGAATGAGGATAGGGAGGTAACAATGGCAAGATTTCTTGGTGGTTTGAACCGTGACATTGCCAACCAGCTTGAATTGCAACAATACTTGGAGTTGGAGGAGATGTTGCATGTTGCCATTAAGCTTGAGCACCAATTCAAGAGGAGGGGTGTAGGGTCACGGCTTGGAGGAGTTTCAGTAGTGGGAGATTCAATTCAAGTGGCTGAAGAAACAATTCAGTTAATGAAATCAAACCAAAACCGAAAGCTGGAGAAAAAAGTACCAACCAATCAAAAAGGGAGGCCAAGACCAAATCTGTGTAAGCACTTAGAGGTGAGATAAAATCTGATCCTAAACCTCAAAAATCCAGAGAAATAATTTGTTTTGAGTGCCAAGGAAGAGGACACATGGTCAGCCAATGCCCAAATAGAATAATCATGGCATTAAAGGGTGATGGTGAGCTGGAATCTGCAAGTGAAGAAAGTGAAGCTGAAACCGAGTAAGAGGAGGAATGCAAAGATGATGAAGCCAAACCCGTAGACACATCTAATGCCGAGTTGAGCTTGGTTTCAAGGAGAGTACTTGCTGTCTACAAATATAAAGAGCAGAAACAAAGAGAAAACATCTTCCACACTCGCTGCGAAATACAAGGTAAGATTTGTAGTACGATTATAGATAGTGGGAGTTGTACCAGCGTGATAAGTAATCTTGTAGTTGATAAATTAGGCTTGAAGACAATTAAGCATCCAGAACCTTATAGGTTACAATGGTTAAATGATAGTGGTGAGATGAGGGTAAATAAGCAAGCCAAAGTTAAATTTAATATAGGTAGGTATGAGGATGTTGTCTTGTGTGACATTGTACCCATGCATGCCGGACATATTTTACTAGGTAGACCATGGCAATTTGACAAAGATGCTACTCATTTTGGTCGAGAAAATAGTGTTGTTTTCAGGTTTAAAGGGAAGAAAATCAAGCTGGAGTCATTGACTCCCAAGGAGGTCTACAAAGATCAACTACAAATGCAACAAAGGAGGGAGGCCGAAAAACTCAAGGAGAAAACAAGTATGGCACCAACGGCTTCACCATCCTTTTAAGAAGGTGAGATTGAGGTTGCTGATCAAGGTAAGATTTCTAAAACCCAAATCGAGTGGAAAAACCAAGAGAAAGCCGAGAGGGGGTGAGAAAAGAGAGCAAACCCGAGAGCACCAAAAATCTGGAAATTTCAGCAAATGGGAGCCAAATCAAGGGAAGAAAAAGAAACGAAAGAAAAGAGAGGAAAAACCAAAATTTTTATTTGAGTTTTGGGGATATTAATAAGGCTATTGAATGTACAAAACCCTTACTGGTCATGATATATAAAGAGAACTATTTTAATGATCAAAGTAACTTTGAAGAACTTGAATTGCCAAGTTCAATGATTTCTCTTTTGAAGGAATTTGGAGATGTTTTCCCGAATGAGATTCCAAGTGGACTACCACCTATTCGAGGGATAGAACATCAAATTGACTTTGTCCCGGGGCTGCTATACCAAATAGACCAGCATATAGAAGCAATCCCGAAGAAACAAAGGAGCTGCAAAAACAGGTAAGTGACTTGCTTGATAAAGGATACATTCGTGAGAGTTTAAGTCCACGTGCTATTCCGGTTCTTGGAGAATGTGTGTTAATTGTAGGGCTATAAATAACATCACCATTAAATATAGACATCCTATTCCTAGATTAGATGATATGCTTGATGAGTTGCATGGTGCTTGCATGTTTACTAAAATTGATCTTAGAAGTGGTTATCATCAAATTAGAATGAAAGAAGGTGATGAATGGAAAACCGCATTTAAAACTAAATATGGGCTGTATGAATGGTAGTTATGCCTTTTGGATTATCTAATGCACCTAGTACTTTCATGAGACTTATGAATCATGTAATGCGTCCATTTATTGGTAAATTTATGGTTGTTTATTTTGATGATATTTTGGTGTATAGCCGAAACTTGGATGAGCATGTGGATCAACTTAGGCAAGTTTTGCAAGTTCTTGGAAAGGAAAGATTGTTTGCTAACATGAACAAGTGTGATTTTTGCAAATATGAGCTTGTTTTTCTAGGATTTGTAGTAAGTGCTGCAGGAATCAAAGTGGATCAAGCTAAAGTGCAAGCAATCAAAGAGTGGCCGGTTCCTACAACAATCACCCAAGTGAGGAGTTTCCATGGCTTGGCAAGTTTTTATAGAAGATTTGTCAAGGATTTTAGCACCATAGCAGCACCTTTGAATGAAGTTGTCAAGAAGAATATTGACTTTAAATGGGGGGAAGTACAAGAAAAATCTTTTAATTTGTTGAAAGAAAAATTGTGTAATGCACCTTTACTAGTTTTGCCAAATTTTTCTAAGACTTTTGAAATTGAGTGTGATGCTTTGGGTGTAGGTATTGGAGCTGTCTTAATACAAGAAGGAAGACCCATAACCTACTTTAGTGAAAAATTAAATGGAGTTGCACTAAACTATCCGACATATGACAAGGAGATGTATGCTTTGGTGAGGGCTTTGGAGACGTGGCAGCATTATCTCATGCCAAAGGAGTTTGTGATTCATAAGGATCATGAGTCTTTAAAGCATATTAAGGGTCAAGGAAAGCTCAACCAAAGGCATTCCAAGTGGATTGAATTTATTGAAACCTTTCCATATGTGATCCGCTACAAAAAAGGTAAGGAAAATATGGTTGCCGATGCATTATCGCAAAGGTATGTACTCTTTTCTACCTTAGATGCTAGATTGCTTGTATTTGAACAATTGAAAGAACTTTATGAGCATGATAGTGACTTTGGAGAAATTTTAGAACCTGTTTAAAACATGGATTTAATAAATTTTACATATTTGAGGGGTATTTGTTTAAGGAAAACAAACTTTGTGTGCCTAATTGTAGCATTAGGGAATTATTGGTTTGAGAAGGACATAGAGGTGGTTTAATGGGTCATTTTGGTGTTTTTAAAACTTTATCCTTGCTGCAAGAACATTTTTATTGGCCTAACATGAGGAGAGATGTTGAGAGAATTTGTGAAGGATGTTTGAAGTGCCGAAAAACAAAATCAACATTGAAGCGGCATGGATTGTACAAGCCTTTGCCGATTCCTACCTATCCTTGGGTAGATTTGTCTATAGATTTTATTCTTGGTTTGCCTAGGTCAAGGACGGGTAAGGATTAAATACTTGTTGTAGTAGATAGGTTTTCTAAGATGGCACATTTTATTGCATGTAATAAAACTGATGATACATCCAATGTTGCTAATTTATTTTTCAAGAAAATTGTGAGATTGCATGGAATGCCAAGAACTATTGTTTCGGATAGGGATGCTAAGTTCTTAAGTTATTTTTGGAAAACTTTGTGGGCTAAGTTAGGTACTAAGATTTTATTTTCAACTACTTGTAATCCACAAACTAATGGACAAACCAAAGTAGTGAATAGAACTTTGTCTGCATTGTTGAGAGCATTAATTAGTCGAAATTTGAGAACTTGGGAAGAATGTTTGCCACATGTTGAATTTGCTTATAATAGGTCTTTACATTTAGCTACTAAATTTACTCCTTTTGAAATTGTTTATGGTTTTAATCCTTTGACTCCATTAGATCTAACACATTTACCTTTAAGTGAACGTGCTACTCTAGATGGGAAACAAAAAGCTGATTTTGTTAAGCAGATTCATGAAAAAACTAAGGCAAATATTGAGAGGAGGACCGAGGAATATGCAAGGAATGCTAACCAACGCCGAAAACAGGTTGTTTTTGAACCTAGGGATTGGGTTTGGTTACACTTAAGGAAGGAGAGGTTTCTCCAATAGCGGAAATCAAAATTGATGCCGAAAGGCGATGGACCTTTTCAAGTTTTCGAGCGAATAAATGGCAATGCTTACAAACTTGATTTACCAGGTGAGTATAATGTTAGTGCTACATTCAATGTTGCTGATTTGTCTCCTTTTGCTGCAGGTGATGACTTTGATTTGAGGGCAAATCCTTTTCAAGAGGAGGGGAATGATGCGAATCCGCCCGAGCTCGCACAACCGACAACTCACTGGGGTACTGATCCGATACGGATGAAGATTGGACCGATCACTAGGGCTCAAGCAAAGAGGTTTAAGGACAACCTTGCTGCCTTTATCCAGAAAGTAATTCATTCTCAAAAGGGCTTGTCCATACCTGAAGATAAAAGACCTGTTTTAAGCATCCAAGTGGTGGGTGGCTGATACATCGGACACTCATACATCGGACATTTTATATCGGACACCCATGCCTCGGACATCTGACCTCGGACTTCGGACATCAGTCATAAGTTAGCTTGTACAGATATAAGTTAGCTCGGACAGACATAAATTAGCTCAGACAGTCATTAGTTAGCTCGGTTGAAGACATAATTCAGCCTAGATGTCAAAGTCAACTCGTTACCTAATTTGTGTTTGACTTTGGGTTTTTATTTATTTATTTGCTGGACAAATAAGTTTAGGAAAGTTTTTATTTTATTATTTTATTTGTAAATTAATTAATTCCTAATTGAAAATAAGGGAATTAATTAATTAGATTAGGAAAAGGAAAGATTCGTTCAAGCTAGAACTCTTCATTATGTGGCCGGTTTTTCCTAGGGTTTTTAGGGTTTATTTTGTTTCTTTCAAAGCCTATTTAAAAGCTTATTTTTCAATAAGAATACAACTTTGATTTGATTGAGAAAATACTTGTGAGATTAATTATCTCTTTTTTCTTTGAGAACACCTAAACACCATTAGAGAATTGGTTATTTTAGCTTGACTTATCAATAGGTTTTCCATCCCCTATTGTGGTGTCTACATTATACAAAGGTTTCTAACCACAGGTTGGTTAGGGGTTGAAATCAATTCCATTAGAACTTGAACTTAATTAAGATCCGGGCTAAAATAATATGGATTCAGAAGCAAGTCGTCCTAGGTTCGTATCAAGACCCCTTGATCCTCAAGTGTAGGAACAAGAGGAGTTAGAATTGATATTGGTTTTAACTTATTTGATTCGACGTATATTGATTTAACTTTAAACTTTTTTAGGAGTTTAATAAATTTCTAGAGTATATAGACTGTGTTAAATTCTTATTGGTCATAGAGCAGTTAGAATTTATGTTCCTTTCAATTGATTTAATTGGAAGTATTAGAAGTGTATAAATATAAACCGATCCTCTTGAACTCTTAATAATTGCAGTTCTTTTGCATCACTCAAACTACAATGGGTTAAAGGAATTGAGAGTCAAATAAAGGTTATTCCATTAATGAATATTTATTTTTTATTTTTCAATATCAATAACATGAATCAAAATACATATTGTATGAGTAATAATAATAAATTCTAAAATTTGGGGATTTAATAATTCTTCTAATTTCATAGTTTTACAATCAAAACTTTTTGCTTACAATTGATAATTTGTCATGCTTACGTTGTGATATACATAGTGAATATTCTTACTAGTTGCAATACAGTATAAAAAAAAGTGTTTCATTTTCACATGTAAGTCTGCATCCTTCAAAACCATAAATTTAAAAAAGAGAACGTGTTATTATGAAGTAGTGTACCTCAAATTATTATTATTTTTTTTTTTTTGGATCTGACACTAATTTATTATAACAATTAAAGCATATATGCATCATAATGGCAACCTTATGTATTTGTTTGTACTACTTACAATAATGATAGGCGCTTGATCCCCTTGGAGGATCAGATTCTGAAGTTCAAAACAAGAACCCCTAGACTATATGTTCAAGCAAAATGATATGCTATCTTCAGTAACGAATCTGAAACTTGTTGTGGCTTCGAAAGCATTGCCATATGATCGGCTCCACTAATCTCCATCACGTTTTTCGTCCCACTGTTCTTAATCATCCATTGCTGAAATTCTCTTCTTATTGCTTTATCTTCGTCGCAAATAATGAAAACCCGCGTAACCGATCCATATCTGCTCTCTGTGAATTTCTTTGCTTTAGACAAATCTTCAATAAAGCTAGATCCAGGCCTTACCAAAGTCTTAGCCAGCTCAAGATCCTACAAATACCATTACCAAAGTCTTAGCCAGCTACAGATCCTACATATACCATTTACATAATAGATATATTGGACTTACTTAATTTCTGAGGTACTTTTAAATGATACAATCAAATTAATATGTGTGATTTAGAGAGGATATCGAGAGGGTGTACCTCTATAGGGGAGAGTTGGTAGAGCTTGGAAGACAAATCCTTGGGACCAAAAAGCAGTGAAGTTGAAGGCTTTTCAGGGCTTCCATAGGAGGTGATTTTACTGTCCAACCAAGCGTCTTCTGGTTTCCTCGTTTTGTTCTTTTTCACATAAAAATGATAATATTAATTGGTGAGTGATCTATGTACCAGCAAGGCATTTGATAAACCATTCCAATTTTTATTTTATTTTATTTTACTTTTCATGCAACCCTTATTAGTCATTAGCAAATTAATTATTTAAAAAAACAATATCTCATTCAAATGAAAATAGTTATTTACCGTATAGCCTAGATTCATTTATTGTCTAGATCTAGAATGCTTTGTTAAAAACCTTAATAAATTACCCTGGTATAAAAAACGACCTCATATTAATTGAAGCACTTACTTTCAAAATAAGTTTGAGCTAGCTATATATATATATATATAAAATAGGTTGGACTAACTGAAAAATTCATCTTCCATAAATTTTTATTAATATTTGTGATGGCCATTAATGAGTAGAAAAATTAAAGGACAAGTACCTCTACTTCCAAAACATATGACGGCTGATGAACAGTATCTGGTAGAAAGGCTGTAAAGAAAACAGCGATGGAGATCTTTTGCGGGAACTTCTCCATGGCAAAGGCCAAATTCAACCCTCCCAAGCTATGGCCTACTAAAATTACCTTTTCATGTGGAGGAAGCGTGGCCAGAAAATCCAGCAATGGCTTAGAGTAGTCAGCAAAGGTGTAAACATCTTCAATGGATTTCATGTTGACGCCTGAAGCCGCAAGGTCAAGAGCCGTGACCTGGTGGCCTGCGGATTCCAGGCGTGGAATGATCTTGTACCAACACCAAGCCCCATGGCCAAGCCCATGAACAAGAATAAAATGGTTTTGTTCCTTGGCTGCAGCGAATTTTCCTTGGCAGACCAACTGAACCAGAATAAGAAGCAAGAGAAATCGAAACATTTTTCGTTTAAATTTTTTTTTTTTTAAATTCTGTTTACGACTCTAATTTTTCACCTTAGTGGACATTTATAAAATCGAATTTAATAAAGTTGTGGAGATTTCGAGGAGGAGGATGAGTGAAAGTTTTATCTGCGCAGCTCTATGCTTGAAAATCAAGTCTATATTTTTATTATTGGAAGTGGACATTCTAACAAGGGCAGAGCACACATTCCAAAATTTTGTCTGTTAATTTTTTATATTAAATCCCGCTATAGAAAAGTGAAAACAAATTTGGTCAATTTACGTAAATACATAGAATTTTTGGCTGAGTTGTGGAAATGTATAATCGCTAGAAAAGGGTCTCGCTGCTAGCTTATAATAAAACAACGAAAAACCTTGACTTTTGCATTGTTATCGGTGAGCTCGCCAAAGACGAATAAAAATTGAAAATAGAATTTTTTATTATTATTTAACGGACAAAGGACTTTTCTCTTGCATTATTTGTCATCGGTGAGCTCACTAAAGACAGGGACAAATGAAATAAAAAAGGAATGAAAAAATAAAAATAAAAACGTTGTTGCAGCGTCGCTCTCTAAACCATAAACGTTTTAGTATTTTACTGTTTGACCTTTTAAATTGATGCTAGTACCTCTTAAATTTAAAATATATGACCAAAATCATAGAATGTTAATACTGTTGTACTTTGCTGTTAAGTGTCACGTGGCACTCAGACGAGTACCCTAAAAAGGGACAATGTTGTTTTTTTCAATTATTTTTTTTGCCGATACCTCCTTCACTGTACAAAATATTAGTTGCAAGGGCCCCCTTGTAACAAATATATATATATATATATATTAAAATGTCAAAAATAATTAATTCTTAGAAAATTTTGAAAGTTTCTATTAAAAATAAATAAATAAATAAAGCTCCATACTAATTCAAGTACTCTCAAGAAAAATATTCAAAGTTCCTTAAAAAATTTAGATGTTCTAAAAGATTTTTTAAAATCTTGAAAATGTGAGTTTACAAATATGTTCTAAAAGATTTTTTAAAATCTTGAAAATGTGAGTTTACAAATATGTCAATTGGTGAGATTTTGAACTTAAAAAAACAGTCTTCACCAAATCGGATAATGTTATTTTGACATGATGAAAGGCTGTGATATCTTTATTCAAATTGTCTAATTTTTGACATGTGGTATGTTGAAATATTAAGAATAAAATATGGAGGACACCAAGTCTAAAGGAATTGGGTAGGGCCTCCAATTTATATCAAACTCATGGGTCATAATTGCTGGAAATCTCATCAGTTATGCCAACTTGCAACTTGCATATCTTTAGCTTCCCAAGTCCTTTTTGAGTCATTCTTTTTGCTATATTTTCATTCACAAATCTATTACAACATATCAAAAATTCATAACTTGGTTCAAACAACACAGAACATGCTAGCCCCCACAATGGATCTATGTTGCTGGAAACACAATTTCTAGCACGTAGTCATTTTATAAAATAAAATCAATACCCAACAAGAGACAATTCCTAAGCTAAATACAACAAAACTTAGGCATTCAAAAGACATTGAAAGAGCATAAAACATAAACATAAATATTGTTTTAAGACATTCAATAAAACATTTCTTGTGAAGAAAAAAAGAAGGCGCAAACCTTGGTGGACACTTTGCCTTGCACAAGGTGGCAAGATAACCATCTTTTCAACAAAAAATCAATGAAACAGTGTATGATGCAGTGACGAGAGAGGATGTTTGAACATGATAGAAAGTAGGGTTTAAAACGTTTGAATTTAGAGAAAAGGAAGAAGAAAACCGATCATTAAGTTTGGTTTGAACAACCCCTTACATGTTGTACAATCAACTTTAAACTTGCGTTAAAGAGAGATACATGTTCCAGGTATTGTGTGAACAATATATATATATATATTGTTTCAATAAAAAAAAATGTAGAAGATAGACTTTTTAGGAGTATCCTAAGTTTTGCAAGTACAAGAAAGCTCTAGAATATTTGTGATTTTTTTGGATAAATCCTTCCATTGTTATTAGGATATATTATACTAAAGCCCTTAAATTATAAATTAATGAGTTTTGATCAATAATTATATTGGGCATCTTTAAGTAAAAGCCTAAATTTTATGTTTGATTCCAAAATAAAAATTAATAATGGTTAAATTTTAGTGTCATTCATTAAGGTATTTAGTTTTAGTTTTTTATTTATTTTTTCTTTTAAATTGTGTATAATTTAAGAATGGCATCGTTTTATTATGTCTTATTAGCAACATGTCCTGTTTTTGTGTTCCTATCGAGTCATGTGATATTTGTGTCAAATATTTTTCACCTAAACAAGTAATAGATATTCAATAAATATATAATTAAAATATTTTTATTAATGTGCTAACAAGTTGTTATCATGTTAACAATTTGTCAACTAGCATGTCTTATAGCGTAGACACTGCTATGAGTCCAACATTATTAAATCAAACCATAATATATTGATAATATCGTGTGAATTTATATAACAACCCGTTCCAAAGTACATCGTAATTTATTTTTCACGTTGACCGAGATTGGCCGGGTTTGATCGCCATTGATCTAGAAGGGGAAACTTTTGACCTTTTGTTCCATATGAAATTATGCATTGATTGAGGCACCATTGCAAAGTACACATTGATCCGAGTTCATAGACTAGTACCACGTTGAAAACGGAGCTACGGTTTAAAAGTTATGAGCAAAACAAATTGCACTTCGAACTGTCCAAGGGTGCCAAGTTTGACTTTTTATTTTTGTAGAATCTTTATTTAATTCATATATGGTTGTAAAATACTCATCGATACGAGTTCATAGACCAGTGGTACGCCTAATTTGGACATTTAGTTAAAAAGTTATCGACCTGCAAAGTTTTTCTAAGACAGCATTACAGATGTCGATCGGTGTGTGTGCAAAAGGTCCAATGACATTGTGCCACATGTTGAAGATTGGACACCCGTGAGTGCACAATGGCACCCACGGGTGTTGTTTTGATTGGGCGAGAAGGGGAGAGAGGCGAGGAAGGGAGAGAAGGATAAAACAAAGAGAGAGGGAGAACCGGCCACCGCCGATTGACCATTTTTCGTCCACCCGCTTGCTACATGCGTTGGACCATTGTGAAGCAAACCTAAAAACAGGTCAGCCACCCAAAAATCATAGCCAACCAGCCACTCATGCAGCCAATTGGGTCGTTTTTCCATCGACGGTGCCATTTCCTTACATCGTCGATTTCTCCGGTGGGCAAGACAGTGTGAGTTTCCAGTGATCCCAGCTACCATTTCCCACTAATTTGACCTACCTGAATCCAAATTCGAGGTCAGTTTCCATAATTTGTGATGGTTTGTGAGATCCAAGGACATTAAATCTGAGAGCTTTCCGGCGAGATTCCGACCACCACAAGTTCGATCTCCGGAAGGTAAGACTCAATTCTTCATCCTCGCGTTGTAAGCTTTGTTTTGATATATCATTTGTGAATTTTGGGTACCATTTGTGTTGGCTCCCCTAGATAACCATGTATAATTTATCAAATTAAAATATTAATTTAATCGGTTTTGTGTGCCATTGATATTTTAGGAGCACGTGTGAGTTGTGGGGTCGATCCCGTTGAGGGTCTTGTTTGATACGCGTGCTCGAGGTGAGTAATCTATCTTCAAATTTATTTTCTTATGTTAAATTATATATATTTTGTATTATTTGAATATTTGAAAATTATTTTTTATGTGGTGAATAATTAATAAAATTCTATTTGAGATTTTAATGCCAAATTTGGGATGTAATAAAATATATGTGTATAAAAATCATATTTTGATTTTCGAGAAATTATGAATTTAAATTTTTTTAAATTATTGTTGAATTTAATTGCGGATTATTATGATTAATAAAAATTTATTTATATGAACTTATGCATTTGTGGATTTTTATGTGATTTTTTATGCAATTTTATTTATGTTGAATTTTGAGGATTTGAGGAAATAATTGTTTAAAGTTTTTATGCTTAAAGAATTTACTTATGCATTCAAATATTTATGGATCTAGTTTTATGGTATTGAAAAATTATTATATTTTTACTGATTGATTTAAATTGATGGATTTGAAATTGATGGATTTTAAGTGATTGGATTTATGATAGGTTTAAAATTAATTAAAATGTTTCTTTGATTATTTCATTGATTTAATTAATAAATTTTATAATTTATATATTGAGTTTATTTTTGTTTTTATGCCCAGTTTCTTTAATACAAGTTTATTTATGATTTTATTTTATGTTATCGTATAATATCTTGTTCTAAATTAAATAATTGGTATTTAATGTCAGGACCCGTCCAGAATTCCTCCCCGGAACCCTAGACAAGCCCTGATCCCAGGAAAATACCACCAAACCTTCCAACAGAAAATCCGGCAGCACCTCCCCTAAGGGTAGGACTTACCAAAAATTACCTGCACTGAAAACACACTTCTATATTTACCCCCTTATTCCTCCTGCAAAACTACAAGTTGTTTCCACAATTTACAGCACTTCACAACAATAACAGTAGCCCAGTGCATAAATAAAACATAAGTGTCCAAATAGTATACAGAACTTTATGAAGTGCTAATCAACAGAAATACAACAAAGATGAAAGAAATAATACAACTGAAATGAATGAGTACAAAGGTACTTCTTGAAAAACGATAGCAGTAGAGAATTGGTTCGCTCCGGAAGAACGTCTACCACCCCTTGCACCTAAGGGAACGGAACTTAAAAACGTGAGATGCTAATCATCTCAATGAGGGACCCTAACTACTGAACACTTTTAATGATAATAATAATAATAATATAACAATTAAGGGAATTGAATTAATACCAACAATTAATAAATAAATAATAATAACAGTTGGAAATAATAATTTTCCCTCAAAACTCTCACTAATCACTCCGTTGGAAATGTTCCCTTTTTAAAACAATTTCACAAAACCCGATATTTGTACTTCCCGAAAATCAAGGGATCAAACATTTGATAAACAATAAATAAATAAATACCCCAATACATATAATTAAAATGTAATAAATTATAATAAATAATTTTTGAACACCTTTGGGGTTTGAAACTTTATCTGAAAATTACACTTGACGCACCACACCATATACCGGTGATGCCCTCCGATACCCAGCGTCCTGAGCACCGACTGGCGGGGAGATTAAAGAGAGAAACTTGCAAACGGCACTTCGGTGTCCCAACAGTACTGCTGCTGAAACTATCATCCCGGCCAAGGAGGGGGGCGGCTGTGGCCAATAACAAACTTGCCTGCCCACGGTCCAATGGCAACTCACGGGAGAAATAATAATACTTGCGCGCTGAACCACATATACATATACCAGAACACCAATACTGTATGAATGCGTCTAAAATAGTTATTAAACCATCTGTACAGTTTTCCAAAATTACCGTGGGAAATATACCAAAATTTCACACTTACCATCCCACATATTTTTATTTAACAAATCGGTACGAAAACATCAATAACAAATAAACCATAATTTTCTCGTAATACGAGGTTCAACAGATAAAATACCGTGGGCATAATTATAAAATTAAACCACCAATTTAACAAATATTTTCATAAAATATTTAAACCAATTATGCCCAAAATAATACTTAAAACCACGTACGACTATTACTGAAATATACTTTGCTCATGCATAATATATAAATTAAATCACAATAAAACCATAACTAAATTGTACCACATGAGCATAATTTAAGTACCAATTAAACATAATTAATTGTCCAAAATATTTTTGAAGGTGGGTCACTCACCTGGAGCACGCAATTAAACCATGATCCACCATGGGATCAATTCCACGACTCACAGGTGCTCCTAGAACACAATTCACACACAGTCAAATAAATTAATATTTTAATCAGGTAAATAATACACGGTACCCGGGGGTCAAACGCAAACGTTAACCAAAATGGTCGAATAATATACCGAATCGAAGCTCGTGGAACGAGGATCGCATGACCGGTCTCCATCGACCCTAATTCAGCCGGAGGTGGCCGGAATTTGGCTGGAAAGTTTCGACCGGTCTTGATTCCTTCGCATCTCACAAACCACTTCGATTTTTGGAAATTGGAGGCCATATTTGAACTCAGAGGACCTAAAATAGGGGGAGGGGGGTGGCAATTCGGACTGGGCTGGCCGGAATACGGCGAAATCGCCGAAAAAATTTCAACCCGCCGCCGCGACTTCGCCGGCCCGATCTGGGCGCGTCGCTGGCCGGCCGGTCGCCAAATTTGGCTGGTGAGCTCGCCGGCGTGTGGTCTACGTCTATGGCCAGCGCGTGTAGCTTATGGGTGGCCGGAATTTGAAAAATACGGTGAGGCCGAGAGAGAGAAAGGAAAGGAAAGGAAGAAGAAAAGAAGAAGAAGAAGAACAGAAACGGGGCTGGGTCCCCTTTTTTCCCACGTGGGGGAAAAGAAAAGAAAAGAAAAAGAAAAAGAAAAAGAAAAAGGAAAAGGAAAATAAAATAAAAATAATTAAATAATTAAATAATAATAAAAACAATATTATATAAAATAATAATAAAATAATATGATATTATACATGGTTGACATGTGGCATCTCACCATGGTGACACATGGTCACATTTATTAAGTCACACGTGGCACATCGTTACACGTTTAAAAATAATATTAAAATAATACAGTATTTGAAAAAAAACTCTACAGGTCCATAACTTCCAAACCACATGTCCAAATCAGACGTGCCGCTAGTTTACGGACTCGTATCGACTTGTACTTCACAACCATGCATGAGTCAAAGCTCAACTTTGCATGAATAAAAAGTCAACTCCGGCACCCCTTGGACAGTTTGAACCTCAACTTGTTTTGCTCATAACTTTTAAACCGTAGCTCCGTTTTCAACGTGCTACTAGTCTACGAACTCGTGCCAATGTGTACTTTGTAACGGTACCTCAATCAACCTAGAATTCCAACCGAACAAAAAGTCAACTTTTGACCCCTTCGGTCAACGGTCAATGGTCAAAGTCAACAGTCAACAGTCAACGTGCAAAAATTCCGACATGATTCAGGACGGGGTGTTACATTTAAAGTGTTTCCAAAGTAAATTTTAAATTCCAAATTATTTTTATTCAATTTGCATTTTGTTTATTTACGGATTTCCTTATTTTTTTGGGGTATACAAATATTAAGTATATTTTATTGATATACTCTTATTATTATTGTATAATAGATTGGGTCATTCACGGCAATGATTAGCATCTCACATTTTCAAATCCGTTTCCCTAGGCTTAGAGTTGGTTGACGTTGACCATCTGAGGTGAGCTTGACATGTTTGATTTGTTACCGTCTTTTGAGGAGTTCTTTCTTTCTTTTCCTCTTTATCTTGTAATATTTATTTTTATCTTTTGTTGTATTAAATTTCATACTTAATTGTGACTGTAAAATGCTCTGGATGCTATGTTGGATGTATTTATTTGTTATTGCATAGATTCCCTGTTTGTTATTTGAAGTGTTGAAATTTGTGGCAATAAATTATAGTAAAATGGAAGGAAGAAGGGGATATTGTAAGATGTGTGTTTTCTGCGAAGGAAATTTTGTGGTAAGTCCAATCCTTAGGGGAAATACTGTTTAATTTTCCCTTAGAGGGTCCGGTAGGATTTTTCTTAAATCAGAACTTGTCTAGAGTTCCAATGAACAATATTGGACGGGTCCTGACTATTAATGTCATGTAGAATTTGGCTAAGTATATGTAATTTCTTTACTTTAATTGTTTGTTAGTGTCAGTGATAGTCAGAGTTTGTTTATATTAATTAACTATAAAATATGAAGGAAAAAAAAAAAAAACCTAAAATCCTAGACAATTTTAAGTTGGTTTTTTTTTTTTTTGGTTTAAATTTATAGTTAATTGAGATATCCATTACACTCAATTTAAGAAAATAATAATTACAAAAAAAATTACGTTAACAGACCATACAATAATTAAATTTTCACATATATATCATGTTTTCCGAAAATAAATAAATAAATCAAATAATTGTAAAATTAGAGTTATTAATTCTCTTTTGTAAAATTAGAGTAAAATAAATTATTTTAGTTTACACGTGTATATTACATAATCGTAATCATATACAAAATATATATATATATATATATATATGTATATTTTGATAAATCCTAATTAATCACATATAGTTTGTCATTTTTGCTACAGAAAATAGTGTCGTGTTATGGCCACGCAGCTTGTAGCCGTTACCACCATAATAATTTATTTGTTTTTGTTTGTAAACCTCTTCTTTCGGCCTTTAGCCATCCTTTAAGCCTTACGCATATCTACCACAGGTAGCTAATTTTTCTCTCCCTTTATAAGTTTTCTTTTATTTTTATTTTGAAAATTTGCTCATTTTCTCCGTCCCAGCAAAGAACTGCCGGTGTTGCTGTAGCATGGAGGGAGGCACTGCCTACCATTACAGCCCGCAATTGCTTCATAACTGTTGTTAATTGGTGTTTGGTAAGCTATATCTCTTCTCTATCTTCTTCCACACCTACTCCGAACACATTTTCAACCTCAAGGTTTTTCTTTTGTTTCTTTTTTTCTTTTTTTTTGGGATAAGTTCATAAGTGGATAAAGTTGCATAAATTTTGTATCAATTTAAACTGTTTGGAATTTTACCCTTATATTTTATTTTATTTTATGTTGGTTAATTCTTAATTTGCTCCAACAACTAGCTTCTTCATACTTCCAAGAAATTGTTTTTTATCATTGTTACAAATACATGAGTTTTGATCCCAGCCAATTTATTTATTTATTTTTTTTTTTACCTTACGGTTTTCTTTTTTCTTTTGTTTTTTTTTGACAAGTTCATAAGTGGACAAAGATGCATAAAATTTTGTATCAATTTATACCGTTTGGAATTTTCGCCTTTTATTTTATTTTATTTTATCTAGGTTAATTCTTAATTTGCTGCAACAACTAGCTTCTTCGTACTTTCGAGCAATTATTTTTTATCACAATTACTAGTACATGACTTTTGATCCCAGCATATATATATATATATATATATTTTTTTTTTTTTGGTTACGCGGATAAACGTTTGTGACTAAAAATTATTTCAATTATATTTTGTTTAATTTGTGAGCACGCGGAGATGGTCCATGAGTAAAACTGGTCGTCAACATTTTATTTGTTTGTGAATAAAATTTTTCGCCTCGGGTACATATATCAGAGCTTGATGACGGCGTCTGTTGGTGCCGAAAACTTTTAATCATGAATATTTGTGACTGAAATTAATTTTTGTATATTTAGTAACAATTATTTTCATAACTAAAACTATTTATTTATTTATTATTATTTTTTTTTTTTGGCAGAAATTCATAACTAAAACTATGTTTGTCCATAGGATATACATATTACAGGAAGACTTTTTTTTTATTATTATTATTTAAAATCGCCTTTGATTTCACTGCCTCAGTCCTTACAGCTAGCACACTCTTTCAGAAAAATAAAATAACATAAACAATTAGCACACTTAAATAATAATAATAATAATAAAATGCAAACTAGCCGAAAAGTCCATTTTGTCCATTAAATTAAAAAAAAATGTTATTTTTCATGTTATTTATTTATTTATTTGTTATTATTATTATTATTTTTTTTAATTCGGTCGTTGGTGAGCTGACCCATTACAGTAGAAATAACAACTTTTTTACCTTTATTTATTATAAATCAGCGATAACACGTTTTGCTAGCAATTATACAATTAAACAGCTCCACCCAAAAATATTATTCGTTTCTAAAACTTACTAATTTCTGTTGTTTTTTCTTCTTTTTTTTTAATGTTTATTTTTTTTATTATTCATTAAATTCATGTAGCATTAGATATAAAAAGTCAACGGTCGAAATAAAGCTTAGACTTTTTTTTTATTATTATTTTTATTTTTTAGGTGAACGCTGAAACATTTTCTTTTACAGCGTAGAGCTGCACAAGCAAAACCATACACCATCACTCACCCTTCTCGAAATTTTACAAACTTAATTAACTTCAATTTGATAAATAAATAAAGCAGTAAACAAAAAAACAAAAGTTTCGAATTCACTTGTTGCTTGTTGTGGTTCAGGTGGTATCCCAAGCAAAAATGGCGGCAGCAAAGGAACAAAGGCATTTTGTTCTTGTTCATGGGCTCGGCCATGGGGCTTGGTGTTGGTACAAGATCATACCTCGCCTCCAATCCGCAGGCCACCAAGTTACGGCTCTCGACCTTGCGGCTTCAGGCATCAACTTGAAATTCATCGAAGATGTCAACACCTTTGCTGACTACTCCAAGCCATTGCTTGATTTTTTAGCATCCCTTCCTCTACATGAAAAGGTAATTCTCATAGGCCATTGCTTGGGAGGCTTGAATTTGGCCCTTGCCATGTCGATGTTCCCCGAAAAGATCTCTGTTGCCGTCTTCTTGAACTCCTTGATGCCCAATACCTTTCATCAGCCATCATATGTTGTGAAAGTACAGGTACAATCTATATATATATATATATATATATGATCTTGGTTTTGCCTTCCGTAAACCATAATTTAGTAGGTTTGACCTATGGTATATATAGCTTGAAATTAAGTAATGTAAGTGATGTCGTCCTTCTCATGTGTAAAAGAACAATACAAGAAATCAGAAGATGTTGGAGTTTGGTGTGGTTTTTGAGTTCATTTGGCCAAGAGTGTTGTACACAAAGTGTTAGTCATATGCACAACCTTTAATCTGGTTTTTGGTTTGGTATTTAGGTGATTTTTGTGTTTGTTTTTGGTATGGTGATATTGAGATTTTTTAGAATTTTTGTTTGGAAGGAAGAAGAAGAAGATGAAGAAGAAGAGAAGATGCTAAGAGTAGGTCACACAAACAAGACAGAACAATTCATCATTTCATTTCATTCATTTGTTGCATGATATAGATACAAAATTTATTTTACACATGTGAAATGTGTGTGAGATCAAATGAATGTCTTTAAAATTCAAAAATTACACATTTCCCACTCAAAATTCGGATACATAACCATTCAACTACCAGCTCACATGTAAATGCACAAATATGGCAAATGTTAATGAGATTTTGAACTGCAAAAGACTGTCTCCACCAAATTAGGTAATGTTATTTTGACCTGATGAAAAGCAGGGATATCTTCATTTAAATTGCTTGAATTTTGATATGTAGCATGTTCAAATATTAAGGATGAAGTCTATAGAAGACCAGATCCAAAAAAATTGGGTAAGACTTCCAATTTATCTAAAACCCGTGTGCCATAACTGTTGAAAATCCAGCAGTTATGCCAATTTGCAACTTGTATATCTTGGGCTTCTCAAGTCCTTTTTTTGAATCTTTTTTTTTTTTTTTTGCTATATTTTCTTTTACATGTTTACTACAACATATCCAAAAACCATAGCCTCGTTCTAAAAATCCAAAATATGTCAACCCCAACAATGGATCTATATTGTTGGAAGCATAATTTTCAGCACATGGCCATTTTAAAAAACAAAGCGACAATTTTTCAGCTAAATACAACAAAACTTAAGCATTTAAAAGACATTAAAAGGAACATAAGACATAGACATAAATATTTCTTTAAGATATTCAACAAAATATTTCTTGTGAAGAAAGAAAAATGGTGCAAACTTTGGTGGACTTTGGCTTGCACAAGGTGGCAAGATCACCACCTTTTCGAAAGAAGATGCATGGTGGATACTCAATTTACCTCAAGCAACGAAACTTGATTGCTTTTTGGTCCCAGGATTTCTCTTCCAAGCTTTATCAACTCTCCCTCATTGAGGTACACATTAATTGAATTTTTACCATATCCATAAGCCCGATTAATTATCTATTTTATTCAATATATATATATATGTAGCATCTCGAGCTGGCCAAGATTTTGGTAAGGGCTGGATCACCATTTTCTGAAGACTTATCGAAAGCAAAGAAATTCACTAACAGAAAATATGGGTCAGTTATGGGATTTATATTGTGTGCAACGAAGATAAAGAAATGACGAGAGAATTTCAAATGGATGATCGAAAGCAGCGGAACCAAAAACGTGTTGGAGATTGGTGGTGCCGATCATATGCCAACGGTTTCAAAACCACAGCAAGTTTTCTATTCTTTATTGGAGATGCACTTCATCATGCTTGAAGAAGACACAAGGACAATGATATAGAGATTATATGCTTTCTTGTTACTGTAAATATTAAATACCGATAAATAAAATTGCAATATATAATGCACGTTGGGTTGATTTGGTACGTTTGATTACTTTGCACTATGCTTTTTTAAATTAGTGGGGGAGTCAGAAAATAGTATGCTTTCATTGTGAAATTTTTTATTTTTATTTTTTTAAGTTGTTGTGCAACTTACTAGCCAGAATTTTAACTATACATACATATATATATATATATATATATATATATATGACAAATTGTCAATGGTAATTAACCAAAATGTTTCGATTGTAAAACTTCGAAATTATGTAGACATTTAAATGATCAAATCTTAGAATTTACTATCATTGCTTATCAAATACATATTTTGCTTTATGCTTTTAGTATTGAAAATAATTAATTATAAGCTTTTGTTTCTCATTTAATTCTTTGACGTACTCTGAAATTCAATGTTGGAAAAGAACTACAATTATTAATAGATGCAGAAAGATCAGTTTATATATGACATATTTATAATACTTACAATTGAAAACAGTTAAAGCCAACATAAATTATAACGCCCCTCTTGACCAATAAAAATTCGGTACAATATATATACCAACTAATTTATTAAACATGTAACAAAGTTTTTGAGCCGGATCAATACTTCTCATCAAAAGAGTTAAAATATATTACATAAATTCTCCGCCGGACCAACAAGAATTTAGCACAATTTATGTATAACAAAGTTTTTAACTCAAATGAGCCACTCGTAATAAGATTGCGTCTTACATCGATAATCCTCTTGTTCCTAAAGTTCTGGTTCAAGGGGTCTAGAAGCAGCAAAAATGGAGGCAACCAAGGAAAAACACCATTATGTTCTTATTCACGGGATCTGCCATGGAGCTTGGTGTTGGTACAAGATCATACCGCTCCTGAAATCTGCAGGCCACTGGGTCACCGCTCTGGACCTCGCAGCCTCAGGCGTCAACAAGAGATCCATCGAAGATCTTCACACCTTTGTTGACTACTCTCAGCCTTTGTTGGAGTTCATGGAATCGATTCCTCAAGATGAAAGGGTAATTCTTGTAGGACATAGCTTTGGAGGCATGAATCTGGCCCTTGCCATGGAGAAATTCCCGGAAAAGATCTCTGTTGCTGTTTTCTTGACCGCTATTGTGCCCGATACAGTTCACCCACCCTCATATGTTATTGAAGCACAGGTTACCTAAATTTGGTGTCGCTCTGTAATGTATTCGTTTTTTGTTTTTGGTTTTTAATTGTTTCCTACATTAAATGCTAGTGTTAGAGTTTGTCACTCTTCTCAATTAGTTACAAACTTAAGAACAAGAAGAGAATTGAAAATTTCATCCAAAAAAAAAATTGAATACCGTTTGAAATTGGATTGGTTTTTAGTTTATTTTTTATTTTAAGTATATAAATAGTTATTTAAGATGTCTATTAAACTCTATTTAGCACTAGATAAAACTTGTAAAAATTTGGAATAAGCATATTATACATAGTTAAGTAAAGAAAGAAAGAAAAAAAGAAACGAAAAAAAAAGAAAAAAAGTAGTACATACAAGTATTAAATTGTTTACCAAAAACATTTACCAAACAGCATGTGTTAGACTTTAAATATTATTGTAGAAATATTAATATAACCTAAGAACCGATACAATAATACGAAAGTTTTTTATAAACATTTTGGTTTTTGTAATACTATTGATAAGTTTTTTATAAATATTTTGGTTTTTGTAATACTATAGATTTGGATAAATAAACCTTTCAATAATTAAGTGAATTAAAAAAATAAATCAATTAAATATTGATATATCATTTGTCATATTATTTAGTAAATAAATGTGATAAATATTTTGATAAACTTTGACATTACTAAAAAACAAACACATGGTAGTCTTAGTAGGTCCGAACTCTAGTACCAAACTAACTCTAAATTATCTAAAACAAGTGTTTTAATTAATGTTTTCTTTTCTTGATGTGGAGTAGAATAATAGGACAAACTCAGGAGATGGTTGGTTGGACACTGTATTTACCTCCTATGGAAGCCCTGACAAGCCATCAACTTCAATGCTATTTGGTCCCATGGGTTTGTCTTCCAAGCTCTATCAACTCTCCCCCATTCAGGTACATACTCATATCACATACTAATTTAATTTGAGTATATCCACAAAATGATTATATAACCTCAATTTATTAAGTCCAGCTAATTTGTTGGATTCATGGTATATACGTAGGATCTTGAGCTGGCTAAGACTTTGATAAGGCCAGGATTTTTGTTTATTGAAGACTTGTCCAAAGTCAACAAATTCACGAACAGTAGGTACGGGTCAGTTACTCGGGTTTTTATTGTGTGCGATGAAGATGAAGCTTTAACAGAAGAATTTCAGCGATGGATGATCGAGAATAGCGGAACGAATAACGTGATGGAGATTCATGGTGCTGATCATATGGCAATGCTTTCAAAGCCACAACAACTTTTTCATTCATTATTGGACATAGCACATCATTATACTTGAACATATGTTCCAGGGATACATTGGGACAATCTAGTTAAAAAACCTAGTATTTTCTCTCAAAATTCAATTCCTCCATCCCAATGAAAAATAAAATCAAATCAAATAAACAAGTTTCATGTGGTCCTTTGATTTCTATAATATATAAAGAGAGAGTTTCGCTATAATAGGCATGTTATAGTGAGATTTAAATTCTTATGGAAAGCATCGCTTGCTGTTGAATTACCATTTATTGTAAAAGTTTAAGCTTATAGAAGATGGGCTTTCATTTTATTTGTATTTTTCTCTAACACTTCTCCTCAAATGTACCATTTATTCTAAAACCTTAAGCTTATGGAAGGTGTGCTTTCATTTGATTTATATTTTTCTCTAACACTTGTCCTCAAATGTACCATTTATTTAAAACCTTAAGCTTATGGAAAGTGTGCTTTCATTTGATTTATATTTTTGTCTAACACTTGCCATTTAATCTAAATAATATATATATGATTTCTCTTATATTTTTCATTTGTATTTGTTCATCTTTGTTCTAATAACATTATTAATATTTCATTCAACATGAAAACAACCTTCAATAGTAAAAATGTTGACATTTGGCTTTGTGGGTTGATCGTTATATTTTTTTCATAGTGAATGTTGATTTTCATATTGAATGAAAGATGAATAATAACATTAATGCAAAATAAAGAAAACGCAAATGAGAAACATAAAGAGAAATCATGTTTTTCTGGGTTAAATGACAAGTGATCGATACTCTCCATAAGCATTTGAGTTCACTATAAGAAACCGACTATAGCGAAACTCTCTCTATATATATTTATTCTTCGAGGTCTTTGCCTCATGACGAAGAAAAGATCGAAGAAGCTGCTATTAGTATGATTGTTATGCAACTTCAGCTTTGTCTTTTGATCATGTGATTGTTGCTTATGCTTTATTCGAATTTGATTGGTTGTTAGACTTTAATTAAATGTTCCCTTTTCATCGTTTGTTAGCATACTTCGTGCTAAGTGGCTGATCCCATTAATAATATTGTGCTTTTTGTCAATAGTTGTAATATCAAGAGCCATGTAGCTTAGTTTTCAATGCCAAGTCGTTTTGGTTATTAAAGGTTTGCACATAAGCCGTAGTCTTCTTCTTGCTCAAGGCAATTTGAATTTTGGTCCCATTGATGAACTTGTGAAGCTCTCTAAACTTGGGTCTTGATCAACAAAACTGGATCCATGATGTTTACATACCTTGTTGGAACTTCATCTCCATAATTATAGTTATTTTTTTTACTTCCTATATCAAATTGGTATTAAAGTTCCAATTTCATTTTCTAGCAATGAGCTAATTTTGGCAAAAGGAGTTAGAGAAAAAGTATAAAAGAAATGAAAGCCACCTCTGGTTAGCTAACACTTTTGAGAAAAGTGGTACTTCGACATAGTATTGAAGTTTAAAATCTTTGAAATCTAAGATAAAGCCCTATTATCATCATATTATTAACTATTTAAAAAATTAAATTGAGAGGGAATCTTAGACATAACTTGATATATGTAACAAACCCATGAAATACTATACACATCTTAATATACGAATAAATCCACATCCAGATAGATTAAGTTTATGGAATCGGTGGTATTCTAACATATGAAAGCAACCATGCTTTTAGAAAAAAGAGCAAGGCATGAAACACTTATAGGTAGCTATGGTTAATGAGGAACAAAAGATTGAGAAACCTTACATTTAAGATTCTTCAACTTTGCACTCCAATTAGAAATGGCATAGTGATGAATCTAGGTGCTAGTAAAGCAACGACATAAAATCTATTTTTTGATAATCTACAAACTATATATCTAAGTTCATTAGAATCCATAATTTACCCTATTTTTTGTGATCTAAGGTCAACTAGAATGTGCCTTTTTACTGTTGCTTATAACAAAGTTCCTAATTACATAGTTGATTTATCCACTATTTCTAATGAGAACAATAGACTAGCTAATTATTTGGCTCAACAAATCATTGAAACATACAAGAAAACCAGCAGAGAAAGCAACCATGTCAGTCATACCAGCAAAACCAGCAGAGTCATCGCATAGCCAAAAGTTTGTTTCAGATAGGATACCTAAGACATCTCCAACTCCAAGCGATAAGAGGTATCTTAAAGTGATATGAACAATAAACAGTGAGGGATAAACATTATCCAGTGATAAAGCTTTGGGAATGTTGTTAAGCTCATCAGTAATCCTTCTTGTATAACTGTAACTAACGTGTATCTATAATGCTTTACAAAAGCTGTATAAATATTGTAGTGCGAGACACCTTTGAATGTAAGCCGAAAACATATTTTTTAAATAAAGTATAAATTCATCAATTTCGTCATGGTATTAGAGCTTGGAAAGGCTTTGGTCGGTTTCATCAATTTTTTTAACCGAATCCGATTATCAATTTTGAATTTATAAAACCGAATCAATCCAATTTCTATACAAAGCCAATCTAAATAAATTGTATTTGGATTGAATTGGTCGGTTTAATCCATTGCTTAGTTTTTTATGCACCTCTAAATGTATATATTTTGTGGTGCATATGCAATTTTAATTCTATATGCATAGGTTTTGGATCTAGCGGTAATTTTCCAATTGAAATTTATCAATAATAAAATAAGACAAGTGCCATATAGGACACAAAAGAAAAAAACAATTTGCTGGGCTTTCCCCTTAATTAATTAAAACGATAATGAAGCAAATTTTCATGCTCTAATAACATTCCGTTCTACAAACGTGGTCCAATTTCTCTTGCTGATTGTTCTAGTTTGTTAGCCAAGATAAGAAAAGTCCAAAGAAGAATACCAATAACAAGAGGCAAAGCCCAATTCAAGACCCAATAGAAGAATATCAGACTACTCAGTCCAAAACTCTAGCAACTTGAAGCAATCTGGAAAAGAACGTATGTGGATAATTATTTACGTGTACTCTTATCCACAACTTCCAAGCAAATTCCATTTTTATACATTTTATTATTTTTATCAATTTATAGTAGAATCCCTTGGGCTGTACGTAATATAAATATGTAATTTTCCAATTGAAATTTATCAATAATAAAATAAGACAAGTGCCATATAGGACACAAAAGAAAAAAACAATTTGCTGGCCTTTCCCCTTAATTAATTAAAGGGGAATTTGGCCCAATATCCCTTTTGAAAGAGGTTTGAAGATATATACCCACCGAATTGTGAATCTTTTTATTTTACCCTTTAATATCCATTATGTCCTTAAAAAACTTTTAAAAGACTTGTATGTCTCTTCTCTCCCTCTTTTGCTTCTTCTTCTTCTTCTTCTTCTTCTTCTTTTTCTTTCAACTCCAAACTCTTTCACTTCCATGGCCTTCATGTTCGTGCTTCTGCAAATGCTACTGCTTCTGCTGACTCTGGCAATGGCAATGGAGCCGTACTAGCTCCAGAGAAGAACCCATATGTTACTCTTATGGAAGACAGTATTTCCCTCTAGCTGCCATTGTTGGTCAAGTACTTCCCTTTTACTTTTTTTTTTTTTCCTTCTTCTGGAGAAAACGATGCTTTTTTTTTTTTTGGGTTAATTCTGCATTTTCTTATGAAAATGGAATATGGGTTTTGGTATGATGTTTTTAGTGAAATGGGTCTTAATTATTTGAATTTCTTGAACTCTTTCTAGAGTTTTGGTTATCAGAGAATTTGTAGATTAATTTTGTGTTTGGGTGTGATGGCTTGGTGTTACTTCTCTAATGGATTGACGTGGTTAAATAATTCCAACGAGATGGATTGGTTGAATAATTAGGATGAGAGGCATTTTAAATTTCAGGGAATGTCCTATTTGATTTTGTACAGCCACTAATGCATATGGAAGAAATAAATTAAACAGGACAAGTATTAAAATATTCTTATTCTTTAAGTTGCTATAAATAATGTGATTTCACTCTATAAACTAGTTAACATTTACTGATGATTAATTAGTTAATTCTCCACCAATGTGAATTTGTGTATGCACAATGTCTTGTAGGATGCGATTAAAACTGCTCTATTGCTCGGGGTTATTCGCCGTGAAATTGGAGGGATTGCTATCTCTGGAAGTCGAGGAACAGCCAAGATAGTGATGGCTCGTGGCCTATATGCAATTCGCCACCCATTGATGTGGTTGTTGGTTCAATTTCAAATGTAGATCCAGCATGTCTTGAGGAGTAAGGATGCTGAGTTCTTATTGGTTATTTTGTAATATCACCAATTGATGTAATGCTGTTTATTAATGAGCATAAAATGATTGTGTCATGAGTCATCTGTCTTGTACTCTCATGCCAAAGTGATTGAAAGGGTAGAGTAGGTTTTGCATGATCTTTCTTACATGACAAGCTTAAGAAACTCTTTCTTGGGAAGTCATATGTTTGATTCTCAATTTTAAACTTTTTCATCCCCTTTTAGTTTGGTTTTAGTTTAGTAGTTATTTTGTAATATTAGCAATTGATGTAATGCTTTGATAATGTGTGTTTCGACCAAGAATATGGAAAATCTAACTTTATTAATGATCATCAGCAAAAGAATTCACAAAAAGTTTGGAAAATGTTAGAAAATTTCATCCAAAGTTGATTATTGATGGGTCATCGGTAATTATCTATGAAAACTATTGGTAATCTAATTTAGAAGTCCATGTGCTTGCTGAAAAAATTACCGACAGTTTCTATCGGTAATTACCGATAACTCATCGGTAAATTCAATTTGACAATTTTATCAAAACAAATCACCACAATTCAATCCGACAACTTTGATAATGTGTGTTTCCACCAAGAACATGCTAAATCTAACTTTATTAATGATCTTCAACAAAAGAACCTACAAAAAGATATAAAAATAAAAAATAAAAAAATAAAAAGTGGAAAATTTTCAAATAAATTTGATTACCGATGGTGCATCGGTAATTACCGAAGAAATCATTGATAATCCATATTAGGAATTCATATGCTTGCTGAAAAAATTATCGACGATTTCATCGGTACTTACCGATACCGCGTTGGTAATTACCGATGAAAGCTATTTCTAATTTTTCTGGCAATCTTGTCAATTTTTGAAAAGATTACCGACCGTTGGTAATCAACCATAAATCAAAATTTTGCCCCTTTTACTCTTCTTTTTGTGTTTTTTTCTCTTTATCATTTTATTTATCATTAAATAAGGTTTAAATTAACATGTCACATGGTGGAAACGCAACCAATTTTTTTGCAAAATTTGAGACAATTTTATGAAATTTAGAGATTTTCTCTCCTTAGTATAATTTTAGAATCCATATTTTGCATGTTTTTGCATTCAACACACGTTATGGGACTTGTGGGGCCCAAAAAATTGGTAAAATGTGATTGACTATACACCCTCGGTAATTACCGACGGAAACGTCGGTAATTTTTCTAGGGGGAATTTGTTGGTTACCGAAGGTTTCCTCGGGAATTATCGAGGGGGTATAGTCATCCAATTTTTTTGGAAAATTTGAGACATTTTTATGAAATTTTGGGATTTTATCTCCTTAGTATAATTTTAGAATACCTATTTTGCATGTTTTTGCATTCAACACACGTTATGGGACTTGTGGGGCCCAAAAATTGGTAAAATGTGATTAACTGTACACCCTCGGTATTTACCGACGAAACCGTCGGTAATTTTCTAGAGGGTATGTGTTGGTTACCGACACTTTCCTCGGGAATTACCAAGGGTGAACAGTCATCCAATTTTTTTGCAAAATTTGAGACACTTTTATGAAATTTTGGGATTTTATCTCCTTAGTATAATTTTAGAATCCCTATTTTGCATGTTTTTGCATTCAACACACGTTATGGGACTTGTGGGGCTCAAAAAATTGGTAAAATGTGATTGACTGTACACTTTCGGTAATTACCGAGGAAACCATCGGTAATTCTTCCAGGGGGAATTTGTTAGTTACCGACGGTTTCCTCAGGAATTACCGAGGGTGTACAGTCATCCAATTTTTTTGCAAAATTTGAGACACTTTTATGAAATTTTGGGATTTTCTCTCCTTAGTATAATTTTAGAATCCCTATTTTGCATGTTTTTGCATTCAACACACGTTATGGGACTTGTGGGGCCCAAAAAATTGGTAAAATGTGATTGACTGTACACTTTTGGTAATTACCGAGGAAACCGTCGGTAATTCTTCCAGGGGGAATTTGTTGGTTACCGACGGTTTCCTCGGGAATTACCGAGGGTGAACAGTCATCCAATTTTTTTGCAAAATTTGAGACACTTTTATGAAATTTTGGGATTTTCTCTCCTTAGTATAATTTTAGAATCCCTATTTTGCATGTTTTTGCATTCAACACACATTATGGGACTTGTGGGGCCCAAAAAATTGGTAAAATGTGATTGACGGTACACTTTCGGTAATTACTGAGGAAAACGTCGGTAATTCTTCCAGGGGGAATTTGATGGTTACCGACGGTTTCCTCGGGAATTACCGAGGGTGTACAGTCATCCAATTTTTTTGCAAAATTTTAGACACTTTTATTAAATTTTGAGATTTTCTCTCCTTGGTATAATTTTAGAATCCCTATGTTGCATGTTTTTGCATTCAACACATGTTATGGGACTTGTGGGGCCCAAAAAATTGGTAAAATGTGATTGACTGTATACCCTCGGTAATTACCGACGAAACCGTCAGTAATTTTTCCAGGGGGAATTTGTTGGTTACCGACGGTTTCCTCAGGAATTACCGAGGGTGTACAGTCATTCAATGTTTTTGCAAAATTTGAGACACTTTTATGAAATTTTGGGATTTTCTCTCCTTAGTATAATTTTAGAATCCCTATTTTGCATGTTTTTTCATTCAACACACATTATGGAACTTGTGGAGCCCAAAAAATTGATAAAATATGATTACCATAGGATTTCGGTAATTACCGACGAAACCTTCGGTAATTAAATATTTTTGCCAATAGGAGAACGTTTTCGGAACATTTGGGGGCATTGATGAATGTATAATTTGCATGTTATTGCTGGAAACACTCCATTAGCTGAGTATTTGGAGAAAAAAAAAATGTTAATTCATATTACCAAAAGCGTTTCTGTAATTACCGATGGTGAATCGAGAATTATCGATGCACCATCGGTAATCATCTTTGCTTTAATTTTTACCACAATCGAGGGTTTTTTTTCTTTTATTTATTTATTTATTTTTTTTCAACGGTTGTCATTAGTAAAGATAGGTTCAGCATATTAAGATAACATTAGTATAGAGGTCATAACATTAAACATACGATCTACGTTGAAAGTTTATTAAAATACAAATCAACAGCATATTTTTTTCTAAAAAACATAATGTCTTGCGGACCAAATGAAGGATTCTCCTCACTACTCATGTATTCAATAAATTTCAAAGCGTAGACGCCACAATCACCCCTGCAGAATAGCATTAATGATTAGCATTAATGAAAACCAACCACGTGTATTTTCACACGTAACCACAATAAAACAGCAGCAATACAAGTTGTTTGAAATGATAACACATTCATACCCATTATCTTGGCGGGGTACATCTTTGATCATGGTCATCGTGAATGGATATAAAGTGGGAGGCACGTCCGGATTCTTCTTGTAATATCCCCCATCCCTCAATAGGTAAGGCATCATATACGTAAGGCATTCCGCATTCTTCAACTCTCCATTCTGGACATATTTATTTCCCATATTTGGATCGTATAAATCAATATGTCGGGCCTTCAAGTCCACACATGCGCACCTCCATTGTTGACAGGGATGTACACTTGCAAGTTAGAACATAACCTCATTATCCACAAAATGGAAAACTTAGTGAGAATTTTTTTCAATATATGTAGGGACTTACATAATCACATATCCGCCACGACACGCTAGGTTTGGGTGACTTCCCACGCACATAGCTACAAAGGGTCGCATCACATGAATATGTGCTACGAGATGCCCTCCTTATGGGATAACGCCCTTTGATGGATGACTGCCAAATAATGAAATATATACAATATAAAATATCATCAATATAGCATTAAGCAACGCAGTAACATCCCATCATCTTACCCAAAATAGCACGTCTAATATGGCACAAATGTTGGTGAACATCTTCTCATTATCAAACCTCCTTTTTCATATGAAATACAAAATAGTGTCAATATGCTGCAAAACCACATTAAAGGAAATAAGTAATAATTTTTTTCCATCTTAATGTTTTGAAATCATGAACTCCCAATAGTAAACATAAATGGCTTAATAACTAAGCCAAAAAATAAATACAATATACTTCATATTAATTTTGTTAATTGATTTTACGAAAAAAATTTCCTAAAATATACTTTACGTATAGGTGATAGATAAAGTCAAAATCAAATAATGACTTAGCCTTAGCACAATACTAGCAGTGAGGAAAAAGTATGAATTGGTACGAACAAAGGACGCGTTATAAACTATAAACAAAAAATTAAATATACTATTATAAAAATGAATCAAAAATAACAGAACAGAGAAATGAAATTTCTTCACATGAAGAAAGTTGTCTTACAACATAATAGATTATGTAATTTTTCACATGAAGAAAGTTGTCTTCAAAACGTTCACTAAGAGACCAACTAGCAAGCTAGAGATTCACATCCCAAATCTTAAATGGATCCATTAGCAGATCCTAGGACACAGGAAATGCAAAACAAAAAACACAAATATAATCCATTGAAGATAAAGCATACTATCTAACACATCTTACACAGCCTCCATTTCCAACTCAGTTTAGTACTGTTTCATGTTCAAATGTTCCACAAATGTGAATGCCAAGTTCCTATGCAATGTCACACAGCCTAAACACTACCAAACACTTCATTCAAGAATATAATAAATAAGGAAACAAATTACATAGCCCAACTGAGTACATACTTAATGCGAACTCCAAAAAACAACATTTCAGAGACATCAAATTTTAGAAGTAGAAAAACCAAAGATTTTAGTACTGTTTCAAGTTCAATCGTTCCACAAATGTGAATGGCATGTTCCTGTATAGTGTCAACACAGCCTGAATACTACCAAAACACTTCATTCAAGAATATAAAACCAAACAATTAGGATTTTCATACTTACATGCACTAAGAATTGGAAACATTTAAATACATGTATCTCCTTCCTAAACTTTCTAAATAAGAGAAGATCATATACTTTTCCACATAAATAAAGCTGTCATAATGACAAATCCCTATGATACCAGCAAGTGAGCTAAAGATTCCCATCCAAAGTCAGACACTAAGATACAGCAAATGTAAAACATAGAGTGCAAATACAACCCATTACAAAATAGACATAGTACCTTAATACATCCTTTAACTCTAGTTTAGTTTAGTACAATTACCTGTGCTAAAATGCAAGAACTGAAATTGGTATCAAGTGAGAAATTACAATATATCTACCAAAAATTTATTACATGTAGGACCTAAGTAACAAGGCAAAACAGACAACATTAAACATTTGCTTCACAAGACTGATAATAGATGGATTTGACATTGTTAGAAAAACCAAGCAGCAAGTTGAAATTGTTCATTCGAAACAATAGAACCTAGCATTTACACAACCCAACTGTCACCTGGACCCCAAAAAAAAAAAAAATTGCCAATCCACCTAAGAAATTTTGAATTTCATTTTTATTTTCGATTCCTGTTTTATACTCTTTGGAAAGGGGGAAAAAAAAAAAAAAAAGAAGAAAATAATCAATGTCTAATCTATTTACAGATAAAATAAAATAACTTGAAAAAAAAAAAAAAGGATGAAGAAGAAGAAGAAGAAGAAACAAGGCTATAAGTTGCACTTCAAAAAGATAAACAAAACTGAATAAAAGTTAAAGATGTTTGTTGGATCTTCATTCAATCCTACTTCAAAGCATGTCTATCAAAAACAGTGTGTCAAAAAGATGGAAGAATGTGAAAATGTTTTCCATCAAATTCTTTTGCTACTTCCTTGTCAAACTCTGCCAACCTTCCAAAGTGCAGCATCAAATTCATCCACCAGTAATCTAACAAGTAGAAAACATGTAGTAGAGAACAAAATACACACTCACAGATGCAATAAATCAAACAAAACATCAACATGATCAACATTCAACAATTTTTTGAAATGCCAAAAGCCAAAAAATAGTAATAATATATAAACAAATAACAAACAGTAGAAGAATAAGAAAAAGCATACCATTACACAACATAACAATCCCAATAAAAAGAAGGTCTCGAATTGGTAAACCACGTTGTGTCTCTTTGTACTATTCCACCTTACAACCTGGGCAATTCTCACAGTAAACCACCTTCTTCAGCAGCATCTCTCTACTCTCTTCCGCCATTTTTGTTATTTTTTATTTTTAACTTCGATACTCTCACAGATTTCTTGTTTATATTGAGAGATAGAGATGGAAGAAACCCTATTATTGCTTCACCATTAAATGGATTTTAGTAAAGCATCCACTAAGCATAGCTAGTGAAGCATGGCAGACAAACACAGAGACACCTTGCTCATCCTTTATTAACTCCCAACTTATCTGGTGAAACTATAGCAAATAAAAGGAGGTCCTAACTCCTAACAATGAAATATGAACATTATTTTTTTATTTTTATTTTTTTCCATCTTCGTCTATCCTAGAAAGTTATATCTAGTTCAAAAAAAAAAAAAAAAAAAAAAAGGATACCAATGGTAATAATACATATCAAACGTGCCACTCCAAAACAAAGAAATTTTATTCAACATGCTACTCCAAAACAAAGAAATTTTAACCATAATCCATCTATATCATTTTTTTTTTTTCTTGGTATTTTTTTTTTTTATAGGTATATATGTCCTGTATTTGCTGAAGTCAAGGTGTCTATAACATTAGCAAAAACCTTCTATTAAAGATTTCAATAATATGAAATTGATTGACAATATAAAAAAATTGTGTGGATTTTGCTATGTAGATATGTACCCGCTAGGTTCAAATTGTGCAAAGTGTCCTTTGGGTTAAAGTCATAAACCACACCTCTCACTTCTTTTTCACAGAAATAACCAATCAATTTCACCAAGTTTGGATGCCTATTCACTGCAGGATTCATTAAAAACTGAACTTCTTCTTGCAAAATTTATAGAACCAAACCAAAACATGTCACTACAACCTGCCAAACCCATACATATTCTCTCGAAAAATTAATGGAAAAAATAAAAATAATAAGGAATTATAAGACTTACTTTAACCATCCAACAGTGGTCATGATCAACAAAGGCCATGAAATCTGCTCGTGAAACACCTTAAGCAGCAGGATTGTTTTTATTATCAACAAAGTAGAAAATTAAAAGAAAATTTAAAGTCCATTTCATAGTCCTTTCCATATTAAAACAAGAATATGATTCACCACCATAATAAACCCAGAAATGTAGCTATTGGGTGGTAGCAAAATGGAGGATAATACACTAATTAGTCTATCGAAGTTAGAATTCTAACCATTAATTAAAAAACACAAATGGCAGAGTCACAGAGAAGAAAACAGAGAAAAGTTTTTTTTTTTTTTTTCCTTCTCTTTTTTTTTTTTTTTTTTTTTTCATATCCCCCAATTAGAGAACAGTGCTTACCATTTCCTTGTGAAAACTTCAACGATGACCTTATGATGATGGTGTGAATTTAGTGACAAAAAACACTGCAAAAGCTGCGCAAGATCTTTAGCCGAGAAGATCTGTTTCTCCACGATCATTTCCACCATTGAAGTCCTGAATTCGTTGTGGGGATCACTGGATTTCTTCACCACCGCAAAACTTCCTTTCACTTTCCCCTATGATGGCATTAGACCCACTTCGGAACGCGCCTTTGTCCCCCGAACCGACCTATTTCCTTTACGACGAGAAGAAGAACACTGGTGGAACCAAGGGCGAAATAAAATGTTTCAAGAAAAAGTGAACCCTTGTTTTTGGTATAAGCCTACTTTAGGAATATTGAAAAAATAGAGGACAAAATAAAAACTTTCACGTATTGATGGCTATAAATCCTCATGGCCCTGTTGGCAGGGGCATTCACCCAAATTCCCCTTAATTAAAACGATAATAAAGCAAATTTTCATGCTCTAATAACATTTCGTTCTACAAATGTGGTCCAATTTCTCTTGCTGATTGTTCTAGTTTGTTAGCCAAGATAAGAAAAGTCCAAAGAAGAATACCAATAACAAGAGGCAAAGCCCAATTTAAGACCCAATAGAAGAATATCAGACTACTCAGTCCAAAACTCTAGCAACTTGAAGCAATCTGGAAAAGAACGTATGTGGATAATTATCTACGTGTACTCTTATCCACAACTTCCAAGCAAATTCCATTTTTATACATTTTATTATTTTTATCAATTTATAGTAGAATCCCTTGGGCTGTACGTAATATAAATATGTAATTTTCCAATTGAAATTTATCAATAATAAAATAAGACAAGTGCCATATAGGACACAAAAGAAAAAAACAATTTGCTGGGCTTTCCCCTTAATTAATTAAAACGATAATGAAGCAAATTTTCATGCTCTAATAACATTCCGTTCTACAAACGTGGTCCAATTTCTCTTGCTGATTGTTCTAGTTTGTTAGCCAAGATAAGAAAAGTCCAAAGAAGAATACCAATAACAAGAGGCAAAGCCCAATTCAAGACCCAATAGAAGAATATCAGACTACTCAGTCCAAAACTCTAGCAACTTGAAGCAATCTGGAAAAGAACGTATGTGGATAATTATTTACGTGTACTCTTATCCACAACTTCCAAGCAAATTCCATTTTTATACATTTTATTATTTTTATCAATTTATAGTAGAATCCCTTGGGCTGTACGTAATATAAATATGTAATTTTCCAATTGAAATTTATCAATAATAAAATAAGACAAGTGCCATATAGGACACAAAAGAAAAAAACAATTTGCTGGGCTTTCCCCTTAATTAATTAAAACGATAATAAAGCAAATTTTCATGCTCTAATAACATTCCGTTCTACAAACGTGGTCCAATTTCTCTTGCTGATTGTTCTAGTTTGTTAGCCAAGATAAGAAAAGTCCAAAGAAGAATACCAATAACAAGAGGCAAAGCCCAATTCAAGACCCAATAGAAGAATATCAGACTACTCAGTCCAAAACTCTAGCAACTTGAAGCAATCTGGAAAAGAACGTATGTGGATAATTATCTACGTGTACTCTTATCCACAACTTCCAAGCAAATTCCATTTTTATACATTTTATTATTTTTATCAATTTATAGTAGAATCCCTTGCGCTGTACGTAATATAAATATGTAATTTTCCAATTGAAATTTATCAATAATAAAATAAGACAAGTGCCATATAGGACACAAAAGAAAAAAACAATTTGCTGGGCTTTCCCCTTAATTAATTAAAACGATAATGAAGCAAATTTTCATGCTCTAATAACATTCCGTTCTACAAACGTGGTCCAATTTCTCTTGCTGATTGTTCTAGTTTGTTAGCCAAGATAAGAAAAGTCCAAAGAAGAATACCAATAACAAGAGGCAAAGCCCAATTCAAGACCCAATAGAAGAATATCAGACTACTCAGTCCAAAACTCTAGCAACTTGAAGCAATCTGGAAAAGAACGTATGTGGATAATTATTTACGTGTACTCTTATCCACAACTTCCAAGCAAATTCCATTTTTATACATTTTATTATTTTTATCAATTTATAGTAGAATCCCTTGGGCTGTACGTAATATAAATATGTAATTTTCCAATTGAAATTTATCAATAATAAAATAAGACAAGTGCCATATAGGACACAAAAGAAAAAAACAATTTGCTGGGCTTTCCCCTTAATTAATTAAAACGATAATGAAGCAAATTTTCATGCTCTAATAACATTCCGTTCTACAAACGTGGTCCAATTTCTCTTGCTGATTGTTCTAGTTTGTTAGCCAAGATAAGAAAAGTCCAAAGAAGAATACCAATAACAAGAGGCAAAGCCCAATTCAAGACCCAATAGAAGAATATCAGACTACTCAGTCCAAAACTCTAGCAACTTGAAGCAATCTGGAAAAGAACGTATGTGGATAATTATTTACGTGTACTCTTATCCACAACTTCCAAGCAAATTCCATTTTTATACATTTTATTATTTTTATCAATTTATAGTAGAATCCCTTGGGCTGTACGTAATATAAATATGTAATTTTCCAATTGAAATTTATCAATAATAAAATAAGACAAGTGCCATATAGGACACAAAAGAAAAAAACAATTTGCTGGGCTTTCCCCTTAATTAATTAAAACGATAATGAAGCAAATTTTCATGCTCTAATAACATTCCGTTCTACAAACGTGGTCCAATTTCTCTTGCTGATTGTTCTAGTTTGTTAGCCAAGATAAGAAAAGTCCAAAGAAGAATACCAATAACAAGAGGCAAAGCCCAATTCAAGACCCAATAGAAGAATATCAGACTACTCAGTCCAAAACTCTAGCAACTTGAAGCAATCTGGAAAAGAACGTATGTGGATAATTATTTACGTGTACTCTTATCCACAACTTCCAAGCAAATTCCATTTTTATACATTTTATTATTTTTATCAATTTATAGTAGAATCCCTTGGGCTGTACGTAATATAAATATGTAATTTTCCAATTGAAATTTATCAATAATAAAATAAGACAAGTGCCATATAGGACACAAAAGAAAAAAACAATTTGCTGGGCTTTCCCCTTAATTAATTAAAACGATAATGAAGCAAATTTTCATGCTCTAATAACATTCCGTTCTACAAACGTGGTCCAATTTCTCTTGCTGATTGTTCTAGTTTGTTAGCCAAGATAAGAAAAGTCCAAAGAAGAATACCAATAACAAGAGGCAAAGCCCAATTCAAGACCCAATAGAAGAATATCAGACTACTCAGTCCAAAACTCTAGCAACTTGAAGCAATCTGGAAAAGAACGTATGTGGATAATTATTTACGTGTACTCTTATCCACAACTTCCAAGCAAATTCCATTTTTATACATTTTATTATTTTTATCAATTTATAGTAGAATCCCTTGGGCTGTACGTAATATAAATATGTAATTTTCCAATTGAAATTTATCAATAATAAAATAAGACAAGTGCCATATAGGACACAAAAGAAAAAAACAATTTGCTGGGCTTTCCCCTTAATTAATTAAAACGATAATGAAGCAAATTTTCATGCTCTAATAACATTCCGTTCTACAAACGTGGTCCAATTTCTCTTGCTGATTGTTCTAGTTTGTTAGCCAAGATAAGAAAAGTCCAAAGAAGAATACCAATAACAAGAGGCAAAGCCCAATTCAAGACCCAATAGAAGAATATCAGACTACTCAGTCCAAAACTCTAGCAACTTGAAGCAATCTGGAAAAGAACGTATGTGGATAATTATTTACGTGTACTCTTATCCACAACTTCCAAGCAAATTCCATTTTTATACATTTTATTATTTTTATCAATTTATAGTAGAATCCCTTGGGCTGTACGTAATATAAATATGTAATTTTCCAATTGAAATTTATCAATAATAAAATAAGACAAGTGCCATATAGGACACAAAAGAAAAAAACAATTTGCTAGGCTTTCCCCTTAATTAATTAAAACGATAATGAAGCAAATTTTCGTGCTCTAATAACATTCCGATCTACAAACGTGGTCCAATTTCTCTTGCTGATTGTGCTAGTTTGTTAGCCAAGATAAGAAAAGTCCAAAGAAGAATACCAATAACAAGAGGCAAAGCCCAATTCAAGACCCAATAGAAGAATATCAGACTACTCAGTCCAAAACTCTAGCAACTTGAAGCAATCTGGAAAAGAACGTATGTGGATAATTATTTACGTGTACTCTTATCCACAACTTCCAAGCAAATTCCATTTTTATACATTTTATTATTTTTATCAATTTATAGTAGAATCCCTTGGGCTGTACGTAATATAAATATGTAATTTTCCAATTGAAATTTATCAATAATAAAATAAGACAAGTGCCATATAGGACACAAAAGAAAAAAACAATTTGCTGGGCTTTCCCCTTAATTAATTAAAACGATAATGAAGCAAATTTTCATGCTCTAATAACATTCCGTTCTACAAACGTGGTCCAATTTCTCTTGCTGATTGTTCTAGTTTGTTAGCCAAGATAAGAAAAGTCCAAAGAAGAATACCAATAACAAGAGGCAAAGCCCAATTCAAGACCCAATAGAAGAATATCAGACTACTCAGTCCAAAACTCTAGCAACTTGAAGCAATCTGGAAAAGAACGTATGTGGATAATTATTTACGTGTACTCTTATCCACAACTTCCAAGCAAATTCCATTTTTATACATTTTATTATTTTTATCAATTTATAGTAGAATCCCTTGGGCTGTACGTAATATAAATATGTAATTTTCCAATTGAAATTTATCAATAATAAAATAAGACAAGTGCCATATAGGACACAAAAGAAAAAAACAATTTGCTGGGCTTTCCCCTTAATTAATTAAAACGATAATGAAGCAAATTTTCATGCTCTAATAACATTCCGTTCTACAAACGTGGTCCAATTTCTCTTGCTGATTGTTCTAGTTTGTTAGCCAAGATAAGAAAAGTCCAAAGAAGAATACCAATAACAAGAGGCAAAGCCCAATTCAAGACCCAATAGAAGAATATCAGACTACTCAGTCCAAAACTCTAGCAACTTGAAGCAATCTGGAAAAGAACGTATGTGGATAATTATTTACGTGTACTCTTATCCACAACTTCCAAGCAAATTCCATTTTTATACATTTTATTATTTTTATCAATTGATAGTAGAATCCCTTGGGCTGTAAGTAATATAAATATGTAATTTTCCAATTGAAATTTATCAATAATAAAATAAGACAAGTGCCATATAGGACACAAAAGAAAAAAACAATTTGCTGGGCTTTCCCCTTAATTAATTAAAACGATAATGAAGCAAATTTTCATGCTCTAATAACATTCCGTTCTACAAACGTGGTCCAATTTCTCTTGCTGATTGTTCTAATTTGTTAGCCAAGATAAGAAAAGTCCAAAGAAGAATACCAATAACAAGAGGCAAAGCCCAATTCAAGACCCAATAGAAGAATATCAGACTACTCAGTCCAAAACTCTAGCAACTTGAAGCAATCTGGAAAAGAACGTATGTGGATAATTATTTACGTGTACTCTTATCCACAACTTCCAAGCAAATTCCATTTTTATACATTTTATTATTTTTATCAATTGATAGTAGAATCCCTTGGGCTGTAAGTAATATAAATATGTAATTTTCCAATTGAAATTTATCAATAATAAAATAAGACAAGTGCCATATAGGACACAAAAGAAAAAAACAATTTGCTGGGCTTTCCCCTTAATTAATTAAAACGATAATGAAGCAAATTTTCATGCTCTAATAACATTCCGTTCTACAAACGTGGTCCAATTTCTCTTGCTGATTGTTCTAATTTGTTAGCCAAGATAAGAAAAGTCCAAAGAAGAATACCAATAACAAGAGGCAAAGCCCAATTCAAGACCCAATAGAAGAATATCAGACTACTCAGTCCAAAACTCTAGCAACTTGAAGCAATCTGGAAAAGAACGTATGTGGATAATTATTTACGTGTACTCTTATCCACAACTTCCAAGCAAATTCCATTTTTATACATTTTATTATTTTTATCAATTTATAGTAGAATCCCTTGGGCTGTACGTAATATAAATATGTAATTTTCCAATTGAAATTTATCAATAATAAAATAAGACAAGTGCCATATAGGACACAAAAGAAAAAAACAATTTGCTGGGCTTTCCCCTTAATTAATTAAAACGATATTGAAGCAAATTTTCATGCTCTAATAACATTCCGTTCTACAAACGTGGTCCAATTTCTCTTGCTGATTGTTCTAGTTTGTTAGCGAAGATAAGAAAAGTCCAAAGAAGAATACCAATAACAAGAGGCAAAGCCCAATTCAAGACCCAATAGAAGAATATCAGACTACTCAGTCCAAAACTCTAGCAACTTGAAGCAATCTGGAAAAGAACGTATGTGGATAATTATTTACGTGTACTCTTATCCACAACTTCCAAGCAAATTCCATTTTTATACATTTTATTATTTTTATCAATTGATAGTAGAATCCCTTGGGCTGTAAGTAATATAAATATGTAATTTTCCAATTGAAATTTATCAATAATAAAATAAGACAAGTGCCATATAGGACACAAAAGAAAAAAACAATTTGCTGGGCTTTCCCCTTAATTAATTAAAACGATAATGAAGCAAATTTTCATGCTCTAATAACATTCCGTTCTACAAACGTGGTCCAATTTCTCTTGCTGATTGTTCTAATTTGTTAGCCAAGATAAGAAAAGTCCAAAGAAGAATACCAATAACAAGAGGCAAAGCCCAATTCAAGACCCAATAGAAGAATATCAGACTACTCAGTCCAAAACTCTAGCAACTTGAAGCAATCTGGAAAAGAACGTATGTGGATAATTATTTACGTGTACTCTTATCCACAACTTCCAAGCAAATTCCATTTTTATACATTTTATTATTTTTATCAATTTATAGTAGAATCCCTTGGGCTGTACGTAATATAAATATGTAATTTTCCAATTGAAATTTATCAATAATAAAATAAGACAAGTGCCATATAGGACACAAAAGAAAAAAACAATTTGCTGGGCTTTCCCCTTAATTAATTAAAACGATATTGAAGCAAATTTTCATGCTCTAATAACATTCCGTTCTACAAACGTGGTCCAATTTCTCTTGCTGATTGTTCTAGTTTGTTAGCGAAGATAAGAAAAGTCCAAAGAAGAATACCAATAACAAGAGGCAAAGCCCAATTCAAGACCCAATAGAAGAATATCAGACTACTCAGTCCAAAACTCTAGCAACTTGAAGCAATCTGGAAAAGAACGTATGTGGATAATTATTTACGTGTACTCTTATCCACAACTTCCAAGCAAATTCCATTTTTATACATTTTATTATTTTTATCAATTGATAGTAGAATCCCTTGGGCTGTAAGTAATATAAATATGTAATTTTCCAATTGAAATTTATCAATAATAAAATAAGACAAGTGCCATATAGGACACAAAAGAAAAAAACAATTTGCTGGGCTTTCCCCTTAATTAATTAAAACGATAATGAAGCAAATTTTCATGCTCTAATAACATTCCGTTCTACAAACGTGGTCCAATTTCTCTTGCTGATTGTTCTAGTTTGTTAGCCAAGATAAGAAAAGTCCAAAGAAGAATACCAATAACAAGAGGCAAAGCCCAATTCAAGACCCAATAGAAGAATATCAGACTACTCAGTCCAAAACTCTAGCAACTTGAAGCAATCTGGAAAAGAACGTATGTGGATAATTATTTACGTGTACTCTTATCCACAACTTCCAAGCAAATTCCATTTTTATACATTTTATTATTTTTATCAATTTATAGTAGAGTCCCTTGGGCTGTACGTAATATAAATATATACCTTAAAGGAAAGAAATAAAGAGACATTCAATCGTTTATTGCGGCACTGCCATAACTAAATTTCTTTCACAATGGTTAATTCCTAAAATCATACAGATATTATATCTTTCTCTATAGTTTATTCCTAAAATCATACAGAATATCTTTAAGGTTTTATAGTTCTGGTGGTCTGCTCAGCAGCAAAAATGGCAGCAGCCAACGAACAAAATCATTTTGTTCTGGTTCATGGGGCCTGCCACGGGGCTTGGTGTTGGTAAAAGATCATACCACGCCTCGAATCCGCTGGCCACCTGGTAACAGCTCTTGACCTCTCAGCTTCAGGCATCAACATTAAATCCGTCGAAGATCTTCACACCTTTGCTGACTACTCTAAGCCTTTGCTAGATTTTTTGGTATCACTTCCTCCACATGAAAAGGTTGTTCTCGTAGGCCATAGCTTTGGAGGCTTAAGCTTGGCCCTTGCCATGGAAAAATTCCCAGAAAAAATCTCTGTTGCCGTTTTCTTGACGGCTTTTATGCCTGATACCATTCACCCGCCATCATATGTTCTGGAAGTACAGGTACTTAGTACCTTAATTTTACTTTTCATCATTAAAACTTATAGAATAAATAGTTATTCACATCCCACGCATGCATTTAGTAACAAACTAAATAAAATTCATGCGGAAAACGAGTGCTTATTTTTATCTATTTACTTATTTATTTATGTAAATATTGTCAATATTACTGCTCACTATTACAATTAAAAAAGGGGATTCTAGTCCAAAGTTTAAACCCTCATATGAAAGTGTATTTTTACTCGAAAGTGAGTGCTTTGATTGATGTTATATTTTTCATACAAAAAAGAGCAACACAAAGAGCCCAGAAGATGAGTTGCTAGACACTCAATTTGCCTACCATGGAAGCCCTGAAAGACCATCAACTTCAATTCTTTTCGGTCCCAAGGATTTGGCTTCCAAGGTCTATCAACTCTCTCCCATTGAGGTACATCTCTTTATGTCTCATATTATCAAAGTCTCTTTATTATTTTGACCTTATAATATTATGCTAAAGTTTTTAATCACAATTTTTGAATTTGTTTGGGGTTTTTTTAATTGTGCTTAACCTAATCTAAAAACTAATTATTTAAATGCTCTATTTCTTAGAGTTTTAGTATAATGCTATTAGATCCACTGACTGTTCATGTTACATATTAATTTAATATGATTATGACATCAATTTATTCATGATACGTACATACAGGATCTTGAGCTAGCTAAGACATTGATAAGGCCTGGATCCCTGTTTGTTGAAGACTTGTCTAAGGCGAACAAATTCACAGACAGCCGATATGGATCCATTACACGGGTTTTTATTATGTGCAACGAGGATAAAATAATAAGAGAAGAATTTCAACGATGGATGATCAAGAACAGCGGGACGAAAAACGTGATAGAGATTCGTGATGCTGATCATATGGCAATGCTTTCAAAGCCACAAGAAGTTTATGATTCTTTACTTAAGATAGCACATCATTATGCAAGAAGGTTATAATTCTTTACTTTGAGAAAGACATCATTATACTTGAATATTTTGTTTGAAAAATACTATTTGTAATCATCTGTTAAGAATCCGCCAGGTTCCATATGTTTGAAAAATACTATTTGTCATTATCCATGAACAATCACCAATAGAACCTATATGGCAAATAAAAATTTATATGTTTACCATTAAAATGTTCATTTTAAGGTTTTTTGTATAAAATATAATAGAAATAAATGTCCTTATTAACATTTTCAAAATAAATTGGTAAATGTCACCAATGATGACAAATAGAATAACTCTTCTTGCTTCATACAAAATTCATGATTATTTAATCAAGTCAAACAACATTCTAATTATAATACATAGCCTTCATTGGCAAACGTGTCATTTCCCGTTAATATTGTCTATATTTTAACCACGGTATTCAATATGGGATATTTTGTTCAAAGTTTCTGAGGACGTCACTCATTTACTCTCGCTTGAGTAAACTTAACCTATTCTCATGTTTGGGCGATATCAGTTAGCCTGTCAGCGCATTTTGCTAAGCAACTTAGTTACTAATCCAAAAGCTAGTACACTTTGATTTAAGATTTTTTGCTCATAGCTTTCTTTATTGATAGATTTGTTCCTTTATCAATATTGTCCCCAACTTAACCACAACATTTGGTATTGGATTTTTTGCTCAACAACTTAGCTACTAATCTAAAAGCCACTGAGCTTGATGTAAGAATTTTTGCTCATAGCTTTCTTTACTGGTAGACTTGTTACTTTACCAATACTATCCCTAATTTAACCATTATACTTGGTCCCAATTTAACCACTGTATCTGGTATAAGATTTTTTACTTAGAACTTACCAGAAGGTCATCTATTCTTGGACTACTCTTGCCTGAATAAGCTTAACTTCGAAGTTTTTTCGAATTCTAAAGCAAACTGTTCTTAAAAACTTTCAATGTTACGAAAGTGATTATCATTACATTTGAATCATCCTTCATATCACATACAGACGAAATGAGATTGGACACTAGGTAACCTGCTAGCAGCTTTTGCACCCATGCACAATGTACTTCACACTAATAAAGCTTATATGCTATGATTCTTACTCAACAAATGAAAGTAAATAAATAGAAATGCTTAGGTTTGTTAATTACATAGATTGTATCATGCTATACTTTGATTTGTAATGTAAATAGTAAAAAACTAATAAATAATTAAGTAATACTATTTGTTACCATTGTTAATCATCATTAATAAAATCCATTAGAAATTGCTACTATTAATTGATACATAAATAAAAAAGAAAAATTTAAGTAATTTTACTAATTAAAATGAATATGATTCATATCATGCCTTTCAAGGCTTTGCATTTTTATGAGGTTATGGATTCTAGAACAGAAGAAAAATTGGAGGAATTGTTGTAAATGATTAAAAAAAAAAAAAACATTGGTTGTGATTTTTATTTATTTATTTATTTATTTTGTTTTGTCATGTATAATCATTGGTGGTGACATATGCCAATAATAGCGTTGACAAATGCATTTGGACAAAACTACATATTGAGTTGGGATACTAAAATTTTCCCTTAACCGTTATTGTATTCGTTTTTTGTTTTTTTTTTTTTTTAGTTATGCAAATATTTTTCATTTCATGTTATTTTATTTTAGTATGAATCTAAAGAATTATTTTAGGTTGTTTGTTTCTTGAACTCTCTCGCTCCAATAATTGATTGGCAATGGTTAATGAAGTAACATGATTAAAAAATAGAAGTGCCAAATGCAAGTGCTAGATCCTATAATTTTAGTGCGAATCTAAGGAATTATTTTAGTTGCGTTTTCTCCTTGAACTCTGTCGCTTTAACAATTGGTTGGCTATGGTTAATGAAATAAACATGATTAAAAAATAGAAGTGCCAACTGCAAATGCTGGATCCTATACTAGCAGAAAAAGGCACATATATATATATATATATAGATATATATAATATTATATAAAAGCATTTTCAACTGTGAACATGGAACGTTATTTATGCAGTATAAAAATTGAGATTGTCTAATTTATGTTATGTTGCATAAATATATAGTCAATGTTAAAATTATTTTTTAATGGTAATATATAGAAGATTATTTATAATTATTAATTAATTACATATATTTTATTAATTTTTTTAATTAGCTTTTTAAGGACAATTTTATTTTTAAAGGAAATTTATGATGTTGACAAAGCCTTGAAAAATAAAGGGAACCGTTGATAGTATTTATTTTTTTGTTATCACATTAATTTGACAGAGAATTTAAACAGATCTATTGAAAAAGTTTATATTTTAATGACTATCTGCTTTTTTTAATATGGCAAACGAAAAAAAAATGTGATAAACAGAGCCATTTAAATGCCCTAATTATAGAATATCAAATCCTTTTTAAACATAGAGCTTTAGCATTACAAAACAAAAGGATCAAAAGGACAAGAGATGTGCCAAGTCAGACTGGTATATGGGATTCCAATTAGGAGGTAAATGCTCATTTCAAATGCTGAACTGCAATAGAATTGACTATGTATGTTATGTGATTAATTAGAACCATCTGTCGCCTTTACTCTGATCAATCATCCATATTTGAAAATCTTTTTGTTTTATTTTTTCTTCTATTTTCTCCATGGACCACGCATGATTTAACTTGTTTTGTCCTCCATGATTTCACTGCCTCTGTAGTTGGCAAACTCCCAGGGCCTGTTTAAGGTTACGTGGGGCCTTAGCAAGAAAGGAAGATAGGGCCATATAGAATTATTTTTATTTTTATTATTATTTTTTTTTTGCAAAGTTTATTTTTATACTCAATGTTGTTCTAATATTTAAAACTAAAATGCCTATAAAAAACAATCATACACTAAATATATTATAAAATATAAATTAAAATTAAAATCCCATTTCGGAAGTTGAGAGAAGAAATAAAAGACTTTGATGCAATATACTAAATTTTTCAATTTATTTTTTTAAAAAATAATTTGAATATAATGGAGGATTTCTTTTTACTTTTAGAAGTATTTGTGCATGTTACTTCAGAAAAGAAAGAGACCATAATTAATATTTTTAATGAAACTATATTCTTGATTATTAAAGGAAAATTTGAATAATGCATTAAGATAATTAACAATTATTCGCCTACAAATTAAGCTGATCAAACCATTAATGTATTTATTGCAAATTTACTTTACTAATTTTTCACCTATAAATCTATTTCAACTCATATAAATAATAATCTTATTAATAAATATTAAAAATGATAAAAAATGTTAATATTAGATAAAACTCACATAACTATTACAGCTTTCATTTTTTATTTTATTTTAAAATAATTCTAATATTCGTTTATGCACCTTTTAATTGGGAGCCTTGGTTTCATACGTGTATATATGTATATATATACATTTATCATAAAATTACGGGCCTAATAATTTGGGGCCCTAAGGTGATGGCCTTGGTTGTCTTACCCTGAAGTCGAGCATGCAAACTCACGAACGACCATGGAAGTCCATTGTCCTTTTTTATTTTTCAACAACTGCGTTGTCTTACTATGTTCAACAAGTATTTTATGTTGAAGATCAACTTGATTCGAGATGGTCTATTGCTTTAATTTCACCATAACATCATACTTTTGTTGAAGAAGATGTTCTTGGAGATACTACGATGGCTCATAATCTATTTGTCATATAGCTACCAAGTGTCGATGAAAATAATAATGAGGATGAATATGAGAGTGACTATGTTTGTAATGACTGTGAAGAGATAAGGATAAATAATATCTTCTAAATAAATTGGTACGAATATTTATTAAGTTATGTTTTAAGTAATATTTATGACATTTATTATTATTTATTTAATTATTTTTTAGATCCGCTTCATTATATGTTTTCCACTTTTAATTAGGAGAAATGTGTCTTGCCAAATCTTAAGAACAATGGTAATATTCTTTAAAATTTCATTTACCAAATTACAAATTTAATAATGATTAATATTTGATTTATTTTGCATAAGTGTTAATAATTTTTTTTAATTTTTCTATATGCATTATGAGGGTGTAATATCGTCAACAAGAGGACGTCAACTGTCATCTCAATGAGTATGCATTCATGGAAGTTTAATTAATATTAAATTTGTTATGAAAAAGTACAATAGTTTACAAATTATGTAAAAATATATCAATGAGATAATATTTAATTTATTTGATAATTAATTTGTTATGAAAAAATATATATTTTAAACTTTTGTATTCTTATTATTTTGAATGAAGCTAGTTTTAGTTTTTTTTGTATTTTAATTATTTTTACATTTTTACTATCTTAATCACTTTTCACAAAATTAAAAAAAGAAGAAGATAAAATTAAAAAAAAAAAGAGGCGACTCATTAACACATAACAATATCGCATAATATATTTGGTGACCTTTAATTAGCTATTTATCGACTCATATATTTAGTGATATTTTTAAAAAAATCGCTAATAGCTTTTTTAGCGACTTTCTTAAACAGCATCGCTATAAGTGGACCATCAAATCTGACACATTGCTGAGAGAGTCACTAAAAATGCATCGCTAAAAATCTGACGGAAAAACTGATGCATTTGATAAATGCGTCTCTAAAAGCATCATAAATAGGTGATTCATTAGCGATGAATATATTTAGCGATGCTATATGAAACAGTCACTAATATATTTTTAGCGACATTTTGATGAAGCGTTGCTAAATAACACATCGCTACAAGTGGATTGATAAAATGCGTCGCTAAAAGTCAATCTGCATCGCTAAAAACTCAAAGATCGGCACCTCTCATACTGTATCGCTTGTTGTCTTATGGCTTTAACGCCAAAACGTTAGACGACGCCGTACGATACGTCATTATTTATTTTGTGCGATGCATTTATTGCCTCATTTATCAATACAATTCTAGTAGTGAAGGTTATATTTGAAAAGTTAGGAAGCACTGGCAACAGCATATTAAGAACTAAGCCATGGGATAGAAAAAATAAAAATATAATAAAAAAGACTGATGTATGCTATAGCAGCTCCTATACCATGTAGGAGTTAATAATAGAAGAGAAAAAAATGCTGGAAGTCTATATTATTCACTGTGTGGAAAACACGTATAAATACATATAAGTGGCTCTATCAAAAGCCCTGCACAATTATCAGATAAGTATTGACTTTAGTTACACGCATATATCTACATAGAATAATATCATATGATTTTACAACTCTTATCTGTACATAACGAACATTATTTATCCATTACGCTATTATTTTCTATTTTCTTTGCTTTCTAAATAAATGCATTAAATGCTAATTTTCTTTACTGTTTTGAAAGATTATTTTTTTTCTAATTTTTGTTAAAAATAATAAAACACAAAACAGTTTGAAAATTGCTCAAAAAATAGAAAATTGAGAAAATATTTCCTATGGAATACGAATAATTTCTTTTTTTAAATGGATGTCAAAGTAGTAAATATCATACTGATGGAAATTACAAAGGACCAATTTTTATTTTTTATTTTAAAAAGAATTGGACATCAATCTATTGAATTTTATTCTGATGAAAATTATATCCTTTTGCTAGTGAAAACTGATAACATATATATAATAACTTATGAAATAGTTACTACACAAAAAAAGAAAAAAAGAAAAAGAAAAACATATATGAATTACTCTATAAAAGATACAATACTTATAAATTATTCGAAAATTCTTAACACGTTTTATTTTTATTTATTTGAAAAACACTATTTAGTTGAAGATGATTGATAACCCCGAATCTTGGGGTTCAAACCTAGTGAAGAAATCCTCATTCCTTAATTAATCAAAAAAATTAATAAATAAATAAAAGATATACACCTGGGAACAAGACAAAAAATAAAAAACAACTCGCCCATGCCAACATTTTTTTTTTTTTTTACTAACCCAAATTAATACTGCAATTCAAACAATATAATGCACATTATTATAGAAAATAAAGATATTTTTAAATTTTAATATTTGATACAACAAATCCAATGGAAAACGTTGACCAAAAAAATATCAAATGAAGAAAGCTATATTATTTATAATAAATTGGAAAAAAAAAATAAACGAGATTCCCTTGGATTTATTAATATTTTTAATTTATTATAAAGCAAAAAAATATACATATTTATAAGTAAGTTAAAAGAAAAAAAAAAAAAAAAGGCATTAATATTAACCATACAATTGATAATTTCTATAATTGCTACATGTTGGGGTGAGAAGGTTATGACCAAGAGCAAGCTAGCTTGAAGTGTTAGCAACAAGCAAGCTTTTGGTGATGCTCTTGGGAACGGTTGTGTGTGAGTTGTGTTTTTAGGTTTAGGTTATGGTGTTTTCTGGTTTTTAGGGTTCCTAGAGTGTTCTAAGGTGTTGAAGAAGAGATAAGAAGAAGGGGACCACGTTGCTTTTGAAAAATGAGGCTTGGATCTATAGCCATTTCATTCATTTTGCAATATAAGCTTGAAATTACAACTAGTTCACACATGCCAAGCATGTGAGCTTACAAAATGAGTAAAGTATTTGAAATTTAAAAAGTAAAATGGTCAACACCTAACTTTTCATACACAAAAGAGGTCAAAAACAGCTGCAACATGTCTATTCCAAATATAGTAAAAAGTGGCACATGGTTTGAACTAAGTTCCTATTGTTTAACTAGTTTGGGTAAACAACCAAACTAGCTTCACCTACTTAGTTTCCCTTTGTATCTGCCTATGAAACTTGCTTTGAAGCATCCTTGGTCATCAATAAATATTTTTCCAAGAGCTAGGAATGTTCTGGAACCGGATCATGGGCCAAACAGCTTCAAAACTGACCCATACTCTGCATACTGGGCCCATCAGATACAGCAATCTGTTTGGAATAGCAAATGGACTTTCCCATGTCATTTGGACCTGAAATTGGAACCATAGTCTTCTATATATGTCTGTAGACATCCTTCAAAATTTCAGCCCAAAACTCCATTTGCAACCTGAGATATAAGATAAATAGTAGAACTATGTTGCTGGAAATTATGAATCCAGCACCATAGGCATTTCAAGCATAACATTCCTACTCTTTTGTGCATAATTTTGCCTATACTTTTGAATACATAACTTAGGCACAAAACATTATCAAAATATACCTTGCATAAATTAAAACATACAAAAAAAAATATAAACTCATAAAAGGAAATGATTTGATACCAAGGTGTGCATGCTAGCTGGTGACATGCACCATCAAGTGGCAAAATTGCCACACTTCAACACTCCTCCTTGGCAATTTTGTATGAGACATTGAGAAGTCCTCTCAATATCTCAAATCTCTTCTTTCACAATGGCTTGGTGAAGATATCCGCCAAGTTCTCCTCGGAAGTCACATACTCCAACTTCACTTCACCACTTGCTTCAAATTCCCTTAAGGAATGATACTTGACCGGTATATGCTTGGTCCTCCCATGTTGGACTGGATTTTGTGCAATTGCTATTGCTGAAGTATTGTCACACAATATTACCGTGGCTTCCTCTTGCTTCAAGCTCAAGTCCTCCAATAATTTCCTAAGCCAAACACCTTGATTAGCACAACTTGAGCAAGCAATATACTCGGCTTCCGCGGTGCTTTGTGCAACGGTTTGTTGCTTCTTGGAATTCCATGAGAAAGGACCATTTCCAAGAGTGTAAATGTAGCCTGATGTGCTCTTGCTATCATCCAAAGAACCAGCCCAATCACTATCACTATAACCAAGCAAAGCTTCATTCATGCCATCCTTGTACCATATACCAAAATCACTAGTACCTTTCAAATACCTTAGGATTCTTTTTGCACAACTAAGATGATTTTGTGATGGACTATGCATAAATCTTGACAAAACAGCCACACTAAACATGATATCCGGTCTAGTAGAGCATACATATAAAAGGCTACCAATTAAACTTCTATAGATGGAAGGATTTACCTTTGGAGAATCATCATCCTTCACCAACTTGGTGCCTTCATTCATAGGTGTGGCAACGCTATTACAATCCTCCATGTCAAACTTCTTGAGCAACTCCTTCACATAGCTTTCTTGAGATATGAAGATGCCCTTGGATGATTGGACAACTTCAATTCCAAGAAAGTATTTCATCTCTCCAAGGCTAGACATCTCAAAGTTCAATTCTAGCTCACTTTTGAAATTGCTCACTTCTTTCTCATTACCACCGGTCACTAGGAGGTCATCAACATAAAGAGACACCAACACCATGCAACCATGAGTCCTAATATACAATGTAGGCTCATTAGGACTCCTCCTAAATCCATGCTTTGTCAAAAAACCATCTATCTTGGCATACCATGCCCTAGGAGCTTGTTTAAGGCCATACAAGGCCTTGTGTAGCTTGTATACCTTCTCTTCACTTCCTTTCTTCACAAAACCTTCGGGTTGCACAACATAGACCTCCTCCTTCAATATTCCATTCGAGAAGGCTGACTTCACATCAAGGTGATATACTTTCCAACACTTTTGTGCCGAAATTGCAAGAAAAAGTCTTATGGTTTCCATCCTTGCAACCGGTGCAAAAGTCTCTCCATAATCCACACCGGCTTGTTGTGCATATCCTTTGACAACAAGCCTTGCCTTGTGCTTATTTATGGACCCATCCAGATTGTACTTGGTCCTAAAGATCCACTTCACCCCAATAGCATTCTTTCCCTTCGGTTTTGTTACCAAGCTCCAAGTGTCATTCTTGTTTATCACATCGATTTCATCTTGCATGGCTTGTCTCCACTCTTTTCTTGCCATAGCCTCATGGACATTGATTGGATCACTCAATGCCACATTACACCTTTCATAAATCTCATTAAGAGGTCTTGTGCCTCTCACACCATCACCAATCTCCAAATCAGCCCCTATGGAGATTTCTAGCTCATTCTCATCATATTCATCATCATGGGCAGCACCTTCATCATTTCCTTGTTCCTCATCATTATCATGAGCTTCAAGCCGATTGTCTTCATCCATACTAGCCAACTCCTCCTTACTACAAACCCATTTAGCTTCCTCATCAACTTTCACATCTCTACTTATCACAAGTTTCTTGGTTTCCAAATTATACACTCTATATCCCTTGGTCACATCACTGTAGCCAACCAAAACACCAACTTGTGACCTTTCATCAAGCTTTCCTCTCTTCTCTTGTGGTACTAGGATGTAACAAATGCTTCCAAATACCCATAGATGATCAAGAGAAGGCTTATATCCAAACCAAAGCTCAAATGGGGTTTTACTCCTCAAAGACTTGGAGTAAAGCCTATTTTGGATGTAGATGGATGTATTAACTCCTTCAGCCCAAAAACTTCTTTGGCAAGCCACTTTCAAACAACAAACATCTAGCCATCTCCATGATGGTACGGTTCTTCCTTTCACATACACCATTTTGTTGTGGTGTGTATGGTGTAGTGAATTGATGAACTATACCATGATCCTTACAAAGTTGTTTGAAAGCCTCACTTGTGTATTCCCCACCATTGTCCGTCCTTAACACCTTTATAGTGCAACCGGATTGATTTTGCACTAACTTCATAAATTCTACAAACTTCTCCAAAGCTTGTGATTTTCTTTCAAGGAAATACACCCAACACATTCTTGAGTAATCATCAATGAAAGTTATGAAATACTTGCTGCCATTTAAGGATGGAACACTCATAGGACCACAAATATCCGAATGTATAAGTCCTAGCTTCTCCTTTGATCTCCAAGAACAAGATTGAAATGCTAGCCTAGTATGCTTTCCTTTTTGACACACTTCACACACATGTTCTTGCTTCTCCACCAATGGCATGTCTCTAACAAGTTCATGTGTGCCTACCAATGACTTAAAGCTAGCATGGCCTAGTCTTTTATGCCAAAGTTGAGAGGTGTTCTCAACTTTGGTGTTCAATGCAACTGATGCACCATTTTCATCCATATTCAACCTAAAATTCTTGTTCTTCATTCCAACACACATTAATTCATTTCCATGTGGATCAACTATAGTGCATGTCATGTTTGAGAAGTGTAATGTATATTTGTTCTCAAGCATTTGACCTACACTAAGTAAGTTCTCACATAAAGAAGGTACATAGAGAACATCATGGATAGTTTTGATACCTTTGGTGGTGTGTATCACCACATCTCCTTTGCCTTTCACTTCCATTAAGGCTCCATTTCCAATTTTGACTTTGTTGTGGCTGCTCCTATCCAAGTTTGTGAACCACTCATGCTTGTGAGACATATGGTGTGTTGCTCCACTATCAATGATCCATCCTTCATCATTTTTGATGCTACTAAAACAAGTAGCAACAAACAACTCTTCGGATTCACTATCACTTGCATCATCTTTAGCAACATTTGCTTGTTGCTTATCTTTCTTGTTTGCCTTGCATACTCTCTCCACATGACCCTTTTGTTGTCATTTATGGCAAAATGCATCCAGCCTCCACCAACACTTTCTTGGATGATGACCTTTCTTCTTGCAATGGTGACAAGGTTCATAGGACTTCCTCTCGGTTTTGCTAGTTTCACCTTTCTCCTTTATGACCTTAAGCTTGTTCTTCTTTTGATTTTGTGTCTTTTGATGTTGTTTAGACACAAATGCAGCCTCCATTGATTCTTCATGTCTAATCCTCCTCCTTTGCTCCGTAGCTTGCAAGGCATTCACCAACTCGGTCAAGGAAATTTCATTTAGGTTCCTTGACTCCTCCAATGAAGATATCTTAGCTTCAAACCTCTCGGGCAAGGAGACCAACACCTTCTCCACAATCCTTTGGTCACTTAATCTTTCACCTAGCACCCTAATTTGATTCACCACATTAAGAAGCTTTATGGTGAACTCCTTAACCGTTTCTTTGTCTTTCACCTTGATAGTCTCAAACTCCCTCCTTAGGTTAAGGATTTGCATTTGCCTTGTCCTTGCACTCCCTTGGAACTCATCTTGAAGTTTGTCCCAAGCTTCTTTGGCACTTTCACATGCCATTATCCTTGTGAAAATGGTATCACTAATACAAGAATGAATGGCGGTGAGAGCCTTGAAACCTTTTGCCAATTCCTCCTCATGGTGCTTGATTTGGTTGACCGTTGCCCCTTGTCTCAAAGGCTCGGGTTCTTGGGGATTTATGGTGACCTCCCAAAGACCATATGTCAGGACCCGTCCAGAATTCCTTCCCCGGAACCCTAGACAGCCCTGATCCCAGGGAAACCCTACCGGACCCTCCAACGGAAAATCCGACAGAGCCTCCCCTAAGGGATTTACTTACCACAAATTACCTGCACTGAAAACACACTTCTATAAACATCTCCTTATTCCTCCCACAAACTACAAATTGATTCCACAAATTGCAGCACTTCAAAAATAAATACAGTAATCCAGTGCAAAAATAAATACAACAAAAGTGAAAGAAATATTACAACTGCAATAAAAGAAGAACAGGGTACTTCACGAAGTGAAACAGCGATGAAGATCAAGTCCGCTCCGGATGAACACCGACAACCTGGAACCTAGAGGAACGGAATTTAAGAGTGTGAGATGCTAATCATCTCAGTGAGTGACCCTATCTACTATACAATATAATACCATGGTAATACAGTAGATAGATAACAATTAATTGGAAAATAATAATTTCTCTCAAAACCCTTACAATTCTCTCAGTTGGAAAAGTTCCCCTTTTAAAACATTTTTACAAAACCCTTGTACGTACTTCCCAAAAACCAAGGAACCAAACAAATTAATAAACAACAAATAAACAAATAAATAAATAAATAAATACCCCAAATATAAATATTCTGTAATAAATTATAATAAATAATTTTTTTGAACACCTTTGGGGTTTTAAACTTTATTTGTAATTTACACCGACAGTTACACCTGACGCACCACACCATATACCGGTGATGCCCTCCGATACCCAGCGTCCTGAGCACCGACTGGCGGGGGGTTAAAGAGAGAAACCTGCAGCGGTCACTTCGGCGTCCCGACAGTACCAACTGCTAAAAACCATCAACCCGGCCAAGGAGGGGGGCGGCTGTGCACAACAATAACCTTGCCTGCCCACGGTCCAATGGCAACTCACGGGTGAAGTAATAACCGCACGCTAAACCACATAATAACCGCGTGCTACCACGTGTCCATACACCATACACCAGAACACCAATACTGTATGAGTGCGTCTAAAAATAAACATAAACAACCAACCGTACCGTGTTTTCCAAAAACCACCGTGGGAAGTATACCAAAATTTCACAACACACCATCCCACATATTTTATCCAATCACCCGGTACGAAACAGCGATAACAACAAACCACAATTTTCCTCGAAATACGAAATGCAACCATAAAAATACCGCGGGCATAATTTATAAAATATAACCAAATATTTTCGTAAAATATTTAACCCAATTATGCCCGGAAAATCAAATTTAAAACCACGTACAAATACCACCAAAATTCACTTTGCTCATGCATAATAAATTAAACAACAATATAATTCATAATTAAATCACCATAAAATAATAATCGGGAATTTCTTAATGATCCCAAAATTTCCATTTATTACCAATGGTAAATATATATATAAAATAATATTTTTCCCGATTATATTTAAAATACACCACATGAACACAATTTTACAGATACCAAATTAATACCACATAAATACAATTAATTACCCCGAAAATATTTTTAAAGGTGGGTCACTCACCTGGAGCACGCAATTAACCCATGATCCACCACGGGATCAATTCTACGACTCACCGGTGCTCCTAGAACAAAATTCACAGACAGTCAAATAAATTAATATTTTATTCGGGTAAATAATACCCGGTACCTGGGGGTCAAAACACAAACGTTAACCAAAATAGGCGAATGATATACCGAATCGAAGCTCGTGGAACGAGGATCACCAATCCGGTCTCCATCGACCCCAATTCCACCGGAGGTGGCCGGAATTTGGTCGGGAAGTTTCGGCCGGTGTTCACTTCTCCATAACTCGCAAACCGCTTCGAATTTTCGAGATTGGAGGCCATTTTTGGATTCAGGGGACCCAAAATAGGGGGATAGGAGGCTCAATTGGGAGTGGGCTGGCCGGAAAACACAAGAAAAGAGGAGAGAGAAAATCCGACGGCCGGCGGCTTCTCCGGCTCGATCGGCGCGCGTCCGGCGGCGGCTGGCCGTGAAACTTGGCGGCCGAGCTCGCCTCCTCCTTCCGCACGTCACTGGCCGGCGCGTGTACTGTGTAGGTGGCCGGAATTCAAAAACACGGGAGAGAGAGAGGGACGGCCGGTGGGGAGAAAAAAAATAACTGTTGTGTGCTTGATGTTTCGGGGAAGAAGAAGGAAGAAAAGGAAAAAAGAAAAAAAAAAAGAAAAAAAAGAAAAAAAAAAAGAAAGAATGGTGTTTTCCCACGTGGGGAAAAGAAAAGAAAAAGAAAAAGAAAAAGGAAAAGAAAAAGAAATAAAAATAAAAATAAAAATAAAAAAAATAATATTATTATTCAAAAATAATAAAATAATTTGATTTTTCACATGGTTGACATGTGGCATTTCACCATGGTGACACATGGTCACCTTCATTAAGTCACACGTGGCACATCGTTATGCGTGTAAAAATAATATTAAAATAATACAGTATTTGAAAAACTTTACAGGTCCATAACTTTCAAACCACATGTCCAAATCGGACGTGCCGCTAGTCTACGGACTCGTATCGACGAGCACTTCACAACCATGCATGAGTCAACACTCAACCTTGCATGAATAAAAAGTCAACTCCGGCACCCCTTGGACAGTTTGGACCTCAACTTGTTTTGCTCAAAACTTTCAAACCGTAGCTCCGATTTCGACGTGCTACCAGTCTACGAACTCGTGCCAACGTGTACTCCGTAACGGTACCTCAGTCAACCCAGAATTCCAACCGGATCAAAAAGTCAACTTTTGACCCCTTCGGTCAACGGTCAACAGCCAACCTCGGTCAACGTGCAAAAATTCTGACATGGTTCGGGAAAGGTGTTACAACCTTCCCCCCTTACAAAAATTTCGTCCTCGAAATTTCTTACGTCGCTGAAGTCGATCTTGGAAAAACCATAATATAAAACAAATATGCACGCTTGTAATGGAGGTACGTACGACACCTTCTACATGCTACATAATCCATGATTCCAACTGTCGCCGACACTCTGCTACCAATACAAACCAGGGTGGTTGCCTATATTGGCCGTCCAATCCCCTGGACTCGTAGGCAACATGATCATGGGGCTAGCTCTACATGGACCACATTGGTTCGCCGCCTCCGTATCGTGCAGTATAATATCAAACAATATAACATACAAATACATGTACGAACACAAACCATAAATACTTGAATAAAACACCTTTAATTTCAAATACCACTTTGAAAAGCATTTAATTTTGATAAACGATCGAAAAATATTTTGACACCCCCGAAGATTAGAGTTATTCAAACTCGGGCAACGAATTTTGCTTCAAGACAAACAGAAAGAACGCTTTAAGACAGATAAAACGAGAGAATAGACACGGATGGGATGCGCAACAATGTACAGTCCCTTAGGAATACTAGAACCTATGCTCTGATACCAGCTGTCAGGACCCCTCCAGAATTCCTTCCCCGGAACCCTAGACAGCCCTGATCCCAGGGAAACCCTACCGGACCCTCCAACGGAAAATCTGACAGAGCCTCCCCTAAGGGATTTACTTACCACAAATTACCTGCAATGAAAACACACTTCTATAAACATCCCCTTATTCCTCCCACAAACTACAAATTGATTCCACAAATTGCAGCACTTCAAAAATAAATACAGTAATCCAGTGCAAAAATAAATACAACAAAAGTGAAAGAAATATTACAACTGCAATAAAAGAAGAACAGGGTACTTCACGAAGTGAAACAGCGATGAAGATCAAGTCCGCTCCGGATGAACACCGACAACCTGGAACCTAGAGGAACGGAATTTAAGAGTGTGAGATGCTAATCATCTCAGTGAGTGACCCTATCTACTATACAATATAATACCATGGTAATACAGTAGATAGATAACAATTAATTGGAAAATAATAATTTCTCTCAAAACCCTTACAATTCTCTCAGTTGGAAAAGTTCCCCTTTTAAAACATTTTTACAAAACCCTTGTACGTACTTCCCAAAAACCAAGGAACCAAACAAATTAATAAACAACAAATAAACAAATAAATAAATAAATAAATACCCCAAATATAAATATTCTGTAATAAATTATAATAAATAATTTTTTTGAACACCTTTGGGGTTTTAAACTTTATTTGTAATTTACACCGACAATTACACCTGACGCACCACACCATATACCGGTGATGCCCTCCGATACCCAGCGTCCTGAGCACCGACTGGCGGGGGGTTAAAGAGAGAAACCTGCAGCGGTCACTTCGGCGTCCCGACAGTACCAACTGCTAAAAACCATCAACCCGGCCAAGGAGGGGGGCGGCTGTGCACAACAATAACCTTGCCTGCCCACGGTCCAATGGCAACTCACGGGTGAAGTAATAACCGCACGCTAAACCACATAATAACCGCGTGCTACCACGTGTCCATACACCATACACCAGAGCACCAATACTGTATGAGTGCGTCTAAAAATAAACATAAACAACCAACAGTACCGTGTTTTCCAAAAACCACCGTGGGAAGTATACCAAAATTTCACAACACACCATCCCACATATTTTATCCAATCACCCGGTACGAAACAGCGATAACAACAAACCACAATTTTCCTCGAAATACGAAATGCAACCATAAAAATACCGCGGGCATAATTTATAAAATATAACCAAATATTTTCGTAAAATATTTAACCCAATTATGCCCGGAAAATCAAATTTAAAACCACGTACAAATACCACCAAAATTCACTTTGCTCATGCATAATAAATTAAACAACAATATAATTCATAATTAAATCACCATAAAATAATAATCGGGAATTTCTTAATGATCCCAAAATTTCCATTTATTACCAATGGTAAATATATATATAAAATAATATTTTTCCCGATTATATTTAAAATACACCACATGAACACAATTTTACAGATACCAAATTAATACCACATAAATACAATTAATTACCCCGAAAATATTTTTAAAGGTGGGTCACTCACCTGGAGCACGTAATTAACCCATGATCCACCACGGGATCAATTCTACGACTCACCGGTGCTCCTAGAACAAAATTCACAGACAGTCAAATAAATTAATATTTTATTCGGGTAAATAATACCCGGTGCCTGGGGGTCAAAACACAAACGTTAACCAAAATAGGCGAATGATATACCGAATCGAAGCTCGTGGAACGAGGATCACCAATCCGGTCTCCATCGACCCCAATTCCACCGGAGGTGGCCGGAATTTGGTCGGGAAGTTTCGGCCGGTGTTCACTTCTCCATAACTCGCAAACCGCTTCGAACTTTCGAGATTGGAGGCCATTTTTGGATTCAGGGGACCCAAAATAGGGGGATAGGAGGCTCAATTGGGAGTGGGCTGGCCGGAAAACACAAGAAAAGAGGAGAGAGAAAATCCGGCGGCTTCTCCGGCCCGATCGGCGCGCGTCCGGCGGCGGCGGCTGGCCGTGAAACTTGGCGGCCGAGCTCGCCTCCTCCTTCCGCACGTCACTGGCCGGCGCGTGTACTGTGTAGGTGGCCGGAATTCAAAAACACGGGAGAGAGAGAGGGACGGCCGGTGGGGAGAAAAAAAATAACTATTGTGTGCTTGATGTTTCGGGGAAGAAGAAGGAAGAAAAGGAAAAAAGAAAAAAAAAAGAAAAAAAAGAAAAAAAAAAAAGAAAGAATGGTGTTTTCCCACGTTGGGAAAAGAAAAGAAAAAGAAAAAGAAAAAGGAAAAGAAAAAGAAATAAAAATAAAAATAAAAATAAAAAAAATAATATTATTATTCAAAAATAATAAAATAATTTGATTTTTCACATGGTTGACATGTGGCATTTCACCATGGTGACACATGGTCACCTTCATTAAGTCACACGTGGCACATCGTTATGCGTGTCAAAATAATAATAAAATAATACAGTATTTGAAAAACTTTACAGGTCCATAACTTTCAAACCACATGTCCAAATCGGACGTGCCGCTAGTCTACGGACTCGTGTCGACGAGCACTTCACAACCATGCATGAGTCAACACTCAACCTTGCATGAATAAAAAGTCAACTCCGGCACCCCTTGGACAGTTTGGACCTCAACTTGTTTTGCTCAAAACTTTCAAACCGTAGCTCCGATTTCGACGTGCTACCAGTCTACGAACTCGTGCCAACGTGTACTCCGTAACGGTACCTCAGTCAACCCAGAATTCCAACCGGATCAAAAAGTCAACTTTTGACCCCTTCGGTCAACGGTCAACAGCCAACCTCGGTCAACGTGCAAAAATTCCGACATGGTTCGGGACGGGGTGTTACACCATAAGCGTTCAAGTAGGCTTGCATCTTGATACTCCAAATGTTGTAGTTCTCCCCATTGAAGATAGGAGGAGAAGGAGTTGCAAAACTTGAAGAAGCCATGTGGATGTTGCTTTCGAGTATGAAGGAATATGAAAATATATTTGTGCTTTCAAGTATCTCTTCACTCTCAAGGAACGAACCAGCCCAAAAACCTCACAAATCTCACAAAAAATATGCCTTGCTCTGATACCACTTTGTTGGGGTGAGAAGGTTATGACCAAGAGCAAGCTAGCTTGAAGTGTTAGCAACAAGCAAGCTTTTGGTGATGCTCTTGGGAACGGTTGTGTGTGAGTTGTGTTTTTAGGTTTAGGTTATGGTGTTTTCTGGTTTTTAGGGTTCCTAGAGTGTTCTAAGGTGTTGAAGAAGAGATAAGAAGAAGGGGACCACGTTGCTTTTGAAAAATGAGGCTTGGATCTATAGCCATTTCATTCATTTTGCAATATAAGCTTGAAATTACAACTAGTTCACACATGCCAAGCATGTGAGCTTACAAAATGAGTAAAGTATTTGAAATTTAAAAAGTAAAATGGTCAACACCTAACTTTTCATACACAAAAGAGGTCAAAAACAGCTGCAACATGTCTATTCCAAATATAGTAAAAAGTGGCACATGGTTTGAACTAAGTTCCTATTGTTTAACTAGTTTGGGTAAACAACCAAACTAGCTTCACCTACTTAGTTTCCCTTTGTATCTGCCTATGAAACTTGCTTTGAAGCATCCTTGGTCATCAATAAATATTTTTCCAAGAGCTAGGAATGTTCTGGAACCGGATCATGGGCCAAACAGCTCCAAAACTGACCCATACTCTGCATACTGGGCCCATCAGATACAGTAATCTGTTTGGAATAGAAAATGGACTTTCCCATGTCATTTGGACCTGAAATTTTAACCATAGTCTTCTATATATGTCTGTAGACATCCTTCAAAATTTCAGCCCAAAACTCCATTTGCAACCTGAGATATAAGATAAATAGTAGAACTATGTTGCTGGAAATTATGAATCCAGCACCATATGCATTTCAAGCATAACATTCCTACTCTTTTGTGCATAATTTTGCCTATACTTTTGAATACATAACTTAGGCACAAAACATTATCAAAATATACCTTTCATAAATTAAAACATACAAAAAAAATATAAACTCATAAAAGGAAATGATTTGATACCAAGGTGTGCATGCTAGCCGGTGACATGCACCATCAAGTGGCAAAATTGCCACACTTCAACACTACATGTCATGAGATGTTTGAAAGCTTCGGTGAAGTTTAGATTAAAATAGAGTATTCGAATCTGTTGAGTATATTGTTTTGTTTTGTGGTTTACCATTAATAGGGAAAGGAGGCCCAATTTTGATGACATGAACGTCTGTACAATGAGACCCAAGAGGTTAAAGGGTTGCACTGGGCTATTTGCGATTTTTTTTTTCTTTTAATAAAAATTGCTTTCACAATCCAATCCGATGTAAGAATAGACAATGAACGGGATGGACTTATGGGAATATCTATAGTTTGCCAGTATAAGAAAAATTTCAGCATACTCGAAGACCTTCAAGAATTATTTTGGGAAACATCTAGGTTTTACTTTTTTTCTTTATTGTTACCATTATTAGTATTTATTTATTTATTTATTTATTTATTTTTTGCTTTGAATATCATTATTAGTATTTTTATATGAGATATCTAGCTTTTAAACATTAGCTTAAACATTTGGGACAACCCCTAACAATGAAGACAGATGATATAACCAAATTTTGGATTTGATCTGGCATAGTGCTAAAATTCTCTTTCTTAATTTATCAAATATAAAATAAAAAATCAACTCAATTTGACAATCCAAATACCAATATAGTATTTAAATATTTTATTCGGGATAATGTAAAGACCTCTACGCTATACTACGATTGACATTTAGATCCTCAAACTATTTTATAATTATTAGGTTTTTTAACAAATTGGTTCTTAAGTTTCTATTTTGTTACCATTTATCATTAACTAATTTTCATGAAAAGTTCTTTTATTAGAGGGAGTAAAAATGAAACTTTTATATGGTTTAGGGCCCATGAGTGCAGTAAGTACTAAAAAAAGACCTAGATAATACTTTTAAATATATTCTTAAATATAATAAATATTTTTATTAATAATTGTGAAAAATCTTTAAAAAAATTTCATTGAAATTCATGAAACAAATTTGGGAAAGTTTTTATCTTTTGAAATTTTCTTTTAGAAAAGATTGTTATAAATAATTTATAGCCCATAAAATGGTTTTACTTAGGACCAAATTTTGTACGTAAACATCTAAAGCCCAACCCTAAATGCTACTGGGATTATTAAGAAAAAAAAAGTGCTCATCCAACCCCACATGAGTCTTGGTGACTTAACCGTCGGTTCTAATCCAAGGTTGTCTAGTGCATGAAAGAATTAATCAAGTGGTTGTACTTAGAAATTTCTGCTGCCACTTTTGACGAAGAAAAAGCAATGCTTCCCAAGACAACCTTCCTAGGTTTGTTGTTGTTTTTTTTGTTTTTTTTTGTTTTTTTATCTTTTTTTTTTTTTGGGGGGGTTGTAAATTGGCACATTGTTTGCACATAGTGTCGTAAGGTAAAAGAGGTGCGAATCCAACCTCAATTTTAGATATAAAATGAAAATGATGCTTGTATAGGTAAAAATTTGCTCCGACTATTTTTACCCTAAAATAAAGAAGAATTCGGCGTCTCTGAATAAGGTACCTTCAAAGTGTCTTGTCTTGTCTCTAACCTTAAGAGAAAGAAGCTAGGAATTTTTCTCATGATTCACGTATGCCTTTTTAGCAGAGTCAAAATGTTTTTATATAGTTCTTTCTAAGTTAGAATTTGGCAAAGTGTCTGATCCCTAAGTAAAATTGGCTCTTTCCCTTTAGGCCTATCGTAACATGGTTCAGATATGTCCTGTTGATGGCATTGCAATTTCATGCGGCTTGTGTCCACTTGTTTTCGTTTTCTAGGCATTACTACTGAACTAGGAATTTCTCCTTGTTCTTGTTCATACCAAACTATTTGTAATGATTTATTACCAAGTTTTTGTTCCGTTCGGTTCCTTCATTTGAGAAACTGCACAAACGTGATCTTTTTCTCACATGTATCATTTGGGTTTCCTTTTATTCATCGATGTCTTTCTTGGCCCATTGGTGAATCATGTCCATTCGGCTAATTCTAGTTTTCCTGTCAAAGCTAACAACTCTACTCTCCTTAGTTTTCAGCTTACTCGTCAAGCTTTTCGGATTGAAGACGTCCTTTCATTTGGTTACTCCTATGAGTGGGTAGAATTTACCACACAGTTTGCCCCCCAGTTTGCTTTTAATTCGGCTATGAATTGGAAAGAAACTATCTCTTCAACACTAGTGACATTTAAAAAGACAACACATCAATATATGCAACTACAACTGCCAAGATGCGTGTCCTAAATCGAAGCACCCTTAGTCATGTGCACTTATCTATAAGAATTTAATGCTAACTCAATTGACCTACTCATGAAAGAAAAGCTAGGCCCTTTTTATCTTCATTTTCCCTAGTCGTTGCTCGAAGTTTGAATTAAGTGTATTGGTCATCTATTTCTTCTCATATAAAACCTCAACTCTTCTCATTTTCCATTATTTTTGTCCTTTTTCATTTGGATTTTTGGATCCCACGACATATAGCTATATTGCTTGGAGTTTTAGGTGCATATACCAATTTCCCTATCCTTCTTTCCTTTTCAATACTATTTGGTTTTCCTTTTCTTAATTTATCTTAATAGTTATTGTGTCGAGATCAATCCAAGATTCATTGTTGGAATGCTAGACAAATCCAGATTTCAGGAAAACCTTATTAGACCTTCCAATGAAAAATCTGGCAGCATATCCCCTAAATATTGGACATATCACAAAATTTTCTGCATAGAAAATATACCTCTAAAAGCACCACTTTATTCCTCCCATCTTATAATAATAATTCCAAAAATTTCAATACTTCATAATAACATATAGGAAATAAGTGCAATATTAATTAAATAAATATCCAACATAGTATGCAGAGCATTATAAGGTACAATTTAGTATAAGAGTTAATACAACATAGAATAAATATATATATATATATTACAAGATAGGCATAAAAGAAAGGAAAAGGCTTCTTGAACTTTGGAGATGACCAAAGACATGGAGCTTGCTCCCGAACAGTCAATGCCTACTAACCTAGACCTAGGGGAACGAATTTAAAAATATAAAATGTTAATCATTCTAGTGAGTGACCTTAACTACCACAAATTAATAGTATAACAATATAAAATAAACTTCATTAACTAAGGATGACTAATAAATAAATAAATATATATATATAATAGTAAATAAGTAAAATTTAGTATTTTCTCTCAATCCTCACAAATTTCACTTAGTTGGAAAAGTTCCACTTTTAAAACAATTTTTATAAAACCCATCATTTTTATACCCCCCAAAATCAAGTAAATAATTAATTAAGTAAAATGCAAATAAAATACAATATATAATTCATTAAATTTTGATTTAGTAAACCAATTAAACAATGAAAGAAATATTTTAATTAGCTTAAAACATCCATTGAAATTAGTGAAAAAACATATGATAAAATAAATACCAATCGAATTAATTAATAAAAGAAATATGATAAAATACACTTTAAAACATTAATTTAAAATAAATGAATAAAACGTAATTAAATTCATTTTTTATTTAAAAATATACTTTAAAACATTTTTGTTTTGAAAATTATGTCGAGGAACAAACTTGATGCACCACGCTATATATCAATGGTGCCAGACAGTAACTAGCGTCCTAAGTACAACCTAACGGGGAGGTTAACGACAGAAACTTGCAAACGATTTCATTGGCATCCCAATGGCACCGATGCTTACAAATCATCCTGACCATAGAGGGTGGTGACTTATGCTCACTGTATAATACTTGTCAACCTTCTGGTCCATAGCATCCCACAGGATAATCATACAACTTGCTTGCTTAACAACATAAAACAAATACAATACATAACACCAATATTATATGGTACATCTAAAATTATAAATAATGAATCTTAGAAATACTAAAATTTAATGAAAACAACGGGGGTGCATCACTGAAACTCATAAAATCAACCTTTACTTTTAATCCATCATCATAAATTCATCGGTATAAATACATCAATTTTCTTTTCAACTACATAAAACAAATCCCAAAAATATTTAAATGCTCAAATATATTTTTGAGCATAAATAATTCAAATCAAATATCTTCCTCAAAACCTTAGAATTTATTTATGTCCAAAATTTCATTAAAAACCCCATAAAATCCATTTATAAATAAACTCACAAGAATACATTCCACTTTTATAATAACCTCATAAATTTAAATAGAAATTTTATTAAACATTCAACACATAAAACATATTTTCCAAGTATTTAATTAACACTAAATATACATAAATTAACATTCCAAAATAATTTTGAAGGAGGATCACTCACCTCAAAAGCGTGAATCAGTCAAGAACCTTAATGGAATCAGTCCTATGATTCACACATGCACCTAAAATATCAATATTACACAATACCGACTAAAATAATATTCTAATCAGGTACTATATACAAGGGTACCTAGGGGACCTAACACAAACATTGTCCAAAATATACAAATGATATACCAAAATGAAGCTTATAATACGAGGATTACGAATTGGGTCTTACCTCTTAGAGATCGGACTTGTGGTGGCCGAAATCTAATCGGGAATGTTTTGAACCAAAAATCCTCAAATATCTCAATCCATTAAGAATTGGAGGAAATGGATCTCGGATTTGGCTTTACGGAGGTCAAATTAGTGGGAAAGTGTAGGTGAGGTTGTCGAAAACTCACCAGAACCAGGTTTTCTGACGAGCCGCTGTGGTCACCAAAAAACATCATCGGTGGTAGTTCGTCCGATGGTCATTGGTTGTGATTTTTGGTGGGAAGGTAGGTTGGTGGATGGACAACTCAAAAGTATGAGCAGTGTAAAAAATGAGTCGCCAGATTAGGAGAAATCAGCCGATGAAGCCAACGGCATGTCGTAGAAAAATGCTTTGATCCCGGTGCATCGCCTGTGATCTGGCCGTGGTTTTTAGCCGATCAATCTATTTCAAGGTGGGTCACATCGTAGTCCACATGTGTAGGCCGGTGGTGGCTAGAGATGGGTGAACAGCAGTTGGCCAATTTTTTCTCTTTTCCCTCCTTTTTCTCCTTCTCTTTACTCTTTCTCACCCCCACCTCACACATCCCAGCAATTAAAACATCGTTTGTAGGTGCCACTATGCACTCATGCATTGCTTAAACAAGTGACATAGTACCGATGGGTACTAGTCTATGAAATCATATTGATGAGTACTTTACAACCATACATGAGTCAAAACAAAATTTTACAAAAATAAAAAGTCAAATACAACATTGCTTGGACAATTTGGACCGCAAGTTGTTTCGTTCATAACTTGTAAACCATAGCTCCCTTTTCGATGTGCTACTAGTCCACGAACTTGGGTTTACATGTACTTTGCAATGGTGCCTTGTCAATATAAAATTCGATCTAGAACAAAAAGTCAAAAAAAGCCCCATTTAGTCAAATCGATCAACTTGGTCAAACTTGGTAAATGTGAGAAAAATTTATGGTGTACTTCAAAACGAGGTGTTTCATGTTGAGAATTAATGAATGAGCTATAATGTTGAAAGTATTGTCTGTCATTTGAAGTTAAGAATCCAATCAGATCAATGGAGAGTGGTTTAATTTCTCCATCCAATGAATCTCATGACTCATTAAATGAGAAGAATGAGGGTAGAGATCCAGTGGTATGGGATAGGATTATGGTTTCCCTATTTATGGAGAAGGTCCTTTTCAATTGTTTATTTAAGATTAGTTTAATAGCTTAGTTTTATTCTTCAGTTTCAATTAAGAGTAATAGTATTTTTATTTATTTAGGAGAATTGTTGAATGGTCTTTGTTTCTTAACTCATTTTCCTTATAATATTAATTCTATTGAAAATATAAATGATGAGCAGCTTCTTATATTAAAAAAAAAGAGAAAAAGATTTCAAATAAAACCTATCTTTAGCACTTATAAGTAGGTCATATTAATTCTAACAAGATTCATGATTTGGTTAAAAGTGAAATTTTAAATTCATTGATCTTTAAACTTATACCAATATGTGAATCTTATGTAAAAGGTAAATAGATATGCCTTCCAAGCCACAACAAATTACACCACTTTACAATTGAAATTGGTGTATACTGATGTATGCAGATAAATAAGTTTTTAAGCTAAAGGTGAGTTTAAGTATTTTATCACATTTATTAAGGACTATTCAAGATATGTTATGTTTATCTAATACACCATAAGTCTAAACCTTTTGACAAATTTCAAAAGTATAAGGCTAAGGTAGAAAATCAATTGGGTGTACATATCAAATAGCTTCAGTTTGATTAGGATGATGAATATCAATCTAGTGAGTTCAAGTCTTACTTGACTTAAATAGGGCTAATTTCTTAATTTTTATCTCCTAAAATGCTCCAGAAAAATGGAGTTGTTGAAAGAAGAAATAGAATCCTTTAGATGTGGTGAGGTCAATGTTTAGTTATTCATTTTTACGTAAATTATTCTGAGGATGTGCCTTAAAAATAATTGCATACCTTCTAAACTTGGTTCCATTAAAATCAATTTCAAAGATACCCATAGGATTATGGAAATGTCATAAGCCTAGTTTAAATCATATTCAAATTTAGGGTGCTACTGCACATGCTTTAGTACATAAACCTTAGAAGTTGGAATCACATATTAAAACGTATGTGTTTATATGGCTATCTAAAGGAACAAGAAGTAGAATCTTTTCTAATCAGAAAGAAAAGAAAGTAATGGTGAACATTCATGCCATTTTATTAGATGATAAATATATGACAAATTTTAAACCTAATAATAAGGTGATTTTCAAAGAGCTTGATTCAATCCAAAACTTACTTGAAGTTTCTAAGACTCCACCTTTATTACCTATAAATATTTAAAAGAGGGGAAAATGTAAAAATTGTACATGCTATGCAAATAAAAGAACCAGTTTAGGATCAAATTTAAAATAAAAATAGGATAATAAAGAGATTGGTAATCTAACATGACCACTAAACTTGGATCCTCTTATACATATACAACAACCAGTTAGGCAAAGTCGTAGGGAGAGAATGATATATATACCTGTAAAGTTTTCCTTGTCAGGAAATATGTATCATGTTATTATGGATAATCTTGATGATGACCGTATTACTTGCCATGAAGTACTTAAGGATGTTAATGTACATAAATGGAAAAAGACCATAGACCATGGGATTGAATTTTGGGATTCTAACTAAGTCTAGTCTCTTGTAGAAGCACTTGAAGAGGAAAAACCCATTGGATATTAGTGGATCTACAAAAGGAATAGAGGACCATATGGTAAGGTAGAAACCTTCGAAGCTAGATTGGTGGAAAAATGTTATACATGAAAAGTGCATATAAATTATGATGAAACCTTTTAGCCCGATCTCTATATTGAAATTTCTCTGGATTCTTTTAACCATAGTAGCAGCTCTTGATTATGAGAGTTGGAAAATGGATGTCAAAAAGCTTTTCCAAATGGTGAGCAAGAAAATGACATCTATATGCGACAACCACAAGGGTTTATAGCCAAAGGCCAAGAACATATGGTATACAATTTGCATAAGTTCATTTATAAACTCAAGCATCTAGGTCATGGAACATCAAGTTTGATCAGGCTATAAAAATGTTCAGTTTTGAGAGAAGTCCTGATGAATTATGTGTATTATACGAAAAGATTTAAAATGCAATAGTAGTTTTTCTAATTCTTTATGTAGATAATATCCTTATAATTGGAAATGATGTGAAGACTTTATCGAGCCTAAAAGGCTATTTGAAAGACCAATTTAATATTAAAGCTTAATTATATGAAGTTAACTCTATTCTGGGGATCAAATTTTAGTAAGATAAGAAGAATAAGATGTTTATTTTGTATTTAGCTACATATATTGATAAAATAGTAGCCATATTCAATTTGGGGAATTCCAAGATGTGACTTTTACCTTTCAAACATGGAATTTATCTTTTTAAGGAATAATAAACAAAAACTCCTTAAGAGAAAGAAATCATGAGTAACAAACCTTATGCTTTGGCAATTTATGATTTATATATGTCATGTTGTGCATTAGACTAGATATTTGTTAAGTAATGAGAGTAGTAAACTGGTTCCAATTAGACCTTGTAGTGGAACATATATTTATGTATCTAATAAAATTGAAGGATTATATGCTGATGTATTCTAATGGGAGTTTGAAAACCTTGGTTATATAGACTTAAATTTCCAAAGGAGTATTGACTCTAATGAATCAACATTAGGTTATTTTTTTTATCATAAATGAAGGAGTCATTTGTTGGAGGAGCATTAAATAGATTTGTACTGTTGACTCCAGTACTGAAGTTGTATATGTGGCTACATCTAAAGCTACAAAGGAAGTTTTCGTTTAAGAAATTTGGTATAAAATTTTAGGTAATACCAAATGCAGATTGGCCCATTACACTTTACTATGACAACAGTTAATTGTAACAGAGTCCAAAGAACCTAGGTATCACAAGAAGCGGTAACACATAGCAAAGAAGTACTACTTAATCCATTATTTCATCCAGAGAAGACATATAATGGTTACTAAATTAACATCTAAGAAAAATTTAATGAACCCTTTTACGAAGACTATTAATGAGTATTCAAAAAGCATGTAGATTGTATATGTTTTAAAAAGGTCCCAAGCTTACCTTAAAGTAAGAGGAAGTTGTTACGTTTGTACAATAAGAGCAAGACAAAATATTTTGATTTAATGACATAAGATACACTTCTTTAAATGTTTATGCACATCATATTAGAGGTATAATGATGAGAATATGCCCGTGCCTGCACAGCAAACTATCTGCTGGGGTGCTGATCTAATACAGATGAAGACCAGGCCAGTCATTAGAGCAAAAGCCAAGAGATTTAAAGACACCTTAACTGGATTCATACATTAAGTTATCAATTCTCAAAAGAGTTTACCCATATCCGAAAATACAAGATCCGTTTTAAGCATCCAAGTGGTGGAAGCTGATGGGACCCAAGTAGCAGTTTTAGTACATTTTTGGATTTCGAGTAGCAAAGAATAGTTCCAACACTTCATGAATTCAATGAATATCACTAAGAGGTCATGGAATCAAGACAACATGGAATCATATGCATCTAAAATGGTGGTTTGCGCATGGAAGGAGTTTTTGGTCGAAAATGCTATTTTTGTTGCTGGCTTTACTATTTTTGTTGATTTGGCATCTTCTTTTTGTTCCAATCAAGGGCAACGTATGGGGATCATAAATTATCCTATTTAGCATCCTACATGGCATATGGGAGCTGATTTGGAGCCTTTGCAAGCTGGAAGTAGATTATAGATACCTTAGTGGTCAAACTAGTCAACTAGTTTCCTAAATTGATTTTGATTGTTTGTTGTAGGAAATTAGTCTTTTAGTTGGTTTCTGTTTATTATTTTGCTGGAAAAAATAACTTAGGAAAGATATTATTGTATTATTTCAATTGAAAATTAATTAATCCCTAATTCAAAATAAGGGAATTAATTAATTCAAATTAGATTAGGAAATGATGTGAAATTAGACAATTTCCTAATTTGATTCTATGTTGGCCAAAATTTGCTAATCCTTTTAGGATTTTATTTTGTTCTTTCACAGCCTATTTAAAGGCTTATTTTCAATGAGAAATCATCTTGAATAATTTTCAGAAATTATCTTGTGAGATAGAATTCTCTTTATTCTCTTTGAACACCTAAAACACCATTAGAGAGTGTGTGTTTTAGTTTTGACTTATCAATAGAGCATCCATAACCTATTGTAGCATCTTCATTATACCAAGGTTTCTAATCACAGGTTGGTTAGGGGTTAAAGTTTTTCCATAAGAACTTGAACTTAATCGTGACCCGGACTAATATAATACGGGTTTAGGCGCGAGTCGACCTAGGTTCGTATCATTTGGTATCAAAGCCAAGATTTTGTTTAGGTTTGATTTATCTTATTTGTTTTATTTTATTTGTGTTAATCTACAATTTCAGCATTAGGTTAAGGTTGCTTCTATCATCATCATGTTCTGCATATTTTTTAGAAAAAATTTCAATCATAGCTGAAATTATGTTCTTTGTTTTACCATATTTTTGCTTCCTAGTTTGTTGGTTGTTTTTCATCTTTGTTCTTAGTAATTTAGTTTATTGGTGATTTTTCTTTGCTTTTTTTTATCTTAATTAGTTGCATTCATATATATTCAAAAAAAAAAAAAGGAGGTTTGGAAGCATATTACATAAATCCTAAAAATTGTGCAATTTGTTTTTTGTTTGGAGTGTGGTCTCGGGTTTGGTGGAATTTTGGTGTTGGAATTGCAATTTTGTGGTTGGTTTTGCTACTGGAGTGAGTTTATATTCTGTAAGTGGAAAAAAAAAAAAAAAAGAAAAAGAGCCAAAAGCCGAATAAAAAAAAAATTGCACGAAAGGTCTGCTTGTTGAGTTTGGAATTTGAAATTTGTTTTCTAGGAAATTGTGATATTTGTAGTTGCTGGAATTTTATATTGCCGCTGGAAATTGTATGTTTGAGTGCAAAAATTAATTGGATTAAAATTAATTAAAGGATTTGATACAAAAACTTGAATTACAAAGAACAACAACTAACAACTATCCTATATTTCTGTTCAATTTGATTCTTGTTCGTGTTTAAATTTTCTTTCTCTAAATTTTGTCCTTGAATTATTGGTTTATTAATATTCTGGTCAGCTTTTTATTCATTCCAAAATTTTGCTTGTTGATTTACCTTGTTTTTGCTAGAAAAAGCCGAGAACTAGATTCTATTAATTCACTCAGTATTGCTTGCTTTTTGCTACTATTTTGTTGATAAGTTTAATTAGAACATAGTTGTCATCTAGTTGCTGTTTTGTGTGTTTTTTAGTTAGAACTTTGAGATAATTCTTTGAGTGAAAAAGACAAGAGTGTGTGAGCTTAAAAGAGGGTAAAAGTCGAAACTAGTGTGCAAACACGAGTGTTGAAACCTTATTTGAGTGAAACACGTAAGGGAGTGAATTTGGTAAGGATTCATTTTAGTTTTACAATATTTTTACTAACATGGCAGATTCAAGGATGAGGAGAGGAGATGGATCATTACAGATTAATGAAGAAGAATTTGTAGGGTTCAAAGGTGATTCAAGAGCAACAGGAATTGGAGGCGAACATACCGACATGATGGCGATCATAGAACAACTCCAATGGATGAATGCTTACTTTGATCACCTAGATCAAAGATTGGACAAAGAGGAAAATTCTCAAGGTGGGCCGAATCCAAGGTTTGATGTACATGGAGGCCGAGGTCAAGGTCGAGGAGGCTGAGGGCGACCTAGAGAACAATTCGAGGAAGGTAACTTTGGAGATGAATTTGAAGACGAGGCTGATGATATTTTTGCACTCCAAGGAAAGACAACCCATGGGAGACCAGCAAGGAATGAGAATGATGATGATCTTGGAAATATTAAGGTCAACATACCACCTTTTATGGGAAATGGTGATCCGAAGTCTTGCTTGGAATGGGAAGAGCGAATGGAGATGATATTCAACTGTCATAACTATTCAGAGGCTAAGATAGTTAAATGGGCAGCTTTGGAATTTGGTCATTATGCACTCCAATGGTAGACAAATGAGTAAAGTACCCGAATGAGAGTATGTGATGAATTGATTACTACTTGGTGACATATCAAAGGAGCCCTTAGGAAGTGATTTATACCGACTTATTGCCATAGGTTGCTACATCAAAGGTTACAATCTTTATCTCAAGGAAATAGGTCCGTGAAAGATTATTACAAGGAGATAGAGATGCTTATGATGAGATTGAGCATGAATGAAGATAGAGAAGCAACCATAGCATGGTGTCTAGGTGGGTTGCATCTAGAGATAGCCAATCAATTGGAATTACAACAATATGTGGAATTGGAAGAGATGTTGCACGTGACTATCAGACTTGAGAATCAATTGAATAGGAGGGGCATAAGTACATGGTTTGGAGGAGTATCAAACAACGGGAGGTTAACTCCAAGTGTTTGGAGAAGCAATCCCACATATTACAACAAGCCAAATCCGAAGCTAGGTGATGAAAGCACCAATCGCCCAAAAAGGGAGGCTAAAACCAAATCTGTCCAAGCACCAAGCAATAAAGGTAAATCAGATCCTAAACCTTCTAGAACTCGTGATATTGTGTATTTTAAGTGCTAGGGATGAGGACACATTGCTAGCAATTGCCCGAATAGGAGAATCATGGTGCTGAAAGGTAATGGTGAGTTAGAATCCGAAAGTGAAGAAAACGGAGATGAAACTGAGCAAGAATAGGAAGAACTTGAAGACGAAGCCGAGTCCTTAAATGCTTTAAATGCCGAATTGAGCTTGGTGAGTAGAAGAGTCTTGACCGTGTACAAAGATGAGAATCAAATACAAAGATAAAACATCTTCCACACTCGTTGTGAAATCTAAGGTAAGGTTTGTATTATGATAATTGATAGTGGAAGTTGTACAAATGTAATTAGTAATATTCTAGTGGCAAAATTAGGCTTAGCAACAATTAAACATCCCGAACCATATAGTTTACAATGGCTTAATGATAGTGGTGAGATGAAAGTAAATAAACAAGTCAGAGTAAAATTTAGCATTGATAAATATGTGGATGTTGTTTTGTGTGATGTTGTGCCTGTGCATGCCGAACATATTTTATTAGGTGGGCCATGGCAATTTGATAAAGATATTATATATTATGGTTGAGATAATGCTATTGTCTTTATATTTAAAGGTAAAAAGGTCAAGCTAGAACCATTAACTCCAATGGAGGTATTTAGATACCAACTTCAAATACAGCAAAGGAGGAAGGCCGAAAAGCTCAAAGAAACGACTAGTGTGGCACCCACGGCTTCAACTCTAGTCTAAGGGGGCAAGACTAAACAAGACCAAACAGGTAAGGACTAGTGTGGCACCCACGACTTCAACTCCAATCCAAGGGGGCAAGACTGAACAAGACCAAACAGGTAAGTATTCTAAAACCCAAATTGAGTGGAAAAACAAAGCTAAAGTCGAGAGTGAGAAAAGGGGAGGAAAAACCGAGAGTGAGGTGAAAGTAGTGGAATCCGTGAGTGATAAAGAAAAAGAAAGAAAGGAGAGGAAAAATAAAAATTTCTATCTTAGTTTTGGGGATGTAATAAAACCATTATGAGTAAGAAACCATTGCTGGTCATTATTTATAAAAATGCTTTTGTTTTATAGAACTTTATCTGCATTGTTGAGAGCTTTACTTAGTAGAAATTTTAAAATTTGGGAGACATTATTTGCTAACTTTAAAAGGTATGATTTCCGTAAAGATAATTTGGTATTTCTAGGATTTATTGTGATAGTGTTTGACCCAGGAGATTGCATCTGGTTACATTTAAAGGAGAGGTTTCCCGAACAAAGAAAGTCTAAGCTTATGCCGCTAAGGGATGGACTTTTTCCAGTTTTGGAAAGGATCAATGAAAACGCCTATAAGTTTGACCTACCGGGTGAGTATAATGTTAATGCTATATTTAATCTTGCTGACTTATCTTCTTTTGCTACAGATGGTGATTTTGATTTGAGGGTAAATCCTTTTTAAAAGGAAGGGAATGATGAGAATCCGTCCGTGCCTACATAACCAACTACCTGCTAGGGTGCTGATCTAATACAGATGAAGACTAGGCCAATAACTAGAGCAAAATCCAAGAGATTTAAGGACAAATTGGCTGGATTCATACAAGGAGTTATCAATTCTTAAAAGGGGATATCCATATTCGAAGATACAAGATCCATTTTAAGCGTCTAAGTGGTGGAGTTAGATACGGACCTGGATAGCTGTTTTAGTGCATTTTTGGACTTCGGGCAGCAAAGAATGATTCCAACACTTCATGAACTCAATGAATATCACTAAGAGGTTATGAAATCAAGACAGGCATAATCAAATGCATCCAAAATGGTGGTTTACGTATAGAAGGAGTTTTTGGCGGAAAATGCTGTTTTTGTTACTAGCTTTACTATATATTGTTGCTTTGGCATCTTCTCTTTGTTCTAATCAAGGGCAACATATGGGGATCGCAAATAATCCTATTTGGCATCCTACATGGCATATGGGAGCTGATTTGGAGACTTTGCAAGCTGAAATTTGGTCAAAGATACCTTAATGGTCAAACTAGTCAACTAGTTTCCTAATTTGATTTTAGCTTTTTGTTTTAGAAAATTAGTCTTTTATTTGGTATCTATTCATTATTTTGCTGAAATAATTAACTTAGGTAAGATATTATTTTATTATTTCAATTGTAAATTAATTAATTCTTAATTCAAAATAAGGAAATTAATTAATACAAATTAGATTAGGAAATGGTGTGAAATTAGACAATTTTCTAATTTGATTCTATGTTGGCCGAAATTTCCTAATCCTTTTAGGGTTCTTTCAAAGCCTATTTAAAGGCTTATTTTCAATGAGAAATCACATTGAATAATATTCAGATATTATCTTGTGAGACAGAATTCTCTTTGTACTCTTTGGACACCTTAAATAACATTAGAGAGTGTGTGTTTTAGTTTTGACTTATCAATAGAGCATGCATAACCTATTGTGGCGTATTCATTATACCAAGGTTTCTAATTATAGGTTGGTTAGGGGTTAAAGTTTTTTTATAAGAGCTTGAACTTAATCGTGATCCGAACTAATATAATATGGGTTTAGATGCGAGTTGACCTAGGTTTATATCATATAAGATCTAGATTTATTATATACTATATGATCATATAGATAAATCTATAAGAGATATGATTATAGGTTTTCAAAATTGATGAATTGTCCCATAGTTGATAAATAAAGTTGGATACTTTAGTTAGATTTCAATATTTTTTAAAATAATTTATTTTTGTTATTATAAAATATTGGAATGAATAATGTTTATTCGAAAAGAATTGAAAAATATTTATTAAGGATAAGTTTCTATTAAAATGAATTAATTCTTAGGCAATATTGAATATATTATTTATCTTAATCATTAATATGTTATAAATAGGCAAGTGATTATTGTTCTTTAAATTACCAATAGGTGAGATTTATTATGGATAGGTAATATCTTGATTATTTGGGAATTATGATTATTTGTTTACCATTATTTTTAAAATATAAAAAATATTATTTATATAATCTTTTGATATGTTTTAGTACTTGGATATATAAAGCCATTGGTTAATGCCAAAAATACGTTAGGAAAAACTGATATGTCAAAAGAATAAATAATTAATCAATTGATAAAAAAATATTTTAATTGATTATGGGATAATATCACATACATCCTTTCAAATTTACCCCATTTCAAGTTATACCCAAATCTTTCAAATACCCCTTACACTGTTAAATTCAGTCTAAAAAACTTTCACTGTCCTACGTGGCATCATAAAATGAATTAAACATCTTATAACAAACTTTCTCTCTCCTACATGGAAAAGACAAAAAGAAAAAAAAAATTAAAAGAGGAGATCCGCTTGCAGAGAAGCTACGAGTTGAAGATATTTTCCAAATTGCTTCTCTGAAGTCTTTTAAATAGTGGGTTGAAGGATTTCCTCTAAGGTCCTTTTCTTTGTTGGCTGTTTGAAGTTTAGATTTTGGCCTACAAATGTCAAACACAGAAAAATGAAAAACCAATAGGAGTTTTAAATAGTCCCAAAGCATTCAAAACCATGTCAATGCAAGTTAAACAATCTCTATTCTAAATCATCGCAGTCCAAAAGAATGCGATCCAATTGAATTAAAATTTATCCTACGTATCCTTTTTTTTTTTTTTTTTTTTCCTTCTTCCAGTTAAATTTCATTATTCATGATGGTGATTTGGACATTTTTGTTATTCTATTAATTTTCAGTGTTAGAAATTAATACTCTAGTATATGAACTGATTTTCCCTTCATTTTTTATGCTAAGGGAAATGTACACGATCATAAAAACCAAAGTCGAATGCAAAAGCAATTATCACAAGTACAGGGAAAGAGTAAGGTCTTTGTTGGTTCAAAATCTTTCTATAGTAATTTAATAAAAAATTCAAAATCTCCTTCTAAATCACACTTGAAGACCAAGACCTTTTCTTTTCTTTTCTTTTCTTTTTTCCTTATTTTAGATTCTCTCTTTTCCACTAAGTTGTAGAGCCACCAAATAAAAAAACAAAAAAAAAAAAAAAAAACAAAAAAACAAAAAAACCAACCCAAGAATTCTTTCAGCAAAAACACCTATTAGTTTCTTAGATAACAACCAAAAATACCTATTAGTTTGTTAAATAACAACCGTCAACACCAAATGAAAAAAAAAAAACACAACCCAAGAATTCTTTAAGCAAAAACACCTATTAGTTTCTTAACCTTCAATACAAAATCACTGAAAAATTGCATAACCGCATCATCAATCCGTTGCATGCACAACCCAAAATCACTGAAAATTTCATGACCACATAATGATAAGGTCCTTTGACAAATGGATTTAGGAGTTAGGGTTCTTGAGCTCCCAAATCCTACAATCAAGAAATTTGGGATAATACTTGGCAGTTGTGGGAAGAAGAAGATTTCAGAATTAGACATGGTCAAAAGAAGAAGTCTAGCGAAACGTTAATAAATTTTCGAAGAAGTTGCCCAAAGTGATTTATGGGGATTTAAGACTCTTTTTTCTTTCTTTTTTTTTTTTTTTTAGTATTTAGGCATGGATAGAAGAATAAAAATAAGAAAGTTGCTTTTTCTAGCATTTAGGTGGATTTTTTCTCTGGGATTTAGGTGCAAAGGATTAATAAAGCTTTCCTTTTTCTTTTCTCGTTCCTTCATATATAATACTGGTTAATTTAATTAAAATACCTTTATTTTTATTCTAATTTTATAAAATTTCACAATTTCCACGGAATATAAGGCAAAAACTTTTAACTTTTCATATTGTTAAAGATGTACAATTACCATTTTACCTTTCTCTAGTTAAATCTAATGGAAATTGAGTAACAGTAGAGGGTATTTTTGAAATCATTTAAACCTCTGTATATAATTTGAAATGGAGGTGAATCTCAGGGAGGGTCTAAATGATATCAATTATCAATACTTTATAAAGAAAAAATACATTTAATATGAGCATTACTAATCTTGGAGTCCAAATCTAAGCTTTTAATGGAGTAGAACCAAATTGGATCAAAGTCCCAGCAAATGGGAGATTATTGAATTTATACTATAGGAAAAAGCTAATCCATTTATTAAGAGCTTGATTAATAATAAACATAAAATCCTCAAACTAGCTTAATAAGTGACAAGAAGCAGCCCATTGGTAGTTAATTCAATCATAGGAGGCTCGAACTTGGAATTTATAAATATACTTCTTTTTAGCCTGCAACCATATAAGGTTTATAAAATATTTTCTAGAGATTTAGATTCTCAATGGAAAGTCAAACACTTCAAAAGAAAAACATTATGATCAAGTGTGCCCATACACAAATCCATCATGCAAAAAATAATTTGGCAAATTTTGTGAATTGAAGAATTTTTTTTTTCATGACTAACAGGTTAATAATAAGTGATAAAAATATATCTATCACATATTTTATTCGACTATTCATTCAATTGGGTTTCTGCTATTGATTCCTTTAGAGACAAACGGTTAGTAATTCTTTTGTTGGTGGTGGTGATGGCATTAGTTCCTTGGAGGATGAAACCTTAAATTGTAATTCAAAATGAAAAAAAATATTAAAAGATAAGTTTTTTATTTTGTAAATTAATTTTTAGTGGAATTTTCTACAATTAGTTTAGGTTTGCGAAATGAATTTTTCTTTTCTATTTTGTTAGTTCGTAAAATGCAATTTGTTAGCTTCTTTTATTTATTTATTTATTTTTTCTTATTTTAAAGTTTTACAAGTCAAAATACTGAGTTATAAAGCATTTATCTCAATCAATATCAGAGCATGAGGAATAAATCTCATTAAGGTATAGTAAGTAATTTAAAGTTAGGCACACACTATTATTTTTCATTAGATTTGACACTTTTATTTATTTATTTATTTTTTTTTTGTTTTATACTCTGGGTAGTTTGACTTTGATTTAAAATATTTTTTACAAGTTTTTTGGAAGTCAAAAATATATAGTTTGACCAAAGTTTTGGCATAGTGTTCGAACAATGGATAGTGTTGTCTAAACAACACTCATCATATAAGTGTTCTTTGAACAACAATAGGTTATGGCTCCCACATGTCATCAAACTGATATAACAGTTGTGTTGTTCAAACAACATTAGTGCTTTTTGAAAAATTAATCCCCCACGTTTCATTCTATAAATGGTGGATCTATGTTGTTCGAACAACACTAGCAAAGTCCTCGACATGCATCATTTTCCTAGTGGACTTTACCACTATTCGAATAGCATCCCCTATTGTTTGAACAACATTCCCCAGATATGTAAAAACCGTTTCTTCCTCTTAGGTTTGAAGGATGGCAAAGTGAGGGAAAGCCACCATTAACATTCCACTTGAGCTTTTGATGGATTTGTGAGCTTTTAACTTGAAAAGTCAATTCCAAATAGTTTTCCATTGATTATCTTTACCTTTTTATTGTGAGTTTTAATGTGTGGTTTTATCTTAGGTTTCTTAAGCTTGTTTTTCCCGCCTATTCGAAGAACTTCATAGGATTTTCCCACCTTCCAAACACCTCAAAACAGAGTTCCTGTATCATATATGTGTTACTCTTTGGGATTCGTTGCAATGAAGCATAGAGGAGCTTCCCATACGAGGAAGACCATCAAGATGATAGTGTTGGTGTAGTATTGCAAGGAAGATTCATGTCAGGACCCATCCAAGACCCCTCACCAGAATCCTAGACAAATCCTGATCCCAGGAAAACACCACCGAACCTTCCAACGGAAAATCCGGCAGTATCTCCCCTAAGGGTAGGACTTACCACAATTTTCCTGCATTGAAAATACACTTCTCTATACACCCTTTATTTTTCCCATCTTACTATGATATAAGTTCCACAATTGGCAGCACTTCGATAACAAACTATGTAAAAGACATATGACGGAATTAATTTAGTAAATAACCAATTAAAATATACCATCATAGATTCTCGTCCGCCCACACCACCCACTTAGTGCTGCACATGTCAATTACACATCAAATATCTTTTGGCAAATATGCCAATACGTAACATAGAAAGAAACGTAAAACAACATCACATTGACTATAAAATAAAAACAATAACAACGTTTTAATGATAATGGTATTAATGTAACTTGCCTGAGGGCTATCATATTCCCATACATGCCCGAGGGCGATCACCTATCCAAAGGCTATCACATAACCACACCTGCTCAAGGGCTATCTCACCTACCCAAAGGCTACCACTTGTCCGAGGACTATTATACTTGCCCGATGACTATCTTTCTTGCCCATATGATAGTAATAATAATAAGAACAATAACAAAATTAATATTAAAGACCTAAATTATTATTTATTAGAATCTCAATAACTGAGAATAGCAACTGCGATAATACTTAATAATAGTTTTGTTAATAAATACCATTGATAATAACAATAATAACAACTATAATTATAATAATGATAATAATAGAAATTGGAATTACAATAAAAATAATCATCATAAATAATAATAACAATCCCGATAATAGTGACAACAATGATTGGATAAATAGTTAAATACAATTAATAGTAATAAGAATATAATAACATCGATTAAGAATATTAGTAAGAAATTAAATCACAAATAAATAACATAACATAAATTCATAAAATCATATCTTCAAATCCATAGCATAAAATGAAATATGCACGCTCGTAATGGAGATACGTACGATACCTTCTAACATGCTACGTGATCCATGATTCCAGCTATTGCCGGCACTCTGGTACAAATACAAACCAGGGTGGTTGCCTATATTGGCCGTCCAATCTCTGGACTCGTAGGCAGCATGGTTATGAGGCTAGCTCTACAAGGACCACATTGGTTCGCCGCCTCCGTATGATGTGGTATATGCAGTATAATATCAAATAATATAACATACAAATATATGTACGAACATATAAAAAAGATACTTGATGCACCATACTATATACCAGTGGTGCCCTACGAGGCCCAGAGTCCCGAGCACCGTCTGGCAGGAGGTTAAAGAGAAAAACATGCATACGATCGCTTCGGCATCCCAACAGCGCCGCTGCTTAAACCGTCATCCCGGCCATGGAGGGAGGCGGCTTACGTGCACTATATCAAATTTGCCTGCCCTCAGTCCGGTGGCAACTCACGGGAGACATTACAACTTGCATGCTTATCATAATCACATATACGATATAGAACACTGGTACGTGTATGGGTGCATCTTAAAAAAAAGAAAACTATAAATTTCGTAATATTATAAAATATTAAATTTAGATAAAATATAATTCAATTCATATGCTTTTATCAAATACATACACAATAATAATAAATAATAAATAATCAAATATACGGATATTCCTGATCATAATAATTTGATATAATTATTTTTCTCAAACCTTCAATTCAATTTATATCAAACATATCATTAAAGCCAAGTAAAATTTACACATAATTAAATTCCACAATTTTCAATATTATCCAATAATTCATATATTCTCAAGTATCAAAATCTCATAAATACCGCTGGATTAAATACTTCCTTTCAAGTCCATATCAAAATCTCATAAATCCCATCAGCTTAAATTCATCACTGTACATCCATTAATAGATCAATAAATAATAAACAAATACATAAATACAATTTTTGAGCTCAATAATTAATAGAAATATCCTCATAAATCTCCTTGAAATTTACTTGCACACAACCTCATTTAAATCGCATTATAAAATACGTGCTCATATTTGAATTCACAAATAACATTCTAATTTACATAACATTTCAACAATGATTTAACAATTATTAACAAAATTCTATATCCATGAATAAATAAATATCTAAAGGCATAAATATATTTGTAGCCATATAGATATACACTTTTTATCAAATCCATAGAATTTCATATTTTCTGTTAAACAATCGTATAATTGAATATAACAAAAATTTCAATAATATATATATATATACAATCAATTTTGCCAAACCATATAACGAATATTATATAACATTAGGTTTAAATCAATTAAACAGCATAATAAATTAGATAATAATTTCTTAATTTTTCTAGTCAATCATAATACTTATCAGGATACACATATATATGTATATATATGTGATTACATATATCTACTCACACACACACACATATATCCACATATATATAATTATGTATTTTCATATAAAATCACACATCTCCATATGTATATATATATATATATATGTATATGCCCATTAACAATATATATAAATATATATATATACATATATGCATCATATGTTCAGAGTACATGTGTATACATACATATATACATATCAATCTATACACATGCTAACTATAATTTTCGCATAATAATTCCAATCAACATAACAAGTAAACTCACAAAAATCTATAACAATCCTTTTACACCTTCTGCTTAATATTATCAACATTGTCCATCCTAATTTGATAGAATATCGGATGAACCCATATGGCCTAAACTGCAAATTTGGGATTTTTCAATATCGTGACAATTAATTCAAATTAACCATTCCTTTAGCCTCTAACAATCATTAAGAACCCAAATGTAATGGCAATTGGCTAAGGACTTGTCCAACCTCTATCCAATTTTAACATAAACACAACCTAGCTCCATCAATGGCAACTTCCTAATTACTCAATTATAATTCACATTCTAGCTACCAATTTGAAGCTTATGATGAGTGCATTAAGAAGATACCTTCCATTGGTCCAACTGCCGCCGGAGGTCGCCAAAATCCTACCGTGAAGTTGCTGCAAAATGGGCTCTTGTCATACCTCACGAATGAGCAAGATTTAAGCCAATCCGAGCTTGGAAACGGACTCGAAGGGCCCAAATTGGTGGAAAAGGACCCGTCACATGGCCATTAGCAGCTGGAAAACCGGCTAACAAGGAGGGCACCGGTCGCCGGTGTTGGGCGCCGATCCCAACGCATCCATCGACCAACCTACCGGAGAATCAACGACTGAGCTAGCCTAGCCGTGGGTCGTCCCGTTGCCTAGCGTATGTAGCCGTCCGAGGCCGGCAAAGATGCCAACAGGGAGAAAGACTGACAGGAGGGAGAGGGGAAGAAGAAAGTCCCCTACGTCTTTTTTTCCCGTGGGGGAGAAGAAAAAAAATAAAAAAGAAAAAGAAAAAGAAAATAAATAAACAAATATATAAAATAATATTAAAATAATAATATGATATAAAATAATAAAATGATGATAAGAAAATAATGTGGTATTTAATTATTGCTAACATGTGGTATTTTCTTGTCGTGAGACACGGCACCCTTTATAATGTTACACGTGGCATCGTTGTTCATTACACTCACATATCGATGAATAGTAACAGTTGTCTTAGAAAACTTGACAGATTCGTAACTTTCAAACCACATGTCCAAATCAGGCGTGCCGTTAGTCTACGAACTCGTATCGATGAGTACTTCATAACCATACATGAGTCATAACTCAATTTTTTAAGGATAAAAAGTCAACTCCGGCACTCTCGAACAGTTCGGACCTCAACTTGTTTTGCTCATAACTTTCAAACCGTAGCTCCGTTTTCGACATGCTACTAGTCTACAAACTCAGATTGATGTGAAATCTGCAATGGTACCTTGGTCAGTGCAAAATTCCCTTTAAAGCAAAAAGTCAATATTTTGACCCATTTGGTCAACGGTCAAACTTAGTCAATCCTCAGTCAACGTGAAAATTTTCAACGTATTTCGGGACGGGGTGTTACAATTCATCCTTGTAAAGAATGGTCACTGAGGTAGTCTTGGCTTAAAGCTACTACATCTAAAGTTGGGAGGCCAGTCATCCACTATATCTGTGTCTAGGAATGTTGGTTTTATTTCTTACATTTAGGATTTGTGTATTTGATTGTATGCTTGGATTCTAACTTAGTGGACTTTTAAATTAGAGGTGGTTGCTGACATTGATGGTTTTTTCTATATAGGGTTTCTACATGAAAATCTATGTGCCTAATTCTTTATTTTTCTATTTTTTACATTTCTACTTTTACTATTTCTGTTTTGGGAAGACTTAGTCTTCATCTATTTATTTTATTGTATTTTATTTTTTATTTGTGAAAGGAACGAATCGTTAAATGCTGAAAAATATACAAACTGTGAAATTGTTTTGTCAACATCAAAATATGATTTGAAGTAGGCCTAGGCTATTTTAGGTTCCTTTTATCTTCAATCCTAGAATTTTTTAAATAACCAAGAACCTATTTAAACACCTTTCTAGGTTTTAAATATGATTAGTATCATGTCATTACCTTTTATTCTTGTGACTAAAGTTTTCATCGTGAATGGTGATTTGGTTTAAACACTTTTGAAATGTTCACTTTTATTTTATTAGAACCCTAAAGCTATGATTCATAAGGAAAATCCTTATGAATAAAACATATGAGTTAGCCATTACATTTACAATGTTCAAACATATTTCCAAGGAGTGTAAAAATGTTGAAAAAGAAGAAAAAGAAAAAGAAAGAATTTTTATTGTGAAATAATATTAATAAAGAAAAAAGAAGAGAAAAATAAAAAAATATATAAGAGAAGGGTAGTCTACTTGAAATAAAATAGCTTTTTGTTTTGATTCTTGTTCAAGATTTGATATTTTCTTGAAAATAGGTTAATTCCAATTCATTTATACTCTATCTTTTTTTATAAATTGGATTCTTGAAAATGTGGTTACATTTGTATATGCATTGGTCATACACTTCATGCACATTCTTATTATTTTCACTTGGTTTTAGTTAAATGAATTTTGACATGTTCAAATTTCTTTAAAAAAACCTTCTGTTGGCAAACTTGAATGTTTAGGATGTTTTCGACACTTTAATTCTCTTTGCTAAATGAATTTTTTTGAAAATTGAGTTTTTCTATCTTTAAGGACCTATCCTATTGCCTTCACAATATCTAAGCATAATGTGCTTTCTTTTAGGATCTATATTTGATCATTATTTATTTTATGATATTCTTGATCTTCATGAAATTTTAGTGAGGTCATTGTTGTGGTGTTCATTTTCTTGTAATAGTGTTTCTTGTTTGGATATTCTTTATTTTTCATTGTATAGTTAGTTTTTGATATTTCTTATGTCTTGTTAGCCATTATTGGGTCATTATGACTGTAAATGGGTTTTGGGCTATCTTTCTTATATTTTCATCTCTATGCACCATTTCCTTTTCTCTTGGATTTTCATAGGTATTTTGACTTTTTTTTTCCTTTTATGCATTTGCCCTCATTTCTTTTCATAAAATGGGGGAGATTTGTTGCTTTTATACATTGTAAGATTTGCTTTCCATATCATAATTTGGAAGAAAGGAATTGTTGAGTCAGTTTTTTAAGTGTTGGTAAATTTTCATGAGTCACAACATAGAGTTGTAAAATGTCTATCTCAGTTAGTACCAAAGTATGAAAAACAATCCCCATTAGGTATGATAAGTACCTTAGGGATCCTTGTTATCATTTGATGGTTAGGCATACACTATTCTTCACTATTTTGTTTTGCATTGTTTTTTACATTTTTATACGTTTTTATACTACAAATAGTTTGACTTTAGTTTAGAATGATTTTTAAAGGTTTTTAGAAGTCGAAAAGACATTGTTACAACAAAGTTTCACCAAAGTTTTGACCAAGTGTTTGAATAATGGGTATTATTGTCCAAACAACACTATCACACCAGTGTTATTTGAGCAACAATAACGTTGTAGCCTGTCGCATGTCATCAATTTGGCATAATTGGTATTTTTTAAAAAGTTAGTCTACCATGTGTAATTCTTCTACTGGTGGATCTATATTATTCAAACAACACTAACATGGTCCTCGACATTGCTATTAGTGGTGGATCTATATTATTCAAACAACACTAACATGGTCCTTGACATGTATCATTTTCCTAGTGGACTTTACCACTATTGTTTGAATGACACCCCCAACTATTTGAACAACATCCCGTAACTCTATAAATATCTTTGTACCTCACGGATCTGATGGGAGGGAAAGTGATGGAAAGTTGCCATTAAAATTTCACTTAAGTTTTTAATGGACTTGTGAGCTTTAATCCTTAAAAATCAATTCTAAGCTACTTTTCATTGGTTATCCTAATCTTAAATTTATTTTCCCTCTTTATTGTCTGTTTTTATTTGTGTTTTAATCTTGGGTTACTTGAGTTTGTTTTCCTATTTGCTAAGAGAAACGCATAGGATTTTCTCATCTTCTAAACACCCTAAAGCACATTTTCTTCATCATATTTGTGTTGTTTTTCAAGATTTATTGTGATGAAGCTTTAACACATTTCCTTGTGAAAAAGACCATTGTGACATTATTGTTGGTCTACCATTTCGAGGAAGTTCAATGTGATGGTAGTGGTGGAGCTTAGTACCTTGCATTTGAAGCCTTGAAGATAAAGTTGTAGAGTCATCTTTGTGAAGAGTGGTCGCTGTAGTGCTTTAGGTTTAAGGCCACTATGTGTAGAGTCGAGAGGCCAATCATCCACTATTTCAATGCTAGGAATGTTATTATTCCTTGAACTTGAAATAGGCATATCTGATTGTATGACTGGATTCTACCTTAGTGGATTTTTATATTAGAAGTGGTGGTTGGCACCTATGGTTTTTTACCAATAAGATTTCCACATAAAATATGTGTGTCTGATTCTTTATTTTTCTATATTTTACATTTCTGCCTTTACTTTTTCTATTGTTGGAGGACTAAGTGCTCATTTATTTATTTTGTTGTATTTTATTGTCTGTTTGTATAATGGCTCATACTAAGAAGCCCTTTGAATATCAGTTTTCACGCAGTTTAGCCAAGTTTAACCATATTAGACTTTTAAATATGACTAAGTTTGACTTTCTTTAGATATGAAATTTAGCTTTGACTCTTGTTTGATTGCATAAAACTCATTGATACGAGTTCAAAGTTTGGGGGCATATTCGTGATTCAAAGTTATGGATCAAAATTATTATTCTGCAAAGTTTCACATATAGTATATGTAACATCCCGCCCCGAGAAAATGCCCCGAATTTGAATTTTTGACTAAGTTTGACCAACGTTGATCGGGATGTTGATCAAGTGGGTCCCATAGTTGACTTTTTACTATGAGTGGAATTTCATGTTAACCAAGGTACCATGGAAAACTACTAGTTGACACGAGTTCGTAGACTAATGGTGTACCAAAATTGAAGATAAGAATAGAAAGTTATGATCGAAATAAGATGCAATCCGGACTTATCAACTAGTTCAAGTTGACTTTTTATTTACATAGATTTTAGCATTGACCATGTGTTATATGAAAGTGCTCATCGATATGAGTTCGTAGACTGGTGACACATTTAATTTGGACCTACGATTGAAAAGTTATAGGTCTATAAAAGTGTATTTAATTTTTGTAGAACTGATTTTACTGAGTAATGAAATATTTAAAAGAGTCTTTAATTTGTACCACATGTGACCAATTGAGGTGTGCCACATGTCATGTTCAGAAAGATACCACGTGTCACAATAAGAAGTGTCATATGTCATCGTTAACAAAATATTATATTAAATTATTATATTGATTATATTATTTTATTATATTATTATTTTTTCTTTGCTTTTTTCTTCTTTTCCTTCCTCTCCCCACCCACCCCCCCTCCCCCCCAAAAAAAAAAAAAAAAAAAAACTCACTCTCACTCACTCTCTCTCCTTCTCCGTACTCTTTTGGGTTCCCATGATTAAACCATTTATGGCCACCAAAAGGTCACACACACTAGTCATCCAATTTCTGGCCGTTTGGCCTGTGGTGGACCCCACACCAGAGACAGGTGGTCCTCCTGTTGGCCAGCTTTTTTGTGGTTCTCAACCATGAAACCGGTCCCTTCCTCTATTTTTGACCCCTTGACCTAAAAAATGACCTTCATTCATCCAAATTCTAGCCATTTGTGAGATACATGGAGGGGAAGTTTGGTCGAAACTTCTCGGTCATTTTCTAACTACCACCGGTGAAATTGAGGTCAATGGAGGTTAGTAATATATTCCTCACCTCTTTATCTTTCCATTGGTACCTTAGTTGTGAATTATGGTGGTGTATTTAAAAACAAGCCTTTTTTAATAAATTATTATATTAAATGAGAAAAATTGAAAAATTAATATATACATGTTTATGTACACACACACACACACACACACACATATATATGTGTGTGTATATGTTTCATATATATATATATGTGTGTGTGTGTGTATATAAGTGTGGGTGTATACTACTATTATGTGTTAGGTTGACATATATGTTTATGTACACACACACACACACACACACACATATATATATATATATATGTATGTTGGGAGCACATATACTTTGTATATATATATATATATATATGTATATGTGTGTGTGTATTGTGATGCATGAATATCTACATGTATATATTTGTATAATATATATATATTTTAAAAGCCTTTGTATATAGATATGTGTATTTTTAAATATATCATGTATGTTTTAAAAATTAAAGAAATTGTTATTTAATTTTTATTATATTCTTTATCTTATTTAAACATGTTGTTAATAATATTTATGATATGGGTTAGGGAAATTAATTATATATATTTATTATTGAATTTATTGTTATATTTATTTTGTATGATAAAATATGTTTAGGTGAAATTAAATTGTATGTGAGTTGTATATAAGTGAATATAATTTTTATATAAATAAATTTAATGATTTGCGAAGAATAATTATTTTTAATGTATAAAATATATTTACGTATTCGACTATTGTGACATTGAAATTTATGAAATCATATAGTTTTTTAATATCTAAATAAAATTGTTATTTGAATTTGTGATGTCAAATTTATGTTAAATTAAATATATATGGCAATGAATTAATACCTTCAAAATTAAGGAAACTGTAATTTTAAATTGTTGTTAAATTATTATTAAGTTTATTGTTGAGGTTATGATGCATAATAAGTGTATTCTTATGTATTTAATTATATATAAAATTTTATGTGGTTTTAATGAAATTTTTGGTATAAATTGATTTTTAAGGTTTGAGGAAATAATTATATTAAATTACTATGATCAAGAATATATTTATGCATTTTAATTTTTCATGGATTTGGTTTTATGGTGGTAGAAATTGAAATATTTAAATTGATAGATTTGTGATGATGAAAAGAGAATATGAAATTTTATGGATTCGATAAAAGTGTACAAATTCGATTGTATTTTATCAAAATTCAAATTTTATAATAATATAAAATTTAATAGGTTTTAGATGCACCATATATTACTGGTGCTTTGTATTGTATTGTTGTTAAGCGGGCAAGTTTGTATAGTCGTTCTGTACGATGCCATGGACCTGAGGGTTGACAAGTATTATATAGTGAGCATAAACCATCCCCTTCCATGGCCAGGATGATTGTTTACTATATTATGACTATCCTGTAGGTTCCATAAACCTGACGATTAGCAATATATTTTTGCACAATGAGCAATAGCCAACCCCCTCCTAGGTCGTAGGATGGTTGTTTATTATGATTATGGATAAGTGCACAAATTATATTCAAAGTCATCTTTATTAGTTGCATTGAGAAAGGATAGGCACTGCTGTCCCCCCCCCCCCCCCCCCCCCTCCTTTCTCCAGACGCAGGATGACTATCATTACGGATTGGCATGCACATATGTATGATTATTCAGTGAAAGTTATGGGTTCGAGGTATGGAAAGTATATTTGCACAGTGAATATCATCCACCCTCTCAGTCAAAGGACGATTGATTTAGTAATGGCAAGCTGTAAGCAATCGACATCGGAGGGATTTTCCTAGCACAGGTAGTTTTCTTATAATCAATATCTGATTGTTTTCAAGCAAGATTACACCACATGCACTAGATCATTGGTTGCCCTTTGAATTCTTAATCTAATGCCTAAAATTTCAAACCATTTAGACCAGTGATGTAGCAGCAATCTAGCAAACTCCAAATCTGGCAAGTTTCTGGCAAACCCCTGCCCAACACCCTACCCACCAAGTTTGACATTTTAAAATTCATATCCAGTGTCGATTTGTCCAGATTCTCCCTAATTCAAAAGACATAGGCTTCGCAGTGGCTTTCTGGTGATATTTCAACAACCTACAATGTAATTATTACAAGTTGAGCACACTGCTATAATTTTGGCTCTTAGACTTTCCAACGATATATTTTTTGCAAGTTTTCAATGTCGTTTGAGTAATTTTTTAATTTTTGGTTAAACCAAGTAAACAGTAATTATCAAATAAACTTGGACTGTAATCAGACAATCGAGTACCCAATTCCAATTATAAAAGTGTAATTAGAGTTTAATAAGACCTATTAGAAGCTTTAATTTTAGTAATTGGATCCTAGATTAAAAAACCTCAATCCGTAGGTTTAAGGTTTTTAGAAATTATGGGAAATTATGTTTTTGACAGCCGAAATTGAGATTTCAAGGTCGTGAGGACAAATTTGGCCTTGAGCATGCACACACAACTTTATTTTATTGTTCATGGTTCCTACTCAAGCAATTTTGAAAATTTTTAGGACACTAAGATTGATACCAAAGGCAACTTAGTAGAGGATCTGTGCCAGGACCCTTCTAGAGTTACCGATTGGAATCCTAATATGAACTTGAGTAGGGAAACCCCATCGAAAATTCTATAGAAAATCCAACAGCAACTCTCCTATAAACTAGACTCTCCCAAATGTACCCTGCACAGAGAACTTACTTTGAAAATATACATTTGCTTTATTCCTTTTACAATATTATAAGTTTCCACATGTTTGCAAGACTTCAATAACAATAGCATAGATTATAAATACAAGAATTAATTAATAAGCCATAAATACGTTTATAGGTGTCAAGACTCCTTCTAGAGTTTACTACCTAGACCTCAAATGATCTTGATTCTCCCAAATCTTTACTCAATATAGGAAATACATACTTTTATAACTCATGGCCTCCTATATCTCCTACTTATTTAAAATCTCATATTTCTAAAGCACTTCATGAATATACCAAACACATAAATACGAAAAGAATGATAATAATAATAATAATGATGATAATGATAATGATGATAATAATAATAATAATAATAATAATAATACAACCTAGGTCTTAGAACTTAAATCATTATGTCCACCTTTTATCATTTAGAAAATGTTGAGATACAAATTGTACTACTAATAATTGATAAAATATAAGATAACTTTTAATTCATTTAAGAAAAAGCACATAACAGAACAATATTTTAAATTGAATAATTGAGGCCTTAATGGTAACTATAACAACATCACCACTATCCAGAACCAACATAGATATATATTTATATTCTATGTATATGTATACAATCCCTTAAAGAATTTGGATAACTTGCGCAAAGAATGTAGTATCTGCTCGATAGCTAATACGCTACTATACTAACCTAAAAGTTGCAAAACTTACTCGAAGGCTAATACACCTACCCAAAGGCTATGATAACTGGCTAAAAGCTGCAAAATCTACCCGAAGGTTACAACACCTATTTCAAGGGTAATACACTTGCTTGAAGGCTAAAAACTTGCCGAAAATATATGATACCTCCAACTCCATTAAATCATCAATTCAGACAAATACAATAATTATGCAGTTGACAATAATAATAATAATAAATAGGTAAAATAGAATTAAAACTAGTAAATATATTATATAACCCACACACTCGTAGCGGAGGTACATTGATACTATGCTCATGCATGGTTCTATGATGTCAGTTTTCGTACATACATTACTATCAATACAACCAATGGTGGTTGCCTATGATGGCCGTCCAACCCACTGGTCTCATAGGTAGCAGAAATATGATGGTTGGTCATTCATGAGTTGAATCGGATTGTTACCCTCATACATTGTGGTACGTATTAGCATAACATAATATATACATATATACATCGAAAGGATACCTGATACACCATATGATATATCAATGCTGCCAAATCATGCTTGGAGTCCTAAACACTACTTGATAGATGGAGAAGGGAGAAGAAAATCTACATGCGGCCCCATTAGCATCCTAATAGTGCCACTGCTAAATAACCTATCATCCTACAGACAGGGGGAGTGGCTAAATACATGCTTACCCTCACTCACAATAGCTCACAAAGAACAACTAAATATAATTTGTGTGCTAATCCATAAAGATAACAATATAGAACACCAATACTGTATAGTGCCTCTACAAACTAACTAATCGTATAAAAATATACTACTACCAAAACATCAACTCGTCATGATTACATTTTTTAAATGACTAAATAAATATTTATAAAACCAAAAATATCATTTTTATGGAAATATACTACGATAATGGCAGGACCCGCCCCGGGGACCCTTCCAGGATCTCCCTGGTGGTCCCGCTTGGTGAAGTACCACTGGACAATTCGTAAGAATATCCAATGGAACTCCACTTGACACGTGGACAACCCACACAAGTAATATCAATAATACCCCAACATATAAATAAAAATAAATCCACAACAGCATAAAAGTCCACAACCGGCCTAAGGTACTATAGGCCATAACCAAAACATAAATACCGTGGTCTCTATAGAGTCCTAAATTTAATATCAGAGCATTCTAAGAGTGTCAACAAGGTCTATGAGTACAAATAAAAAATAAATAAGTTCAGAAGATAACAATAGGTAAAGAAATGATAAATACGGTTGCTGTAGTGGAAGGAAACAAGCGGTATGCTGTGCGTGAGGTAGACTGCTACTAGCTGCCTGGGCCTAGGGGAACGAATTTAAAACAATAAAACGTAAGATAAAGAATCTCAATGAGTGGCATAGTATAATAGAAAAATAATGATTTATTTCCGAAAAATCTTTCTCTCAAGACCTCTCATTCCACTCGTTGAAAGGTTCCCCGTTTAAAAATCATTTCACAAAAACCCAAACTTGTACCCCAATTAATATTATGAAAACTGATGCTCAAAAGTATGAAGGAACGATCATTGTAATATTATGAAATGTCTCAAATCATGATATAAACATTTGGGCATAAAATATAATGAATACAGTTCCACCAAATAAATATGAAAAAGTAGAAATCACCACAATATTTGTAAATCAATAATATATATAAACATATACAATGTACCATATGATATACCAATATACAAACCGTGGTATACACCCACTTCACGACCCTCAATATATGAACGGTGTCGTGGAAATAACAAATAACCGTCGGGACGTATCCAACCTCACGGTCCATGACAATAATAAACCATTGGATGATACCAACCTCACGGCACCGTGGTAATAATAACAAACCGTTAGATAAACCCGACCTCACAGTCCGTGGTAATAATAGATAGCCGTTGGATGAAGCCAACTTCATGGCACCGTGGTAAACCTAGAGCGCGGTAATATAATATAGTGTAATACTGATCTAAGGTATTGGCATTACATGGTACATCAATTTAAAATAACCAATACAGTATTCGTGAAACAATCTGGTAAGATTGTATACTTTTCCAAATAATACTGTATCATAAATCATAATTTAACTGTCAAGCTCAACCGCTTGTTTAAATATTTCAAAATTTTCAAATCGTCATTTCATACGAAAACCAGATATACCACAGTGAAATATATTCACCATAAACCAATTTTAAGCACATAAAATTATAAAATATTTGATCTTGCTTAAAATTATATGATTTTCAATCTGGTTTCTCAAACCAAATAGTTTCCAAAATGATTTAAATTCTCAATTTAATTACCAAGATATTTAAATATCACAAGTCCATTTATGGACCCATTAAAATTGAAATCACTTAAAATATTCTCAAAAATCATATAAAATGATAACGCATATATGTGAAGCAAATATTTATATACGCATAAAACAACATTCCAATCAAATGATATATAAACGTAAAATATTTGAACCACATATATACTATACTATATACCCAAATCATTTAAAAATAATATAACCACTCACAGTACAGATGCTGCTCAACTCTGCTCCCCTACAGGCTCACCTCCGGTCTCAGTACCAGTGCCTGTCATAATATAAAAATATTTTTCAGGCTCCAATAACTAAACTAAAGGCATTATTATAACCCAAATGCCTTACAATAATTTATCAAACTCTAAAATTTTCGAAATTGGATACCAGGCAGTCCAATTATACCATGTCCCCTTCGAACCCGGTACTCCAAATTGGGGCTTTTTTCCCTAAGCCTAATTTTTCGCAATTGACCCACCAAACAGGTTCCAATAATATCTAATTGCACTAGTCCAACTCCAATTTCAACTGATTTGACCAATTGTTGTCCAAACACAGTCTAATTTTACCCGAAAGATTAATAAAATAACCCAAAAATAGAAAAATTACCAAACGATCTCCAAAAATCACAAATTATATGTCTATGGAAAACCCAAGAGACAAGGAGTTCACCAGTGGCCTTACCTTGGTCCGGTGACTCCTCCGGTGGCCAAAAAATCGAGGTAAAGTTTCGGCCGAGTTTAAACTTGAGGGATCTCTCAAACGATGGGGATTTTGGGCAATCTAACCCCGAAAATGGACTCAGAGAGGTTGAAAATAGTGAAATAGAGGTACGGGGTGAGCTGGATTGGCCTGAAAACACACAAATCGAGGAGAGAGAAAAACTCCGGCCGTCGAGCTTCGCCGGCTCGATCTGGGCGCGTCCGGCATCCGGTGGCCGGGAAATTTTAGGGCCGAGCTCGCCGTCCCCCGCTCCTCTCTGGCCGGCACGTGTATCATGGTGGTGGCCGTCGATGGGTCAAACGGCGTAAACCCGGTTGGAGATAAAAAGGGTCGGTTGGAGCCCGTGGGTATGGGGTGTTTTTTTATTTTTATTTTTTTTCTAAGGTTTTTTTGGAGAGGAAAAGAGTATTTTTGGCTTTTTCTTCCTGTTTGGCACAATTACGGAGGCGTATATAGAGCCTAAATCACTAACAAACAAAAAATTGGGGACTGGTTTGGACACCGATATAAAACTTATGCTTAAAACTTCTCAGAACCATAACTTTTTATCCGTAACTCGAAATTTGGTGTGCTGCCAGTCTATGAACTCGTAACGACGAGATCTATACAATGGTATCTCAGTCAAATCAAAAATATTAACTGTTAAAAAAGTCAACTCAGACCCACACATTGTTCACTTGGTCATTCTTGGTCAAACTTAGTTAAACTTATTTAATTATGTGCATTTTTTTGGTACGGGGTGTTACAATAATGTCATTTTAACATCAAGCATTTTTACAACTTTTAATTTTCTTAGATCAGCATAAATGAATAAATAAATAAGTAAATAAATAAATAAAATCAATTATTAATAACGATTAGCCTTACAAAAATCATATGCACATTTTATTTATATACACATATAAATATATAAATATATAAAGTTAAGCAAATATATTGTAATTACGTATTCATCATACCAAAGCTAAAATTAATGACAGACCATTTTGCAATTAATAGTTATTTGTTAAATAACTCCTTCAAATCCAACTTTTAATAATAACAACTAATTAATGAATGAATATATATATATATATATATATACGTACTTAATTACACACACACACACATATATATTCTATGGTGCAGAAGTTTGCATATTTTTATTGTGCGAACGTCTATAAAGATAACGGTTTTGAAGAAATTGTCATTCTTATGCAATAGTATTGACGATGATGAATCTTGACAACGATAAAAACATACAAACATCTGCACCATAGAAACACCCTATATGTATACATATAATTATATATATAAGTGAATATAAGCAAATAATCTTGCAAATCATAAATATAGGTATGCATGCATATAACTAAACATAACCTAACACTATATATATATATATATCTATATACATAGACATATACATATATATATATATATATATATTACATTAGATCCGAAATTAATGGATAAGAAACATCCTATAACACTCCTACTAAGTAGTACATTTAAAACCTATACAACCAAGAATAAGTAAATAGCTAATTAAACAAAAACATAAATAAATTGATAGATAAATCAATAAATAAATGAATAGTAATTTGGCTGAGTAAATAATAAACAATTAAATAGATTAAAATTTAACCAAGCAAACAAATAAATAGCTAAAAAAATAAATAGATAAACGAAATGTTATCATTTCTCTTGTTTTATTCATGACCCAAGATTAAGTCTTACTACACTAGGCACATATTTAGCAAATCCTACGCTAAAACTAGTGCATACTATCCTAGTACAACTTTACGAAGACATTCTATGGTCAGTCACAAATTTTGAACCACTTTTATTATATATATATATATATAGATATGCAAAATCTTTTAACAAATACGTATATGTTCACGGATATTTACCTCTATAAACATGCCCAAAAGTATACCTACATCCACAAACATACATATAAGTACTCAAATATATATTTACAAACATACAAGTTTAATACTAAATGCCATATTTACATGCAAATTAGTAACAATGCCAACTATCAACTCACTACTAATTTCTAAAATCCACTTTTTGATAGTAACTAAATTTGATAAACCCACCTCACCAACCTTGCAATGTCAGCATGCCACATGGCATGCCGCATCCACACCTATTACCGTATCACCAAACTTGCCATGTCACCCTTTTTTTCAACATTCCAAGAATCACTATTAAAGTCGATACTCCACTCATAATGTACACCACCAATCGAGGTTTCCCAAGCATACTCCAAAATAATCTTATTTTTATCACAATTAGAACCATAACACTAAACATAATTTCCTCACACACACACTCTCTCACATATATATGTATAAACATGTATATATATACGATTTAACACAATTTTCAAAGTAAATACAAACATTTACTAAAAAATGGAAAAATCTCAAATACCTAATGAAAATTTAAAAATTATATACCAAATTAAAGCTTGAGGGATGAGGATCAAATATACATAGCTCAAACTTGTATATCTTGTTGCCGGTGGCTGGAAATTGGTCATGAAGTTTCAACCAAATTTCAAACCCTTGTATATTTTCAATCACTTGGAATTTTGTAAAATGGAGGCTATATTAGGAATCAAATGGTTGAAATTAAGAGGGAGGGACCAACCTTGTGGCTGGAAACCATTGGAAAATTGGTGAACTAGGCGATGCCAACCATTGTCGTTCAAATGCTGATCCCAGTGCATCCATTAGCCAAACGGTTGGACATTCAGTGGCAGGTATTGCCCCACAATGGGCTTCCTTATGCGTTGATCAGCGGTTGGAGGACTACCAATTTGGTCGATCGATCAAAGAAAGATAGATAGATAGATAGAGAGAGAGAGAGAGAGAGAGAGAGAGAGAGAGAGAGAGAGAGAGAGAGAGAGGCAGAGTTGTTTACGTGCATGGGGGAGGAGGAGAGAGGGAGAAAAGAAAGAAAAAGAAAAAAAAATGGTTTTTTTATGATGACACATAGCACCTACCAATTGGTGACATGTGGCATTTGTTAGGGACCACTCTACATATTCCACTATCTGATGAAGTCAGTACTAGGAATATAAGCATGATTTTACAGATCCATAACTTTTTAACTGTAGGTCTAACTTAAACGTGTCGCTAATTTACGGACTCGTATTGATAAGCACTATCACATGGTAAACAAGACAAAATCAAAATTTATACAAATAAAAAGTCAACATTGGGCTCGTCAATCAATCCGAACCACACTTTGTTATAAACATAAAAAAACTAATCTCAACTTCAATTTTTGTGTACTAATAATCTACGAACTTAGGATGATGAGTACTCACCACAATTCCTCAGTCATAGTGAAATTCCTCTTATAGTAAAAAGTCAACTATGGAACCCACATGGTCAACACCGGTTAATTTTATTCAAACTTAGTCAAAAGTTCAAATTTGGAGCCTTTTTTGGGATCAGAATATTACAATCTAAGCTAAACTGTAATATGTGAGTAAACTTTATTTTTGAAATGATTTTAGAGATTATTTATTTGTTATATATTACTTTATTATTATTTCTGGAATTATTTAGATCGTACGCTTTATAATATACTATGAATGAATTATTTAACTTATTATTTTCTTGTATATTTATGGAATGGTCTAGCAGAAATATAGTTTAGTACATGACTAAATAAAATATATATTGGTACTTGTGAGAATACTTTGTTATAATGATTATGTATAATATTGAAAAATATATACATATCGGATTATGAGTTGGATATTGGTTTTGCGGTGTACTTTGTACCATACTATACTATGGTTATGTTGATGGATTACGGTTACGCAAGTTGTATTAAGCATCGTTTACTTGATTATGTGATTTTTTAGGTTGGATGGGAGGTCTTTATCTGGGATTCTAGGGGTCATGTTGATAGTTTCTGGTCCCCTAGTAGTGGACATCACCCTAGGACGCAAGGGTGGTCATATGATATAGGTTATAATTAGGGTGGCAATTTAGGCCATGACTGTCAGGACCCTTCTAAAATTCCTCACCGGAACCCTAGACAAGCCCTGATCCCAGGGAAACCCTACCGGACACTCCAATAGAAAATCCGGCAGAACCTCCCCTAAGGGTTGGACTTACCACAATTTTTTTACACTGAAAAAACACTTCTATATTTATCCCCTTATTCCTCCCACATTACTACAATTTGATTTCACAAATTTACAGCACTCCAAATGAATAACAGGGAATCAGTGCATAATTAATAACTAAATGTCCAATACAGTATACAGAGCATTATATAAATAAATGTGGAATTAATACAATGACAGATAAAGAAGTAATACAAGATAGAGAGGAAAAAGGGAAGAAATGCTGCTTGGGCTTTAGGCAACGAACTGAGACTTTGGGCTCGCCCCGGACGATCAACTTCTCCCAACCTGAACCTAAGGGAACGGAATTTAAAAATATGAGATGCTAATCATCTCAGTGAGTGACCCTAACTACTGTACACTTTTAATATTAATAATATAACAATAAAAGGAATTTAATTAATCAGTACCAAACAATTAAATAAATAAATAAATAATAAACATTTGAAGGCAATAATTTCTCTCAAAACCCTCACTATTTACTCCGTTGGAAATGTTCCCTTTTTAAAACATTTTCACAAAACTCATTATTCGTATATCCCGAAAACCAAAGGATCCATTAATTTAATAAATAATTAAATAACCCAAATATAAATAAAATGTAATAAAATATAATAAATAATTTTTGAACACTTTGGGGTTTGAAATTTCTATCTGAAAATTTATACTTGACGCACCACACCATATACCAGTGATGCCCTTCGATACCCAGCGTCCCGAGCATCGACTGGCGGGGAGGTTAAAGAGAGAAACTTGCATACGGCACTTCGGCGTCCCGACAGTACCGCTGCTAAAACCGTCATCCCGACCAAGGAGGGGGGCCGCTATGTGCAGTATAAAACTTGCCTGCCCTCGGTCCAATGGCAACTCACGGGAGACATAATAACTTGCGCGCTAACCATATATATACCGGAACACCAATACTGTATGAGTGCGTCTAAAATAATTATTAAATTAATTATTACCGTACCGATTTTCCAAAAATTACCGTGGGAAATATACTAGTTTTCAATTTTACCATCCCACATATTTTCCTTTAACATACCCAGTACGAAACCATCGATAACAATATAAAAAATAATTTTTCACGATCACAAAATCCATCAAATAAATAATATTCCACGGGCATAATTATAAAATTTAAACCACCAATTAAACAAATATTTTTCTTAAAATACTTAAACCAATTATGCCCAAAAATAATATTAAAATCACATACGATTTATTACTGAAAATACCTTGCTCATGTGTAATAAATAAAATTAAATCACAATAATAAAAAAATCGGAATTTTTGGATAATCCAAAATTCCGTTTAACACCAACAAACATATACGTACTTATAAAATGATAATTTTCCACAATTATAATTAAATTACACCACATGAGCATAATTCCAAATATCAATTAAACACCAATTAAATATAATTAATTGCCCCAAAATATTTTTAAAGGTGGGTCACTCACCTGGAGCATGCAATTAATCCAAGATCTTCCATGGGATCAATTCCATGACTCACCCGTGCTCCTAGAACAACAACATTACACATCTCAAATAAATTAATATTTTATTCGGGTAAATAATACCCGGTACCCAGGGGGTTAAACACAAACGTTAACCATAATTGACGAGTAATATACCGAATCGAAGCTTGAGTGACGAGGATCACGAATTCGGTCTTACTTCCCGGAGATCGGACCCGAGGTGGCCGGAATCTCGCCGGAGAGCTTTCGGCCTTTAGAGCCTCGATTCTCCCAAACCGTCGTGAATTGGAGGAAAAGGACACCGGATTTGGATTCAAGGAGTTGGAATTAGTGGAGAAGGACGGGCGGTGCAACTGGGTACTCGCCGGAACAGTGATTTCCGGCGAGCTGCCGCAATCACCAGCAACCGTCATCGGCGGCGGCGCGTCCGGTGGTTGATGGCTGAGATTTTTTGGAGTTTTGTAGGTAGAGGGGAGAGGGTTCCAACGGGACGGGCGGTGAGGCAAATGGAGGCCGGACGGCGAAGAGATCTGGGTTTGAAGATTTTCGGCCCCTCGCCGGAAAATACTCCGATCCCGGCGCATTGGAGGTCCGGTGGCCGTGAAATTTGGATGGTCGGTCGAAAATGGAGAGCCGCTCCTGCCTGGCCAGCGCGTGTAGCCCTCCAGTGGCCGGACGGTGGCCAACCGATGGTGGCCGGTCGTTTCTCTCTCTAGCTCTCTCCTCTCTCTCCTTCTCTCTCTTTCCCCCCATTTTGCCAAAAAAAAACCACCGTGGGTGATACTGTTCACCCACATGGACCTCTCAGATGTCGACACATGGCATTTCACTGTTCACCGATTCAAATACATTAAAATATTACGGTAGTCAGAAAACTTCACATGTCCATAACTTTTTAACCAGATGTCCAAATCGGATGTGCCACTTGTCTACGGACTTGTATCGACGAGTACTTCACAACCATGCATGAGTGAAAGCTCAACTTTGCATGAATAAAAAATCAACTTCGGCACCACTTGGACAGTTTGGACCTTAACTTGTTTTGCTCATATCTTTCAAACCGTAGCTCCGTTTGTCTATGAACTCGTGCCAACGTGTACTTCGTAACGGTACCTCAGTCAACCTAGAATTTCATCCAAGTCAAAAAGTCAACTTTTGACCCCTTCGGTCAATGGTCATCAGTCAAAGTCAACGGTCAACGGACAACCTCGGCCAAAGTTGGAAAATTTCCGTTGTACTTCGGGACGGGGTGTTACAATGACACGATCACACGACTCAAAAATGACACAAAGTTAGTGGGTTAGGATTTACCACAAATGGGTTCAGCTCAAATTCAAGTCAACATGATTATTAAAAGTGTAATTTTTGGGTTAACCTGCTCAATCCGAAATTGACCCAAATTGACTCGTTTAAGTTATAACTTTAAAATATTAAATGCACCATTAATAAAGTTGTAATTAATAAATTTATATTACTAAATCAAAAACTTATTTAAAGTTGTATTATTAAGTTTTCATCACTTGAAAAATTAAGAAATAAAATTGTTAAAATAATATTTATTTACTTAAATATAATATATTTAACACATGTATGAATTTATGAATTTAATACATATATCGATTTATCAATACAAAAAAAAAATCAATAATAATAATTAATATATTTAAGCGTACTAGAAATGTAGAAATTTAAAAACATGATTGTTAATTTTTTTATATTACTTATAAAGAGGTTGTATTAGGTTTATTATGTATATATATATATATATATATATATTATTTTTAACATTATATGATATGGTCATATTGTTATATGTTATTGTAAAACTGTATGTATAATTATATGGTTTTATATATATTTTTTAATTTAGGATTAATTAATGATTAATTATTTTTAATTTTTTTAAATAATTGATTGGAAACAAGTCAATTTATTAAATTTTGTCAATTTCATATAAATGGATCAATTTTATATAAATTGGTCATGTTGATCCAAATTTTCTATAAAACTTTGTTTAAATGAAACCACTTCATATGTTAGGAAAAGAGTCTGACAGCGATCCTGCCAGTGTGTGTAAAGTTTGAGCCTTTGATTGCTAAAAAAATATATAAATTATAAAATTATAATTTGGGGACATGGAAATATGATTGGAAATAAGCTTAAGCTCTTGCAAGTTTTTTTTATTTTATTTTATCATGAACGATAAGTTTTTTTTTTTAATTATTTGGTTAGTCGAACTATTAATATAACTTAAATATGAGTAAGGAAATGTTTAAAGAGATTAATGTAATTAAATATAAGATAATCAAATATCGACATATTTAACCTAATAAATATTTTGATACACTTCTTTATCGCTCTAATATTATTTAGATTTTAAATGAGAGAACTTTAATATAAGTAAAAAATAAATAGAATAAGAAGAATAAGAACACTTCAAATAGACAAGGCTGAGGTATATTGGAGTAGAGTAGTTTAAAAGGAATTGACTCTTGTTAAAGATTAGGCCTAAAAATATTTTATTGATTTAACCACTAAATCAAAGTGTTTTTTTTTTTTTTTTTTTTTTTTTCTGGTGGCTGAAAAGCACTTTATCAAAGTTTTGCTTTAGTTTTTGGAACTTTGTCCATGCGTCGATGGTATATGTGTTATATATCTTGACGGAAATAAACTTAATCCTTTGTGGGGATTGAAAAGAAATAAATATTTTTAAAATTTTAATGCTTATAAAGTAAGCACATTACGTGTGAGTAGTGAAACAATAAAGACAAAGTACATGCGTGTATCGAAACGTTTGGCAGATGTATAGCTAGCATCTATTAATATATATAAATAAAAATAAATATGAAAAAAGAAAAAGGAACTTTTTAGGCACCATTATTTAATATGTATACGTGCATGGTTGGAAGTCCACTAGGACCAATGTTCAAATGCTTCATTGATTGCCCTCATGTAAAAATTATACATAATTAAATTTTATATTAATTGGAATTTAATATCATCTAGTTTATATAAACTGCATTTTAACTCTTCTAATTTATTTTGGACTTTTAAGTTTCAATTTATTATGTTCATATCCAATCATAATTTTTACATATAACAATTAATATATAGCCTAAATTAGAGGATATTAAAATACAAATTTATGAAAAATAAAATATCTAAATTGCAACAAATAGGGTCAAATTGTATTGTAATACTAGTAAAGTGGGATGAAGTCCTTAATCACCATTAGTTTTAAGAGTTCATGGCCATGTTCGTATGAACCATCCCATAGTTGCATTTTTGTCTTAACTTTTCTTTTTACAACTTTGATCCCTAAACTTTCATTCTTTTGATGTATTTTGAATTTTTAATTATTTTTCATTGAATCTTGCAGCACACTTATTTTTACAAATAAACAAAAAAAAAAAATTACAAAATGAGACTTTCCTTCAAAAACCTCTTCATGTTCCATCAATTGCATTGTATCTTAGAACTCTAATTACTATAATTAAAAAAACAACAAAATTACAAAATGAGACTTCTCCACAAAAGAAACCTTTTGCATGTTGCATCTAGTATACTATGTCTCAAAACTATTAAAAAGTAAACAAAAAATAGAATACATTAAAAAACTAAAGTTTAAAGATCAAAATGCATCAAAAACTAAAATTTAAAGACCAAATTGTAAGAAAAAAAAAAGTTTATGGACTAAAATGCTATTATGGGTATAATTCAAGAACCAACATAGCTAATAACCTTTTTGTAAACATTTAAATTAGACTAAGATGCAATAAATTAAAATTTAAAAAATTAAAATACAACTTTTTAAATTTGAAAGTTGAAAATGTAGTTCTCCACACTAAAGGCGCTGAATTACAATCGATCCTAAATTCCATATAGAGTAATGATGTAAAGCAGTTTCCAAATTGTTAATTAATGCTAACCACTTAATGTGCGTGTTCTGGAATAGTCTTTCTAGCTAGCTATAGTTGGCATTTTTACGACTTTAACATTAATGGCACAATCACTATTAATAAAGTACTCCACTAAGGTTTTAGGCATGGATTCCACGAAAATTTGTCTACATTTCTATATACATATATATATATATATATATATATATACGCGGATATAACTTTTACTTTGAGGCTTACTTTCACTTTGTCAGTGACATCAATGTAGACTGTGGTTTACACGTTAAATCTAGAATACTTTTTAAATAGTGGGTACATCTAAATGGACAGTCTCTCCATGAGTTTTCTTAAATAGATTTGGATACCGAAGCTGTGAAGTAAATTATGGGTGTGAAAATGTATGGTTTTATTAATGAGCTTAAACCAGTGTTGTTAATGGTTGTGGCTCAAGCTTTGTATGCAGGTCTAAATGTTCTTTATAAGCTTGTTTTGTACGATGGGATGAGCGTGAATATTCTGATTGCCTATAGATTCATTTTTGCCTCTGCTTTCATGGTTCCTCTTGCTTTCTTTGTGGAAAGGTAACTACTCTCTCTATCACACCCTATCTTATTCTTCATTATCTAACATGTTATTTCACAATATTCATTGCTTAATAGATATATTTTAACATAATTTAGTTTTCTTTTTATGATTTTTTGAGCCAATAATACTCCCTGAATTTTTTTTTATTTTTTATTTTAGCGTCAAAAGGTATTATCGTTTCTGTAATCTCCAATCCTTAATTAAAATAGCAATTGTAGCTAGCTAGCCTCACTGGTACATTTTTTATTTGTCGAAAAACTTGAACTCATTTCTGTCGCAGAAAATTAAAAAAATAACTTGACCTAATTTCTATTTCATTTAATGTTTCTATGCAGCCTTGAATTAACACACACGCGCCCACACACACACACATATATTATAAAAAAAAAATAATAAATAAATAAAATTAATAATAAAGCATATATAGAACACAACAAAACGAAAGAGCGTGACCCTCAATAGCTAAAAAAATACTGTGTTTTAAAATATGCGATACTTTAGCATACCGTAATAAATAAATAAAATCAACAGAGTAGTGCAAAATATAAAAATTGGTAGAGAAAAAAATAAAAATAAAAATGCAATGAACAAAAGATACAATTTTTATTGACAAACTAGTAAAAGCAATATGCATTCAGTTTTTTGTTTTGGATACATATAGATTATTAGAAAAGAATCAAGTTTAATTCATTTTGAGGTTCTTTATAGATATTTAAATTTAATTCATTTTGTATAATACACAATGAAGTTTCTAGAAAATGAATAGAAATTAAGAATACAATTCAAGAAAAGCTAGTTGAGATAAGTAGTTAAGAAAATATATATACATATAATTGAAGAAAAGGTAGTGGAGGGAACTAGTGCTAGTGCGTACAGATGCACGCACTTGAAGGCCACAAATGATGTGGATGATAATTAGCTAGACAATAATAAAGTTCTCTCTTTTTTCTTTTCTTTTTTTCTTTTCTTTTTTTTTTTTTTTTTGGGGGACTAAATTTATAGTAAGTGATAGGATAAATTTGACTATAGTACTTTATAATGTATATACACTTTATGGCAATGCATTTATATTTAATAAAAAAAAAAAGGAAATTGTTAGCCTTTTATATTTTGATTTTATAGCAACGCATTTGTGTATATATATATATATATATATATGATATTTTAATTATTAGAAGTTCTAGTTACACTATCAAATAAACTCTATACAATTTCATTGTAAATTTATATTTTTATCTCATTTAAAATTAATATTAAGGATATTTATTAATTAAACATATTTAAATTTAAAAATATAAAATTGAACATTTCAAATTTGTTCAGAAATATGTGGTTTAATATATTAAATATATTTAAAGGTATATGTTCAAATGTTTTTAGATATAAATATCTCAAATATGTTTGGAAGTATGCGACTGAACATCTCAAATGTATTTTATTATGCAACTGGACGTTTTCAAATACAAATATCTCAAATATGCTTAAAAGTATGTGACTGGATATCTCAAATACGTTTAAACGTATACGACTATAACATTTTTAGAAACGTTCATAATTTTGAGATCGAATTTAAAAATGAATACATTATTTTATTGTCTAAAGGTGTCCTAACCAAAAAAAAAAAAAATTGGTATAATTTCTATAACTATCAATTTCATCTAAAAGCGTTATTAAGAATAAGAATTTGTGTGGAGTGGTATTTGATTTGTAAACGATTTATGAATAAAAAAATTTGACGGAAAAAAGTATGTTTTTTAACGTAGTTAAAACTCTATAAATTGCAGACATTTTAGGTATTATAAATAATATACAAAGTTATTTTATATTTTTATATATTTAAATGATAGCATGTAAAAAACGATACTGTATAAATTTTTCTTTAATTATTTTTTAATAAAAAAATCACTATCTAATTAGAATGCTAATCACTGAGTTAAATGAATTATACTTATATGAGAAATGCAAAAGTTACTACATTTAGTCTAAATTTTTATATTTAAATTAAAATAACAATTGTCAAGCATCCAACAGAACATTTGCCACTAAGCATAGACAAACCTAGGTGATTTTTTTTATTTTATTTTTTATTTTCGTATAAATAATACAAAATATATATATATATATATATATATTATCCTTTAAAATAGAACACCTTCTCAAATTCCTAGAAATTGAAATGATACTTATCTAATCCAGTGACCCACATAATCATTATTAAAAATTATAAAATTATCTATAACATTAATATTGGTAAAAGTTCCGACCATTAATAGAATTTTTATTTTCCTAAAATTTTTATTATTTTACTATCGCTTATATATGTATGTATTTTGAATTAAAATTGTAGTTAACAAATTGCATTTAATTAAAGTCTTAATTTTTTTGAAAGAAATTAAAGTCTTAAATTTTCTAAATTTTTTAGTTGAATAAGAAAATACTTATTGATTACTCTTACACGAGTAAGTATTTAAATATTTTATACATATCAGTTTTATATATGTATATAAGGGTACGTGAGGCCTTAGGCAAGAAAGGAAGATAGTGTCCAATAGAAATGTTTTTTTTTTTTTTTGGCAAAGTTTATTTTATTCTTTTTAATATTTAACATAAAAATACTAGATATGGCAAAATCTCACACGACACGATAACACACCATGAATCCACAAGATAATTTACGACGAGTTTGGATTGACGATATCGTGTAAATTACATATCAGTGTCATCCAATAAAATCCAATAAATTAATCGGTTTTAATGGGTGAAACACAATAAACGAATTAAACCCATTAAAAAGAGATATTTTGGTAATTATATAAGTGTTATAATATTAAAATTACTTAATTTATTGTTAAACATGTATTAATTTATTTTTTTAGTTTAATTTTTAAAAATTTAAAAACAAACAAAACTTTTTGTAATTTTTTTAAAAAAATATTATTTTATTATTTCAAAACTAAATAAAATTTAAATTTTCAAATTTGTATTTATCATTAATGGATTAACGGATTGGGTGACGAGTTACATAATAATTTATCGAATAGGTTCGAATTTATCTATTTTCACACAAAAACTTAATGAGTTGTGTTTGGATTAACTTAATTCTACATGAACATGACACAATATAACACGAATACAATTTAACACGATACGTTACCACAATATAACACGAATACAATTTAACACGATACGTTACCTAGCCTAAAAAATACCTACAAAAAACAATCATACACTAAATATATTATAAAATATAAACTAAAATTAAAATCCCATTTCGGAAGTTGAGAGAAGAAATAAAAAACCTTGATGCAATAGACTAAATTTCTCAATTTACTTCAAAAAATAACTTTGAATATAATTTTTTTATTTTTAGAAGTATTTGAGCATGTCACATCAAAAAAGAAAGAAATGCCAATTTTTTTTTTACATGAAAAAAATATATTCTTAATTATTTAAAAAAAAAACTGAAAAATGCATTAAAATAATTAACAATTTTTTGCCTACAAATTAAGATGATCAAACCATTAATGTATTTATTGCAATTTCACTTTTTTAAGACTTGCTGAAATTGATCCACCATTACCTATAAATCTGTTTCAACTCATATATATAATAATCTTATTAATAAATATTAAAAATGATAAAAAAATAATATTAGAAAAATGAAATCACATAACTATTATAGCTTTCATGATTCTTATTTTCAAATAATTCTAATAATCATTTATGAATCTTTTAATTGGAACCCTTGGTTTCATATATATATATATATATATATATATATATATTTAACATAAAATTAGTGGGCTAATAATTTTGTGCCTAAGGCAATAGCCTTGGTGGTCTTACCAGAAAGTCGGGCCTGTTGGTGCCCCTTTAGATATATTTTCTGGGTCCCTCGCTGCACGTAAACATATTTTGATAAGCTAAATCATTGAGTCCTCGTTAGTCGTGTACAATGTATTATACATTTGCTAATTATACCGTATATCAATTGATTGCAGGAAGAAAAGACCGAAATTGACATGGATGACAGGTTTTCAAGGATTTCTTTGCGGGATATTTGGGTACATAAGAAAAGTTAAAATCACACAATGATATTTTCCGTAGATATAACTGTTGTCGTTGCAGTCAAGAATGAGCATATATATATATATATATATATATGAAAATTCTATGATGAACACGGTTCGTATGAGAATTACAGTATTAATAATGGTTTTTTATAGTATTAACGATGGATTTTTAGAAAATTATCACCAATACTATGAAAAACTGTCACCAATACTGTGGTCCGCATGAGGACCATCCGCACCATAAACGAACTGTATATATATATATGCAGTTTGTTTATGGTATAGAAATTCATATATTTTTATTAGGTAGATTTCAATATTGATAATGATTTTTTTAAAAATTTTCATCAGTATTATCACACAAAAATATACAAAAATGGATATTAATGATGTATATTGAATCCACACCATAAGAATTTTTTAATACATATATTTATATATGTAATTTATTTTATAAAGTGGATATTTATAAATATAGAAAAATATGTATAAAAAGGATAATTATTGAAGAAAGCAATTTTTATGAGTGATACATTGATAACCATTTTTAAAAAGATCATTTTCGTAATTAGTATCCATAATTTAAAATTTGCAGATATCCTATATATACATTTATATATGTATATATATCTATATATCAAATGTTATATATACAGGGTTTATTTTTTTTCTTATTTTTTTATAGATTAAGATCAATTATATTTTTGTACATCCATTTTTCCTACAAGCCCCAAGTTAGGCTTATATATATGAGACCTTTGATCTATTTTTCATTTTATTATTGTTTGACAAGTAATACTAGAAAGTGATATATATACAATTCATCTATGATAAGGTAAGGTCCATACTTTTTGGTGAGTCCCTAGTATTTATCCTTATAATTTCAATTTATGAAAAGGATATAAAAATATAAATAAATGAAAAAGTTGAAAGAAAAAAATCTATAACTTTAGTTTATGGAAAGAAAAATTGTTTAACATCATAAAAAATTGTACAGCATTAACGAAAATAATATGAAAATAATATTGTATAAGAAAAATTGCACGAGTAAGGGATATGTGTGCTCTATAAAGCACAATTTCGCCCCCGGGGGGGGGGGGGGGGTTAACTATAGTTTTTGAGTTTCTATATTGCTTGTATGTATCATTTATTGTCCTATATTAACAGCATAGTTTAAAGCCGAGGTCTCCATTGAAAATTTAAAAATATTTAGATTACTGTGAAATTAAGGGAAGTTAAATAAAGGGTATTAAGGGGAAAAAAAAAAAAAGATAGATAATTTATTTTTAATGTTTACATGTTGTGCTATACGTTATATTTGAATTACGTACTAACTCTGTTCTAATAATTGATTTAGGGGATCACTGGGCCAAAGTATATTTGCTGAGAGCTTGGCTTTAACATCGGCCACATTTGCATCTTCTATGTCCAACCTTATTCCAGCCTTGTCTTTTATCATGGGTGCAATCTTTGGGTAATAAGTTTCTTACCTTCGTCGTAACTATAAGTTTTACTTCTAATCTTTTTATTTGGAAATTGGCTTGTATTGAAACCTGCATTTGGATCTCCAAATTTTTTTTTTTTAATTTTTTTTTGAGAAACTCATTTTAAACTTGGCTGAACTGTACACCGTCCGTGTTCATCTGCTTTTTCGTTCATTTGAGACAATAAAACGCAAATGAGCCACATATGAATGGTATCCGAAGTCTTTTTTCATTCCTTTCCCGCTCTAGCTTCTCTATGTATCAAACTATACCCGTTTTCTCAACAAGAACAATTCAAGTTTAATTTCAACAGAGCTAAATAGCAATGGCATTTGTCCACTCACTAGAGGAGGATCAAAAGCTGGTTAAGGATGTGAAAAAAGACATTCTATAATATCATCATCAGGACTCTGCAAAACATTAAAAAAAAAAAAAAAAAAAAAAAAAAAAAAAAAAAAAAAAAACAGAGGAAGTGAAAAAGTCAAAATTCTTTATCGGCGTTCGGTTATGGAGAAAAGTCCAAATGCTTGAATTGTCTTGAGAGGCGGCTTCATTGAAAGTTTTTAAAAAACTGATAACTATTTTTTGCATTACACACCAAATGCAATTAGTAGTTCCAGCATTTACTAAACTGTCAAATCCTGTTTCTTTTTATTTTGTAAGTGTTTTACTGTTTATTAATATTGGTCATCGAAGGCCAATAAAATTCATTATGAGACGACAAATATATAATTGGATATTTTTAATTATATTGTGACTTTTTATGTAAACAAACATTTAATATTGAAAAAATAAACCTAACTTTTTGAACAGCTTTAAATTATCATATAATATATAGATATTGGCAGTCAAGTACTTTGAATTTTATCAAGGTTTGACACATTACATTTTAAAATTTTTTTCTGACGTTATGTACTCTAAACTTCTTTTTTGCTTGTACCGTTAGTTTTTTTTATTACAAATACATAATGTAATGATTAGTGCTCGCATGTACTCATCAAACAAGAATAGATCAGATAATTTTACTATTTTCAATTTAAAAATTAGAGTTTCAATAAAGGAATTTGAGGAATTTCTTCATCGAAATCCCTTCTCCTTCTTCTTCTTCTTCCCCCTTCCACATCCATGTCTGTTCTCTTTCATTTCTCATCTTTTTCACTCCCCACTTGCTCTTTCAAACCCAAAGCCCTTTCTTTTTCTTTTCTTCTTCCAAACCACTACTCTCAGTAACTCCAACAATCTCAAAGCTGCGATGGAATGAAGTTCTCTTTTTCTTCTTTCTTTGTCTTTGTCCTCATATATATTTTTTTTTATGTACTCTCTCTTTCGCTGTAATTCTCTTTATCTCTCTCTCTCTCTTCTCTTTTCTTTATCTGTGTACTCTCTCTTTTTCTGTAACTCTCTCTGTCTCTCTGTTTCTCTCTTCTCTTTCTCTGTACTCTTTTTTTTACAAACTCTCGTTCCCTCGGTAAATCTCTCTGTCATGTCTCCTTTCTCTCCTCTTTCTCTATCTCTGTTCTTTTTTTCTTTTCTTTTTTTGTACTCTTTCTTTCTCTATAACTCTCTCTGACTATCTCTTTTCTTGTTAAATGATATTTTAGAAAAGCAAAACTTTTATTTTACCAATGGATCGAAGCCTTCCCCCCCTTCCCCCCCCCCCCCCCCTTTTTTTTCCTTGACATTTCCTAGGTTCCAAATAGAATCTAAAAATTATAAAATTATTTGATTCATCCTCGTTTAATGAGCACGTATTAAGCATCTGATTATTCTATTATGTATTTTTAACAGAAAAACCAACGATATAAGCAAAAAAGAAAGTTTGGAGTGCAAAATGCCAAAAAAAAAAATTTAGAATATAATATGTTAATTTCGATAAAGTTTAGAATGTTTGACTGCTAATATTTCTATAATATATGAATTTGATTAATAATGATTAACAGTGCTAATAAATAAAATATTTCTTCTTTTAAATGTCTAGAAGAGTTGTCATCCACTTTTTCTCATCATTCTCATTTATTTATTAATAATCATGAGAATATTATAATATAACCTCATCCTGTTTTTCTATATGTTTGTTGAGTAAAAGAGCTAGCTAATAATTCCCTCACTACCTTTGAAAGGTTGGAGATGTTTGGAATTAGAACATTGGCAGGCAAAGCTAAGGTGGTAGGAGTTGTAGTAAGTTTTAGTGGGGCAATGATTTTCATCCTTTGCAAAGGACCAGAAATCAAGATGTGGTCAACTGGCATCAACTTGTTACAAAATTATGATACTACAGTGCATCACAGGAACACTAATTACGCCTTGGGCTCCTTCCTTTCCATATCTAATTGTTTATCTACGACAATTTGGTTGCTGATTCAGGTATTCCATACAAACGTTACTATGAAATATAACCACATTATCCAATAACGTAGTATACATACATACATATTTAGTAAGTCGTTCTATAACGAGGATGTTCATATCATTTTTTTGTACAGATGTTTGAAAAAATTATTATCTTTTTCAAAAACCATTCCTTTTAAAGACATCCTCACCATAAAACAATATATAGGCATTCACATTATAGAATCAAATTATATATATATATATATATATAAATAATAGCTAGTCATATGTACCAGCTACTTAGACACAATAATTTTTAACAAATATTTTGACAGTTGATTATAAAACATGACCTTAATTGTCCATAAATATTTATTTTTTATGTACACTATCAGATATAAATATTTATGGGTCAATGATTTATTAAAAAAGTTTCGTCACATAGAAAACTCTATGCATTCAATAATATATATATATATATATATATTTATTTACCAGTGTTCCCTGTGCCATGTATTACAAATTGTCTCCTGAACTACGAGGTTAGCATCATTAATACTCCTTGGTACTTTCCAAATAGTACTTTGTGAGGGCAATTCATGTAATTTTATTTTTCTCCTTTAGATTATAATATTGGAGGAGGTTGGAAACTGGTCAGTTTGTTAATATGTTAGGATTGCATATTTTTCAACTCCGTCCAATGCTATAGCCTCATTAAAAAAAGAAAAAAGAAAAATTATAAAATTGTATTCACATATCATTTTTTGGAAATTTCACGGGTACTGCTAGGCAATTCACAATACAGCGTATAGTGGTATAGTTCTGGGAGGATTTGTCCTAAATAACCCAAATATATATTTACACATCTACATATAATTTTTATATATATTATTTTATATGTTTCTTGACAGGCTAAGATGGGTGAGAAGTATCCTCCTTACAGTGTTACTGCTTTGATGTGTGTTTCTGCATCAATCCAAGCTACCATATACGCTGTATTCGTTGAGAGAGATTGGTCTAAGTGGAAACTTGGTTGGAACATCAGACTACTGACAGCTATTTATGTGGTACATATATTACTTTTATTCTTTGTAAACATACACGAAAAGGGTTTCTGCCCCTGGCCTTCCCCTTTTCTTCTTTAATCTTTGCATGAGTAAATCCTCATTTATAAATACACACACACACACACACACACACACATATATATATATATATATATTAAAATAATCACGGTAATTTTTCTCCCAGCATATTTGTGAATCAATTATTATACTGTTAGAAGTGAATATGCATTCATAAATTTTTATCAATAGCTAATAAATTTTATATAACTAAAGATGCATGATTCCTGAGAAGGAGAATCTAGAAAAGTAGAAATTGTATATGTTTTATACTTATGATCATATAATACTTCGAATATGGTGGAAAAGTTTAAATAAAATAAAATTGTAAAACATATTAACTAAAAGAAAGCATTATATCTGTTTTTTGCCTTCTCGTTTGGGGAAAAAAGTTATCTAAAGAACTGGCTTTATCATGATATACTTTTCTTATTTATATTTATTTTTTTTTATCATATCTGCGTATTGGCTTTATTGTGTTACAGGGAATGTTCCCCTCAGGAGTATGCGTTACAATAATAACTTGGTGTTCAGCTAAGAAGGGTGTATTGTTTGCATCTGCTTTCTATCCTTTGGGACTCGTGTTTGTTGCAATTGCTGGAACTTTCTTTCTTGATGAACATTTAAACTTGGGAAGGTCTTTACCTACTTCATTTTGATTCAATGTTTTTTGCATGAATTATATATATATATATATATATAATATCCATATTATAGGTCCGTAATATTTTTTTCCCTTTTTTTGGGGTATGCTTTTAACTCCTAGATATTGAATATGCAACAGCTTAATGGGAGCAATACTCATAGTATCAGGCCTATATTGTGTGTTGTGGGGAAAAAATAAGGAGCTAAAGTTGACATCCAAAATGCCATGCTCAAAAGGGTCAAGAGATTCGGCACCAATAAGTAGTACTGAAGCTACATCAATTAAATCCGTCCAAGATGAAGTCCAGACTCCTAGTGTAATTGTATCCATAGAGCCTGTTCGGGTGAATGGTTCCAAACAAGATATATAAATATATAAAGTAGATTTTGTTGGCTCTAAAAAAATATTAAGGTATTTTGGTAACGTGACTAGTTTTTAACTCTTTCTTTTTAATTTAGTTTTTAATTTTTTTGTAATTTTTTTTCTATGTAATTGTATGTAATTTATTTCTATCAAGTCTTGGTTAATGATGGTTTTAGTTTGTTAGAAATTTTTTTTTGTCATTTATTATAATTTTTCTCTGTTCCACAATCTTGAATTTACAACTTCTTAAGTGTGATTATGAATAGTATATCAACTAAGTCGGCCTCAATTAACTAGTTTGTTAGATATTTTAAACAACTAAAACTTCAAGGAGGGCAGGAAAAAATAAAAAATAAAAAAAAACAAAATTTGGAAATCGTGTTCAATTTTATGTTTATTTATTTTTTCTTTCTTAACTTTATAACAACTTTAGATGCTTAAAAACTTTTACTAATGCTAACATTTGACGTAAACAAATTACACAAAATCAGGCAAAAAAAAAAAAGAAAAAAAAACTAACTATAATACCAAATGACACCTAAAGTTTTAGATTATTATTATTATTTTCCAAATGATATTGTAAGCATAATTGCTAATCCATTATTTAGGTTTTCAATTTTAAGGGTTATTAACTCTCTTAGTCCTAAACTATGCCCATAGTTGCGTTTTGATCTTTAAACCTTTTTTTTTTTTTTTTTTTTTACTTTGATCCCTAAACTATATTTTTTAGTACATATTTTGGTCCTTCAACTATTTTCTAGTCTAATTTTTAATAATTTTGAGGTGCAGTATACTTACTTTAATAAAGAAACAACAAATTACAAAGTCAATATTCCCACAAGATTTTTGCATGTTACATCAAGTACAATGCAAGTTTCAAAATTGCTAAATAGTAAACAAAGTAGTTTTAAAGATCAAAGTGCACCGAAAATTAAAGTTTAAAGACTAAAAAACAAATATATATATATATATATATATAGTTCAGGAACCAAAGTACAATCGTTAGTATAATTCCGGGGACAAACAAAGCTAATAACATTTGAATATTGATGGCAATCCATAATTCGTTTTGATAAAAAATTAGGAAATTGGTAATTTGATACATGTAGTAGCCTCTTCTGTAAGTTAACCAAAATTGTGTCAGTTGCATCTTCTTATAACTTGACAAATCTCACTAGTTGAGATAGTCCAGCAGCAAGCCACTATTTATTTGGATAATAATCCAAATTAGAATTCTCACACTACAAATACTCAAGGGAAAAAATGATTGTTTTCTAAAATAGTCCAATAGCAAAACCATTATTTCCTTGGACAATTCATAATTGCAAAGTTATAATTTTTTGTATTCTTAGCTCCCGAAGAAATTAGATTAACATATATTAATATATAAACAAGATAACCAACTTCCAAGTATATATGTTCTCTTTTTCCTTTTATATCAGGTGGGTGATTCAAAATTCTGAATTTTTATGAAAGTAAATAGTATCTATGCTATTAATAGGCTGTCTCCGCTAATAGGACAATATTCTAGATGACGGAATCCATGTTATGCTGGGAGATATATTGTCCCCCAACAATGTTGTAAGACATTGATTTTTTATTTTACGCATCCTGCAATATTTTCCAAGACATGGTTGCCCAACATATAATGTCACCGTTGCCCAGAAATATGAGATTATATAATATGAAAACAAAGAATCAGTACCAAAGAAAAATCTCCAAATGGTTTCAGCGCTGTAATACAACCCAAATTTAAATTTTATTTCACTAAAAGATATAAGAGCAAGTAAAAATACATGGTCCATTATATAATTATATATATATATATATTATAAATAATAATATATATATATGCAACGAGGCTTATATCAAGTCTATTTAATGGTTCTACCAAGATGACTTCATTTATCAATCATTAGACCCCTTTTCTAGGGTTAAAATTTGAAAATGTATTTATCATTCACCTTATCCTTATATATTTCATTTTTCTTAAATATTATTTTAATATATCATTTAATTTATATGAGATCACTAATTGAATTTTAAATTTCAGTTCTTAAAACAATCAAATATCTAATAATGAAAAATATAATGCTAACACTATCAGGTTGACCTAATATGAGCCTAATTATATATATTTAATTTTTATCCATGATCGTCCAGTACAACATTAAGTAACATTTTGTGTGATGACCTAACATTTGATGAGACTACTCTTGGGATCCTTCACAGACACCTTAGAGTGTCCTGCCTAGGGAAACCTTTTCCATAAATTGAATATAATACGATAGTATAAATATAACAACTTAAATGCTTTTAATATAATTTTCATAAATTGTCATCATAAATGTCAAGGACTCTAAATTAGGAACTAAGAGAAAGAAAGATAAAAAATAAAAGAATACATATTAGGTTAATCTACTAGAATATTCTAAAAAAAGTATATGATTTCAAAAATAAATAAAAGAACACAAACAATAAAATCCTATAAAAGTATGAAAAAGGGAAAATACATCAGCTATGGAAATATAATGAAAATAACAATGAGGGGTTTTCAAACATAGTATGCACCAACTATCAACTGAGATTTAAAGGGAAATAGTTTAAACATATAAAATTATAATACGAGTTCAGTAAGTGAATAAGGAAAATATTATAAAAATAAATATTATTTTTAAAAAGCATTCTCTTAAGACCTCACTTTCACTCCTTGAATGTTTTCCTATTTTGACAAATAGTTTTTACAAAACGTATAATTATTTCCAAAACATAAAGATTTAATCATTCATAAGACAAAAAAATTTAATATAAGAAAATGTATAAAAACATCACAAGTAAAATAACAGTTTTTATAAATTATAATTGATAAAGTATCAATAACAATATATATATATATATATATATATGTTGCATCTCTAGGTATTCACAATAACATTCTTGTGTACCATATTCATTATCATAATTATCATAATTGATATATACCAATGTCCCAAAATAACTTTTGCAACTCTAAAGTTACTAAAACTGGACATTAAAGGGTCTAACAATTATACCATGAGCCCTAATAACCTAGTACCAAAAATTGAAGTTTTTCCCCAGAATAATAATTTTATGAAGTTGAACCTTCCATTGGGACCTATTAATACGTAATCATATAAATTCAATTTCAATTTTATTCAAAATAGTCTAAACAAGGTTCATTTTTACTTGATATTTAACTAATTAATCCAAAAATAGAAAAATTATCAAATGATGCCTAAAATTTACAAATTTTGTATTATCAGAAAGTTTGTGAGATTGGAAATGTAGTGATGTACACTTATACTGGTCCAAAAATGTCATTGGTGGTAGGAAAATTCAAAATAAAAATCAGTTAAATTTGATACCATTGAATTTTACAAAAGATGGGGAATCTCAAAAAACAAAGGTCATGAATGAGTTCAGAGGGTATAAAATAGTGGGCAGGGAAGGGTGGCTTTGCCTGGGTTGGACAGAAAATGGAAAAATTATCTAAATTGGATGTGGCATTGTTGCTGGCAACCTAAGCTTGATCTAGATGCAACGCTGGCCAGCTATCCATGAGACTTGTGGCTAAGGTCAATAGTTGATGGGCTTCGATGGTGGCCAGTGCGCCCTAGTGGTTGTTAGCTGAAAAATGATCAAATCAAACCAACCTGTTTTAGCCTTTAAACAGATCGATGGTTCGTTAAGGCTATGCATCGACTATAGGGCACTTAACAAGGTTACCATCAAGAACAAGTACCCTATACCGTTGATAGCCGATTTGTTTGATCAACTTGGAGGAGCAAGGTACTTTACTAAACTTGACTTGAGGTCGGGGTACTACCAAGTTAGGATTGCGGAGGGTGATGAGCCAAAGACTACGTGTGTTACTCGATATGGAGCATACGAATTCCTCGTCATGCCCTTTGGTCTCACCAACGCACCCGCCACATTCTGCACTCTCATGAACAAGATCTTCCATCCTTACTTGGACAAATTCGTGGTGGTTTATTTGGATGACATCGTCATCTATCGCAAGACGTTAGAGGAGCACATCCACCACCTACGAATCGTGTTCAAGGTTCTAAAGGATAATGAGCTTTACGTGAAGAAAGAGAAGTGCTCGTTTGCAACCAATGAAGTGTACTTCCTCGGCCATAAGATCAAGGATGGCAAGCTGCACATGGATGAAGCCAAAGTGAAAGCCATTCAAGAATGGGATCCTCCAACCAAGGTGAGTGAGCTGCGATCTTTTCTTGGTCTTGTTAACTATTACAGGAGGTTTATCAAAGGGTATTCTGCCCTAGCCGCACCACTCACTGATCTGCTAAAGAAGAACAAGACATGGAGTTGGTCCACCCAATGCCAACAAGCCTTTGAAAATTTGAAGGAGGCAATTATGAAGGAACCCGTGTTGGTATTGCCTGATTACTCCAAACCATACGAGGTGCACACCGATACTTCCGACTTTGCCATAGGGGGTGTGTTGATGCAAGAAAGGCATCCAATCGCATTTGAAAGCCGCAAGCTCAACGACACGGAGAGGAGGTATACGGTCCAAGAGAAGGAGATGACCGCCATCATCCACTGCTTGCGCACTTGGAGGCATTACTTGCTGGGGTCCCAATTCGTGGTAAAGACTGACAATGTGGCCACAAGCTATTTCCAAACTCAAAAGAAGTTAAGCCCCAAGCAAGCTCGCTGGCAAGACTTCCTTGCCGAGTTCGACTACAAGCTCGAATACAAGCCCGGTACGGCCAATGTAGTTGCCGATGCATTAAGTAGGAAGGCCGAACTAGCATCGATAACCAAGTTCCAAGGGGAACTGCTCAACCTAATAAAGGAGGGCATGGACCGTGATGTTGTGGCCAAGCAACTCCTACAACTTGCCATGGAGGGCAAGACTAAGAGGTTTTGGGTTGAGGACGGCCTTCTCTACACAAAGGGGCATCGCATCTATGTACCAAGGTGGGGCAACCTAAGGAAGAATTTGATCAAGGAATGCCATGACACCAAATGGGCCGGCCACCCGGGACAAAAGCGTACGAGAGCTTTGTTGGAGACAAACTATTATTGGCCACAAATGCGGGACGACATCGAGATGTATGTGAAGACCTGCCTTGTTTGTCAACAAGACAAGGTGGAGCAACGACAACCCGCAGGTTTATTGGAGCCACTACCAACTCCGGAGAGACCATGGGAGAGCATCTCCATGGACTTCATCATTAGCTTACCCAAGTCCGAGGGATGTAGCACTATAATCGTAGTAGTTGATCGATTCTCCAAGTATGCTACATTCATTGCCGCAACAAAGGAGTGCCCAGCTGAGGAGAAGGCACGACTATTTTTCAAGCACGTGGTGAAGTATTGGGGACTCCCAAGATCAATTATAAGTGATCGAGACTCAAGGTTCACCGGAAGGTTTTGGACGGAGTTATTCAAGCTCATGGGCTCGGAGTTGCATTTCTCTACAAGCTTTCATCCACAAACCGATGGGCAAACCGAGCGAGCTAATGCATTATTGGAGCTATATCTACGGCACTTTGTGAGTGCCAATCAACATGATTGGGCAAAGCTACTAGATGTTGCCCAATTCTCCTACAACTTGCAAAGGAGCGAGTCCACCAATCGAAGTCCATTCGAGTTAGCCACGGGGCAACAACCACTCACTCCACAAACACTTGTTACCAAGTATGGAGGAAGGAGTCCTGCCGCATTCAAGATTGCCAAAGGTTGGCATGAACAAGTGGACTTAGCAAGGTCGTACCTTCATAAGGCCACCAAGAAAATGAAGAAGTGGGCGGACGCCAAAAGAAGGCACGTGGAGTATCAAGTGGGAGACTTGGTGTTCATCAAAATCCTTTCATCCCAACACAAGTCTACCCGAGGACTACACAAAGGCCTTGTTCGCCGATACAAGGGACCATTTCCAATCGTTAAGAAGGTGGGCAAGGTATCTTATAAGGTGGAGTTACCTCCTACACTCAAACTTCACCCGGTCTTCCATGTAAGTTGTCTGAAACCATACTACAAGGATGAGGAAGACCAAACAAGAGGGGAGTCCAAGCGAGCACCAATAGGGGTCTACAACACTTATGACAAGGATGTGGAGAGCATCTTAGCTGATCGAGTAGTTCGTGGAAGGGACAACCATCCGAGTCATGAGTACTTGGTGAAATGGAAGGGACTTCCCGATAGCGAAGCAAGTTGGGAACCTGCTATCGCGCTTTGGCAATTTGAAGATCATATCAAGAGGTTCCATGAAGCAAGCTCGACGAGGACATCGACGGCATAGGTGGGGGAGAATGTCACGGTTGGGGCATTTCATCAAACACTTGGTGAACATTCTCTCCATTTTGGGCCTTATAATCCATTTTGGGCCTTACAATGGGCCAAGCACCTAGAGTAGTGTAGAATTCTCTAGAACATTATGGAGAACTCTAGGTCAAGCCATGTACATATCCATTTCTAGATGTTTCTTTAGATATTTTTGTAAAAGAGGTGGGAAGGATCTAGACACCCATTCTCCACCGTAGGATCAAAGCAATTATAGCCGTAGGATTAGACTTTATGTGCCTATAAATAGGTGGAGGCCTCATTTGGCCAAACCATCCAAGAATTCCCACATTCACTTGTAAAGCTCTCCTCTAAGCAATATACTTTCATTCTCCCAAACTCTCTTTGTGCTCTAGCTTTCTTTGCTTAGCTTTCTCTTTTAGGAAGCAAAAGGCTTACTTAGTTGTAACAAAGGGTCGGAATCGCAACTAAGGCCGCACGGCTTGAAGGGATAAGAAACAAGTCCGTGACAAGTGGATTTGGTAGGTTTGAGGGACGATTTGGGTTTTTATGATTTATTTAATGATGTGCATGCATTCCAATGTATATATGCACCTTGGGTCTACTAAAAAGCAAAAATAAGAACTAGTTTAGACACAAATAAAATACTTAAACTGAAATCTTCCCGATTCTAACCATAACTTAGAATTTGATGTACTATTAGTCTGTGAACATGTATCAACAAGCTCTAAGTTATGGTGTACCAGTCAAATCAAAATTCTTAACCATAAAAAAGTCAAATCATGTGCATGCATATAGACCAATTGGTCAAATTATTAAGCTTAAATTCTAATTTATTTCTTGGAGCGAGTTGTCACAACCTACTCTCTTAAAGAATTTCTTCTATAAAATTCAATCTCTAGAGTTGTATTTGATTAGGATACTATCTCTACATCGAGGTCTTCGGCTCCCATGAAGCCTCCTTAATCATATGGTTCCTCCATAAGACTTCCACTAAATGTTTGGTCTTGGTATAAAACTTCTAATCTCTATGATCAAGGATCTATCGGTTGCTCCTCATAAGATTATTCATTTCTCAATTGATTCTGCTGAGTCTCAAATACATGTATGGGATCTAGTCTATAATTACAAAGTATATACACATAAAAAAAAAAATCATGAATCTAGGAAAGCTCCATCGATAAAGCAAGTTTATAAGCAAGTGGCCTTACTCTCTTAGTGATCTCATATGGCTCAATATACCTTGGACTCAATTTTCCTAGTTTCCCAAAACTCGTTACACCCTTTCAAGGTGATAGCTTTAGGAATACTCTATCTCCAACCTTGAACTCAAAGTCCTTTCTTCTGACATCTATATAACTTTTCTATTTGTGCTAAGCTACTTTCAACCGCTTATGAGTGATTATGACTTTACAAACTGTCTACTGCACATAGCCAGGACCTATGGATTATTAATCACTTATCTCTTCCCAACATATAGAAGTCTTAAATTGCCTCCCATACAATGCCTCACAAAAGTCTTGAATGGTAGGTTTTTTTAAGTGAAATCTGCAAAAGATAATTGAGACTCTCAATTCCCTTCAAACTGCATTACAATATACAAGGCCTCAACATATCCTCCAAAGTTTTTATAATCCTATCTAACTGTCCTTCTATCTATGGATGGAAAACAACACCAAAGTATAACTTAGGACGCAAAGCTATTTTTAAACTCTACCAAAACCTAGATATGAAATAATAGACATAGAAACTCCATGCGAACTCACAATCTTATCAAAGTATAACTTAGTATGCAAAACTATTTGTAAACTCTACCAAAACCTAGATATGAAATAATAGACATAGAAACTCCATACGAACTCACAATCTTATTCATATAAATCTTAGCCAAATCCTGCAAAGTATAAGTTTCATGGATCGGTAAAAAGTGCGCAGGCTTCATGAGTCGGTCAACAATCACTCAAAGACCAAGGTGACCTACCTGAGTATAAGGAAGCTTGAACAAAAAGTCAACAGTGATATGCTCCCACTTCCATTATGGAATAGACAAAGGTTGCAAAAGGCCTGAAGGTTTTGCCATCTTAGCCTTCACCAATTGACATACTAAACATTTGGAATCATGATCTCCAACCTCCTTCTTTGTACTTATATACCAATAAAACTGTCTTAAGATGCGATAGTGACACTAGAATGCATGACATAAGTTAAGCTATGAGCTTCATTAAGAATCTCCTTCTTAAGTCCCATGATCAAAGCTCCAGTATATTTAATTGTGAAAGTTGTAGTCAAATCCTCTCCAACCTTACCTCTCAACTTCATCGAAAAGGAATCATGAAGTTAGGCATCATGAATGTGATTAATAATTATGGGTCGAACTAAAAAACTGGCTAAAAGAGACCCTTGTGGTTCCATCCTAAACATAACTCTCAACTTTCACAATTCTACCATTAAGGGAAGTTGTCCGTTTACACGTATACCAAAGAACCTATAGCCTTTCTACTTAAAGCAACAACTACAATATTTCCCGTACCAAGATGGTAGTCAATAGTGTAAACATAATCTTTAAACAACTCTATTCATTTGCTTTACATTAAGTTCAACTTTTTTGTGTAAATAAAAACTTAAGGCTATATGATCAATGGAAATTTGGCAAATAACTCCACACAAGTAATATCTCCAAGTCTTCAAAGCAAAGATCATTGTTGTAAGCTCCAAATTATGGATAGATAGTTCAACTTATGCTTTTTTAACTACCTAGAAGCATAAGCAACTATGCTTTTATGCTCTTCCTATAATATACATGTAATATATATATTTTTTAAAAGGTTTTATAACTATTTCTTTTAAAAGAAAAAAAAATAGAGTTTTTATCCTAATAGGTTTGGTTATAAGTATATTTCAATTTTATTAGGAAATTGAAAAAAAAAAGGGGGGAGGGGGGGGGGGGATATTTGCTCTATTTTTGGTTTTATAAAAAGGAAGGAAAAATATGTTTATTTTACTTTTACGTTATTTTCAACTTTGCGACGCTAGGATATCGGGTAAGTCTTCTTCTTCTTTTTCTTCTTTTATTCTAACTCTAAAAGCTATTAGGGTTAATATTAAGGGCTTACGATCTTAATTTAGGGTTTTTGGTATCCATTTAAGATTGTTATAGAGATCCTGTATTTTTAGAGATTTCGATTTTTGATCAAGTTTCGAAGTACAGAAAGGAAGATCCTGAATCTTTGAAGTTGTTCCAGGTTGTTTTTTGTGATGTTTTCATGTTATATGATATTATTTGAGATGTTTTGTGGTTATAGAAGTATTGAATAAGGTAGAATTAAAGAGTTATTGTTGAAACCCTAATCTGGAATTTATTTGGGATTTGTATATAGTGATTGTTCGAATTTATTTAAAATATTTAAAGATATCTTTTGGTACTAAAATTTTTTATGGATGAAAATATACATGTTTACGAATCATTATAAATTTATTTGGGCCGATTTGGATCTTTTTCAATTTATCACAAAAATTTGAATTCATGCTTTCTGTCTGGTTTTCCTATGCGACTGCAGTATAGTTCGTATGTAAAAATTTTAAAACAGATCCAAAAAAAATTAGTTTTATCTGAAAATTTTTATAATTTATTCTATGTATGTATAATATTAGTATAAAAACATTTAGCTTCAAATTATTTATATTTTTTCCGTGGTGATTTTCTGAGTTACCTACATCCAGCTGTCTGAATCTATTTTCTAGTCCATTTAGTAAAGAATAAAATTCGCTTTAAAATAGTTTTCGATCTCTATTTGACCTAATAATTTTTATATGTCATTAACACTATATATAGTTAAATTATGTAAAATATTACTTCTTTTAGAAAGGTATTTTATTTTTAATACTTTTTTTTGTATAGATGGGTTTCCCTGTGAAATGCTGATTTTCAGTTTCTGTCAATTAGTTACTAAATTTAATTTGACCATATTTTCGACCTTTGTTTGGCTTTTAAAATTTTATAATAGTATATAAGTGCGTCTAGTTTTAATCTGTAAAATTTCAAATAAATAGAAGATTTCCTGAAAGAGAAACAATTTGAACATTAAATAAAGGTTTCTGAAAATCTACTAGTTTTAGTATTTCTTTGTCTAAATTTTCAATGAGTTTTGAATGGTTTTTCATTATTATTTTATGAAATTGTTTTAATCACAGTTACTTATGCATGTGTATAGTATCCTCATAAATTTTCAGACTTATATGATATCATTTGAATAAGGAATTAAATTCTTGTTTAGAAACTTTTTATGGATTAATAGGTTTTTATTTGGCTTTTGGTGATTTGATCTTGTTCTAAGCTTATAATTTTAAGATTTAAGGGTTAGGATATGATAATATTATGGTATCAACTCTTATTCATTTAGTTTGAATTTAAGATATATGTAAGATATTTATGGTATATGATGGTTCTATTTTATACTGATGAGAGACTATTGGTATTATTCATAGGTTGTTAATCTTTTGTGGACTTTGCTGATTAAGGTAAATGACTGGACTTTTTAAAAACTAAAATCGTAGCAAATATGTACTTATGTTATTGATTTATTTATGTTTTTCTATAAGTTTATGTTTTATGAAATATATATGTATTGTACAAAGAAATTATTGGATTATTGATATATGTATTTTTGCTATAGTTGTTGGTATTTAGTAGGCATTATGTGATACGTTATGATATGTTTTCGGGTGTTGAGATGAATCATATAAGGGTATTTCTCTAGTAATTTATGGTTTTTTACATTCGGGTTTAGATGTATTGTTTCATGTGGGAAGACCTACTGATGATCATAGTAGGGATATGGCTCATACCTTTGGGTGTGAGAGTTTGTTTTCTTCCATCATTTTCTCCTTTGATTTCTATTTGGATTGCTTAAAGGCTATTCATGCTCTTGTTGTTGGCCATTGATAGGCATTTGCCTCATCGTTGGCGTTTCTTTTCTTCTTCTTCTCTATGGGTCCTTCTTTACACGTTTCTTCTCCTTCTGCTTCTTATCTATTCGTTTCTTACCCCATCAACTTTTTCTTTATGAGTTTCTTCTCCATCTGCTTTTTCTCCATTGGCTTTTCTCTAGTGGTACTTTCAGTTCCTTGATTTTTCCATGGGTTTCTTAATCCTTGTCACTGTTAACAGCACTTTAGAATACAAGAGAGAGAGAGAGAGAGAGAGAGAGAGAGAGAGAGAGAGAGAGATGGGGATAAGGGCAGGGCGAGGTGGGCAAGGCCACAGTGACATAGGGATAGGGGCGGTGGGAAATTGAACTTAAAACGCAAACAAAACTCCCTTTTTGACTCAATAGGTTTTTTATTGTATGAAGCGGCTAAGTATAAGAACGGGAGTGGTATAATCTAGTGCTTTCCTATGCCCTTTAAGCATGTGGATTAAAGAGTTGGGCTTAGTGTCTTAGAACATTTTTTTTTTCTTTGCACATGAACAATAAAATTCTCTTACTTATCTTTCTAAACTATTGATTTCGTGCCATTTTGATCCAATCAAGCAAATGCGATAGATGAGTTTGGTAAAATTATTCGTATATAAACTATGTAGCTTTAATTTAATCAGTCCAATCAAGCATTTTCGATAGATGAGTTTAATAAATTTATTTGTATATAAACTATATTATGCAACTTCAATTTGATCAAATTCAGTAGAAAGGTAGAAAGTAAAAATCATTTTAAAGGTAAAATGAGATTTAACCTTTAAAATTATTTGTATAATCTATCAAACCAGTCCTTTCAAATTTAGCATTTTATGTTCCTAAATAATAGTTTTTTAGTGCTTGTTTCTACATTCACTATTTATTTCATGTTAAGTTTCTTGTTTATCCCAATTAATATAAGACTTTTAAGTTTATAATATAAATTATATTGAAGAGTTTGAAAACAAATATATGAAAAAGAAAGGAATTTTAAAATAAATAAAAAAATCTCAATGAGAAAAATATAAATTTCAACGACTTATTTAGAAGATGGTATCAAAAGTTTCCACATCTTGCATATTTACAATACTGTGACAACCATGGGTGAAATTATGTGTGGCTGCCATGGTAAGTGTGAATAGATGCAGGGTACTAGCAGACTACTATACTAGCAAAAGCTACCTGATGTCTAATGCACATCGTTTGAGCGTAACATTGTAATGGTTCAAATGAAAATTAAATACTCTCTTAATAACTTAGGCCTTTTTAGAGCAATTACCTCCAAGGTTCCAAAAAAACTTAAAAGATGAACACATTTTAAAAGAAGCAATCTTAGAATTGGTGACCTCTTGGGAAGTCTAAACAGAAAAATTTACATACCATTTGAAGTATAGTGGCTAAATTGAAAGCAATATCGGTGGAGTATGGGAAAAATATTGGTGGGGTATAGGAAAAATATTGGTAGAGCAAAAGAGAAGGGTGTTACATCTGGTATCATGTATCCGACCAAAACTATACTAATGAAGACACTAGGCCCTAAAAGGGTGGATTGTAACGATTAGTGGCGAAACTGTGTGAGGTTACCAAGCTAAGTATGGGCGGATGCAGAGTATTGATAGGTTATCTTACTAGCAAAGGCTACCTTATTTTTCAATCTCATATCATCCAGATGTGAAACAGTGGTGATTTAATTGTAAAATAGATATTCTCTAAATAAACAAATTCTTTTCAAAGAGGTTGCTTCTAAGTTTGAATGAACTTAATGACTAAGCATGCTCCAATGGGAGCAATTCTAAAACAAGTGACCTATTAGAAAGTTTGAATAAAACCCCATACCATTTTAAATACAGTAATTAAATTGAGGATAATATCAATGGGGCTCCTGTACCATTAAAGGTGTAGTGGCTAAATTATAAACATTAATATTGCAAAAGAATGGGACATTACAGATGGTATCAAAGCTTATACCTGGTGAAAGTATACCAACGAAGACGTTGGCACTAAAGGGGATAGATTGTGAGATGTGTGTAACTACTAAGGTAAGTGTGTAAAACACCAATGGAGGTAAATTGTGACAACTAAGAGTGAACAATGTGAGGCATGTGAGGTTATCAAGGTAAGTGTGGATCGGTACAAAACATTGATAGGCTACCTTATTAGAAAAAACTACTTAATGTCCAATGCTACATCATCCAATGTATAATAATGATGGTTCAAATGTAAAATAGATATTTTTTTAACCAAAATATTTTTCGAACGATTTGACTTCAATGGTCAAAAGAATTTAGAAATTAAACGTACTCCAATGAAAGCAATCCTAAAATATAGGTGACAACTTTTAAGGTTTTAGCATGTTCTAGTAGGAGCAATCCTACAATGAATGATCTTTAAAAAGTCTAAACAAAACCTTATATTAGTAGATAAATTGAAGACAATATTGATGAAGTAAAAAAGTGATGAAGCATTACAATAATTTAACATTTACTTTTCAAATTCAATTTAAACATCTTTCACTCAATTTCAATCTTACCCAAAAATAATTATTTAAATTGTATCTACTATTTTTTTTATTTTTCTTTTTATTATTATTATTATTATTATTTTATAGTTTTCAAAATCATTCTTAAAAAGCTATAAATCTCCATTTAATTTGTGTATATACATATTCAAACCCACCTAATTTTGACCAAATAACTACAATTGATGGTCAACAATTACAATGATGAGCTAAAATCAACATCTGAAAAAATCTGCACCCTCCTCAATTTCGTCAGTCTTAATACATCCACTTTGTGCCGTAAGTATTCTATACACTCTCTTTGAACAAACTTCCCCTAATCTCCTGTCCCCACCAAGCAACCCCTCTGTTGTCAAGTCCTCTAGCAAAAACTCTTTTTCATGCACCTGTCAATTTCATATATGAGCCAAAAAATAAAATCTATAAGTTTTGCATTTGACAGCCAAGGAAATATAATAAGATACAGATTCCATCGAGGAAAAAAAGCAAAGAAAATGAAATCTTTACACATCTTCAAGAAAAATTAAACATGAACATTTTGTTTTCATTTTTATAGCACATTTCTATTTTCTTCATGATTTCCTCTCAAGCAAGTATTGAAAAGTAAAACCCTCATTATTTTCTTCCCTTTTCTCTCCTGGATTCCAAAATCCAGAACCGGGCTTAATTTAGTGGGGACCCTGTCAGTGAAGCATGTATACGTAAATTTGGCTGCTACACGACTACAAACCAATATCAGAGTTTGTATTCAAGTATCAAAAATAGTGTAACAAAAACAGAAGCGCTTAAATTATTTGATCGCATGCCAATCAGAAAGAAAGATGCATACTTTTTCTTACTTACCGATTTACTCGGGTCCATGTAAACACTCAAAAGGGATTTCATAGTCGGGTACCTCTTCCATATAGCTATAGCAAACCGTGGCTGCACCTTTGGTATAGCTACTAAAGTTTTTAACCTGGGCGTAAACGCCATATCAGGAACACAAAGACAATGCTCATATAAATCAGGATAAAAAATAATAATAATAACAACATAAATTAAAACAATAAAAGATATTAATGAAAAAATATGTAAACAAAGGTTCTTTCAAAACCATAATGTTTTCTTTTATAGATTACCATTTACTACAAATGTTTTGACATCCTTGGTTCCTCTAAAGTTAACTCTGACTATTGAAAACTGTTTTATCCTAGACCCCCATAGTTGAAATTTTTTAGTGGTTGTTTCCCCAAGGTGATACTTCTCAGACTATCTAACTTGTCTTAGTTCCTCTTCTATTGCCTGCTCCCTTATCCTATTCCACCTTCCTCAACCGGTCACAACTCCTCTCTGTATATACATCTATATCTCTCTCTCTAATAGGTATGAGACATATTGGATGACATGACAAAGAGTAATAGAAGAAAAACCTAGGTGGAATTAAGCTCTAGCATTCCAAATCAAGTGCTAAGTGCACCATTGAATTAATATATCTATCTAAAATTCAAGTAAATTGAATTTAAACTGAAATACCAAATGCTCAGCAGAGAGTTCAGTATGCTAGAATCAGTAAACCAACCAGAGAGCTCTTCGCTGTTGAGGCATCCACGTGACTAAGCCACTGTTGTCCAGGGCTCAGCGAGGATCAAAGCCTTGACCAACTTTTAATTGCTTAGCACCAAAAATTTCTCAAACTAAATTGGTAGGCTACATTTATTTCTAAAGGTTTAATAAATTGAGACCAATCTTAAAAGAGGACTAACACGCCCACCCTCAGCTGCTTAGAAACTTGAATTGAATTACTATAGTCCCAAAACTCCCAGCGTAAATGTTTCATGCTCAAATTAACAATGATGTGGCAAGAACAAACTAGGTCAACCATACAATTATCTGACTGTTTGAAAATATAAGGTATCACTCCTAGTGCGAGCACTACAAAAGGCCATTTGCATCCCACCAAAAAGATCAAGTGATTAGTTATGTCAAATTCCTAAATAAAGGAATGCATAAAACAGGTCAAAGTCCATTTGAAAGCACAGACACACAACTATGTGCAAAACACAAAAACTACGTAGCATCTGGAACAAATCTTCCACACTACACAGCCTGCTCTAATCTCACCATATCTCCATTATAACTAATAAGCAAAAAAGGGACTATGGATTTGCAAGATTTATGTCCAAACAAACGATAGGCACCATGTAGTAAAATATTTGATATCTAAAACAAGCACTGGAGTATCTGACATTAATCCTCTCCTGGAAAAAGGATCCTAAACAGTGCTGCAAATGCAGATTACATATCATAGTAATTGCTGTCAGCATTATATAAAGGCAGTTAGAACTACTTCAGTAAAGCATTTTGAGCACTTCGTAGGGAAAACCTTATATATTGAGGTTTGTTCAATAATTTCAAACAACGTAAATGCATATCCTACAGATTCAAATTGTAAATTCCCAACAGGAATTCAGATAATGTTCAAGAGAAGGCAAGCCGAAATCAATTTTATCATCATAAATCAAAAGTTAAATAGTAGAAAGAAACAAGCAGAAGATATGTCAGTGAATGCTAAGGACGAAATACTACCATTTCTTAAAAAGAGAAAACACACGTAGAAGAAAATTAAAAAGAAGCTGGAAGTCAAAATAATGAAGACCATGCAAGCTGATAAATTTAAATACCTGAATTTGGCAGCATAATTTGATGAGGTAATGAAAAAAAAATTAAATTAGGAAAATTATTACACTCACCACAAGCTCTTTTTAATTAAATTTCGGTCGATAGAATCCTTAGGGATAAGGGACCCATTAGCATTTACTGACAATCGAGTTAACTTCTTCCTGCAAGGTAATAAAGCAAAAGGCACAATTAGAATAACGTGTTTGTGTGTGTGCGTGGATGCATGTCTATTTGTGCAGGTGTGTGTGAGAGAGAGACAGAGACAGAGACAGAGATGAGAACAAAACTTTGGAATTCCAAGCGCTGACTTGAGATTCTTTGACACAAAGTAGAGAAAGAACCGTGTATATATCTCATCGCATTACAAAAAATTTAGCTAGAAAATATTCATTGCATACTCAAACAGACTGACATTTCAAGTTAATTACAAATATATATACATATATATATATATTATGTACTCGGTACCTATATTGGCAAGATGCTAGACTGCAGGTCAAACCAACAATATGTTCAGCTAGTTCAGCCTCATCTACACACTGCCTGGAATGTACTTTAACAAAGTGAGTTGTTACTTTTGCCAGAACCTGTACAAAAAGTTTTACATACAAGATGTAATTATCAGCTAACTTGGAAAAACTTATTAATTGCTAGAATTTAGATTACTTCAATGCAGCATTTTGAGATTGTAGTTTAACCTCCTCAACAGATGGACGTCTCCAACCATTATTATTCGTTGGGTTCTTGTAGTGCTCTTGTTCCCTACCACAACAGCAAAACTAGAGTTTCAAATTCCTTGCAGTACACCAGTGTTACTGGCTACCGGGTTCTTGTATTGTTTTAGTAAAGAATGAGACATGCTAAAGTTAAAAGAAAGCATGTTCTCCAGGTTCATCACAAATAGTTGAATATCTTAAGAATATATATTCATGTATATATATATAATATATATACCAGATATAAACTGCAGAATATACAAATACAACAAAGTAAAACTGCATAATAAGCTAGCATCCTATTATTGACAGGTTAATAGACAGTGGGAGAAGAAATTATAGGTACAACCATGTGCAATGAAGTGCTATGAAATATTGCAATGTACTCCTTAATTCTCATAATGACATTCAACCTTCGTAGAAATGAGAACATAACATGCCTATTAGACCTAGAGCAAAAATTGTAGAAATTCATTAAACATGAAATACTTTTTCAACCTACACATAAAACTGACACAAGTTGTAGTTTAAAAATTTTCTTCACTAAATAAAATTTGCATCTGTGTCTAACTATAACAATATTTAGATCTTCTGTACTCTCTAATCTAAGATATATATTTATTCAAGCACATAGTTTATTTCAGTTAGCATATGTGAGCCTGATATAAATTCTGGAATCCTTCATAGTGCTTCAACTATTTTAACTTTAATATGGTCATCTGTGGAGACTTTGGTTGTAACCGTATCTTGATTTTACACTTCTTTTAATGTTAAACATAATGGCCAACATGTGGTTGTAGGCCTATATGTAAAGTGGAGTGTTATTCTAAGTCAGCTTCATACATACTGTTTGCCTATTTCTTATGACCTACAGCTTCTAGAGCTATGACCCTAAAAGTTCTTAGTTTGACTGCTTTTATATATAATTTACAGCACTAGATGTTAGCACTAGCTACATAAACCTCTAGATGTCAGTTACAATTAAACACCTGTTGGAACTTCTTACTGTAACCTCCAATTTCTATCATAGCCAAAACGTAGATTAAGTAATTTCCATTTAAATCCTGCTCAATTTTAATGACATTTGCTGAGACTTCCTAATTTTAAATTTTAAATCTAATTAAACAATAAGTAAAAATGGTGACCGACTTGGAACAATAACGACAGCAACAACATAATAATGACAACATTTATGAAAACAATTGCAAGTAAGAAACATCTGCTTAAATATCTCACCTTTTATTTATAAATGACATTAACCTATTTGTTAGGTAACACACTGTATGGGATGGATAACGATTTCGAACGCCATAAACATGGTCCAAAAGGGATTCTTTGATAACAAGATCACAAAATTCTTCAGCCTCATATACAAGCATCACATATTGAATCTCTACTCCTTCAGGAGAAAGCTGCAAATCATGAAGATGTTAATATAAGTAGAATGAAAATGAAAATAGTATTCAAAGAAGCAATGTGAAAGCTACGAAAGAAAACATTAAAATAATAATCTACAGAAATGTCTTACATAGCAAAGATACTGAACTGTGTTATATAACAGTAAAACACTTATGGTGATTATATATTTAATGAATCAAATTGAAGTTTTTTCAATTTTTTAGGTCCAATTAAGGCCATCTAGAACTATTTCATATCAATCCCTGGGATACTAGCAGTTAACTTTTTAATTGAGATACATATAAAATTTTAAAACAAGGAATTGTTCATATCAAAGAAGAAACACTCAAAGAAGTTAACACAAACAAATTACTGAAAAAGAGTCCATCAAACATGAGAAGACAAATAATCCAACATGAGAAGACAAATCCAGCAACATGCATGACTACCAAAATTTTATTAATAATTGTTTCACTAGCATTTTGAAATTCAACATCCTGAGGATAATCATTAAATTGCCCTGATTTATTTTCGTTAGTTGGCATTTAGATTGTCCACAAATTTTAAATAAATTACATTTTAACACTAATTTTCTTACAAGAAATAACATCCGATTAAAAGCCCAATGAATATTTCAAACTAATTAAAAAAAGATTGATTGACCATTTCCTCTGTAATAATAAAAGAGAACTTCAGCAGAATTAAAAAGTAAAAAAGTGCAAAGAGTATTAAAATGCTGCCTAAGTAGGATACATAATGACAAACTACAAACAGGTTGATTTTTTATATTTGGAGATCACAGAAAATCTTGATATAAGTTCCACCACTAGTACCCGAGATATATGTTCTGGAAAGTTCATAGTCCAAATAATTGATCTTTCAATTGGATTTGATGTTATACGATATGTAAGCCCCTTTTCAGCAAACCTTGTCAGCAGATTTCCTGGCATAAAATGTTAAATAAACTTCTCAGCATTTTTTTCAAATGTCGGATACGAAAACAAAAAAGAACATGGCTCTGTACATTCCATAACCTACCTCTAAGAAGAAGAAGAAGAAGAAGAAGAAGAAGAATGAGGAGGAGAATATTGAAACAGATTATACCTCCAATTGACCCCAGTTCAACTACTTTTGCATCAATCTCAGCCACAATGGATTTTAGGGCGAATTTCCCATTTTCCCACTTCTTCTTTTCTTTCTCTACTTTTTTAAACTCGGCAGCTTCAGCTTTCAGTGCCGCTTTTTGCAACTTCTCTTGCTGTGTCAAGGATACTTTTCACAGACTTCCCTTTGAATAATATACACAATGATATTAGACCATGAGTATAAACTTACAAGCTTCTTCAGTTTCTTCTCTTCCATTAGTCGATCCCTTTCATCTTTTGTCATCTTCTTTCTTCCCATTGCTCCGCTTGTACTATTTTTCTTCTTGACGTTGACTCTGCTTCTTCTCTCTTCCTCACTGCCCTCCATCTGATCCATGCTACTATGTCCGTTGTCAGGACTTTCATGTACCTGATCAGATGTCATTATGCCATTGAAAACTTTAAGGCAATCAAAAATCTTTATTTTATAACAGTCACCAAGATTGTTCAAACAGAACTGTCCTAATTAAAACATCATTATCCATGTAATAAAGATGAGAAGATCGAGAAATTTCACCAATTACGAAAATAAGTTAGTTTCCAATTCATGGATAGTAGCTACAATTACAAGAATTAACTTCTTGCTACCATTATTTGGTTCAGCATTCAAGTCCCCAAGTATATGCATTAGATTCTATTTTTAACGAAAAATTCAAGTTTTTCAAATTCCAAGTAGATAGCATGTTAAGCATACATCAGTAATATGAAACAAATGCATCCTTATTTCATCTCCCATGCATCCAAGCTTCACTTTCCCTGATCTATAGTTAATGCACAGAGAATTGTTCAGGAATCGCATACCACTACAATTAGGACTCACCACACACGCAATGATGCATATATCATATATGTATCTTGACTGGAAAAAGTCAAACCTAGAATCCACTGGTATGATGTCATTCCATGTTGTGGGGAAGGGGGAACAAAAGTTAACCACTATGTATCAAGATGAAATACCTGCGGAATATCATCTTGTAAAGAGGTCGGACATGAATAATCTTCAGACATTTGTGCTAGATCAGCATGTCCTGAAAAAGCATATATCTTAACTGTTATATGTAAAACAGATTCCAAATGGCCAAACATTTCATAAAATACAAAGATAAATCACCTAAGAAATTCAAGAAACACACAGCCACAACAAACGCAAATCCAGATTCAACATTAACTTACTGAGAGAACATGTTGACTCAGTAAAGGTAAAACTCCGATCTGAGTCCTTCCCTGAACCAAAATCAGAACAAATTGCCTCACTGTCTTTCCAGTTTTCCCTTCGATTTCCGCCTTCGGATTCATTATCAGACTCCAAACAAATCAATCCATTAATATCTGAACCAAATGAACCAAAATTAAAGCTAAGTTGTATACATAGCCAGTAAAAACAGCATTAAACCAAAACCTAATTTGGACAAACTCTTAGATAGAAAAATAAGATGATTGTAAAATACTAATCAAAGCCCCACAAGCAAAGACCCATCGAACGATGCAACATCTCCAATAAAGTTAAGGCATTTCCACAAACACCCAATAAAAGAACAGCGCCTAAAGTAACAAATAACGTAAAACAATTTACCTAACAGGCATTTCCACAAACACTATCACTGCATAAATCAGTAACACGTCACCAATACCCCCAAACAAGATCAAATTCAACCAAAACAGTACCACTCACTCATCGAACACATCAATAAACATCGGAAGCAAACAACCTACCACTGAATTTTTCCTCGAAATTCGAATTACTATTTTGGGGATCGGACACTGCCGTCGTGCATTTGACAATTGCAACGTTAGACATCGGTGTCTCTGGGACAAAGGAAGGCGTAGAGTTGAGGCCTGGCTTCTTCGGAGTCGGGTCGTCGTCGAGGATGAGTACCGTAGGGATCATCGTGGTACTGTCCGGTTCGGTTCGCCGCTTCTTGAATCGGATTGGGTGGAATGGGGTCGAGAGCTCATTCTGATCCTCCTCGTCGGAGAGGACGATTGGGTGAGACATATTTACCGGAAAAACTGTAAGGGAAAGCGAACCGCAGAGGGATTGGTTGTGCGGTGGCCTAGTTTCGTTGTCAAAATCTTTGTGTTCGTTTGAATTATGCGCGGGCTGATGCTGTTGAAGAAGGGGTATGTTTGGATACCGGGATTTAACTATTCTCGTCCAGTATAGACGTCGCTTGGTGTGTTTGGCATCACGTACACGGAACAACTTGAAATGAATTAGCCAATTTTTATTTTTTCATTGCAAAATAATAATAATAATTAAATAAAAAAACATAAATAAATGAACAATAAAAGAAAAACAAGATGATGGTAAGGACTTTAATTGGAAGATTCAAGTTATGTTAATAGGCCATTTGATTTATTTGTTTATGTTAATAGGCCATTTGACTTATTTGTTTTTCTTATAGCTTAATTATAGTATAGGATGGACCCAAGCTATCTTATAAGCACTTACAACTGGGAATGAATTGGTTAGTATAAAATTCATAATTGAGACTTAAACCCATTTATTCTACATTGAGCAGTTCCACTTGCAAGTGTTCGTAAATTAATCAAATGGGTAATAAGTTTTGGATAGCATCTAGGATATAATCCACTATTTTAGAATATATCCTAGATTATAATTTTTTTTTTTTTTTTAATTGTTTTAAGCCTATTAGACTTGAAAGCCCAAGTTTCATTACATCTAAAGTCCATCTATGAATCAAGCTTTGTTAACCTTATGCCCAAGTCCAAATTATTAAGATGAGTTAAATCCAAAATCAAAACCAGATATTTCTACAATGTCTTCTTTTATATTTGCTTCATTTTACATGTTGGAAATACAGTCAAAGGAGTCAGATTTTTTGTTGCTCAACAAACATCTACTTTCCTAGGAAATATGCTCTTTTTTTTTTTTTCTTTTTTTCTTTTTTCTTCTTAAAGCTTCTTTGAGCTATGCAATGGAAAAAGAAAGCCCTTGAATATCAAAATGGGGTGAGAAGAGACTTGAGACAGGTGATAGCAATTGGAGCTCTTGTTCTCCTAAGAATAATTTCACATTCTTTCTTTTGGATAATCGAGTGACTCTAAAATATTTTGTATAAAAGGATGAAGACGATCTATTTTCTAACAGGTAAATTGCTAAGCTTTATAAAAGAGAAATTCATACTCAAAGACAAGCAGATGTTCTAATATGTGATTCCTAAATGGGGAGAGATAATGAAAAGTCTATCGAAAAACATCATGGCTGTTGGATTAATCAAAGGAAGAGGAGGAATACAAAACCAAAGACTTTGCCTATTTAAACCAGATCTATTATGATCCAAAGGGGACTAGAAGAAACCTCACTCGTGCTATATATTCCCTCCTTGAATTTTCTCTAATCAATTAGCTACATTCATCATATTCCTCATGCAAACCACCAAAATTGCTTTTTATTTGGTATATTTTCCTAGCACTTAGTGATTCCAACCATAAATACTTCTTTTTATGTTTAGATACTATCCAGAACTTGTCATGGTTTTTGCTTCATTTTCGTTTCCTTCTTTATAAGCTCCAATCTACTTATTATTGAAATTCTATATATTTAGTTGGTGACCCGAAATCTTATTGACTCAACCCGAAAAGCTTGCGGTGCGATCCGTTTGGTGAAATTGATTTTGAGGAAAATTTTGGGGCTTTATGGTGGTAGCAAAGGTCGAGGGCCTATTGGCCTGACCTTTCCAATTTTTAGGTTTATTTCGTATAATATATTTTTATGCTTTTAGGGGGTTTTCGGCTTTATTATATTTTTAGCCGCTCTATTTGCTCACCTCTTGTACCATTCTTGATCAATAAGATTTTGCCTCTCTTTGTATCTGGTTTTCTCCTGTTAAGGGTTTTCAACATAAATCTGTGTGTTTTGATTTTATTCTTCTATTACTATTGTGGTTTGTTTTATTTTCATAACAACTGGTATCAAAGCTCCAGGCTTGATTTTGACAATGGCAACTATCAAGTAGGATATTTTGCTATTGGATCGCGACACCAGCTTTGCATTATGGCAGGTTAAGATGCGGGCTATTCTTGTGCATATGGATTTGGAAGATGCGCTAATAGGGTTTGATAAGATGCCCTTGTCTTGGACTACGGAGGGGAAACAACGTAAGGATCGTAAAGCCCTAACTCAAATTCAACTCCATCTCGCTAATTAGATTCTGTAGGACATTTTGAAGGAGTAAATTGCCGCTGCATTATGGCTGAAATTGAAGCAATTGTGCATGATGAAAAGTTTGACTAGCAAATTGCATCTGAAGTAGCGATTGGATTCTCATCGTATGTCTAAAAGTACATTTTTGGCTAATCACTTAACTGTCTTTAAGGAAATTGTTACTGATTTAGAGGCTTTAGAGGTTAAGTATGATGATGAGGATTTAGGGTTGATTTTACTATGTTCACTGCCTTCTTCATATTCAACTTTTACAGATATAATTTTGTATAGTCGTGATACTCTTACTTTGGCAGAGGTTTATGACACTTTGTTCTTTAAGGAAAAGATGAAACAGCTTGTAGTGGGATTCGAGACTTAGGCAGAAGGTCTTATTATTGGAGGTAGGATGCAAGAGAGGAGTTTTGGTGGTGATGGGAAAGGCAGATCAATATCTAGCAATAAGAAAAAAGTGTATAGGTACTGCAAAAAGAAAGGATACATTAAATCAGAGTGTTATAAATTACAGAATAAGAATAAGAGGGCTACTGCTAAACAAAAGGGAAGACAACCAAACAATTCTAGTCAAGCTAATGTTTCAGAAGATACTTACAATGATGGAGAGCTCCTTATTGTTTCTGATAATGACTCGAAACCTTGTGATGAGTGGATTCTAGATTCTGGCTGTACGTTTCATATGTGTCCCAATCGGGATTGGTTTTCAACATATGAAACTATATCTAAGGGTGCTGTGTTGATGGGAAATAATGCATCTTGTAAGATAGTAGGTGTTGGAACAGTCAGAAGTAAGATGTTTGATGGAGTTGTCAGGACTTTGGGGGATGTGAAACACCTCCCAAATTTGAAAAGGAATATCATCTCATTGAGTACTCTTAACTCGAAAGGGTACAAGTACACTGGTGAAGGTGGAGTTCTGAAGGTTAGCAAAGGTGCTCACATTGTGATGGAAAGGGTAGATAAAATCTACCAAGTTATATGTCTTGCATAGCTCTACTATTATAGGTGATGTGGCTGTTACTATGCATTTTTTGTCAGATGGTGATGTCACTAGGCTTTGGCATATGTGTCTTGGTCATATGAGTGAAAATGGTATGGTTGAGTTAAGCAAAAGAGGACTTCTTGATGTTCAAAGTATTAGTAAATTGGAGTTTTGTGAGCACTGTGTCTTTGGGAAGCAGAAGAGAGCCAGATTTGCAAAAGGCATCCACAACAACAACGGGATACTTGATTATATACATTCTGACCTATGGGGACCATCTAGAGTGCTTTCTAAAGGAGGTGCTAGTTATATATTGACCATTATTGATGATTTTTCTAGGAGACTTTGGGTGTTTTTTCTGAAACAGAAAAGTAAAGTCTTTGTTATGTTTAAAGATCGGAAGACTATGATAGAGAAGCAAACAGGGAAGTAGATAAAACATCTTCGCACTGACAATGGCTTGAAGTTTTGTTCTGACGAGTTTAATACCCTATGCAAGTCAGAAGGAACAGTGAGACACCATACGGTTTGTAAAACTCCACAACAAAATGGTGTAACAGAGCAGATGAATAGGACTATAATGGAGAAAGTATAATGTATGCTTTCTAATGCTAGTTTACCAAAGTTGTTTTGGGCTGAAGCAGCTTCTACAACTTTTTTCATTAATCAGTCTCCTTCAACTGCTATTGACAAAAAGACTCCTCTAGAGGTATGGTTTGGTACTCTTGTTGATTACTCTAATTTGAAGATTTTTGGATGTCCTCCATATGCTCATGTTGATAATGGAAAACTAGAACCTGGATAAGTTAAGTGTGTTTTTCTGGGTTACAAGTCTGGTGTTAAGGGATATAAATTATGGTGTCCTAAAATTAGTAAGATCATAATTAGTAGAGATGTTTTTAATGAAAATGCTATGTTGCGAGATTTGCCTTCTGGAAGTGACTTTTGTGATACCAGTTAGCATAAATCAAGTACACAGGTGGAGTTTCAGCTTGGGTCAAGATCTACATCAGAGTTTTCACTTCAGCCTAGTTCAGCGACACATGGTGGTGCTGTCTCTACACCACCACCTCCAGCACCACAGTATTCGATCGCTAAAGACAGGCGTAGAAGAGATGTTAGACCTCCACAGAGGTATGCTGAGGCTGATTTAATTGCCTATGTCCTAAATGTACCAGAGAGTATTGATTCAAATGAAGAACCTCCTACTTATTCAGAGGCAGTTAGTTGTGACGATTCTGGTAGGTGGATAATTGCTATGCAGGAAGAGATAGAGTCTCTACATAAGAATGGCACATGGAAATTGGTAAGATTACCCAAGGGTAAGAAAGTTGTTCGTTGCAAATGTAGTCAGGTTCCAGGTGTTGACTTCACAGATGTTTTTTCACTAGTTGTAAAGCATAGTTCAATTAGAGCTTTGCTTGATATAATGGCTTTGCATGATTTTGATCTTGAGCACTTTGATGTGAAGACAACATTTTTACATGGTGAACTTGAAGAGGACATCTATATGCAACAACCAGAGGGCTTTATAGTTTCAGGTAAAGAAGACTATGTGTGCCTGTCGAAAAAGTCCCTTTATGGCCTAGAACAGTCTCCCAGGCAATGGTACAAGAGGTTTGACTCATTTATGATTTCTAATAGTTTTAAAAGATGCAGTTATTATAGTTGTGTTTATTTTAAAAGTAGTGATGATGGGTGGTTTGTTTATTTACTCTTTTATGTGGATGACATGTTGACAACGGCTAAGGATAAGAAAGAGATAAGAAAGGTTAAAGCCCAGCTTAGTAGAGAGTTTGAGATGAAATATTTGGGAGCAGCGAAGAAGATTCTTGGAATGGAGATTCTTAGAGATAGTCAGGCAGGCAAATTGTATCTAAATCATAAAGGGTATATTGAGAAAGTTCTTCGTAGGTTCAATATGCAGAATGCCAAACCTATTACTACACCATTAGCAGCTCATTTCAGGCTTTCATCTGCTTTATCTCCACAATCAGATGATGATGTTGACTATATGTCTTGAGTTCCATATTCTAGTGCAGTGGGATCTTTCATGTATGTTATGGTTTGTTCACGTCCAGATTTGGGATATGCAATGAGTGCAGTTATTAGATACATGGCGAACCCTGGTAAAGAACACTGGAAAGCAGTTCAGTGGATTTTCAGATACTTACATGGCTCTTCTGATGTTTGTTTGCAGTTTGGGAGCACTAGAGATGGAGTCATTGGGTAGGTAAATTCTGATTTTGCTGGAGATTTAGATAAAAGAAGATCTCTCACTGGGTATGTGTTTACTGTTGGTGGCTGTGCTACTAGTTGGAAAGCTACTTTGCAGAATACAGTTGCGTTGTCAACTACTAAGACAGAGTACATGGCTATTACTGAGGCTTATAAGGAAGCTATTTGGTTAAAAGGACTATTTGGTGAGCTTAGTGATGATTTGCATATTACCACAGTCTTTTGTGATAGTCAGAATGCAATCTTTCTCACAAAAGATCAGATGTTTCATGAGAGGATAAAGCATATAGATGTTCAGTATCATTTTGTGCATGATGTTATTACTTGTGGTGATATTGTTGTCAGCAAGGTGAGTACTCATGATAATCCTGCTGACATGATGACCAAGACACTTCTAGTAGCCAAGTTTGACACTGCTTGGACTTGGTTGGTGTTCGTTGCTAAGCTATGCCCTCAGGGGCTTTTGGCAAAGAGGATGGTAGCTTTTGTCGAAGATTGAAGGTTTGTGTTTTTATTCCTTGGATGGAATTCATGTCAAGGTGGAGATTGTTAGAGTTGGTGACTCCAAATCTTATTGACCCGACCTAAAAAGTTTGTGGTGCGACTTGTTTGGTGAAATTGATTTTTATGAAAAATTTGGGGCTCTGTGGTTGTAGCGGAGGTCGAGGGCCAATAGGCCCGACCTTTCCAATTTTTAGGTTTATTCTATACAATATATTTTTATGCTTTTAGAGGGTTTTTAGTTGTATTATGTCTTTAGCCACTCTATTTGCTCACCTCTTATACCAATCGTGATCAATAAGATTTTGCCTCTCTTTGTCCATGGTTTTTTCCTATCAAGGGTTTTCCACGTAAATCTCTATGTGTTTTGATTTTATTCTTCTGTTACTATTGTTTTCTTTTTTCTTATTTTTATAACATGCTGGATTGCGGGTTTAGTTATAGTTTGTTGTATTTATGACCAGATACACTAGGAGATGATTTATACCATATTTAGGTGTCTTAACTTAGCTCCTACTCTGAAAGAACTAAGGGAATATCCAAGCCTTGTTCAAATTGAAGAACAAATGCTACCTGAATGCTTTGGCCAACTACCAGAATTCCTAGTTAGTTAAAACATGAATTATTCATAAATAATATGCGTATTATCATATTTTTCAAACGAACATATGAATTTCATGTTAGTTTCAAACATACGGAAAAATTCATGGTTATTTAAAGCTAAACGTATAAAACACAAATAAAACGTACTCCCATATAATATAAACCAAAATATGAGTGATTAATTAAAAATATATATATATATATATATATTGAATTCCTTTGTCCTTTATAAAAGACAATTCATTGTCTTGAAGGGCAAAAAACAAAAAAAAAAAAAAAAAATCGTTCTCCTTTCCTCTTTCTCCATCAGTGGTACAAAGAAATCCAAATGCAAAGTTTTAATAACAATCCAAGCATCTCTAGGCATGTAAAATTTCCATTTTATTTTTATCTTATTCGTTTAAAATTTGACTTTTTGCATAATTTTTATAATCACAATATTAGTAAGATGAAAAAAAAAATGTGGTGTTATATTTAAAGCACCAAAAGTCTTTATCACTATACTACATGTGATATGCATTTCTATTATATCATTAGTCCATTTTTTTTCGGAAATAAAATATTAGATATCAAGCATTCAAAGTAGATAGTTGATACGTCAGATATTAATACATTTTTAAGCCACCTAGGATTCTATTATAATCAAATAAAGATAGTGCAATTAGAAACACCATGTTAGGCCAATATACGAAGTGGCTCTATAATTAGTATTACTTTGTAATTGAAAAAAACAAAGTAAAACTTGTAAAACATGAAAATGTTGTGTTGCACTATTTCCTTTTAAATAGAATAAATATAACAAATTAATATATTAAACGTATATTAATAAGTATATAAAAAAGGATTGAGAGTAGCATTCTAGATGCTTTTTTGCATCCTACATGCTTGCTGGACTTTTAAACAACTAGTTTTTCACTTATATTAAAACTTTTGAAATAATAGTGGGTTATTTAGATGTTCATTTTACCATATTGTAATCTATGTTAAACTCATTTACTTTTTCTAAACATATTTAGCATTATATCGATTTTTATTAAAGTTATTATATCCAATTAACTATAAATGAGCTCTTTATGTTTATTTATTAATCTTAGTTCGTATTTCATTAGCTTTATATATTGACTATTTCATGTGAAGATAAAGTATGGCTAGAAAAAAATATTGTTTTTGGGATTATACCGAGCAATTAAATGGACATTTTAAATGTAAACTTTGAAAGAGTGATTTTCCTAGAGGAATTACAATAATTAAATCTCATTTGGCAGGAATTCAAGATCGTGATGTTGATGTATGTGCTAAAGTTTGATGCGAATCCGTCCATGCCCGTACAACTGACAACCCGCTGGGGTGCTGACCCTGTACAGATGAAGACTGGGTCGATCACTAGGGCTTAAACTAAGAAGTTTAAGGACAACCTTGCTACCTTTATCTAGGGGGTAATTCATTCTCAAAAGAGCTTGTCCATACCCAAAGATATAAGGCTTGTTTTAAGCATACAATTGGTGAAAGCCGATACGGACCCGAATAGCGGTTTTGGTGCATTTATAGATTCCAGGCAGTGGGAAATGAGTTCAAATCTTCTTGAATTCACTTGATAGCACTAAGAAGTCATGGGAACTGGTCAAGGCCGAAGCTAAGCTGGTCATTTAAGTGGTGTTCCCATGAGAGAGAAATTGGCTGGGTTTTGCTATATTTTCCGCTGGCTTTACTGTATTTTACTGAGTTAGCTCTTTCTCTTTCCTCCAAGCAAGGGTAACGTGTGGGACTCCATAATAATCTTCTTTGGCATCCTACAAAGCATATAGAAGCTGATTTGGAGCTCAAATTGGTCAAAGTCAACTTAGTCAAAAAGCTTGAATTTTATACAGAAAATTATTTGTGAGATTAAATTCTCTTTGTTCTTTTGAACACCTACAACACTATTAGTGAATGAGTGTTTTAGTTTGACTTATCAATAGGCATTCCATCACCTATTGTGGCATCTTCAATATATACCAAAGTTTCTAATCACAGGTTGGTTAGGGGTCAAGGTGACCATTAGAACTTGAACATAATTAGATCCAGGCTAATATAATACGGATTTAGGCACAGGTCGTCCTAGGTTCGTATCATTTGGTATCAGAGCTTAATTTTGTTAAGGTGTGATCTATCTTAACTTGCTTTATTTGTTTTTGTGTTAATCTACAATTTTAGCATTAGGTTAAGGTTGCTTCTATCATCATACACGCTCTACATCTTTCCAAAAAAAAAAAAAAAAATTCATTCCTAGCTGAATTAGGATTTCCTAGTTTTACCGTGTTTTTGCTTCCTAATTTGTTGGTTGTCTTTCATTATTGTTCTTGTTAATTTTGGTTTTTTTATTTATTTATTTTTTATTTTTCTTTGCTCTTTTTGTCTTAAATTTTGCATTCATATATTCAAAAAAAGAAAAAAAAGAAAAGAAAAGCCGAATAGATTAAAAAAAACAATTGCACTTTTGTATTTTGTTGGAGGTCACGGGTTTGGTGGTTATTTAGTGTTCGAATTGCAATTTAGGTGTTGATTCTTGCTATTGCAGTTGTTTTATGTTCTGTGAGGTAAAAATAAAAAAATAAAAAATTTCGATTTGTTGAATTTGGTGTTGAAATTTGTTGCTGGAAATTTCTTGGAGCTGCTATTTTGTTGATTATTTGTTCAATATTTGGAGTTGCTGGAGAATTATTTTGTTGCCGGATATTTAAATTTTGGGTGCTTAAATTATTTGGATTAAAATTAGTTAAAGAAATTGATATAAAATTAGAATTACAAAAACCACAACCAACACTACTCTTTAATTTTGTCTGAATTGATTCTTGTTCGTGTTTGGAATTCTTTTTCTAAATTTTTATTCTTGGGTCTTTAATTTCTTACCATCTAGTCCAGTTCTTGTTAATTTAAAAAAAAAAAATCTCGTAATTTGCCTTATTTTGCCTAGAAAAGTCAAAATTTAGGTATTTTAAATTCATTCAGTATTACCTGCTTTTTGCTACTGTTTTGTTAATAAGTTTAATTAAAATATGCTTGCGATCTAATTGCTATTTTATGGATGTTTTCATTAGAACTTTGAGATAATTCATTGAGTGGAAAAAGGCAAGAGTGTGTGAGCTTAGAAGAGGGTAAGAGCTGAAACTAGTGTGCAAGCACGAGTGTTGAGACCTTGTTTGAGTGAAACACGTGAGGGAGTGATTTTTGGTGAGAATATATTTTATTTTGCATTATTTATACTAGCATGGCAGATTCAAGGTTGAGGAGAGGAGATCCACCACTATGAATCAATGACGAAGAATCCGTAGGATTCCATGGTGATTCTCGCGCTACGGGGAATGGTGGGCAAACGGACATGAAGGCTGTCTTGGAACAATTGCAGCAGATGAATGCTCAATTCAATCACATAAATCAAAGGATGGATAGAGTAGAAACATCTTATGAAGGACCAAATTTGAGGTTCTTGGAGGTTGAGATCGACGTCGAGGAGGCCGTGGACGACCTAGAGAGGAGTTTGAAGAGGAAAATTTTTAAGATGATTTCGAGGAAGGAATGGATGAAACACTTGCTGTCCAAGAGAGGCTAGGCTATGGGAGGCATATGAGAGAGGAGTTAGATGATGATTTTGGCAATATCAAGGTAAACATACCACCTTTCATGGGGAAAAGTGATCCGGAGGCTTACTTGGAATGGGAGGAGCGTATGGAGATGATTTTTGCTTGTCACAATTATTCAGAGGCCAAGAAAGTTAAATTGGCACCAATGGAATTTGGACACTATGCACTCCAATGGTGGATTAATGAGATAAACATCCGAAGAAGAGTTAATGATGACTTGATTACTACATGGCAACAAATGAAAGGAGCCATGAGGAAGCGATTTGTACCATCACACTATCATAGGTTACTGCATCAAAGACTTCAATCTTTATCTTAAGGAAATAGGTTCATGGAGGATTATTACAAAGAGATAGAGATGGTTATGATGAGTTTAAGCATGAATGAAGATACGGAAGCAACCATGGCAAGGTTTTTAGGTGGTTTGAATTGTGAGATAGCCAATCAACTAGAATTGCAACAATATGTGGAATTGGAGGAGATGTTGCATATGGCTATTAAACTTGAGCATCAATTCAAGAAGAGGGGTACAAGCTCATGGTTTGGAGGAGTTTCAAGCAGTGGGAGATCAAGTCCAAGTGCTTGGAGAAGTAATCCCACCTTTGAAGCAAGACAAAAGTCGAAACTTGGAGAAGAAAGCACCACTCGTCCAAAAAGGGCGTCCAAAACCGAATCTACCCAAGCACACAAAAATGAAGGTAAATTTGATCCTAAACCTTCTAGAACTCAGGAAATTGTGTGTTTTAAGTGCCAGGGATGGACATATTACCAATCAATGCCCGAATAGGAGGATCATGGTGCTGAAAGGTAATGGTGAGCTAGAATCTTAAAAGTGAGGAAAGTGGGGGAGAGGCCAAATTGGATGATGAAGAAATTGGAGGGGATGACCATGAGGAATCCAAAACACTCCAACCTTCAAGGGCTGACTTGAGCTTAGTTGCAAGGAGGGTCCTTACTGTATACAAAGATGAGGATCAAATTCAAAGAGAAAACATCTTCCACACCCGATGTGAAATTCAAGGTAACATATGAAGTATGATTATAGATAGTGGAAGTTGTGCAAATGTAATTAGGCACATGGTAGTTGATAAATTAGGCTATTAAACATCCAGAACCATATAGATTACAATGGCTTGATGATAGTGGTGAGATGAAAGTGAATAAATAAGCCAAAGTAAAATTTAGCATAGATAAATATGTGGATGTTGTGTTATGTGATGTTGTGCCTATGCATGCTGGTCATATATTATTGGGGAGGCCATGGAAATTTGATAAAGATGCCATACATTATGGGAGAGAGAACTCTATTGTTTTTAAGCTTAAAGGCAAGAAGGTTAAGCTGGAGCCATTGAACTCGAAGGAGATTTTTAGGGATCAATTACAAATACAACAACGGAGGGAAGCCGAGAAGCTTAAAGAAAAGGCTTGTATGTCACCAATGGTTCCACCATCCATTCAAGAGGGAAAATGTGAGCTTGTTGTCCAAGGTAAGTCCTCTAAAACCCAGGTTGAGTGGAAAAATTTAAATAAAACCGAGAGTGAGAAACTTGGAGAAAAAGCCAAGAGTGATGCAAAATTCAATGAATCCGTGAGTGAGAAAGGAAAGAAAGAAAAGAAAGGAAAAATAAAAAAAAATTTATATTAGTTTTGGGGATGTTAATAAAGCCATTTTGCATAAGAAACCATTGCTGGTCATGAATTATAAAGATGCTTATTTAAAAATGCTTTTGTTATGTAGAACTTTATCTATATTGTTGAGAGCTTTACTTTGTGGAAATTTGAAAATTAGGAAGAGATTATTTGCTAACTTTAAAAAGTGTAATTTTTGCCATAATGAGCATGTATTTTTAGATTTTGTTGTGAAAGTGTTTAACCCAAGAGATTTGATTTGGTTGCACTTACAAAAGGAAAGGTTCCCAAAACAAAGAAAGTCAAAGCTTATGCCGCACGTGGATGGATCTTGTCAAGTTTTGGAGGGATTAATGAGAATACCTACAAACTTGATTTAATAGGTGAGTATAATGTTAATGCCATATTTAATGTTGCTGATTTATCTCATTTTGCTACAGGTGACGACTTTGATTTGAGGGAAAATCCTTTTCAAAAGGAGGGGAATGATGCAAATTTGCCCGTGCCCGCACAACCGCCAACCCGCTAGGCTGCTAACCCAATACGGATGAAGGCCAGGCCGATCACTAGGGCTCAAACTAAGAGGTTTAAGGACAAACTTGGTGCCTTTATCTAGGGGGTAATTCATTCTCAAAAGGGCTTGTCCATACCCAAAGATAGAAGGCCTGTTTTGAGCATACAATTGGTGGAAGCTGATACGGACCGGGTAGTGATTTTGGTGCATTTATGAATTCCAGGTAGCGGGAAATGGGTTCGAATCTTCTTGATATCACTAAGACGTCATGGGAACTGGTCAAGGCCAAAGCTAAGCTGGTCATTTAAGTGGTGTTCCCATGAGAGAGAAATTGACCGGGTTTTACCGTATTTTCCACTGACCTTATTTTATTTTGCTGAGTTGGCTCTTTCTCTTTCCTCCAAGTATGGGCAACGTGTGGGACTCCATAATAATCTTATTTGGCATCCTACAAAGCATATAGAAGTTGATTTAGAGCTCAAATTGGTCAAAGATTAGTCAAAGTCAACTTAGTCAAAAAGCTTGAATTTTATACAGAAAATTATTTATGAAATTGAATTCTTTTTGTTCTTTTGAACACCTAAAACACCATTAGTGAATGAGTGTTGTAGTTTGACTTATCAATATGCCTTCCATCACCTAATGTGGCATCTTTATTATATACCAAGATTTCTAATCACAGGTTGTTTGGAGGTCAAAGTGACCATTAGAACTTGAATATAATTAGATCCGGCCTAATATAATACGGGTTTAGGCACAGGTCATCCTACGTTCATATGAAAGTTCCTAAAGAGATTCAAGTAGATTCATTTTTGGAAATTAGTGGTCCTAATAACAAAGTTAAGAATACAAATAGTTTAAATAATTTTGGGACTAGTAGAACTAATACTCTGACACAATGTACACATCAAGATTCTGTGCAAGAAATCTTAAAAAAAAAAAAAAGGATAAAGATGTAGTAGATAAACTTATTGCTAAGCATGTTATAATGAATAAAATTGCATTTAATGTTATTCAAACATTATCATTTCATGAATATGGTCCAAGTTATAAATTACCATCTTATTCCACTATTCAAACAAAGTTGATTTCAAATTCTAGAGATGAAGTTAACAAATATGTGTATCTATTAAAAAGAAAAAAAGGTTAAAACTGGTTGTATATTTATGTATGATGTGTGGACTGATATGAGACAAAGATCCTTTATCAATATTATTGCTTATATTCTCCTAAGTGCTGTATTCATGAACTTGTTTGAAATTTCAAAGAAAAGGAAACTGGTCTTTATCTAAAGGACATTTTATCTTTCGTTATTCATCGTATTGGATCAGATCATGTCATCCAATTTATAAGTAATAATGCCATAAATTTTGAATCAACCAAAGACATGCTTATTAATAAGTATCTTCATATGTATAAAACTTGATGTGTTGCTTATGGAATCCAATTGCTTTCAGAATATATATATATATATATATATAAGGAATTTGAACGGGTTTGAAAGATATTTAATGAAGCAACAATTATTATTACATATATGTATAAGCACATTACTGTTTTGACATTGACGAGAGAATACACAAAAAAAGAATTAAAGCATCTGTCTATGACAATATTTGCGTCCAATTTTCAAATGCTTCAATCAATTTTTGATGTAGAAAATGTATTAATGAAGATGCTACAATAGGTTGTGGAAGTCCTATTGATAAGTCAAAACTAAAATACTCACTCTTTAATGGTGTTTTACGTGTTTAAAAAGAATAAAGAGAATTCTATCTCACAATTAATTTTCTGAATAATATTGAAGATGCATTCTCATTGAAAAATAACCCTTAATAGGTTAAAGTCACAAAGTAATAAACCCTAAAAATGTAAGAGAAAACTGGCCATACAATGTTAATTTCCTAATATGGCGGAAATTCCATTTCTGTCCTAATTCTAATTTTCATTAATTAACTCCTTTATTTTGAATTAGAAAATAATTAATTTACAATGAAAATAATAAAATAATAACTCTCCTATGTTGATTTTTCCAACAAATAAATAAATAGAAACCAAATAAAAGACTAATTTCCTAAAACAAAAGGTCAAAATCAAATTAGGAAACTAGTTAACTAGTTTAACCACTAATGTATCTTCGACCAATTTTCAGCTTGTAAAGGCTCCGAATCAGCTCCCATAGGCCATGTAGGATGCCAAATAAGATTATTTATGATCCCATACATAGCCCTTGATTGGAATAAAGAGAAAATGCCAAATTAACAAAATACAGTAAAGCCAGCAACAAAAATAACATTTTCAGCCAAAAACTCCTTCTATGCGCAAACCTCCATTTTAGACGCATTTGATTCTACCTTGTCTTGATTCCATGACCTATTAGTGATATTCGTTGAATTTATGAAGTATTGGATCCATTTATTACTGCCCAGAGTTCGTAAATGCACGAAAATAGCTACTCGGGTCCGTAGCTGCCTCCACCACTTGGATGCTTAAAATAGGCTTTAAATCTTCGGGTATGGACAAGCTCTTTTGAGAATTGATAAATCCATGTATGAAGACAGCCAGGTTGTCCTTAAATCTCTTGGCTTGAGCCCTAATGATTAGCCCGGCCTTCATTTGTATTTAATCAGCATCCCAGAGGGTAGTCGGTTGAATGAGTTCAGGCGGATTCTTATCATTCCCTTCCTTTCGAAAAGGATTTAACCTCAAATCAAAAGCATCACCTGCAGCAAAAGGAGATAAGTCAGCAACATTAAATGTAGCACTAACATTATACTTACCCGGTAAGTCAAGCTTGTAAGCATTTTCATTAATCCACTTTAAAACTTGAAAGGGTCCATCGCCACACGGCATAAGCTTCGACTTTCTTTGCTCGAGAAACCTCTCCTTTAAATGTAACCAAATGCAATCTCCTAGGTCAAATTCTATCATGAAAAATCCTAGAAATACCAATTTATCTTTACAGAAATCACACTTTTTAAAATTAGCAAATAATCTCTCCCAAATTTTCAAATTTCCACTAATTAAAGCTCTTAACAATGCAGATAAAGTTCTATACAACCAAAGCATCTTTATAAATCATAACCTGCAATTGTTTCTTATTCAAAATTGCTTTATTGACATCAACAAAGCTAAGATATTTTTATTTTTCTTTTCTTTTCTTTCTTTTTCTTTCCCACTCACGGATTCACCTTTTCCAATCTCACTCTTGGGTTTTGCTCTCTCTTTCTCTCTCTCAGTTTTCTCTCATTCTTTCCCCTTAAGTTTGAGTCTAGGACACTTACCTGGTTGGTCATGTTCAGCTTTGTCCCCTTGGATAGGTGTTGAAGCTGTGGGTGCCACACTAGATCTTTCTTCGAGTTTTTTGGCCTCCTTCTTTTGTTGTTTTTAAAGTTGGTCCCTAAATACCTCCTTGGGAGTCAATGATTCCAGCTTGAACTTTTTACCTTTAAATCTAAAAGCAATGGCATTCTCTTGACCATAATGTATAGTATCTTTATCAAATTGCCATGTTCTACTAAAAAAATATGTTCGTAATGCATAGGCATAACATCACACAAAACAACATCCACATATTTATTAATGCTGAATTTTACTTTGAATTGTTTGTTTACTATTATTTCCCCACTACCATTAAGCCATTGTAATCTATATGGTTCAAGATGATTAATTGTTGCTAAGCCTAATTTTTCAACCACAACATTACTGATTATATTTGCACAACTTCCATTATCAATTATCATACTACAAATCTTACCTTGGATTGCACAATGAGTGTGGAAGATGTTCTTTCTTTGTATTTGATCCTCATCTTTGTATACAATCAACACTCTTCTTGCCACCAAGCTCAAGTCAGAATTTGAAGCCTTAAGGGTTTCGGTTTCATCTTCAATTTCTTCCTTTTCATGCTTGGACTCAATTTCAGCTTCATCACCATCGGATTCCAACTTGCCATTGTCCTTTAACACCATGATTCTTCGGTTTGGGCATTGGTTGGCAATATGTCCTCGGCCCTAGCACATAAAGCAAACAATATCTCTAGTTTTAGAGGGTTTAGGATCAGATTTACCTTCAGATTTATGTGCTTAAGTAGGTTCGGCCCTATTATCTCTCCTTGGTCGATTGGTGCTCTCCTCACCTTGCATCGGTCTTGGCTTTAAATCATAAACAAGACTGCTTCTCCAAAAACTGGGATTTGACCTCCCGCTATTTGTAACTCCCCCAAACTATGAGCTTGTATCCCTTCTCTTGAATTGATTCTCAAGTTTGATAGCCACATGCAATATCCCTTTCAATTCCATATATTGTTGTAATTCCACTTGGTTGGCTATCTCATGATTCAAACCTCCTAAAAACCTTGCTATGGTTGCCTCACAATCCTCATTCATACTCAATCTCATCATGAGCATCTCCATCTCCTTGTGATAATCTTCCACGGTCCTATTTCCTTGAGATAAAGATTGTAACCTTTTATGCAGCAACCTATGGTAATGACTTGGTACAAACCTCTTCCTCATGGCTCCTTTCATTTGTCGCCAAGTAGTAATAGGTTCATCTCCAACTCTTCTTTCGATACTTTGCTTATTTGTTCACTATTGGAGTGCATAGTGACCAAATTCCAAAGCTGCTAATCTAACTTTCTTAGCCTTCGAATAGTTGTGACAATCGAAAATCATCTCCATAAGCTGTTCCCACTATAAATGTGCCTCCGGATCATTTTTTCCCATGAAAGATGGTATGTTGACCTTAATAATCCCAAAATCATGATCCTCATCCCTTACTGGTCTCCCACAGTATTGCCCTCCTTGGAGAGCATAGATGTCTTTAAATTCTTCCTCTAAATTATCTCCATAGTTACCTCCTTCAAAATCCTCTCTATGATGTCCGTGACCTCCTCGACCTCGACCTCGGCCTCCATGAAATTCTTGCCTCAAGTTTGGCCCATCTTGTGAAGTCTCTAACCTATCCATCCTTTGATCTATATGGTCAAAATGAACATTCATCCACTGTAATTGCTCAACGATCACCATCATGTCCGTGTGCTCACCTCGACTCCCCGTAGCTCAGAAGTCACCCTTGAATCCTATGGTTCATCTTCATTAACTCTTAATGAGCCATCCACTCTCCTCATTCTTGAATCTCTCATATTCATAAAAATATTGCAAAAATAAAATAAATCCTCACCAAAATCACTCCCTCACGTGTTTCACTCAAATAAGTTCTCGACACTCGTGTTTGCACACTAGTTTCGGCTTGTACCCTCTTTTAAGCTCACATGCTCGTGCCTTTTTCAACTTAAAGAATTATCTTAAAGTTTTAGTCAAAACACACACTAGATAGCAACTAGATCACAAGTATGTTCTAATTAAACTTAACAACAAAACAGCAACTAAAATAGACAAATACCGAGCGGAATGGAAATATCTATTCTCGGCTTTTCTAAGCTAAACAAGGTAAATCAACAAGCAAATTTTTGGAATGAAATAAAAGCTATCCAGAATATGATGAACCAATAATTCAAGGATAAAATATCGAGAAAGAAATTCAAACACGAACAAGAACCAAATTGAAAAAAAATATAGGATAGTTGTTGGTTGTTGTTATTTGTAATTCAAGTTTTTGTATTAAATCCTTTAACTAATTTTAATCCAATAGTTTTAGCACCTAAAATTCAAATATCCAGTAGCAAGATTGAATTTCTAGTAACTCCAAATATTGAATAAATAAGCAACAATTCAGCAGCTCCAACAATTTTCCTGCAAACAAATTTAAACTCCAAAGTAAAAAAAAAAAGGGACTTCTACAATTTTTTTTTTTTTTTATCTTCGGCATTTCTTCTCCTTTTTTTTTATTCACAGAATATACATTCAACTGCAATAGGAAGAATAAACAATAAAATTGTAATTCCAACACCAAAATTTTGAAAGGTGAAAGCAAGGTTCAACTAAAGAAAACAAGGTTTATAAGTTGATGAAATTGATTCTTGGTGATGATGTGCTCGGCTTTGTTTGAATAAACTACTGGAAATATGTTAACAATGCCGGTTTTATGTTTCTCTTGGTTTCAAAAGGAAACTAAGGTATTTTGCACCAAAAAACAACTTATATTATTCATTAAAATGTAATACATATTTATACAATACAAGATAGGTGTGAAAGCACACCATGGCTGGTTCTATGCACCACTGATTTTCAAGTTCTTCATGTTGAAGAAAACACATGTGTAAAGTAACTCCCACATATGCTTCTTAGGTTGTTGACAAGTGTTGCTGCCTCATTGAGTTCTTCAGGATGAAGCAATCCTCATGCATGATGCCACATCTCTTCACATATCCAAAGGTATTCTTCATGTCTTGCAAGCTACCTGCCCTATCACTATCACAATAGCCAACTAACTCATACATGTTGCCATGCTTGTATAAGATTCCATAGTTGGCCTTGCCTTTCATATACCTTATGACCATTTTTGCATCTTGGTAATGGTTCTGAGATGGAGCACTCATGAATCTTGATAACACACTTACAGCATACATAATATTAGGTCTTGAAGCACACAAATAAAGAAAGCTTCCAATTAAACTTCTATAAATCGAAGCATTCACTTTTTTACTTCCATCATTTAGTTCAAACTTGGCATTTTGCATCATTGGTGTTTCAGCAGTTTTGGCATTTTCTATTTGAAACTTATCAAGCAAATTAAAAGCATATCTTTCTTGTGATAGAAACATACCTTTATTTATTTGCTTGATTTCCAAACCTAGAAAATAATTCATCAAGCCAAGCTCGGACATCCCGAAAGTTTCCTTCACTTTGTTTTTGAATTTTTGGATGCCTTTGGTGTTGCAACCTATTATTAGCAAATCATCAACATAAAGAGAGATTTCCATTTGGTTTTCATGTCAGTTGGCTTTGTTATAGAGAGTAGGCTCATTATCACTTCTTGAAAAGCTTTCATGAATGAGGTAATCATCAATTCTTGCATACCAAGCTCTTGGAGCTTATTTAAGCCCGTACAAAGCTTTATATGCTTGTACACTTTCTCCTCATCTCCTTCTATAACAAAGCCTTCAGGTTGCTCTACATATACTTGTTCTTCCAATATACCATTTAGAAAAGCTGATTTCACATCCAAATGATATATTTTCCTTGGATTGTTGGTTGCATATGCAAGTAAAAGCCAAATAGTTTCATGTCTTGTCATCGGTGCAAAGGTCTCCATGTAGTCTATTCCATATTGTGAACATAGCCATTTAGAAACAGCCTTGCTTTGTGTTTGTTTAAGGTTCCATCAGGGTTTAATTTGGATTTAAACACCCATTTAACAACTATAACATGTCCTTGTCCTTTCTTTGACCTCAGCACCAAGCTCCAAGTTTTGTTCTTTTCTATCATGTCAAGCTCCTCCTTCATTGCAATGTGCCATTTTTTGTGTTATGCAGTCTCACTATATGTTGTTGGATTAGGTATTACCATCCATGCTATTGTATAAAGTTCAACAATTGATTTTGTGCCTCTCTTCCACACATAATCTTCATTAGCCAGATCATCGTCATCATCATCATCATCCTTGACAATATCAAGGTCATATTGACTGGTGGAAGGAGTTCTTGATTGAATATAAGTGTTTACTTCCACTTTATGCTCTTTCCAACTACAAAATGAGTTCGCATCTATAACAACATCTCTAGAAACAAGTATTCTATAGCCCTTTGAAACCGAGCTATAACCAACAAGTATGCCAATATTTGCTTTCTTCTCTAATTTGGTTCTTTTGTGTCATGTACATGCGTATAACAAATACTTCCAAAGATTTTTAAGTGAGCAATTAAAGGTTTAAAACCATACCACAATTCATTTGGAATTTTAGACTCAATTGCCTTACTTGGAAGTTGGTTTAGGAGGTATACACTTGTGTTGGTAGCTTCAGCCCAAAATTTCTTTGGCAAGCACTTCTCAAACAACAAGCATCTTGACAGTTCCATGATGGTTCTATTCTTCCTTTCACTAACTCCATTTTGTTGTGGTGTATATGAAGTTGTGAGTTGATGTATGATGCCACTTAGCTTGCAAATATCTTGAAAAGCTTTGGAAATCTACTCACCACCATTGTCAGTTCAAATTACCATGATGGTTGTTTGTGCTTGGTTTTCCATAAGTGTTTTGAACTCTCCAAACATGGCTGCTGCTTTTGATTTTTGTTTGAGGAAGTATATCCAACATTTTCCTGAATAACCATCAATAAAAATGATAAAATACTTCCTCCCTGTATGAGTTGCTTTATTCATTGGTCCACATAAATCTGAATGCACCAATTGTAATTTTTTCTTTCCTTTGCTGAGTGTTGTCAAAGGAAATGGTTGTCTTTTGATTATGCCAAGTTGACATGTTTGGAAAATAGCTTCAACTTCTTGGATTTATGGTAAATGATCAACTATTTATTGAGATTGCATTTGTTTAATGGTTGCGTAGTTGTGGGACACTTAACAAATTCTTGAAGAGATTTGGTACATACAGGACATTTGTGATTTGAATTGTACCTTTTGGTGTTTTAATGACCAAAATCTTCTTTTCCTTGTGCCTCCATGATTTGTCCATTTGCTGCCTTGATTTTTTTTGTAATTCTTGGATTGAACATGACAAATAAGTCATGGTTGTTAAACATATGATTAGTACAACCGCTGTCCAAAATCCATGAATCTCTAATTGAACTTGCAAGGTTGCAGGTTGCTATGAAAGTATGTTCATGCTCACCACTTGACTCTTTGGGTTCGTAAGCATGTCTTGCTTCTTGCCTTTGGGTTTTTTGCCTACACACTCTTTCCATGTGACCGAATTGCTTGCAAATTTTGTATTGAGCATTCGATTTCCACCAGCATATCTTGGCCGTGTGTCCTTGCTTCTTGCATATTATGCATTTTTGGTTTGTTATCTCCTTGCCTCTATTTTGCCTTTGAAAAGGCCTTGATTGCTGAATTGATTTGCCTGTGTTGTTTGCTACAAGGGCAGCTTCACTTGAGCTAGATTCACCTTGTATCCAAAGACTCCTCCTTTGCTCCGTGGCATGCAAGGCATCGAGTAATTCAGCAATTGCGATTTGTGATAGGTTTTTTGTTTCTTCCAAAGTTGAAATCTTTGCTTCATATTTCTCTAGAAGACATATAAGGATTTTTTCAACAATCCTATTATTTGGAAAGATTTCAACATGCAGCTAAGTTTGATTGACAATTTTCATGAGTTTATTGGAAAACTCCTTCACAGTTTCATGTTCTTGCATCTTTAGGTTTTCAAACTCTCTTCTACAATTGAGAAGCTGCATTTGTCTTGATGTTGGGCTTCCTTGGAACTCTTCTTAAAGCCTTTCCCAAGCTTATCTAGGTGTTGTGCAAGTCATTATTCTTGTAAAGATTTCGTTGGTCACAACAGCTTGTATTGCTATGAGAGTTTTGTGAGGTTCTACTTCATAGTCAACTTCAACAAGCTCCCAAAGGTCATAAGCTTGAAGATAGGATTTCATTTTGATTGCCCAAACAGCATAGTTTTGGCCATCAAAGATAGGAGGTGAAGGTGCTGAAAAGTGTGAGGAAGCCATTTGAAACTGGTTGTTGTTCTTTGAGTTTTCACTTAGGTTTTGAACAAGGAATTAAAGAAACAAGGCTTTAATACCAATTTGAAAGGTGAAAGCAGGGTTCAACTAAAGAGAACAAGGTTTATAAATTGATGAAATTGATTCTTGATGATGATGTGCTCGGCTTTGTTTGAATAAGCTGTTAGAAATATGTTAACAATGCCGGTTTTATGTTTCTCTTGGTTTCAAAAGGAAACTAAGGTATTTTGCATCAAAAAACAACTTATATTATTCATTAAAATGTAATACATATTTATAGAATACAAGATAGGTGTGAAAGCACACCATGGCCGGTTCTATGCACCAATGATTTTCAAGTTCTTCATGGTGAAGAAAACACATGTGTAAAGTAACTTCCACATATGCTTCTTAGGTTGTTGACAAGTGTTACTGCCTCATTGAGTTCTTCATGATGAAGCAATCCTCATGCATGATGCCACATGTCTTCACTTGTATTGAAGATGAGGTTGGCCGAATCATGAAGCTCCATGTCACCATCCTTCTCACCAAGGTGCTTTCATGTCATCAAGGTGCTTAGGTTTCTAAAACCCTAATTTAACTAATACACTTTAATTTAAGCACTTTGGTGTCTTTGTGCACCAACTTATCCAGCTTAGATTGCTAGGAAAAAATACCAACAAAAATACAAAATACAAAGCAAACTTAGAAGATAACCCTTAGGCCAAGGTACCTTGCTTCTTCTCATATTTGTCTTGCCTTGGTCTCGGGTTTGCATGGTTCATGGCTAATAATGCCATGATTCTCTAACAAATTCCACCAAACCGGTGACCACACAAAAACAAAAACAAAAGGCACAATTTTTTTAGATTTTATGCAATTTTGTTTCAAAACTTTTTTTTTTTTGGAATATATGAATGCAACGAATTAAGATTAAAACAACAAAGAAAAATCAACAATAAACCAAATTAAAAAGAATAATGATGAAAATCAACTAACAAACTAGAAAGCAAAAATACAGTAAAACAAGGAAAAACTAATTTGACTAAGAAATTTTTTTTTTATATTTATTTGAATATGCAGAACGTGCATGATGATAGAAGCAACCTTAACTTAATGCTAAAATTACAGATTAACACACAAAAAAGAAGAAGCAAATAAGATAGATCAAACCAAAACAAAATCTTGTCTCTAATACCAAATGATACGAACCTAGATCGACTTGAGCCTAAACTCATATTATGTTAGCCCAGATCTTAATTAAGTTTAAGTTTTTATGGAAAAACCTTAACCCTTAATCAACCTGTGATTAGAAACTTTGGTATAATGAAGACGCCACAATAGGTTGTGGAAGTCCTATTAATAAGTCAAAACTAAGGCACTAACTCTCTAATAGTATTTTAGGTGTTTAAAGAGAACAAAAAGAATTCTTTATCACAATTAAATTTTTGAATAATATTGAAGGTGCATCCTCATTGAAAAATAACCCTTAAATAGGTTAAAGTCACAAAGTAATAAACCCTAAAATCTAAGAGAAAACCGGCCATACAATGTTAATTTCCTAATGAGGTCGAAATTCCATTTCTATCATAATTCTAATTTTCATTAATTAATTCCTTTATTTTGAATTAGAAATTAATTAATTTACAATGAAATAATAAAACAATAACTTTCCTAAGTTGATTTTTCCAGCAAATAAATAAATAGAAACTAAATAAAAGACTAATTTCCTAAAACAAAAAGTCAAAATCAAATTAGGAAACTAGTTGACTAGTTTGACCACTAAGGTATCTTTCACCAATTTCCAGCTTGTAAGGGCTCAAATCAGCTCTCATAGGCCATGTAGGATTCCAAATAAGATTATTTATGATTCCCATACGTTTCCCTTGATTGGAACAAAGAGAAAATGCCAAATCAACAAAATACAATAAAGCCAGCAACAAAAACAGCATTTTCAGCCAAAAATGAGCAAACCTCCATTTTAGATGCATTTGATTCTACCTTGTCTTGATTCCATGACCTCTTAGTGATATTCGTTGAATTTATGAAGTATTGGATCCATTCCTTGCTGCTTGGGGTTCATAAATGCACAAAAATAGCTACCCGGATTTGTACTTGAAGTCTTCGGGTATGGACAAGCCCTTTTGAGAATTGATAATTCCTATATGAAGACAACCAGGTTATTCTTAAATCTCTTGGCTTGAGCCCTAGTGATTGGCTTGATCTTCATCTGTATTGGATCAGCACCCTAGCAGGTAGTCAGTTGAACGTGTTCAAGCGGATTCTCATCAAGAGGGCTAAACTATAGTAAGGCTAAAATAGCCAAAAAGGTCACTAGAATTATCCAAGATGCTAAATTTGGGAATGAGAGTCCAAATGTATTGCATGCATTGGAGCCAATTGTTAGAATTGTTTTCACTACAAGGAACTTAGATGGTGCAATGGAAAAGGCAAAAAAGCAATTAGGTAACATTATGGTGATAATCAAGCTAAGTACTTTAAATTGTGAATTTTATTTAAAGAAAGGCAAGGAAATAATGTAATACATACAATACATTCAATTGCAGGTTTTTTAAATCCAGCATATATGTGCAATGATAGATTTAGAGAGAGTCATAAAATGAAAGATGGTATAGGATTTGTGTTAGAAACATTGGTGACTATTGAAGAAAAGGAAAATTTTATGGCACAATTGCAATTGTACTATATGAAAGCATCTGATGTATTTATAGTTACTGCAGCTTTGAAGCTGCACAAACAAAGAAGAGGAATAGATTGACACCACAAATGTTAGACAATCTTGTCTATATGACGATGAATACAATAATGATGTAAAAGTTCTACACAATGGAAGCAAAAGACTTGGAACCAATTGATTTAGAGAAACTAAGTGAACTTCTTAAATATATTGATTAATAAATAGATTTCGTTGATGCATTTGTAGGTACTTAGAATTCTTATTGAGATGGAGATGATTTGTCTTAGTTGGATTAGATAAACGACACCATCAAGAATTCAATTAGAAGTTGTAACTTTTGATACTATCACCTTCAATTATTTTGCTAGATAATTAGCTTTAGTTATATGAATATACCAGGTACTAATATATAAGTAAAACTAATAACTATATTTTTTATTATGTATATTAAAAATAGATAATTTGAATATATATTTGGCAACCATATTGTTGGTCCCATATTTTCAATTTATAACACGTACGTACCATATTTATAAGCTTCCCATTTATGTATTTTTGGCGAAATTTTTATCCTTATGTTTAAATAAATAAAATGTTTTATATATGTACGTATCGTATATATATTTTTGTTGTACTGTATTTAACTATGTGCCGAATTTCCAACCTCCTTTCATATCTCACCTTTAATGCATCTATACTTACATATCTGGGCTAACCCTAAGCCTCTACTCAAAATTGTCCCCTAACATTAAGGCGACTCCAATTAGGCAGCTAAGGAGTAAATACAACAATCTTCATAATTCAGGAAGTCGCTTACAACCTTTTCTACTAATTTTTCGATTTGTGAGCTATTCTTTTTTTTTTTTTTTAATTTATTTTTAAAACACTTGGGTGCTACTTTTATTTTTTTGAATTAACTCTCTTTAATACTTGAAGGCTAAAGACTCATAAACAAAACAAATTTCTTTCTATCATGAAACTTCAAGAAAACTTGATTGCTCCAAAAGTTTGGACTATCTTCAACACATGAGAGTTGGATCTTCTTTCTATCATATGCTGTGAGTATAAGACTGTACACTCATTCATTCTCATGTACAAGCTAGAAACTTGATATGCTATTATATTATATTTACTGTTGGGTATCATTTTTCTTGAATGTTTCACATATAAATATATCTTTCCTAAATATATTATTATATCACTCCATGAGTTAATTTATAGAATCTTACACATATTTTAGCCCAAAAAAAAGGAACTTTCTGCACATTTATGAGCTTTCCAGTTACAAATCTCATGCATATTTTATAAAACTTAATATATTCTCCACTTTTTTATTGCTAGATTTTTGTTATATAGTTTCCACTAAAAGCTATAAAAAAAGTATACTTATTTGATGCACATATCATAAACTTTACTTATCATTTTATTCCATCTGCTGTCATATTGTCAATTTTTAATAAATATGTAACATACAGATGTATATCTTCAAAAAAAACATATTGTGTAATCTTATATGCTAAACTATAGAACACTCTAGATATTACACACACTAGTAGTTTATACAAATCCTACCCGTTGTGAATTTTTTCTTCACATTTGACTAGCTGTAAATTTGAACGAATATATTTAACAGGATGCACATGTGATAAACTTTGTTTGCTATTGAATCTTTTTTTCTATTATATTTTATTTATTTATTTTTTGCTTTATATTTTACATATAAATGCCCTTTTTTCAACATATCTCATTATGACAACCTATATGTTAATCTATGGAATTCTCTACATATTTTACATGTTTTAGCTTTATAGTATCTTAAAATGTTCTACACATTGTCTATATGTTGGAGTTTCCTATACCTTATTTTTACTAGCATTTTTTGTTGGAGTATTCTAGACTTAATTTGACTTACAAATGTTTTCTTATTAAGAACTTGCTTTACTCACTATAAGCACACAATGGCTCTCCAAGATACAAAACGTCCTTGGTATTTTCTTGGGGGCGAATTCTTATTAGTCCCATCCATTCGGTAGTTGAAGGTTATATACGGAATCTCATAAAATTTAAATACTTTAAGAAGTAGGATTGAAAGATAATATATATTGATAGAAATTATGACCTTCTTTACCAATTTGTTAATGAAAATTCATTTATTTTGTTGACACCTAAGTGGCTACCATATTGGATGGTTATGAGGTTAAACACATGTGCTCCATGTTATCGTAAAAAGAATGGACATAATGAGATTAAAAATATATACCAATTAAAATGCCAACTAATATTATGTAGGAATACATTGTGATGTTAAGCAGTAAACCAAAAAACTGACAGCTAGAAGAACTGTAATTCTATTCATAGAGGAGGCATTGTTTTTACCCTTTAGCCAATAATCCAACAAATTTAAGCATAAGAACATAAGCACCAATCCAAGGGTATCATATCTAGATGTTGACTTACATGCTGATGACTTAGTGATGATTTTCTCTATTATTTCCAACTAGAAACTCCTCTAATTGATAGAGATAAGGTTCATCCTCATTATTATCATTATTATCAATCTATTGGTCATCCTACCCATGGATGTCAGTTATTAATATTACGTTTAAGCCAAAAACCTCCAATTTGGCATGCTTGATATCATCATACTTGTCCTAGTACTTGAAGAAAATTGACCTTCTTAAGTGCTTAAAGGTAATCTTGTGCTTACCAAATTTGTCAAATCTATGATGGTATCAAATGTAATGCAAGATGGGTCATCTTCAGCAACTAAACCATTAGAAACTTTTGATTGAACATTCAAATATGCCAAGCAAGCTAGAAATAATTTCATTCAGATGTACAAGCCAAATCACAAGTAAAGGAGCTAATAGTCACTGGATTCATTAATCTCATTCAATACTCAATCATGCTGTCAAATATTGTTTCATTTAAGTAGATGCTTACTTATCAATAACATGCAATGGTTCTCCAAGATATGAAAACATATTGACATTTTCATACTTGGAGGCGAGATCTTGTTAATTTCATCCATTTAGTGGTTGAATGCTACATATGACATTTAAGTTCTCATTATAACTAAATCTTCCTCAAAGGTGGAACAAGCTTGTTATGCAAATAACATAAAGGACACTAAATCTAAAATCATGCAAGAATGAATACTGATAGAAGATATGAAATTTGTTATAAAATAGTGACAAATGAAGTCCCTTTTGTTAACAAATTAAGAATTACCAGCCTAGATACTTACAAGATTAAGCATATCTATTCTACATCATCATGCTATTTTTAAAGAAATGAACATGTTGATGCTACAAGCAAATCAAAATGCTTAGTAAGATGGTGTATTGATGAACTGGATGCTAAAATCATTAATTGCCGGTTGCCTTATGTGCATATGAGACTCTAACCATAATGACTACTGGTTTCTTATCATATAAATTGGTTTATGATGTTAAAGCAATCTCTCTTTTGGAGGACATGACACTTTCTACCTTTACATCATTGATAGATAAAGTCAAGATCATGAAGCTGGTATTATTGCCTTATGATTATGCTGGAGTGACTCATCATAATCTAAGGCAATTGTCTTATGCCTTGCTTCTTAAATTAAACTTGGACAGTGGTTTCCTTTCAAATTGATACTATTGCTAGAATTATGTGGAGATTAGAACTATTTTTATTAGCATCCTATATTTTGAATATCTTATTCATTATATGCCTTCAAATATTATTAAACAAAAATATCTTGGAAACATTTTTAGACTACTTAAGTCCTAAATGCTATCTTCTTTACTTTTTACATACACACACTCACACACATGTATTATTCTATTTCAGAATGCCTTAGATATGCTTTGTTAAAGTTTATTTTATGCAATGAAAATTTATATTTTACAAGCTTATTTGCAGCAATGGCCTTAACCTTTGTTGCCCCATAATCTATAAAATGGTGGCTATGCCCCTTATAGTAGTGAAACATTGCACAAATACCCATTTCCATCAATTTTTTGTCTAATTTAACTGTTGTTTTATTAATCATGTGCTGATCATGTGATTTCCCCTTAGCTAAACATGATTATTTTATTCTTTTACCTCCCTACTCTCTATGCCTCTCATAACTCTTCTTCTCCATTTTCTAGATTTGCTTCTCTCTTTTTTTCTTCTCTAGATTTATCTTTTCCAGATCTGTCTTTTAAATTTAAAAGCATAACGTAACAATGAAAAACTAAATATCTTAAAACAAAAAAATCAAATATAAAAAATATATATAAGTAAATAAAAATGCTCACTCACATATTTTGAAATCAAATATTTTGAAATCCTGCTAAAACCATTTAATAGCTTTCTTCAAGTAGAGAATGAGTGAGATAGAAATTAGAAAGAGAGAGAGAGAGAGAGAGAGAGAGAGAGAGAGAGAGGTGGTTTTGCTCTTCCATTTTTAGATCCATAACTAAAAACCTAACAACAACCAATGATAAGTTCCACTGGCTCACCCAAAGAGCCAATCTACTGATCAAAGAGGAGGCGGTGAGTACCAGATAGTTCGGTAGCTGAGTGTACTGCCACAAAGAGTCCATGTGATACGAACCTAGGTTGACTTGCTCTTAAACCCATATTATATTAGCCCGGATCAAAAATTAAGTTCAGATTTTAATGTTCACATTAACTCCTAATCAACTTGTGATTAGAAACCTTGGTGTATGATGAAGATGCCACAATATGGTGATGGATGTCTTATGGATAAGTCAAGCTAAAACACTTGATTTATTTTAAGTGTTTTAGGTGTTCAAAGAGAACAAAGAGAATTCTTTCTCATAAATACATTTCTGTATGAATAATGTTGATACGAACCTATGACGACCTGTTCCTAAACCCGTATTATATTAGCCTAGATCTAATTATGTTCAAGTTCTAATGGTCACCTCAACCCCTGACCAACTTGTGATTAGAAACCTTGGTATATTGAAGATGCCACAATAGGTGATGGAAGTCCTATTGATAAGTCAAACTAAAACACTCACTCTCTAATGGTGTTTTAAATGTTCAAAGAGAACAAAGAGAATTCAATCTCACAAATTAATTTCTGTATAAAATTCAAGCTTAATTCTAATTGAAAAATAAGCCTTTAAATAGGCTACAAAGTCACAAAATAAACCCTAAAAGAAAAAGTGAAAACCGACCATGCAATGAAGAATCCTAATCTGACTGAAAGTCTCCTCCTTTCCTAATCTAATTTGGATGAATTAATTCCTTTATTTTGAATTAAGAATTAATTATTTTACAATGAAAATAATAAAATAATAACTTTCCTAAACGTTTTTGTGCAGAAAATAAATAAATAAATAAATAAGTAATGGTAATTTCCTAAAACAAAAAGTAGAATCAAATTAGGAAACTAAAATACTAGCTTTTTGAATAAGTTGACTTTGATCAATCTTTGACCACTTTGAGCTCCAAATCAGCTTGTATATGCTTTTTAGGGTGCCAATAAGCTTATTATTAAGTCACACATGTTTCCCTTGCTTGGAAGAAAAAGAAAAAGCCAACTCAGCACAATACAGTAAAGCCAGCACAAAATACAGCAAAAAGGGGCCAAATTTACTAACTGTCTGTACAATCCCTTTTTGGATGACTTTGATGCTAATTTGAATTGATTCCATGTCCTCTTAGACATATGTATTGAATCCATGAGACATTGGAACCATTTCATGCTTCCCGGACTCCAAAAATGTACTAAAACTGCTACCCGGGCCCATATCGCTTCCATCACTTGTATGCCCAAAATAGGTCTTGGATCTTTGGGTACGGACAAGTGCTCTTGAGAATGAATTATCCACTGGATAAAGGCAGAAATTTTTTCCCTAAACCTCTTAGCTTGAGCCCTAGTGATCGGCCCGGTCTTCATCCGTATCGGATTAGCAACCCAGCGGGTTGTCGGTTGTTCGGGCACGGATGGATTCGCATAAAATGTAGTCAATATTATTGAGAAAATAAGCCTTTATATAGGTTTTAAGTCACAAAACAAACCCCAGTTTAGCTAGGTAAAATTCAGCCAAGAATAAGGAAACAAAAAGGTGTGGCCGAAAATCTCACTTTCCTAATCTAATTTGGATTAATTAATTCCTTAATTTTTGATCTAGGAATTAATTAATTTACAATAAAAATAATAAAATACTAACCTTCCTAAATTAATTTGTCCAGAAAATAAATAAATAAAAGTAAGCTGTCTTTATCCAATCACCAGCTAGTTTAGGCTCCAAATCAGCTCCAATATGCCACGTAGGATGCCAAATAGGATTAATATTGATTCCCATGCATTTCGATTGATTGGAATAAGTCAAACTTGCTTGATCAACAAAAGAAGTCAAAGCTAGTGCCAAATTGATGATTTTCAACAAACATGAAGCGTCATGCACAAATGTTGGATTTGAATGCTTTTGCTTCTATCTTGGCATGATTTCATGGTCCCTTGGAGTGCTCAATCATATTCATGAACCAAAAAATTCATTCCTTGCTGCCCGAAGTCAATAGAAACAACAAAACAGCTTGTCGGGTCCATTTCCGCCTTCCTAACTTGGATGCATAAGACGGGCTTTGGATCTTTGGGTATTGTCATGCCCTTTTGAGTTTGAATCACACCTTATATGAAGCTAACCAGGTTTTCCTTGAATCACTTAGCTTGTGCCCTTGTGATTGGCCCCGTCTTCATTTGTACAGGATTAGCACCCCAGTGGGTAGTCGGTTATACGGGTACGAGTAGATTCTCATCACCATGACTTTCAAAATTTGGAAAAGAAATTTTGGAATTTTTGAGAATTTCATTGGAAAAAATAAAAATCCCAATTGGAAAAGCAAAAAAAAAAAAAAAAAAAAGAATTTTGCTAAGAAATTAAATTAGTTTTTTTAAGCTCAAAGTGAAACAAATCAATAAGAAAAATAGAAATCAGAGCTACAAATTTGTTTTTTCGATAAGAAAATTGAAGTTCATAAGATTTGAAGAGAGTGAGCAAGTTAGAGGAGTGAGATGGAGTTGAAAAGATTGTAGCACCCCAATTTTAGATGTTGGAAATCCATATCCACCACACATGATGAGTTTAGATGGTGAAAATAAACATAACTAACGGACTAAGGTATTAGCGCAACTTTAACTCGTTACAGAGGGTATAGTGGCCAATTTTATAAATTGGGGCAACTTGTAACAAACCTTAAAGGTTAAGGAGCATCATTGTAAATAAATCTATTTTACATGATTTTACTTTAAAAACATTTTAGTTCTCTAATAATGAAATTTTTACACATATAGAATAAAGATAAAATGCTTTTGAATTGACTGCATTTATCTTTCTAAAATACATAAATTAATCCAAAGTTATACAAACATTTCTCAAAATATATTTAAACTATTCAACAAAAGGCAATACCAAGGAAACAAACGTTCAGATAGAAAGCTAAATATCAAGCAAAAGTAATGAGTTGTTGGTTTGTTTGGAGATAATTTGAAGCCTAAAGTTGGAGATGAAAGTCCAAGTTGAGAGAGGAGAATATGGCTCTGAGACAACAATGTTATATTGAGGTTGTTGGATATCCTTGTTAAAAGCTATCATGGCCAAAGGATAATTCTCAAAATAGACAACAAAAGCCAACAATCTAGCGAGAAGTTAACTTTGAATCATGCAAGTGAAGCCTCCTTGTAAACTTTTCTCTAAGCAAATGACATTGAAGTTGTCACCTCCTTCGTCATTCTCATATTCAAATATAATAACACAAATCCAGTTAGGTAGAGAAAGATAGTCTTACCATCAAGTTGTGTTGGCAAGAAGCAACAAAATCATTAATACTTTTCTACAGCACCATCTAACAAATGTTAATGTGCTATTTCATATGATACTTATAAACAAATTACATTTATATAAATACAGAATATTGATACAAGTATAATAGCTTGTAATGCTAGATACTGAAGGATGGATACATATGAAATTTATGAATACATAATGTTATAAATACAACATAAAATTTGTATATAATTTACAAATATTGGATACAAATATAGAACTCTAAATTCAAATACAGGAAACATAAACCTATATATGGTTTGTAAATATTGAAGTCAAATGCTTGATACAAAATACATTTCTTTTTAAATATATTTATAAACATAAAACATCACAAACTTTTATATAAAGCCTTACAATCTTGATCCTGGATACCATATGGCAAGTATTGAAATGAAATGTTACTTCAAAAGCATAATAAATTTTTGCATATATGCTGCTAAAGTGCATATAATATCTATAAATAGCTAATAATTAAGACATGTATTTGATGCACAGTAGCAGAACACAAAGATTAAAAGAGATGTTAATAAGCAATATACTTGCTCTTGCAACTGTTCTCTTTCATACTCACCATTTTTTTCTCAGATTAATTAGGAAAAATAATCATGCCATGAGTTATGAGGTTCGAACGACTCTAAACTCAATGAACTATAATCATCACACTTAAAATATGTGAGAAGAAAATAAGAGTCCCATTAGCCTTAGTAAGAGAAGATTGCCTTTATGGAATGTGTAGTTTTTTTGATTTAAAAAAAAAATTAAATTTTCATGTCCATTTCAAAAGGGATATTCTTTTTCAATCCATAATTAAAAAAAAAAGAAAAAGAAATGATGTATAGTAAGCATCCCTAAGCAAGGAGCAACTTAATTACAATTACAAAGGCTATAACTAGCATACATAAGATGTCATGCATGGTTTCCAAGGTTATCAAACTATAAAAGGTGTAATATTCCTAAACTTAACACAAGGAAATAAATTGTGAATATGCATATGACTTCTTATTAAAACGTGGTCATAGAAACATAAATTGGTTCCTGATATATCGAGCAATGTTTATATACATATATATAGATAGATAAATTAATGTTTGGTCTATTATGATTGAGAGGATACATATACATATGTTGATGAGAATCCGCCCATACCCGCACAATTAACAACCCACTAGGGTGCTAATCTGATATGGATGAAGACCCGGACGATCATTAGGGCTCAAGCTAAGAGATTTAAGGACAAACTTGCTGCCTTTATACAGAGTAATTAATTCTTAAAATGCCTTGTCAATACCTAAAGATATAAGATTCGTTTTAAGCATCCAAGTGGTGGAGGTTGATACAGATCCGGATAGCTATTTTCGTGCAAATATGGCCCCCGGACAGCAAGAAATGGTTCCAACACTTCATGGATTCAATAAATATCTATAAGAGGTCATGGAATCAAGTCAAGGAAGCTTCAAAAGCAATCAAATAGGCGGTGTGCGCATAGGAGGAAGTTTGGCTGGTTTTATTGTTTTTGTTGCGGGCTTTACCGTATTGTGCTGAGTTGGCATTTTTACCTTTTTTCCAAGCAAGGGCAATATGTGGGACTCAATGATAATCCTATTTTACATCCTATAAGGCATATGGAAGCTGATTTGGAGCTTAAATTGGTAAAAAAAAGCTTAGTAAAATAGATAGTTATTTAGTTTTCTAATTTGATTTTAACTTTTTATTTTAGAAAATTAGTCTTTTATTTGGTTTTTATTTATTTATTTGCTGGAAAAATAAAATTAGGAAAGTTGCTATTTTATTATTTTCAATGTAAATTAATTAATTCTTAATCTAAAATAAAGGAATCAATTAATCCAAACTAGAATTACGAAAGGAGTGAGAATTGGCCAACATTAGGTTTCCTATTCTTTGGTGGCCAGTCTTGTCCTATCTTTTTAGGGCTTTTTTGTTTCACGCCTTGAACCTATTTAAGGGTTATTTTTCAATGAGAATGTAGCTTAAATATTTAACAGAAAATTAATTGTGAGATTGAATTTCTCTTTGTTCTCTTTAAACACCCAAAACACAATCAGAGAGTGAGTCTTTTAGATTTGACTTATCAATAGAATATCCATCAACTATTGTGGCGTCTTCATTATACCAAGGTTTCTAATCATATATTGGGTAGGATTTGAGGTTATTCCATTAAAATCTAAACTTAATTGAGATCCAAGCTAATATAATACGGGTTTAGGCGCGTGTCGACTTAGGTTCGTATCATTTGGTATCAAGCCGAGATTTTGTTCAGGTTTGATCTGTCTTATTCGCTTTATTTTGTTTTGTGTTAATCTGCAATTTTAGCATTAGGTAAGGTTGCATCCATCTCATACACGTTCAGCATCTTAAAAAAAATAAAAAATTCATTCCTAGTTAAATTATGTTTTCCTTGTTTTATCGAATTTTTTGTTTCTTAGGTTGTTGGTTGCTTTCATTATTGTTCTTGGTAATTTAGTTTATTGTTTATTTTTCTTTTCTGATTCAGATCTTAATTACTTGCATTCATATATTAAAAAAAAAAAGGAGAGGAGTTTGCAGCAACCAATTTAAAAATAAAACAAGAATTCAGCATTTGGAAGTTTGAACTTTGGAGGTCAAGGGTTTGGTGGAATTTTGGTGTTGGAATCACAATTTTGTTGTTGATCTTTGCTACTGGAGTTGTGTTTAAGATTTGTGAGTTATTTAAAAAAGAAAGAAAAACAAAAGCCGAACATAAAAAACAAAAAAAAAAAAAAAACTGCAGTTTGTTGAATTTGGAGTTTGAATTTGTTTGCTGGAAATTTGTTGGAGTTGCTGAATTGTTGACTATTTATTCAATATTTGGATTTTCTGGAGATTTATTTTGCTGCTGGATATTTAAGTTTAAGTGCTAAAATTAATTGGATTAAAATTAGTTAAAGGATTTGATATAAAAACTTGAATTACAAAGAACAACAATCAACAACTATCTTATATTTTTGTGCAATTTGATTGTTGTTCGTGTTTAAATTTATTTCTTTATATTTTATCCTTGAATCATTGGTTAATTCATATTCTAGACAGCTTTTTATTTCATTCAAAAAATTTGCTTGTTGATTAACCTTGTTTATGCTTAGAACAGCCGAGAACTAGGTTTTATTAATTCACTCGGTGTTTCTTGCTTTTTGCTACTGTTTTGTTGATAAGTTTAATTAAAACATACTTATGATCTAATTGCTATTCAGTGGGTGTTCTAATTAGAACCTTGAGATAATTCTTTAAGTGGAAAAGGCAAGAGAATGTGAGCTCAAAAGAGGGTAAAAGACAAAACTAGTGTGCAAACACGAGTGTCGAGACCTTATTTGAGTGAAACATGTGAGGGAGTGAATTGGGTGAGGATTTATTTTATTTCTGTAATATATTTACTAACATGGTAGATTCAAAGATTAGAAGAGGAGTAGGAGATGGCTCACTGAGAATTAATGAAGAGGAGTCCATAGGATTGAAAGGTGATTCCCGAGCTACGGGGATGGGAGATGAGCACATGGACATGATGGCGATCTTGGAGCAATTACAGCGGATGAATGCTCGCTTTGATCACCTAGATCAAAATATGGACAGGTTGGAAACATCACAAGGAGGGCCAATTCCAGGGATAGATGTACATGGAGGCTGAGGTCGAGGTCAACGATGCCATGGCCGACCTAGAGAGGAATTCGGGGAAGGTAATTTTGGAGATGACCTTGATTAGGGGTTTGATGAAGTTTTTTCTTACCAAGGAAGGCAAAACCATGGGAGACCAGCAAGGGAGGAGGATGGTGATCTTGGAAATATTAAGGTCAACATACCACCTTTCATGGGAAAAAGTGATCCGGAGGCATACTTAGAATCCGGAGGCATACTTAGAGTGGGAGGAGCGTATGGAGATGATCTTTGATTGTCGCAACTATTCGAAGACTAAGAAGGTAAAAGTGGCAGCAATGGAATTCGGTCATTATGCACTCCAATGGTGGACAAATGACTAAATACCTGAAGGAGAGTAGGTGATGAATTGATTACTACTTGGCGACAAATGAAAGGAGCCATGAGGAAGTGATTTGTATCGAGTCGCTACCATAGATTACTACAGCAAAGACTCCAATTATTATCATAAGGTAGTAGGTCCGTGGAGGATTATTACAAGGAGATGGAGATGCTCATGATGAGATTGGGCATGAATGAAGAAAGAGAAGCAACCATGGCACGGTTCCTAGGTGGATTGAATTGTGAGATAGCTAACCAATTGGAATTGCAACAATTTATGGAATTGGAAGAGATGTTGCATGTGGCTATCAAACTTGAGAATCAATTTAAGAGGAGAGGCATAAGGACACAGTTTGGAGGAGTTTCAAACATCGGGAGATCAAATCCAAGTGCTTGGAAAAGCAATCCCACCTTTAAAGCAAGACAAAAGCCGAAACTTGGAGAAGAAAGCACCAATCGGCCAAAAAGGGAGTACAAAGCCGAATCTGTCCAAGCACCAAATCATGAAGGTAAATTTGATCCTAAACCTTCTAGAAGTCATGATATTGTGTGTTTGAAGTGCCAGGGATGAGGACACATCGCTAGTCAATGCTTGAATAGGAGAATCATGGTGCTGAAAGGTAACGATGAGCTAGAATCCTAAAGTGAAGAAAGTGAAGGAGAAGCTAAATTTGATGATGAAGAGTTGGTGATGAAGGGCATGATGAATCCGAAACACTCAAAGCATCTAGGGCTGAATTGAATTTGGTGGCAAGAAGGGTTGTAACCATCTACAAAGATGAGGACCAAATTCAAAGAGAGAATATCTTCCACACTAAATGTGAAATTCAAGGTAATATTTGTAGTATGATAACTGATAGTGGAAGTTGTGCAAATGTAATTAGTAATTTGATAGTTGATAAATTGGGATTAGCAACCATCAAAAATCTTGAGCCATATAGATTGCAATGGCTTAATGATAGTAGTGAGATGAAAGTAAATAAACAAGCCAAAGTAAAATTCAGCATTGATAAGTATGTGGATGTTGTGTTGTGTGATGTTGTTCCTATGCATGAGGGTCATATTTTGTTGGGTAGTTCATGGCAATTTGATAAGGATGCCATGCATTATGGGAGAGAGAATTTCATTGTTTTTAAATTTAAAGGGAAAAAGGTTAAGCTAGAGCCATTAACTCTAAAGGAAGTATTTAGAGATCAACTTCAAATGCAACAAAGGAGGGAGGCTAAAAGGCTTAAAGAAAAGGCTAGTATGGCACCCACAGCTTCAACAACAATTCAAGGGAACAAGGCCATGCAAGAACAACCAGGCAAGTCCTAAACTTAAACTTAGAGGGAAAGAAAGAGAGAAAGTTGAGAGGGTAAAGAACTTGGAAAAACCCGAAAGTGTGAGGAAATTGGAAAAAACTGAGAGTGAGGATAAAAAAAGTGTGTCTATGAGTGAAAACGAAAAGAAAAATAAAATTTTTTATCTTAGCTTTGGTGATGTTAATAAAGCAATTTTGACAAAGAAAACATTGCTGGTTATGATTTTTAAGGATGTGTATTTGAATGAGAAGCTAATCCCCAAGAACTTGAATTGCAAAGTTCTATTTCTTCTCTTTTGTAGGAATTTGATGATGTCTTTCCGGAGAAAATTCCTAAAGGATTACCACCTATTCGGGATAGAACATTAAATTGATTTTGTGCCGGGAGTTGCAATTCCAAATAGGCCTACATATAGAAGTAATCCCTACAAAGGCAGGTAAGTGAGCTGCTTGATAAAGGTTACATTTTTGAGTGTATGAGCCCATGTGCTCTCCCTGTTTTGTTAGTACCTAAAAAAGATGGTTCATGGCATATGTGTGTAGATTGTAGGGCTATAAATAATATTCCCATGAAATATAGGCATCCAATTCATAGGTTAGATGATATGATAGATGAATTATATGGTGCATGCATTTTTACTAAAATTGATCTTAGGAGTGGGTATCATTGAATTAGAATGAAAGAGGGTGATGAATGGAAAACTGCATAAAACTAAGTATGGATTGTATGAGTGGTTAGTAATGCCTTTTGGTTTAACTAATGCACCGAGTACCTTCATAAGATTAATGAATTATGTTATGCGACCATTCATTGGAAAGTTTGTTGTTGTTTATTTTAATGATATTCTTATATATAGTAGGCATCTAGATGAGCATGTAGAACATCTAAGGCAAGTTTTAAATATTCTTAGGAAGGAAAGGTTGTTTGCTAACATTAAAAAGTGTGATTTTCGTAAAGTTGAGTTGGTTTTCTAAGGATTTGTAGTAAGTGCTACAGGTATAAAAGTTTATCAATCCAAGAGTGGCCGAAACTTACCTCCATTACCCAAGTGAGGAGCTTTCATAGTTTGGCTAGTTCTACCAATGTCAAGGATTTTAGAACCATCACAATGCCTTTAACAAAAGTTTGAAGAAGAATGTTGGCTTTAAATGTTGGGAAGCACAAGATAAATCTTTTAATTTGTTGAAAGAAAAATTGTCCAATGTACCTTTACTAGTCTTGCCTTGAAATTGAATGTGATGCTTCGGGTGTAGGTATTAGAGCTATCTTAATGCAAGAAGGAAGACCTATAGCATACTTTTGTAAGAAATTAAATGGAGTTGCACTAAATTACCCGATTTATGACAAAGAAATGTATGCTTTGGTGAGGGCTTTGGAAATGTGGCAGCATTATCTCATGCAAAAGAATTTGTGATTCATACAGATCATGAATCTCTGAAGCACGTTAAGTGATATGAACCTAGGACGACTTGCTCCTAAACCCGTATTATATTAGTTTGGATCTAATTATGTTCAAGTTCTAATAGTCACCTTGACCCCTAACCAACCTGTGATTAGAAATCTTAGTATATAATGAAGATGGCACAATAGGTGATGGAAGGTCTATTGATAAGTCAAACTAAAACACTCATTTAATAATGGTGTTTTAGGTGTTTAAAAGAATAAAGAAAATTCAATCTCATAAATAAATTTCTGTCTAAATTTCAAGCTGTCTTCTTATTGAAAAATAAGCTTTTAAATAGGCTACAAAGTCATAAATAAAACCTTGAAAAAACTAAGCTAAAACCGGCCATGCTAGTTGTTTCCTAATTTGGATTAATTAACTCCTTTATTTTGAATTAGAAATTAATTAATTTACAATAAAAATGATCAAATAATAAATTTCCTAAACTTATTTGTCCAGAAACTAAATATATAAAACCCAAAAAGTAGAATCAAATTAGGAAACTAAAATACTAGCTTTTTGGCTAAGTTAACTTTGATCAATTCTTGATCAATTTGAGCCCCAAATCAGCATCAATATTCTTTTTAGGATTCCAAATAATCTTATTATGGAGTCCCACACGTTTCCTTTGCTTGGAAGAAAGAGAAAAAACCAATTTAGCAAAATACAGTAAAGCCAATACAAAATACAGCAAAAACAGGCCAATCTTCATGCCTGCGCAAACCCCCTTTTCGTATGCCTCTGAAATTGCCTTTACTTGATTCCATGACCTCTTAGATGTGGGTATTGAATCCATGAAGTATTGGAACCATTTCATGCTACCTGAGCTCCATAAATACACCAAAAAAGCTACCTGGATCCTTATCAACTTCCACCACTTGTATGCTCAGAACAGGTATTGGATCTTCGGGTATGGACAAGCCCTTTTGAGTATGAATTACTCCCTGGATAAAGGCAGCAAGATTGTCCTTAAACTTCTTAGCTTGAGTACTAGTGATCGGCCCGGTCTTCATCCGTATCGGGTCGGCACCCCAGTGGGTTGTCGGTTGTGATTCACATCATTCCCCTCATCTTGAAAAGGATTTGCCCTCAAATCAAAGTCATCACCTGTAGAAAAAGGATACAAATCATCAACCACAATATAGCACTAACATTATACTCACCTGGCAAATCAAGTTTGTAAACATTGTCATTTATCCGCTCCAAAATATGGAAAAGGTCCATTTCCTCTCGGCATTAATTTTGACTTCCGCTATTCACGAAATCTCTCCTTCCTTAAGTGTAACTAAACCCAATCTCTAGGTTCAAAGAAAACTTGTTTTTGGCCTTGATTAGCATTCCTTGCATATTGCTCGGTCCTCCTCTTAATATTTGCCTTAGTTTTTTCATGAATCTGCTTTACAAAATCAGCTTTTTGTTTTCCATCTAGATTAGCACGCTCACTTAAAGGTAAAGGTGTTAGATCTAATGGAGTCAAAGGACTAAAACCAAAAACAATTTCAAATTGAGTAAATTTAGTCGCTGAATGCAAAGACCTATTATAAGCAAATTCAACATGTGGCAAACATTCTCCTAAGTTCTTAAATTTCTACTAATTAATGATCTTACAATGCAGACAAAGTCCTGTTCACTACTTCTGTTTGTCCATTAGTTTTTGGATTACAAATAGTTGAAAATAAAAGCTTAGTACCTAATTTAGCTCACAAAGTTTTCCAACAATAACTTAAGAACTTAGCATCCCTATCCGAAACAATAGTCCTAGGCATTTCATGCAATCTCACAATTTTTTTGAACAATAAATTAGCAACATTGGATGCATCATCAGTTTTATTACATGCAATAAAATGTACCATCTTAGAAAATCTATCCACAACAACAAATATTGAATCCTTACCTATCTTTGACCTAGGCAAACCAAGAATAAAATCCATAGACAAATCTACCCAAGGATAGGAAGGAATCGGCAAAGGATGGTACAATCCGTGCGGCTTTAACGTGGACTTGGTCTTTCGGCATTTCAAGCACCTTTCGCATAGTCTCTCAACATATCTCTTCATGTTAGGCCAATAAAAATATTCTTGCAGCAAGAATAAAGTTTTAAAAACATGAAAATGACCCATTAAACCATCCCCATGACCTTCCTGAACTAGTAACTCTCGAATGCTACAATTAGGCACACAAAGTTTGTTTTCCCTAAACAAATACCCCTCAAATATGTAAAATTTATTAAATCCATGTTTCAAACAGGTTCTAAATATTTCTCCAAAGGCACTATCATGCTCATAAAGTTCCTTTAATTGTTCGAAACCAAGCAATCTAACATCTAAGGTAGAAAAGAGAACATACCTTCGGGATAATGCATCGGCAACCACATTTTCCTTACCTTTCTTGTAGCAGATCATATATAGAAAGGTATCAATGAATTCAATCCACTTGGCATGCCTTCGGTTGAGCTTTCCTTGGCCTTTTATATGCTTTAAAGATTCATGATCGTATGAATCACAAATTCTTTTGGCATGAGATAATGTTGCCACGTTTCCAAAGCCCTAATCAAAGCATACATCTCTTGTCATATGTCGGGTAGTTTGGTGCAACTCCATTTAATTTCTCCCTAAAGTAGGCTATGGGCTTGCATTAATACAGCTTCAATACCTACACCTGAAGCATCATATTCAATTTCAAAAGTCTTAGAAAAATTCGGCAAAACTAATAAAGATGCATTACATAATTTTTCTTTCAATAAATTAAAAGATTTTTCTTGTACTTCCCCCCATTTAAAGCCAACATTTTTCTTCACAACTTCATTCAAAGGTGCTACGATGGTACTAAAGTCCTTGAAAAATCTTCGATAAAAACTTGCCAAGGCATGAAAGCTCCTAACTTGAGTGATTGAAGTTGGCATCAACCATTCCTTGATTGCTTGAACTTTAGATTGATTAACTTTGATTCCTGCAGCACTTTCTACAAATCATAGGAAAACAAGCTCATATTTGCAAAAGTCATACTTTTTCATGTTAGCAAATAACCTTTCTTTCCTAAGAGTATTTAAAACTTGCCTAAGATGTTCTACATGCTCATCTAAGTTTCAGTTATATACTAAAATATCATCAAAATATACAACTACAAATTTCATGAAAGTACTAGGTGCATTAGTTAAACCAAAATGCATGACTAACCATTCATACAGCCATATTTAGTCTTAAATGTGGTTTTACATTCATCACCTTCTTTCATCCTTATTTGATGGTATCCACTCCTAAGATCAATTTTAGTGAACATGCAAGCACCATGCAATTCATCAAGCATATCATCTAATCTAGGAATTGGATGTCTATATTTAATGGTGATATTATTTATAGCCCTACAATCCACACACATTCTCCAAGAACCATCTTTTTTAGGCACTAATAAAACAGAAATAGGACATGGACTCATACTCTGACGAATGTAACCTTTATCAAGTAACTCACTTACCTGCTTTTGTAGCTCCTTTGGGTCTTTGGGATTACTTCTATATGCAGGTCTATTTTTGGTATGGAAGCCCTGGAACAAAGTGAATTTGATGTTCAATCCCTCTAATAGGTGGTAATCCATTTGGAATTTCATCCAGAAAGACATCACCAAAATCTTGCAAAAGAGAAAGAATTGAACTTGGCAATTCAAGTTCTTCAAAGTTAGCTTGATCATTAAAATAATTATCTTTATAAATCATGACCAGCAATGGTTTATTGCTCAAGATAGCTTTATTAACATCCTTACAACTCAAATAAATTTTTTTATTTTTCCTCTCTTTTCTTTCTTTTTCTTTCTTCCCTTCGGTTTGGCTCTCACTTTTGGCTTTTCTCACTTCTCTCACACTCTAGGATTTCTCTCCTCTTCTTACCTCACTTTCGGCTTTTCCATGATTTTTCCACTCAATTTGAGTCTTAGAGCACTTACCTGGTTGGTCTTGCATGGCTTGGAGTCTTTGGATGGGTGTTGTTGCTGTGGGGGCCATGCTAGTTTCTCTCATTGAGTTGTTCGGCCACCCTCCTTTGTTGTATTTGTATTTGATCTTTGTACACCTCTGTGGTAGTTAATGCCTCCAACTTGACCTTTTTACCTTTAAATCTAAAAATAGTACTATTCTCTCTACCATAATAAATAGCATCTCTGTCAAATTGCCAAGGCCTACCAAGTAAAATATGTCCCCGCATGCATAGGCACAACATCACACAAAACCACATCCACATATTTATCAACGCTAAATTTTATTTTGGCTTGTTTATGAACTTTCATCTCACCACTATCATTAAGCCATTGTAACCTATAAGCTTTGGGATGTTTAATTGTTGTCAAGCCTAGTTTGTCTACCACAAGATTACTAATTACATTGGTACAACTTCCATTATCGATAATCATACGACAAATCTTACCTTGGATTTCACATCGGGTGTGGAAGATGTTCTCTCTTTGAATTTCATCCTCATCTTTGTATGCACCCAGAACTCTCCTAGAAACCAAGCTTAATTCAGCATGGGAAGCATTCAAAGTTTCAGCTTCACCTTCAAGCTCTTCCTCCTCCTCTTGCTCTGTTTCATCACCACTTTCCTCACTTTCCGATTCTAGCTCACCATTACCCCTCAGCATCATGATCCTTCTATTCGGGCATTGGCTAGCGATGTGTCCTTGTCCTTGGCGCTTAAAACAAATAATTTCTCTTGATCTTGAAGGTTTAGGATCAGATTTTACCTTAATCTTTAGTGTTGGACAGATTCGGTTTTGGACTCCCTTTTTGGTTGATTGGAACTTTCTTCACCAAGTTTTAGTTTTGGCTTTGAATCATAGATGGGATTGCTTCTCCAAGCACTTGGATTTGATCTTCCGCTGTTGGAAACACCCCTAAACCATGAGCCTACACCCCTCCTCTTGAATTGATGCTTTAATTTAATAGCCACATGCAACATCTCCTCCAATTCCACATATTGTTGCAATTCTAGTTGATTGGCTATCTCACAATTCAAACCACCAAGGAATCTTGCCATGGTTGCTTCTTTATCCTCATTCATGCTTAACCTTATCATAAGCATCTCCATATCCTTGTAATAATCCTCCATGGGCCTGCTTCCTTGAGATAAAGATTGAAGCCTTTGATGCAGCAATCTATGATAGTGTGATGGTACGAATTGCTTCCTCATGGCTCCTTTCATTTGTCTCAATGTAGAGATCAGGTCATCACCAACTCTTCTTTGGGTGTTTTGCACATTGGTCCACCATTGGAGTGCATAATGACCAAAATCCATTGCTGCCAACTTCACTTTCTTGGCCTCTGAATAATTATGACAATAAAAAATCATCTCCATTCTCTCCTCCCATCCCAAATATGCCTCCGGATAACTTTTTCTCACGAAAGATGGAATGTTGACCTTGATATTTCCTAGATCATCATCTTCATTCCTTGCTGGTCTCCCATAGATTATCCTTTCTTGAGGTTGAAAAATTTCATCAAACCCCTCATACAAGTCATCTCCAAAGTTACTTCCCCCGAATTCCTCTCTTGGTCACCCTCGGCCTCCTCGACCTCGACCTCGACCTCCATGGGCATCTAACCTTATATTCGGCCCTCCTGATGTTTCTATCCTATCCATCCTTTGATCTATATTATCAAATTGGGCATTCATCCACTGTAATTGCTCCAATATAGCCTTCATGTTCGTTTTCTCACCGCTCCCCATAGCCTGGGAATCACCATGGAATCCTATGGACTCTTCTTCAATAATTTTTAAAGGTGGATCTCCTCTTTTCACTCTTGAATCTGCCATGTTAGTATGAATAATGCAAAATAAAATATATTCTTACCAAAAAACACTCCCTCACATGTTTCACTAAATCAAGGTCCCGACATTCGTGTATTCACACTAATTTCGGCTTTTACCCTCTTTTAAGCTCACACACTCTTGCCTTTTTTCACTCAACGAATTATCTCAAAGTTATAATTAAAACACCCACAAAACAGTAATTAGATCACAAGTATGTTTTAATTAGACTTATCAATCAAATAGTAGCAAAAAGAAAGGAATACTGCATGAATTAACAAAACCTAGTTTTCGGCTTTTCCAGGCAAAATAAGGCAAATAACAAGAAACTTTTGGAATTAATAAGAACTGGACTAGATGGTAAGAAATTAATAATCCAAGAATGAAATCTTAGAGAAAAAAATTCAAACTCAAATAAGAATCAATTTGAACAAAATTAAAGAGTAGTGTTGGTTGTTGTTATTGTAATTCTAGTTTTGTATCAATTCCCTTAACTAATTTTAATCCAAATAATTTAAGCAAGAAAAATTCAAATATCCAGCAACAAAAATAATTCGCCAGCAACTCCAACTATTGAATAAATAATCAACAAAACAGCTGCTCCAAGAAATTTCCAGCAACAAATTTCAATACCAAATTCAACAAACCAAATTTTTTTTTTAATTCGGCTTTCTTCTTTCTTTTTTTTTTTTTTACTCACAAAACATAAAACAACTGCAGTAACAAGAATCAACACCAAAATTGCAATTCCAACACCAAATAATCACTAAACCCGTGGCTTCCAAGAAGAAAAAAACAAATTGTGCAGTTTTTTTTTTTTTTTTTTTAATATCTGTGTCCTCCAATTCATCTTTTCTTTTTTTTCATTTTTTTGAATATATGAATGCAAATATTCAAGACTAAAACAGCAAAAAAAAAATCAACAAAAACCTAAATTAACAAGAACAATGATGAAAAACGACCAATAAACTAGGAAACAAAAATACGGTAAAACAAGGAAATCCTAATTTAGCTATGAATGAAATTTTTTTTGAAAAAAGATGCAGAACGTATATGATGATAGAAGCAACCTTAACCTAATGCTAAAATTGCAAAATAACACAAACAAATAAAGCAAATAAAGATAGATCAAACCTGAACAAAATTCGGGTTTGATACCAAATGATACAAACCTAGGACGACTTGCTCCTAAACCCGTATTATATTAGCTCGGATATAATTATGTTCAAGTTCTAATGGTCACCTTGACTCCTAACCAACCTTTGATTAGAAACCTTGGTATATAATGAAGACGCCACAATAGGTGATGGAAGGCCTACTGATAAGTCAAACTAAAACATTCATTTACTAATGGTGTTTTAGGTGTTCAAAAGAACAAAGAGAATTCAATCTCACAAATAAATTTCTGTATAAAATTCAAGCTGTGTTCTTATTGAAAAATAAACCTTTAAATAGGCTACAAAGTCACAAATAAAACCCTAAAAAAACTAAGCTAAAACCAGCCATGCTTGCTGTTTCCTAAAGGTGGCCAAAATTTGCATCCTTTCCTAAACTAATTTGGATTAATTAATTCCTTTATTTTGAATTAGAAATTAATTAATTTATAATGAAAATAATAAAATAATAAATTTCCCAAAATTATTTTTCTAGCAAATAAATAAATAAAACCTAAAAAGTAATGGTAATTTCCTAAAACAAAAAGAAGAATCAAATTAGGAAACTAAAATACTAGCTTGTTGACTAAGTTGACTTTGACCATCTTTGGCCAATTTGAGCTCCAAATCATCTTCAATATGCTTTTTAGAATGTCAAATAAGCTTATTTTGGAGTCCCACATGTTTCCCTTGCTTGGAAGAAAGAGAAAAAACCAACTCAGTAAAATACAGTAAAGTTAACATAAAATACAGCAGAAACCGGCCAATCTTCATGCCATGCGCAAACCCCATTTTTGTATGCCTCTAAAACTGAATTAACTTGATTCCATGACTCCTAGACATATGTATTGAATCCATGAAGCATTGGAACCATTTCATGATGCCCAGGCTCCATAAATACATCAAAACCGCTACTTGGGTTTGTATCAACTTCCACCGCTTGTATGCTCAGAACAAGTCTTGGATCTTTGGGTATGGACAAGCCCTTTTGAGTATGAATTACTCCTTAGAAAAAGGCAGCAAGATTGTCCTTAAACTCTTAGTTTGAGCCCTAGTGATCGGCTCGCTTGATACGAACCTAGGACGACATGCTCCTAAACTTGTATTATTTTAGCTTAGATTTAATTATGTTCGAGTTCTAATGGTCACCTTGACACCTAACCATCCTGTGATTAGAAACCTTAGTATATAACGAAGATACCATAATAGGTGATGGAAGGCCTATTGATAAGTCAAACTAAAACACTCATTCACTAATGGTGTTTTAGGTGTTAAAAAGAATAAAGAGAATTCAATCTCATAAATAAATTTCTGTATATTATTAATGGTATGTTCTTCCTAAACAACAAGCCATTTATAGGATAAGAGAAAAAAAAAATAAAATCCTAAAACAAAAAGGAAAAAAAAATCGACCATGCTAGTTGTTTCCTAAAGGTGGCCGAAACTTGCATACTTTCCTAATATAAATTGGATTAATTAATTCCTTTATTTTTGAATTAGGAATTAATTAATTTAAAATGAAAATATTAAAATAATAACTTTCCTAATATTATTTTTCCAGCAAATAAATAAATAAAATCCAAAAAGTAATGGTAATTTCCTAAAACAAAAAGTAGAATCAAATTAGGAAACTAAAATACTAGCATTTTGACTAAGTTGACTTTGACCAATTTGATCTCCAAATCAGCTTCAACATGCTTTTTAGGAAGCCAAATATGCTTATTATGGGGTCCTACATGTTGTCCTTTCTTGGAAGAAAGAGAAAAAAACCAACTCAGCAAAATACAATAAAGCCAGCAGAAAATACAGTAAAACCGGCCAATTCTTCAATCCATGCGCATAGCCCCTTTTTGGATGGGTTTGAATCTGACCTGACTTGATTCCATATCCTCTTAAACATATGTGTTGACTCCATGAAGCATTGGAACCAATTCATGCTGCCTGGACTCCTTAAATGTACCAAAACCGCTACTCGGGCTCGTATCGGCTTCCACCACTTATATGCTCAAAATACGTCTTGGATCTTCGAGTATGGACAAGCTCTTGTGAGAATGACTTACTCCCTAGATAAAGGCAGCAAGGTTGACCCAAAACCTCTTGGCTTGAGCTCTAGTGATTAGCCTGGTCTTCATCCGTATTGGGTCGGTACCCTAGCAGGTTCTCGGTTGTGCTAGCTTGGGCGGATTCTCATCACTGGTCTTCATCTGTATCGGGTTGGCACCCCAGTGGATTGTTGATTATGCAGGTTCAGGCAGATTCACATCATTAAAGGGCATGAAAAGCTCAACCGAAGGCATGCGAAGTGGATTGAATTCATTGAGACCTTTCTATATGTTATTCGCTACAAGAAATGTAAGGAAAATGTGGTTGCCAATGCATTATCCGAAGGTATGTTCTCTTTTCTACCTTAGATGCTAGATTGCTTGGTTTTGAACAATTAAAGGAACTTTATGAGCATGATAGTGCCTTTGGAGAAATATTTAGAACCTGTTTGAAATATGGATTTAATAAATTTTACATATTTGAGGGGTATTTGTTTAGGGAAAACAAACTTTGTGTGCCTAATTGTAGCATTAGGAATTGTTAGCGAGGGAAAGTAATGGTGGTGGTTTAATGGGTCATTTTGGTGTTTTAAAAACTTCATCCTTGCTACAAGAACACTTTTATTTGCCTAACATGAGGGGAGACATAGAGAAAATATGTGAAAGATGCTTGAAGTGCCGAAAAGCCAAATCCAAGTTGAAGCCGCACGGCTTGTACCTTCCATGGCCGATTACTTCCTTTCCTTAGGTGGATTTATCTATGGATTTTATTCTTGGTTTGCCTAGGTTAAGGACAGGTAAGGATTCAATTTTTGTTGTTGTGGATAGATTTTCTAAGATGGTACATTTTATTGCATGTAATAAAATTGATGATGCATCAAATGTTGCTAACTTAATCTTTAAGGAAATTGTTAGGTTTTATGGTATGCCTAGAACAATTGTTTCAGATAGGGATGCTAAGTTTTTAATTTATTTTTGGAAAACTTTGTGGGCTAAGTTATGAACTAAACTTTTGTTTCCAACTACTTGTCATCCACAGATTGATGGACAAACCAAAGTAGTAAATAGGACTTTGTCTACACTGTTATGGGCTTTGATTAGTAGAAACTTAAGAACATGGGAAGAATGTTTGCCACATGTTGAATTTGCTTATAATAGTTCTTTGCATTCAGCCACTAAATATTCACTATTTGAGAACGTGCTAATCTAGATGGGAAACAAAAAGCTGATTTTGTGAAGCAGATTCATGAGAAGACTAAAGCAAACATTGAAAGGAGGATGGAGCAATATGCAAGGAATGCTAATCAAGGCCAAAAAAAAGTTGTCTTTGAACCTAGAGATTGGGTTTGGTTGCATCTAAGAAAGGAAAGATGTCCTGAACAAAGGAAGTCGCTTATGCCCCGTGGAGATGGACCTTTTCAAGTTTTGGAACGGATAAATGACAACGCTTACAAACTTGATTTACTGTGTAAGTATAATCTTAGTGCTACATTTAATGTTGCTGACTTATCTACTTTTTCTGCAGGTGATGATTTTGATTTGAGGGCAAATCCTTTTCAAAAAGAGGGGAATAATAAGAATCCGCCTGTACCCGCACAATCGACAACACGCTGGGGTGCTGATCCGGTACGAATGAAGACTGGACCAATCACTAGGACTCAAGCTAAGTGATTTAAGGAAAAAATGGCTTCCTTTATATAGGAGTAATTATTATCAAAAGGGATTGTCAATACCCAAAGATAAAAGATCCGTTTTAAGCATCCAAATAGTGGAGGCCGATACGGACCCAGGTAGCTATTTTCATACAAATATTGAACCTGGGCAGCAAGAAATGGTTCCAACACTCCCTGGATTCAATACATATCTCTAAGAGGTCATGGAATCAAGTCAAGGCAGCTTCAAAAGTAATCAAATAGGTGGTGTGCGCATAGGAAGTTTGGCTGGTTTTATTGTATTTTGTTGCTAACTTTACTGTATTATGCTGAGTTGGAATTTTCTCTTTGTTCCAAGCAAGGGCAACATGTGGAACTCAATAATAATCCTATTTGGCATCCTACAAGGCATATGGAAGCTAACTTGGAGCTTAAATTGGTCAAAGATTGGTAAAAGAAAGCTTAGTACAAAAGATGGTTATTTAGTTTCCAAATTTGATTTTAACTTTTTGTTTTAGGAAATTAGTCTTTTATTTGGTTTTTATTTATTTATTTGCTAAAAAAATCAACTTAGTAAAGTTACTATTTTATATTTTTAATGTCAATTAATTAATTCCTAATCCAAGATAAAAGAATTAATTAATTCAAATTAGAATTAGGAAAGGAGCGACAATCGGCCAACATTAGGTTTCCTATTCTTTGGTGGCCGAGTTTGTCCTATATTTTTAGGGTCTTTTTGTTTCATGTCTTGAACGTCTACTTAAGGGTTATTTTTCAATCAGAATGCAGCTTGAATATTTTATAGAAAATTAATTGTGAAAGTGAATTTCTCTTTGTTCTCTTTGAAGGCTTAAAACACCATTAGAGAGTGAGTGTTTTAGTTTTGACTTATCAATAGGATATCCATCACCTATTGTGGTATCTTCATTATACCAAGGTTTTAATCACAATTTGGTTAGGGGTTGAGGTCATTCCATTAAAATCTGAATTTAATTGAGATCTGGGCTTATATAATATGGGTTTAGGCACGTGTGGACCTATTTTTGTATCATATGTGTATATATTTTATATCTTGTTGTAAATTAACCTCTTTTGACCTTATTTTCTATCTCTAAGCCTAATCTTTCTATTTCATTATTAGAATAGTGCTATATATGTTATACATGTATATATAAACACATTTATGTATTTATACATATTCTTGCACAATACATTTTGAGCCCGAAACTTTAATAAAAATCAAGGTATTAAAGTTTATGTTTGGCTTAATGCAATATACTTCCTTTGAAAAAATAATTTTTATGATATTATATTCTATCTATATGTTTTCACATGCTTAGAATATATATGACATTTCTGCATACACAAACATTACCAACACCAAGCATTTATTTATTTATTTTAAAAATGAGGAGACAAAAGTTTTCACTGACAACTCATAATTTGAGCATTCATAATTGCAAACAATTGTTCATAATGGATGGTGAATGCAACGACCCTTCTAAGAAAACACCCTGAATTTGTATTTTCGAGTGGTTTGACCATTGTTGATTCCAACCTAGGTCGACTCGCTCCTAAACCCTATTAAATTAGCCCGGATCGAAAATTAAGTTCAGATTCTTATGGTCACCTTAACCTGTAATCAACTTATGATTAGAAACCTTTATGTATGATGAAGATGCCACAATAGGTGATGGATGTCCTATTGATAATTCAAGTTAAAACACTCGATCTCTATTCGATGTTTTAGGCGTTCAAAGAGAATAGAGAGAATTTCTCTCATAAATAATTTTTTAATACTAATCTAAGTTACCATTCTATTGAAAAATAAGCCCATGAGAATTAATAAATTTACAATCAAAATAATAAAATTCTAACTTTCCTAAAGTAATTTGTCCAGCAAATAAATAAATAAAAACCAAAATAAAGACTATTTCCTAAAACAAAAGTTAAGTGTTCAAATTAGGAAATTAGTTGACTAGTTTTACAACTAAGTTGTCTTTATCCAATCACCAGCTAGTTTAGGCTCCAAATCAGCTCCACTATGCCAAATAGGATTAATATTGGTTCCCATGCGTTGCCCTTGATTGGAATAAGAAAAATTTGCTTGAACAACAAGAAAGATCAAAGTAGTGCCAAAATGGCTCAAAACAAGCCAAATTGAATTCCATGAGCAAAAATCTCATTTGAATAGCTTCGATTCTACCTTGGCATGATTCCATGGTCCTTTGGTGAGTTTAATCATGTTCATTAGTTAAAAAAGTAATCCCTTATTGCCTAAAACCCTTAAAAACACTAAAACAGCTTGCCAGGTCCATTTCCTCCTTGATAACTTGGATGCATAAGACGGGGTTTTGGATCTTCAGGTATTATCTATTAGAGTTTGGTGTGGTTTTGGGTTCACTTGACCAAGAGTGTTGTACACAAGGTGTTAGTCTTGTGCATAACTTTTAATCCGGTTTTTGGTTTGGTATTTAACTGATTTTTATGTTTGTTTCGGTATTCTGATATTGACGTTTGTTAGGGTTTTAGTTTTGAAGGAAGAAGATGAAGATGAAGAAGAAGGGAAGATGCTAAAGTAGGCCATGCAAACTAGACAACACAATTCATCTTGTTTTTCATTTCATTGTTATATTATATTGGTACAAAACTTGTCTCACACATGTGAAATGTGCGTGAGACCAAATAGAAGTATTTAAAATTCAAAAAATACAAATTTCACACCCAATAATCTTATACAAAACATTCAAATACCAGCTCACATGTGAGTGCACAAATATGGTAATGGTTGGTGAGATTTTGAACTTCAAAAGACTGTCTCCACCAAATCAGGTAATGCTATTTGACTTGATGTGAGGCTGGGATATCTTCATCCAAATTGCTTGAATTTTGACTTGTGGCATGTTGAAATATTAAGGATGAAATCTAGAGAAGATCAAGTCCAAAAGAATTGGGCAAGGCCCCCAATTCATCTCAAACCTATGGGCCATAACTGTTGGAAATCTCAGCAGTTATGCCAACTTGCAACCTACATATCTTGGGCTTCCCAAGTCCTTTTTGAGTCATTCTTATTGCTATATTTTATTTTACATGTATATTACAAAATAGCCAAAAAACATAACTTGGTTCTAAAAACAAAGAATATTCCAGCCTCAACAATGGACCTATGTTGCTGGAAACACAATTTCCAGCACATAGCCATTTTACAAAACAAAATCAATACCCAACAAAGAGAAAATTTCTAAGCTAAATACAACAAAACTTAGGCATTAAAAAGAAAGTAAAAGGAACAAAATCAATACCCAAATATTGCTTTAAGACATTCAACAAAATATTTCTTGTAATGAAAGAAAGAGGGTGCAAACCTTGGTGAACTTTAGCTTGTATAAGGTTGCAAGATTACCACCTTTCAACATCACCATGCCCTCTTGAGATTTAATCACACCTTAATGAAGCTAACCAGGTTGTCCTTAAATATCTTAGGTTGCACCCTTGTGATTGGCCCCGTATTTAATCATACAAGATCAGCACCCTAGAGAGTAGTCGGTTGTATGGGTACAGGTGAATTCTCATCAATTGTTGATCAAGTTTGACTAAGTTTGACCAAACTTGACTTTTAAGTGAGACCATGTTTGGCCTTATTTTAAAGATGGAACTTGGTTTTGACTCTTATATAATTGCATAAAGTTCATTAATATGAGTTCATGGATATGAAAAATGCAAAATGGGAGTTATAGTTTGAAAGTTATAGTCAAAATAAGTTAGTGACATTTTGTAATTATAGGGCACAAAAATTATGTTAAATTGGGTCATATTCTTGCTCTCCCCACCTCAAAATGGAAGCCACCATTTTTGTCTCTTTCTAAAGGCTTTTTTTTTTCCCTCTAAACTCACAACTTTAAAACCTCATAACTTACTTTATCAACCTCTGTGTCTTTATTGTTTGTGGCATTGAAAAGCCTATATGATACGAATATCTTCCAAAACAATTTGACCAGATAGTCACCAATATCATACCAAAATTAATTCTCAAAATTTTATGGATTTTATTTTTTGATCTCTAAAATCTTGGCACTTTGGGCAGTGGGAAAAAGCCATTGCCACAGGTTTTTGACCTCTCGAGTTCATTCAAAAGTGTCTCCTCTTTTCCTAAAAACAAAATAAAGTTGGCATTTTTAGTATTGGAAAAAGGCCATTTCCACATGTTTTCGATCTCTTGAGTCCATTTAAAAGTGTTTCCTCTATTTCTAACAACAAAATAAAGTTTAAACGACACTTTGTCAATGATTTTTTGAGCAACATTAGACCACCATTAACTCTATCTAAAGGTAGATTCTTACTCTACATCTCTTCAGCTTCGTTTAGATATTACATTGCATAATTTGATTAACTATTTTGAAAAACCCAATTTGGGTGTATGGATATTTTAGGTTTAAGAAGATTGGACTATCTAAGGATGCTTTTTTAGGCTAATCTTGGTGTATTTAACTTGCCAATGGTGTATAAGAACTTGTTGAAGCATTAATTTTGATAATTATCAAATAGATGAAGAATATCCAATTTGGATAAATGGGTCAAGAGAAATTACGTAAGATTTGGATAATAATTGGATAATCTAGGACCAAATTGTTGTTGATAATGTGATCGTAGAGGTTATTAGAACCTATTACAAGGTTTAATTTTATAAGATTGGTTATAGGTTGAAAAACCTCAATTTTGGATACACGGTCCAAAGGGTTCACAATATAATGTGTTATTAAAATTTTAGATATTATTTTGTGACATTTGATAAGCATTTAATGTCACTGGTTTAATTTTTTGAGTTTGAGAAATGCTTTATCATATCATAAGCACTCGTATTGCACTTAAAGATGATCACATGGAGAAGTAAGAGTGAGCATCAATTGTATCTGTGAGTGGTTTATGTTTTTAAATGATTTTGGGGATATTAGTACAATATATATATAGTTGAATATCTTATATATATGGTTCGATTTAAATACTTATTGTATACGAATATGAATATATGCTTTTACTTATACGCATTATCATTTTATATAACTTTTGATAAGATTTAAATGGTTCTAAATTCTAATAAGTTCATGATAAACTTGGAAATCTTGATATTTAAATATCTTGGTATTTTGAATTGACATTTTAGTCTAATGGAAATCTTGATATTTAAATATCTTGGTATTTTGAATATGAGATAATGCTGACTAAGTTTTGTGTCATTCTCGCGAAGCGATAATGAATTGTGTATCTCCCTTGTGATATTGGTTTCTTTAACACTCCTTACTATCTGATGGTGTTTTGGAACACCATGCTCTACCTGACAACGCTAGGTATATCATATAGTATATTGTAAGTCTTTTATGCTATATTATGATTTTACATTTTTACTCAATAATGATACGAACCTAGGTACACTTGCTCCTAAACCCATATTATATTAGCCTAGATCGAAATTAAGTTCAAATTCAAATGGAAACCTTAACCTCTAACCAACTTGTGATTAGAAACCTTGGTATATGATGAAGACACCACAATGAGTGATGGATGTCCTATTTGATACGAACCTAAGACGACCTGCTCCTAAACCCATATTATATTAGCCCAGATCTCAATTAAGTTCAAGTTCTAATGGAATGGACCTCAACCCCTAACCAACCTGTGGTTAGAAACCTTGGTATAATGTAGACGCCACAATAGGGGATGGAAAACCTATTGATAAGTCAAGCTAAAGCAACCAATTCTCTAATGGTGTTTTAGGTGTTCTCAAAGAACAAACAGATAATTAATCTCACAAGTATTTTCTTAATCAAATCAAAGTTGTATTCATATTAAAAAATAAGCCTTTAAATAGGCTACAAAGCCATGAAATAAAACCCTAAAAACCCTAGGAAAAACCGGCCACACACATAAAGAAACCTAGTTGGCCGAAACTATACTTCCTTTCCTAATCTAAGTTTGATTAATTAATTCCTTTATATTAAATTAGGAATTAATTAATTTACAATGGAAAGAATAAAATAAAAACCTTCCTAAATTTATTTTTCCAGAAAATAAATAAATAAAAGCCAAAAAATAATGGTAGTTTCCTAAAACAAAAAGTAAAAACAAATTAGGAAACTAAAAATGGTAATTTTCGGCTATGTTGGTAATGACCCTTCTTTGATCCAATTGGAATCCAAATCAGCTTGAATAATCTTTGTGGAACACCAAATAAGCTTATTGTGAAGTTCCTCACGTTGCCCTTGCTTGGAAGTATGAGAAAAGGCTAATACAGTAAAATACAGTAAAGCCAGCAAGGAATACAGCAAATCCGACCTTTTCTTCCCCTTGTGCACAAACCACCTTATTGGTCAGCTTTGAAGCTGTTTTGGCTGGTTTCTATGACTCATCCTCCATACGAATTGAACCCATAAGGATGGGGTTCAAATTCATACAACCCAACCTCCATATTGTCACCAAAAACGTCACCCGGGCCCGTTTTGGCTTCTATTGCTTTTACGAGTAAAACAGGCCTTGGTTCTTTAGATATGGCCAACCCCTCTTGACTATGACTTATTTCTTGTATGAAGACAGCAAGATTTTCCTTGAAATTCTTGGCTTGGGCCGTAGTGATCGGTCCCATCTTCATTTGTATTGGGTCAGCACCCCAGTGGGTTGACAGTTGAACAGTCTCGGGTAGATTCGCATCATTCCCCTCCTTTTGAAAAGGATTTGTCCTCAAATTGAAGTCATCACCTGCAGCAAAAGGAGATAAATCAGCAACATTAAAGGTGGCACTAACACTATACTCACCCGGTAAATCAAGTTTGTAGCCATTGTCGTTTATTCTCACCAAAACTTGAAAAGGTCCATCGCCCCTCGGCATGAGTTTGGATTTCCTTTGTTCAGAAAATCTTTCTTTCCTTAAATGCATCCACACCCAATCTCCAGGTTCAAACACCATTGTTTTTCGGCCTTGATTAGCCACCTTTGCATATTGCTCGGTCCTCCTCTTAATGTTTGCTCGTGTCTTCTCGTGAATCTGCTTTACAAAATTAGCTTTTTGTTTTCCATCTAGATTAGTACGCTCACTTAAAGGTAAATGTGTTAAATCTAATAGAGTCAGAGGATTAAAACCATAAACAATTTCAAATGGAGTAAAATTAGTTGCTGAATGTAAAGACCTATTATATGCAAATTCAACATGTGGCAAACATTCTTCCCAAGTTCTTAAATTTCTACTAATTAAGGCTCTCAACAATGTAGACAAGGTTCTATTTACTACTTCGGTTTGTCCATCAATTTGTAGATGATAAGTACTTGAAAATAAAAGCTTAGTACCTAACTTAGCCTGCAAAGTTTTCCAAAAATAGCTTAAGAACTTGGCATCCCTATCCAAAACAATAGTTTTTGGCATTCCATGCAATCTCACAATTTCCTTGAAAAATAAATTAGCAATATTGGATGCATCATCAGTTTTGTTACATGCAATAAAATGTGCCATCTTAGAAAACCTATCTACTACAGCAAATATTAAGTCCTTACCTGTCCTTGTCCTAGGCAACCCAAGAATAAAATCCATAGACAAATCTGCCCAAGGATAGGTAGGAATCGGCAAAGGCTTATACAATCCATGCGGCTTCAATGTTGATTTTGTTTTTTGGCACTTCAAACATCTTTCACAAATTCTCTCAACATCTCTCCTCATGTTAGGCCAATAAAAATTTTCTTGCAGCAAGGATAAAGTTTTTAAAACACTAAAATGACCCATTAAACCACCCCCATGTCCTTCCCGAACCAATAATTCCCTAATACTACAATTAGGCACACAAAGTTTGTTTTCCTTAAACAAATATCCCTCAAATATGTAAAATTTATTAAATCCATGTTTCAAACAGGTTCTAAAAATTTCTCCAAAGTCACTATCATGCTCATAAAGTTCTTTCAATTGTTCAAATCCAAGCAATCTAGCATCTAAGGTACAAAAGAGTACATACCTTCGGAATAATGTATCGGCAACCACATTTTCCTTACTTTTTTTGTAGCGGATCACATATGGAAAGGTTTCAGTAAATTCAATCCACTTAGCATGCCTTCAGTTGAGCTTTCCTTGACACTTGATATGCTTCAAAGACTCATGATCCGTATGAATCACAAACTCCTTTGGCATGAGATAATGCTGCCACGTCTCCAAAGCCCTCACCAAAGCATACATCTCCTTGTCATAAGTCGGGTAGTTTAGGGCAGCTCCATTTAATTTTTCACTAAAGTAGGCTATGGGTCTTCCTTCTTGCATTAAGACAACTCCAATACCTACACCGGAAGCATTACACTCAATTTCAAAAGTCTTAGAAAAATTTGGCAAAACTAACAAAGGTGCATTACACAATTTTTCTTCCAACAAATTAAAAGATTTTTCTTGTACTTCCTCCCATTTAAAGCCGACATTCTTCTTGACAACTTCATTCAATGGTGCTGCTATGGTACTAACATCCTTGACAAATCTTCTATAAAAGCTTGCCAAGCCATAAAAACTCCTCATTTGGGTGATAGAAGTAGGAACCGGCCACTCTTGAATTGCTTTCACCTTTGCTTGGTCAACTTTGATTCCTGCAGCACTTACTACAAATCCTAGAAACACAAGCTCATCTTTGCAAAATTCACATTTTTTAATGTTAGCAAACAATCTTTCCTTTCTAAGAACTTGCAAAACTTGCCTAAATTAATCCACATGGTCATCCAAATTTCGGCTATATATTAGAATGTCATCAAAATAAACAATCACAAATTTACCAATAAATGGACGCATTACATGATTCATAAGCCTCATGAAAGTACTATGTGCTTTGGATAATCCAAAAGGCATAACTAACCATTCATATAGCCCATATTTAGTTTTGAATGCGGTTTTCCATTCATCACCTTCTTTCATCCTAATTTGATGATAACCACTCCTAAGATCAAATTTTTGTAAACATGCAAGCACCATGCAACTCATCAAGCATATCATCTAATCTAGGAATGGGATGCCTATATTTGATGGTAATGTTATTTATAGCCCTACAATCAACACACAATCTCCAAGAACCATCCTTTTTAGGTACCAACAAAACAGGAACAGCACATGGACTTAAACTCTCACGAATGTATCCTTTATCAAGCAAATCACTTACCTGTTTTTGCAGCTCCTTTGTTTCTTCGGGATTGCTCCTATAAGCTGGTCTATTTGGTATGGCAGCTCCTGGAACAAAGTCAATTTGATGTTCTATCCCTTGAATAGGTGGTAGTCCACTTGGAATTTCATTTGGGAAGACATCTCCAAATTCCTTCAAAGGAGAAATCATTGAACTTGGCAATTCAAGTTCTTCAAAGTTAGTTTGATCATTAAAATAATTTTCTTTATAAATCATGACCAGCAAAGGTTTCTTACACCCAATAACCTTATTAATATCCCCTAAACTCAAATAAAAATTGCTACATAACTTTTCTTTTCTTTCTTTTTCTTTTTTTCCCTTGGATTGGCGCAAACCTTTGGATTTTTCTTCCTTCTCCAAGCTCTTGGGTTTGCCACTTTCATTCCCCTCTCTTTCGGCTTTTCCTTGATCTTGCCACTCAATATGAATGTTAGGAACCTTACCTTGGTCAGCAACCTCATTCTTACCTTCTTGAAAGGATGGTAAAGCAGTTGGTGCCATACTTGCTTTTTCCTTGAGCTTTTCGGCTTCTCTCATTTGTTGCATTTGCAATTGGTCTTTGTAAACCTCTTTAGGAGATAATGGTTCCAGCTTGACCTTCTTCCCTTTAAACCTGAAAACAATACTATTTTCTCGACCAAAATGAGTAGCATCTTTATCAAATTGCCATGGTCTACCTAATAGTATATGTCCAACAATCATGGGTACAATATCACATAAAACTACATCCTCATATCTACCTATATTAAATTTTACTTTGGCTTGTTTGTTTACTTTCATCTCACCACTATCATTAAGCCATTGTTATCTATATGGTTCAGGATGTTTTATTGTTTTTAAGCACAATTTATCAACTACAAGGTTACTTATTACATTAGCACAACTCCCACTATCTATAATCATGCTACAAATTTTACCTTGTATTTCACAACGAGTGTGGAAGATGTTCTCTCGTTGAATTTGTTCTTCATCCTTGTAAAGAGCAAGTACCCTCCTTGAGACCAAATTTAGCTCAACATTTGATGTGTTTAATGGTGAAGCCTCATCATCAAGTCCTTCATCTTCTTGTTCAATTTCAGCCTCACTAGCCTCACTTTCAGATTCCACCTCTCCATTACCCCTAATTACCATTATCCTTCTATTCGGGCATTGGCTGGCTATATGTCCTCTTTCTTGGCACTTGAAACAAATAATTTCTCTTGACTTTTGAGATTTAGGTTCAGATTTTACCTCACCTTTAATGGCTTGGGCAGATTCGGCCTTAAGTTCTCTTCTTGGACGGTTAGTAGCTTCTTCACCAATTTTCAGCTTCGGCTTGCTTTCATAAGTGGAATTGTTTTTCCAGCCACTTGAACTTGTCCTTCCACTGCTAGAAACTTCTCCAAACGGTGTGCTAACACCCCTCCTCTTGAATTGGTTCTCAAGCTTAATTGCTACATGTAACATCTCCTCCAATTCCAAGTATTGTTGTAATTCAAGTTGGTTGGCAATGTCACGATTTAACCCTCCAAGAAATCTTGCCATTGTTGCCTCCCTATCCTCATTCATATTCAGTCTCATCATTAACATCTCCATCTCTTTGTAATAATCCTCCATGGACCTACTTCCTTGAGACAAAGATTGAAGCCTTTGATGTAGCAACCTATGGTAATGGGATGACACGAACTGTTTCTTCATGGCTCCTTTCATTTGATGCCATGTCGAGATTAAATCATCACTAATTCTCCTTCGGATATTTTGCTCATTGGAGTGCATAATGTCCAAACTCCATTGCTGCCAACTTCACCTTCTTACCTTCCGAATAGTTGTGGCAGTAAAAAATCATCTCCATTTTTTCTTCCCACTCTAAATAAGCTTCGGGATCACTTTTACCCATAAAAGGTGGGATGTTAACCTTGATATTTCCCAAATCATCATCTGTATCTTCCCTCCTATATCTTGCACGGCCAGCTCTATCTTGGACAGCAAACGTTTCATCCATACCTTCCTCAAAGTCTCCACCGAATGGCTCCTCATCAAATTCCTCTCTCGGTCTCTCGTGACCTCCTCGTCCTTGGCCTCGTCCTCCATGGAATTCTTGCCTATTTCTTGTATTCGGCATTCCTTGTGAGGCTTCTAGCCTTCCCGCTCTTTGATTCACATACTCAACTTGAGCACTAACCCGCTGTATTGACTCCAAAACAGCTCTCATGTCCACTTGGTCTCCATTCCCGATAGCTCGGGCATCGCCATGGAATGCTACTGACTCTTCCTCATTGATCCTCAAGGGTGGATCTCCTCTTCTTATTCCAGAATCTGCCATGTTAGTAAAATACTGCAAAAATAAAATAAACCCTCACAATATTCACTCCCTCATGTGTTTCACTCAAACAAGGTCTCGACACTTGTGTTTGCACACTAGTTTGGCTTTTACCCTCTTTTAAGCTCACACACTCTTGCCTTTTTCCACTCAATGAATTATCTCAAAGTTCTAATTAAAACACCCACAAAACAGCAATTAGATCACTAGTATGTTTTAATTAAACTTATCAACAAACAGTAAGCAAAAAGTAGGCAATGCCGAAAGAATCCAACAAATCCTAATTTTTTTTCTTTCTAGACAAGAAAACACAAAATAATGGGAAAACGTTGGAATTTTTGAAAACTGCACTAGATGGTAGTAGATTATGAGTTCAAGAATGAAATTCTAGAAAAAGAAATTCAAATACGAACAAGAATCAAATTGAACAAAAATGTAGAATAGTTTTTGGTTGTTGTTCTTTGTAATTCAAGTTTTGTATCAAATCCTTTAACTGATTTTAACCCAAATAATTTAAGAACCCAAAATCCAAATATCCAGCAGCAAAAATAATTTCCCAGCAACTCAAATATTGAATAAATAATCAAAAAATTCAGCAGCTCCAACAAATTTCCAGCAAACAAATCAAACTCCAACAAACCGAAATATTTTTTTTAAAATTTTTTATTCAGCTTTACCTCTTTTTTTTTTTTTTTTCACTCACAGAACATAAATGAGGATCGTGAGGCAACCATGGCAAGGTTTTTATGAGTTTGAATCACGAGATAGCCAACCAAGTGGGGCTTCAAAAATATGTAGAATTGGAGGATATGCTTCATGTGGCCACCAAGATGGAAAATCAACTCAAGAGGAGGGGACGCTCATGATTTTAAGGTGGCTCAAGTAGCGAGAGGACAAATCCAAGTGTTTCAAGAAGCAATCCCATATATATTACACAGCCAAAACTGAAACATGGAGAAGAAAGTGCTAATCGGCCAAGGAAGGAATTAAAAGCCAAATCTATCCAAGCACCTAAGTTTGAAGGTAAAACTGATCCTAAACCATCTAGAACTCATGACATTGTGTGTTTTAAGTGCCAGGGATAAGGACACATTGCCAATCAATGCCCGAATAGGAGAATCATGGTGTTGAAAGCTAATGGAGACCTGGAATTTGAAAGTGCGGAATCCGAGGGAGAGGCTAAACTTGTTGATGAAGAATTTGTAGATGAAGAACATGAGGAATCCGAAACACTCAAGGCTTCAAAGGCTGAATTGAGCTTGGTGGCAAGAAGGACTTGAACCCTGTACAAAGATGATGATCAAATTCAAAGAGAGAACATCTTCCACACTAGATGTGAAATTCAAGGTAACGTATGTAGTATGATAGCTGATAGTGGAAGTTGTGCTAATGTAATTAGTAATATGGTAGTTGATAAATTAAGGTTAGCAACCATTAAACATCCAGAACCATATAGATTACAATGGCTTAATGATAGTGGTGAGATGAAAGTAAATAAACAAGGCAAAGTAAAATTCAGCGTTGATAAATATGTGGATGTTGTATTGTGTGATGTTGTTGCCATGCATGTTGGTCATATTTTATTTGGAGGCCATAGCAATTTGATAAGGATGCCATACACTATGGAAGAGAAATTCCATTGTTTTTAAATTTAAGGGAAAAAAGGTTAAGCTGGAGCCATTAACTCCAAGGGAAGTGTTTATAAATCAACTACAGATGCAACAAAGGAGGGAGGCCAAGCGGCTCAAGGAGAAAGCAAGCATGGCACCCATGGTTTTTCCATCCACCCAACAGGGTAGTCTAAACTTGCTATCTAAGGTAAGTCTTCTAAAACCCAAATTGAGTGGGAAAAAGCATGACAAACCCGCGAGTGAGAAAAATATAGTAAAAGGCAAGAGTGAGGGAAGAAAAGGGGAGCCCATGAGTGAGAAGGAAAAAGAAAAGAAAGAGAAGAAAAAAATGAATTTTTATCTTAGTTTTTGGGAAGTTAAAAAGGCATTTGTGAGTGATAAATCTTTGCTGGTCATGATTTATAAAGACGTTTATTTAAATGATCAAGCTAACCCCTAAGAACTTGAATTGCCAAGTTCTATCTCTTCTCTTTTACAGGATTTTTAGGATGTCTTTCTGAAGGAGATTCCTAATTGTTTACCACCTGTTCGAGGGATTGAACATCAAATTGATTTTGTTTCGTGAGCTGTAATTCCTAATAGGCCTGCATATATGAGTAATTCCGAGGAGACAAGGGTTACATATTCATGAAAGCATGAATCCATATGCTGTCCCTGTTTTATTAGTGCCTAAGAAAGATGGTTCTTAGTGTATGTGTATAGATTGTAGAGCTATTCATAACATAACCATTAAATATAGGCATCCAATTCCTAGGTTAGATGAATTACATGGAGCATGCATATTTACTAAAATTTATCTTAGAAGTGGATATCATCAAATTAGGATGAAAGAGGGTGATGTATGGAAAACGACATTTAAAACTAAATATGATTTATATGAGTGGTTAGTAATGCCATTTGGTCTAACTAATGCACCTGGCACTTTCATGAGATTAATGAACCATGTTATTCACCCATTCATCGGAAAATTTATGGTTATTTATTTTGATGATATTCTTGTATATAGTAGAAATTTAGATGAGCATGTAGGACATCCTACACAAGTTTTAAATATTATTAGGAAGGAAAGATGATTTGCTAACATGAAAAAGTGTGATTTTTGTAAAGATGAACTTGTTTTCCTAGGATTCTTTATATTGTGCTGCAGAAATTAAAGTTAACCAATCTAAAGTCCAAGCAGTTCAAGAGTGGCCGAAACCTACCTCCATTACCCAAGTGAGGAGGTTTCATGGTTTGGCTAGTTTCTACCGAAGATTTCTCAAAGATTTTAGCACCATCGCAGCACCTTTGACAAAAGTTATGAAGAAGAATGTTGGGTTCAAATGGGGTGAAGAATAAGAGAAGTCTTTCAATTTATTAAAAGAAAAAATATCTAATGCACCTTTATTAGTATTATTGAATTTTGATAAAATTTTTAAAGTTGAATGTAATGCTTCGGGTGTAGGTTTTGGAGTTGTCTCAATGCAAGAAGGAAGACCCATAGCATATTTTAGTGTAAAGGTAAATGGAGCAGCATTGAAATGCCCAACATATAATAAAGAGATGTATGCATTGGTGATACGAACCTAAGACGACCTGCTCCTAAACCCGTATTATATTAGCCCGGATCTTAATTAAGTTCAAGTTCTAATGGAATGGACCTCAACCCCTAACCAACCTATGGTTAGAAACCTTGGTATAATGTAGACGCCACAATAGGGGATGGAAAACCTATTGATAAGTCAAGCTAAAACAACCAATTCTCTAATGGTGTTTTAGGTGTTCTCAAAGAACAAAGAGATAATTAATCTCACAAGTATTTTCTTAATCAAATCAAAGTTGTATTCATATTGAAAACTAAGCCTTTAAATAGGCTACAAAGCCACAAAATAAAACCCTAAAACATAAAGAAAACCGGCCACCACACATAAAGAAACCTAGTTGGCCGAAACTATACTTCCTTTACTAATCTAAGTTTGATTAATTAATTCCTTTATATTAAATTAGGAATTAATTAATTTACAATGGAAAGAATAAAATAAAAACCTTCCTAAAGTTATTTGTCCAGAAGCCAAAAAGTAATGGTAGTTTCCTAAAACAAAAAGTAAAAACAAATTAGGAAACTAAAAATGCTAGCCTTTTGATCAAGTTGACTTTGATCAATCTTTGACCTCTTTGAGCTTCAAATCAGCTTCTAGATGCTTTTTAGGATGCCAAATAAGCTGAATATGAAGTCCCACACGTTGCCCATGCTTGGAAAAATAAGAAAAGGCTAATACAGTAAAATACAGTAAAGCCAGCAAGCAATACAGCAAATTCGGCAAGATTGTTGATACTGTCCGTACAAGCCCTTTTTGATTGCATTTGAGGCTGATTTAACTTGATTACATGACCTCTTAGGCATATGTATTGAACCCATAAAGCATTGGAACTATTTCATGCTTCCCGGACTCCAAAAATGTACCAAAACCGCCACCCGGGCTCGTTTTGGCTTCTATTGCTTGTATGAGTAAAATAGGCCTTGGTTCTTTAGATATGGCTAACCCCTCCTGAATATGACTTGTTCCTTGTATAAAGACAGCAAGATTGTCCTTGAACTTCTTGGCTAGGGCTCTAGTGATCGGTCCCACCTTCATCCGTAATGGATCGACACCCCAGCGGGTTGTCGGTTGTACGGGTTTGGGCGGATTCGCATCCTTCCCCTCCTCTTGAAAATGATTTGTCCTCAAATTGAAGTCATCACCTGCAGTAAAAGGAGACAAATCAGCAACATTGATGGTAGCACTAATATTATACTCACCCGGTAGATCAAGTTTGTAGGCATTGTCATTTATCTACTCCAAAACTTGAAAAAGTCCATCCATAGGCGACATGAGCTTTGACTTTCTTTGTTTAGGAAACCTTTCCTTTCGTAAGTGCAATCAAACCAATTCTCCTAGGTCATACACTATTACAACAAAATCTAGAAATACATACTCATTATGGTAAAAATTACACTTTTTAAAGTTAGCAAACAATATTTCCCAATTTTTCAAATTGCCACTAAGTAAAGCTTTCAACAATGCAGATAAAGTTCTATGCAATAAAGACATCTTTAAATAAGTATCTTTAAAATTCATGATTAGCAATGATTTCTTATTCATAATTACTTTATTAACATCACCAAAGCTAAGATAAAAATTTATATTTTTCCTTTCTTGTCTTCCTTTTCCTTTTCCTTTCTCACTCACGGCCATCTCACCTTCCTCACTCTCGGCTTTTGCACCAAATTTCTCACTCTTGGTTTTATTAAAATTTTTCCACACAACCTGAGTATTAGAAGACTTACCTTGGACAGCAAGCTCACCTTTTCCCTCTTGATTGGAGGGTAGTCCACTTGGAATTTCATTTAGGAAGACATCTCCAAGTTCCTTCAAAAGAGAAATCATTGAACTTGGCAATTCAAGTTCTTCAAAGTTAGTTTGATCATTAAAATAATTTTCTTTATAAATCATGACCAGAAAAGGTTTCTTACACTCAATAACCTTATTAATATCCCCTAAACTCAAATAAAAGTTGCTACTTGACCTTTCTTTTCTTTCTTTTTCTTTTTCTCTCTCGGATTGGCGCAAACCTTCGGATTTCCCTTCCTTCTCCAAGCTCTCGGGTTTGCCACTTTCTTTCTCCTCTCTTTCAGTTTTTCCTTGATCTTTCCACTCAATATGAGTCTCCGTTGGTGCCATACTTGCTTTTTCCTTGAGCTTTTCGGCTTCTCTCCTTTGTTGCATTTGTAATTGGTCTTTGTAAACCTTTTTAGGAGATAATGGTTCCAGCTTGACCTTCTTTCCTTTAAACCTGAAAACAATACTATTTTCTTGACCAAAATGAGTAGCATCTTTATCAAATTGCCATGGTCTACCTAATAGTATATGTCCAGCAATCATGGGTACAATATCACATAAAACTACATCCTCATATCTACCTATATTAAATTTTACTTTGGCTTGTTTATTCACTTTTATTTCACCACTATCATTAAGCCATTGTAATCTATAAAGTTGTGGATGTTTAATAGTTATTAAGCCTAATTTATCAACTACAATGTTACTAATTACATTTGTACAACTTCCACTATTAATAATCATACTACAAATCTTACCTTGAATTTCACATCGGGTGTGGAAGATGTTCTCTCTTTGAATTTCATCCTCATCTTTGTATGCAGCAAGTACTCTCCTAGGAAGCAAGTTTAATTCAGCATTGGATGCTTGCAAATTTTCAGCTTCATCCTCCAAGTCCTCCTCCTCTTGCTTGGCTTCATCCTCACTTTCTTCACTTTCCGATTCTAGCTCGTCATTGCACCAGATGGTAGTAAATTATGAGTCCAAGAATAAAATTGTGGCAAAGGAAAGTCAAATTCAGCAAGAATGAAGTAGAACAAAAATATTGAATGATTGTTGGTTGTGTTCTTAGTAATCCAAGCTTTTATGTATCAATTCCTTTAGCAATTTTAATCCACTTTTTTTTTTCTCTGCAACAATAATAATCTCCAACAACTCCAAATATTGAAAAGATGACCAACAAATCAGCAGCTAGAAGAAATTCCCAGCAACAAACTTCAACACCAAATTTAACCCAACCGAAATTTTTTTTTTTTTAATTCGGGTTTCTTCTTTCTTTTTTTTTTTTTTTTTTTAAATACTCACTGAATATCAACACAACTGCAGTAGCAAGAAGAAACAACAAACTTGCAATTCCAACTCCTAATAATCACCAAACCTGTGACAAGAACAAAAGTGCAGTTTGTTTTTTTATTTTTTTCTTTTAAAGTTGTTGCCGCAAGTCACCTTCTGTTTTTTTTTTTTTTTTTTTTTTTTTTTTGTTTAAATGTATGAATGTAAATATTTAAGACTAAAACAGCAAAGAAAAAAATCCACAAAAGCAAAAATTACCAAGAACAAATATGAAAAATCAACCAACAAACAAGGAAACAAAGATATGGTAAAACAAGGAAACCTAATTCAACTGGGAATGAGTTTTTGTTTTTTTTATTTATTTTTTATTTAAAGAGATGCTGAACGTGTATGGGATAGATGCAACCTTAACCTAATGCTAAAATTGCAGGATAACACAAAAACAAATAAAGCAAATAAAAATATATCAAACCTGAACAAAATTTAGCTCTGATACCAAATGATACGAACCTAGGATGACCTGCTCCTAAACCCGTATTATATTGGCTCGGATCTTAATTAAGTTCAAGTTTTAATGGAATGGACCTCAATCCCTAACCAACCTGTGGTTAGAAACCTTGGTATAATGTAGACGCCGCAATAGGGGATGGAAAACCTATTGATAAGTCAAGCTAAAACAACCAATTCTCTAATGGTGTTTTAGGTGTTCTCAAAGAACAAAGAGATAATTAATCTCACAAGTATTTTCTTAATCAAATCAAAGTTGTATTCTTATTGAAAAATAAGCCTTTAAATAGGCTACAAAGCCACAAAATAAAACCCTAAAACATAAAGAAAACCGGCCACCACACATAAAGAAACCTAGTTGGCCGAAACTATACTTCCTTTACTAATCTAAGTTTGATTAATTAATTCCTTTATATTAAATTAGGAATTCATTAATTTACAATGGAAAGAATAAAATAAAAGCCTTCCTAAAGTTATTTGTCCAGAAAATAAATAAATAAAAGCCAAAAAGTAATGGTAGTTTCCTAAAACAAAAAGTAGAAACAAATTAGGAAACTAAAAATGCTAGCCTTTTGATCAAGTTGACTTTGATCAATCTTTGACCTCTTTGAGCTTCAAATCAGCTTCTAGATGCTTTTTAGGATGCCAAATAAGCTGAATATGAAGTCCCACAATAGGCTAATACAGTAAAATAGTAAAGCCAGCAAGTAATACAGCAAATTCGGCAAGATTGTTGATACTGTCCGTACAAGCCCTTTTTGATTGCATTTGAGGCTGCTTTAACTTGATTCCATGACCTCTTAGGCATATGTATTGAACCCATAAAGCATTGGAACCATTTCATGCTTCCCAGACTCCAAAAATGTACCAAAACCGCCACCCGGGCCCGTTTTGGCTTCTATTGCTTGTATGAGTAAAACAGGCCTTGGTTCTTTAGATATGGCCAACCCCTCTTGAATATGACTTGTTCCTTGTATAAAGACAGCAAGATTGTCCTTGAACTTCTTGGCTAGGGCTCTAGTGATCGGTCCCACCTTCATTCGTAACGGATCGGCACCCCAGCGGGTTGTCGGTTGTACGGGTTGGGGCGAATTCGCATCAATTGGTGAGGGCTTTGGAGACGTGGCCGCATTACTTAATGCAGAAAGAGTTTGCGATTCATACAGATCATGAATCATTAAAGCACATCAAGGGCCAAGGGAAGCTTAATTGACAACATGCTAACTGGATTGAGTTTATTGAGACTTTTCCTTATGTCATCCACTATGAGAAAGGTAAGAAAAATATAGTTGTCGATGCATTATCCCCAAGATATGTATTATGTTCTACCTTTGATGCTAGATTGATTGGATTTGAACAATTAAAAGAACTTTATGAGCATGATAGTGACTTTGGAAAATATTTAGGAACTATACAAAATATGGTTTTAATAAATTTTACATTCTTGAGGGATATTTGTTTAGGGAAAATCAACTTTGTCGGTCTTATTGTAGCATTAGGGAATTGTTAGTGAGGGAAGGTCATGTTGGTGGTTTAATGGGTCATTTTGGTATCTTAAAAACTTTATCCTTACTGCAAGAACACTTTTATTGGCCTACTATGAAGAAAGATGTGGAAAGAATTTGTGAAAGATTTTTAAAATATGGAAAATCTAAATCTGGGTTGAAACCACATGGTTTATATCTTCCATTGCCGATTCCATCCTTCCTTGGGTAGATTTGACTATCGATTTTGTTCTTCGTTTACCTAGATCTAGAACAGTAAGAATTCAATTTTTTTGTTGTGGATAGATTTTCTAAAATGGCACATTTTACTACATGTAATAAAACTGATGATGCATCTATTGTTGCTAATTTATTCTTTAAGGAAATTGTGAGGTTGCATGGAATGTCTAGAACTATTGTTTCGGATAGGGATGTTAAGTTCTTAAGTTATTTTTAGAAAGCTTTATGGGCTAAGTTAGGAACTAAACTTTTATTTTCAACTACTTGTCATCCACAAATTGATGCAAAAACCAAAGTAGTAAATAAGACTTTGTCTGCATTGTTAAAGACTTTAATTAGTAGAAATTTAAGAACATGGGAGGAATGTTTGCCACATGTTGAATTTGCTTATAATAGAAATTTTCATTCAACTAATAAATATACACCATTTTAGATTGGTTATGGCTTTACTCATTTGACTCCATTAGATTTAATACCTTTACCTTTAAGTGAACATGCTAACCTCAATAAAAAGTAAAAAGCTGATTTTGTGAGGCAGATTCATGGAAAGACAAAGGCAAATATTGAGAGGAGGATCAAGCAATATTGCAAGGAATGCTAACCAAGGTCAGATTAAAGTTGTCTTTGAGCTAGGAGATTGGGTATGGTTGCATTTAAGAAAGGAGGGGTTTCCCGAACAAAGAAAGTCAAAGCTTATGCCACATGGAGATGGACCTTTCCAAGTTTTAGAAATGATTAAGGAAAATGCTTACAAACTTGACCTATTGGGTGAGTATAATATTAGTGCTATATTCAATGTTGCTGATTTATCTCCTTTTCCTGTAGGTGATGATTATGATTTAAGGACAAATCATTTTCAAGAGGTGGGGAATGATGAGAATCCATTTGTACCAGCACAACTGACTACTCGTTGAGGTACTGATCCTATACAGTTGAAGACTAGGCCAATCACTAGGTCACAAGCCAAGAGATTTAAGGACAACCTAGCTGTTTTCATAGAAGGAGTTATCAATTCTTAAAAGGGTTTGTCAATACCCAAAAATTCAAAGCTTGTTTTAAGAATCCAAGTGGTGGAGGCCGATATGGACTCGAGTAGCTGTTTTAGTGTATTTGTGAACTTCGGGCAGCAAGGAATGGGTTTAACCCTTTATGAACTCAATTGTTATCACCAAGAGTCCATGGAATCATGTCAAGGCAGAAGTAAAAGCAATCAAAGAGCTCATTTGCACATAGCCTTTCTTTTTGGCCGAAGTCGTCACTTTAGGTGCTAGTTTTGACTTCTTTTATTGTTCGAGCAAGTTTGACTTATTCCAATCAAGGGGAGATGTATGGGGAAATCATTATTAATCCTTTTTGGGATCCTACATGGCATATGGGAGCTGATTTGAAGCCTAAAATAGTTAGAGATTGAATAAAGACAGCTTAGTTATCAACTAGTCAACTAGTTTCCTAATTTGAATTTGACTTTTTGTTTTAGGAAACTATATTTTATTTTTGTTTTTATCTGTTTATATGCTGGAAGTTAATTTTATTATTTTTATTGTAAAATAATTAATTTCTAATTCAAAATAAATGAATTAATTAATACAAATTAGTTTAGGAAAGGAAGGTGAAATTCGGCCAAGCATAGTTTCCTATTCTCAATGGCCAATTTTGACCTAATTTTTTAGGGTTTTATTTTGTTTTTTCAAAGCCTATTTAAAGGCTTATTTTTAATGAGAAATCAGCTTAAATAATGTACAAAATATTATTTGTGAAAAAGAATTCTCTTTGTTCTCCTTAAACACCTAAAACACCATTAGAGAGTGAGTATTTTAGTTTGACTTATCAATAGGAAATCTATCACCCATTGTGATGTCTTCGATATACTAAGGTTTCTAGTCACAGGTTGATTAGGGGTTGAGATGACCATAAGAACTTGAACTTAATTTTCCATCTGGGCTAATATAATACAGGTTTAGGCACAAGTCAACTAGGTTCGTATCACTGAGTTTAGTGAAATGGTGCTATAAGGTTTTTAGAATAGTTTGCAAGAATAATTTGTTATTTTTTTTATTGTATTATGCCACTCACTGATATATTTTTATCTCACTTTATTATTTTAATTCAGTCCATTAGATTCAAGTAGTTAACTGGCAGCTTTCCTCGAGTATCATCTTATCTATTACATTCCACATCAAAGACTTCACAAATTTTATTATTCTTTTATCATTGTAGTACTTAGAATATCTTTGTATTATTTTAGACATTTGAGACTTTTTTTTTATATGTTTTGAATATGCTAGAAATGGTAGTATTTGTATGTACTTGTAAAATTAGTTTATGTTCTTTTATGTTGTAAGTGGTGGAGTGATATGAAACTAGGACGACTTGCTCCTAAACCCGTATTATATTAGTCCAGATCTAATTATGTTCAAGTTCTAATGGTCACCTTGATCCCTAACCAACCTGTGATTAGAAACCTTGGTATATAATGAACACGCCACAATAGGTGATGGAAATCCTATTGATAAGTCAAAACTAAAACACTTATTCACTAATGGTGTTCTAGGTGTTCAAATAAACAAAGAGAATTCAATCTCACAAATAATTTTCTCTATAAAATTCAAGCTTTTTCGTTTCTCATTGAAATTAAACCTTTAAATAGGCTTTGAATGAACAAAATAAAACCCTAAAAGGATTAGGAAATTTCGGCCAACATAGAATCTAATTAGGAAATTGCCTAATTTCTCATCCTTTCCTAATCTAATTTGGATTAATTAATTCCCTTATTTTGAAGTAGGAATTAATTAATTTACAATGAAAATAATAAAATAATAAATTTCCTAAACTTATTTGTCTAGCAAATAAATAAATAAAAATCCAAAAAAAAAGTCAAACGCAAATTCTAAAACGAGTTGACTAGTTTGACAACTAAGCTGACTTATGTCTGATGTCTGAGCTAACTTATGTCTGCCTGATGTCCGAGCTAACTTATGTCTGCCTGATGTCCGAGCTAACTTATGTCTGTCCGAGCTAACTTATGTTTGATGTCCGAAGTTCGAGGTTAGATGTCCGAGGCATGGGTGTCCGATATAAAATGTCCGATGTATGGGTGTCCGATATAAAATGTCCGATGTATCAGCCTCCACCACTTGGATGCTTAAAACATGTCTTTTATCTTCAAGTATGGACAAGCCCTTTTGAGAATGAATTATGTTTTGGATAAAGGCAGCAAGGTTGTCCTTAAACCTCTTAGCTTGAGCCCTAGTGATCGGTCCAGTCTTCATCCATATCGGATCAGTACCCTAGTGAGTTGTCGGTTGTGCGAGCTCAGGCTGATTCGCATCATTCCCCTCCCCTTGAAAAGAATTTGCCGTTAAATCAAAATCATCACCTACAGAAAAAGGAGACAAATCATCAACATTGAATGTAGAACTAACATTATACTCACCAGGTAAATCAAGTTTGTAAGCGTTGTCATTTATCCACTCCAAAACTTGAAAAGGTCCATCGCCTCTCAGCATCAATTTTGATTTCCTTTGTTCGGGAAACCTCTCCTTCCTCAAGTGTAACCAAACCCAATCCCCAAGTTAAAGAAAACCTATTTTTGGCCTTGGGTAGCATTCCTTGCATATTGCTCGGTCCTCCTCTCAATATTTGCCTTAGTTTTTTCATGAATTTGTTTAACAAAATCAGCTTTTTGTTTCCCATCTAGATTAGCACGTTCACTTAAAGGTAAAGGTGTTAGATCTAATGGAGTTAGAGGATTAAAACCATAAACAATTTCAAAAAGAGTAAATTTAGTTGCTAAATGCAAAGACCTATTATAAGCAAATTCAACATGTGGCAAACAATCCTCCAAAGTTCTCAAATTTCGACTAATTAATGCTCTCAACAATGCAGACAAAGTTCTATTCACTACTTCGGTTTGTCCATCAGTTTGTGGATGACAAGTAGTCGAAATAAGAGCTTAGTACCTAACTTAGCCCACAAAGTTTTCCAAAAATAACTTAAGAACTTAGCATCCCTATCCGAAATAATAGTTCTTGGCATTCCATGCAATCTCACAATTTCCTTGAAAAATAAATTAGCAACATTGGATGTATCATCAGTTTTATTACATGCAATAAAATGTGCCATCTTAGAAAACCTATCTACTTCAACAAATATTGAATCCTTACCTGTCCTTGACCTAGGAAAACCAAGAATAAAATCCATAGACAAATCTGCCCGAGGATACGTAGGAATCGGCAAAGGCTTGTACAATCGATGCGGCTTCAATGTTGATTTTGTTTTTCGGCACTTCAAACATCTTTCAAAAATTCTCTCAACATCTCTCCTCGTGTTAGGAAAATAAAAATGTTCTTGCAGCAAGGATAAAGTTTCAAAAACACCAAAATGACCCATTAAACCACCTTCATGTCCTTCCCGAACCAATAATTCCCTAATGCTACAATTAGGCACACAAAGTTTGTTTTCCTTAAACAATACCCCTCAAATATGTAAAATTTGTTAAATCCATGTTTCAAACAGGTTCTAAAAATTTCTCCAAAGTCACTATCATGCTCATAAAGTTCTTTCAATTGCTCAAATCCAAGTAACCTAGCATCTAATGTAGAAAAGAGTACATACCTTCGCGATAATGCATCCGCAACCACATTTTCCTTACCTTTTTTGTAGCGGATCACATATGGAAAGAGTTCAATAAATTCAATCCACTTGGCATGCCTTCGGTTGAGCTTCCCTTGACCCTTAATATGCTTTAAAGACTCATGATCTGTATGGATCACAAACTCCTTTGGCATGAGATAATGCTGCCACGTCTCCAAAGCCCTCACCAAAGCATACATCTCTTCGTCATATGTCGAGTAGTTTAGTGCAGCTCCATTTAATTTTTCACTAAAGTAGGCTATGGGTCTTTTTTTCTTGCATTAAGCCAGCTCCAATATCTACACCCGAAGCATCACGCTCAATTTCAAAACTCTTAGAAAAATTTGGTAAAACTAATAACGTTGCATTACACAATTTTTCTTTCCACAAATTAAAAGATTTTTCTTGTACTTCCCCCCATTTAAAGCCAACATTCTTCTTGACAACTTCATTCAAAGGTGCGGCTATCATGCTAAAATCCTAGACAAATCTTCTATAAAAACTTGTCAAGCCATGGAAACTCCTCACTTGGGTGATTGTTGTAGAAACCGGCCACTCTTTGATTGCTTGCATTTTAGCTTGATCCACTTTGATTCCTGTAGCATTTACTACAAATCCTAGAAAAACAAGCTCATCTTTGCAAAAATCATACTTGTTCATGTTAGCAAACAATCTTTCCTTTCTAAGAACTTGCAAAACTTGTCTAAGTTGATTCACATGCTCATCCAAGTTTCGGCTATACACCTAAATATCATCAAAATAAACAACCACAAATTTACCAATAAATGGACGCATTACATGATTCATAAGCCTCATGAAAGTACTAGGTGCATTAGATAATCCAAAAGGCATAAATAACCATTCATACAACCCATATTTAGTTTTAAATGTGGTTTTCCATTCATCACCTTCTTTCATTCTAATTTGATGATAACCACTCCTAAGATCAATTTTAGTAAACATACAAACACCATGCAACTAATCAAGCATATCATCTAATCTAGGAATGGGATGTCTATATTTAATGGTGATGTTATTTATAGCCCTACAATCAACACACATTCTCCAAGAACCATCTTTTTTAGGTACCAACAAAATAGGAACAGCACATGGACTTAAACTCTCACGAATGTATCCTTTATCGAGCAAGTCACTTACCTGTTTTTGCAGCTCCTTTGTTTCTTCGGGATTGGTTCTATATGCTGGTTTATTTGGTATAGCAGCCCCTGGAACAAAGTCAATTTGATGTTCTATCCCTCGAATAGGAGGTAGTCCACTTGGAATCTCTTTCGGGAAAACATCTCCGAATTCCTTCAAAAGAGAAATCATTGAACTTGGCAATTCAAGTTCTTCAAAGTTAGTTTGATCATTAAAATAGTTCTCTTTATATATCATGACCAGCAAGGGTTTCGTACATTCAATAGCCTTATTAATATCCCCAAACCTCAAATAAAAATTCTGGTTTTTCCTCTCTTTTCTTTCTTTTCTTTTTCTTCCCTCGATTTGGCTCTCATTGGCGAAAATTTCCAAATTTTTGGTGCTCTCGGGTTTGCTCTTTTTTCTCACCCCCTCTCTGCTTTCTCTTGGTTTTTCCACTCAATTTGGGTTTTAGAGAGCTTATGTTGATCAGCAACCTCAATCTCACCTTCTTAAAAGGATGGTGAAGCCCTTGGTGCTATACTTGTTTTCTCCTTAAGTTTTTCGACCTCCCTCCTTTGTTGCATTTGTAGTTGATCTTTGTAGGCCTCCTTGGGAGTCAATGGCACCAGTTTGATTTTCTTCCCTTTAAACCTGAAAACAACACTATTTTCTCAACCAAAATGAGTAGCATCTTTGTCAAATTGCCGTGGTCTACCTAGTAAAATATGTTCGGCATGCATTGGTACAATGTCACACAAGACAACATCCCCATACCTACCTATATTAAATTTAACTTTGGCTTGCTTATTTATCCTCATCTCACCACTATCATTTAACCATTGTAACCTATAGGGTTCTGGATGTTTAATTGTTTTCAAGCCTAATTTATCAACTACAAGATTACTTATCACGTTGGTATAACTCCCACTATCTATAATCATGCTACGAATCTTACCTTGTACTTCGCATTGAGTGTGGAAGATGTTTTCTCTTTGTATCTGCTCTTCATCTTTGTAGACAGCAGGTACTCTCCTTGAAACCAAGCTCAACTTGGCATTTGATGTGTCTACTGGTTCGGCTTCATTATCAGTGCATTCCTCCTCTTGCTCGGCTTCAGCTTCATTTTCTTCATTTGCAGATTCCAGCTCACTATCACCCCCTAATACCATGATTCTTCTATTTGGGCATTGGCTGGCTATGTGTCCTCTTCCTTGGCACTTAAAACAAATTATTTCTCTGGATTTTTGAGGTTTAGGATCAGATTTTATCTCACCTCTAAGTGCTTGGACAGATTCGATCTTGGCCTCCCTTTTTAACCGGTTGGCACTTTCTTCTCTAACTTTCGGTTTTGGTTTGATTTTAATAGCTGAATTGTTTCTCTAGCCACTTGAATTGAATCTCCCACTGCTTGAAGCACCTCCAAGCTATGATCCTACACCCCTCCTCTTGAATTGGTGTTCAAGCTTAATGATACGAACCTAGGACGACCTGCTCCTAAACCCGTATTATATTAGCCTGGATCTAATTATGTTCAAGTTCTAATGGTCACCTTGACCCCTAACCAACCTGTGATTAGAAACCTTGGTATATAATAAAGACACCACAATAGGTGATGGAAATCCTATTGATAATTCAAAACCAAAACACTCATTCACTAATGGTGTTTTACGTGTTCAAAAGAATAAAGAGAATTCAATCTCACAAATAATTTTCTGTATAAAATTCAAGCTTCATTCTTATTGAAAAATAAGCCTTTAAATAAGCTAAGATTACAAAGCAAAAACCCTAAAAAAATTAATTCAAAACCAGACTCAAAGTGTGGAGAAAAAGAAAGTAGATAAAAGGAAAGTAGAGAAAAGGAAAGTGCATAATTTTTCCTAGTTTCTTAAAATAATTTGGATTAGTTAATTCCTTTATTTTGAATTAGAAATTAATTAATTTACAACTGAAATACTAAAATAATAACTTTCCTCAACTTATTTTTCCAGCAAATAAGTAAATAAAAATCAAAATAAAAGACTAATTTCCTAAAACAAAAAGTCAAAATCAAATTAGGAAACCAAAATACTAACTTTTTGACTAAGTTGACTTTGATCAATTTGTGACCAATTTGAACTCCAAATCAGCTTCAATATGCTTTTTAGGATGCCAAATAATCTGAATATGAAGTCTCACATGGTGCCCATGCTTGGAAGAGGAAGAAAAAGCCAACTCAGCAAAATACAGTAAAGCCAGCACAAAATACAATAAAAAACAGGCCAAATTTGAAGCTGTCCATACAACCCCTTTTTGAATGCCTTTGAAGCTTCCTTGACTTGATTCCATATCCTCTTAGACATATATATTGAATCCATAAAGAGTTGGAACTATTTCATGTTGCCCGTTGTCCACATTTGCACCAAAACTACTACCCGGGTGCGTATCGGCTTCCACCACTTGGATGCTTAGAATAGGCTTTGTATCTTCAAGTATGGATACGCTCTGTTGAGAATTGATTATCCCCTGTATAAATGTTCCCAGTTTGTCCTTAAATCTCTTAATTTGAGCTCATGTGATTGGCCTGGTCTTCATCCGTGTCGGGTTAGCACCCCAACGGGTTATCGGTTGAATGGGCTCGGGCGGAATCACATTATTCCCCTCCTCTTGAAAAGGATTTGTCCTCAAATCAAGATCATCACCTACAGCAAAAGGAGTTAAATCAGCAACATTAAATGCAGCACTAACACTATACTCACCTATTAAATTAAGTTTGTAGGTATTCTCGTTAATCCGCTCCAAAACTTGAAAAAGTCCATCCATAGGAGGCATGAGCTTTGACTTTCTTTGTTTAAAAAACCTTTCCTTTCGTAAGTGGAACCAAACCAATTCTCCTGGGTCAAATACTATTACAACAAAATCTAGAAATACATGCTCATTATGGCAAAAATTATACTTTTTTAAGTTAGCAAACAATATTTCCTAAATTTTTTAATTTCCACTAAGTAAAGCTCTCAACAATGTAGAGAAAGTTCTATGCAACAAAAACATCTTTATATAAGTATCTTTAAAAATCATGACCAACAATGATTTCTTATTTACTTTATTAACATCACCAAAGCTAAGATAAAAAAATTTATTTTTCTTCTCTTTCCTTTCTTTTTTTTTCCCACTCACGGTTTGCATCTGGTTTCTCTCACACTAGGTTTTTTCTCTCACTTTCTCTCTCTCGGGTTTATTAAAATATTTCCACTCAACCTAGGTTTTAAAGGACTTACCTTGGACAGCAAGCTCACCTTTCTCCTTTTGAATGGATGGTGGAACCGTTGGTGCCATACTAGCCTTCTCCTTGAGCCTCTCAGCTTCCCTCATTTGTTGCATTTGAAGTTGATCGCTAAATACTTCTTTTGGAGTTAATGGCTCCAGCTTAAACTTTTTCCCTTCAAATTTAAATACAATGTTATTCTCTATACCATAATGGATAGCATCTCTATCAAATTTCCATGGCCTACCCAAAAAAATATGACCCACATGCATAGGAATAACATCACACAATACAACATCCACATATGTATCAATGCTGAATTTTACTTTGGCTTGTTTATTTACTTTTATCTCACCACTATCATTTAGCCATTGTAATCTATATGGTTCTGGATGTTTAATAGTTGTTAGGCCTAATTTATCAACTACCATGCTACAAATTACATTTGCACAACTTCCACTATCTATAATCATACTGCATATGTTACCTTGACTTTCGCATCGGGTGTAGAAGATGTTTTCTCTTTGAATTTGTTCTTCATCTTTGTATATAGTAAGGACCCTCCTCTTAGCTTGAGCCCTTGTGATTGGCCCCGTCTTCATCCGTATCGGATTAGCAACCCAGCGGGTTGTCGGTTGTTCGGGTACGGATGGATTCGCATAAAATGTAGTCAATATTATTGAGAAAATAAGCCTTTATATAGGTTTTAAGTCACAAAACAAACCCCGGTTTAGCTAGGTAAAATTCAGCCAAGAATAAGGAAACAAAAAGGTGTGGCCGAAAATCTCACTTTCCTAATCTAATTTGGATTAATTAATTCCTTAATTTTTGATCTAGGAATTAATTAATTTACAATAAAAATAATAAAATACTAACCTTCCTAAATTAATTTGTCCAGAAAATAAATAAATAAAAGTAAGCTGTCTTTATCCAATCACCAGCTAGTTTAGGCTCCAAATCAGCTCCAATATGCCACGTAGGATGCCAAATAGGATTAATATTGATTCCCATGCATTTCGATTGATTGGAATAAGTCAAACTTGCTTGATCAACAAAAGAAGTCAAAGCTAGTGCCAAATTGATGATTTTCAACAAACATGAAGCGTCATGCACAAATGTTGGATTTGAATGCTTTTGCTTCTATCTTGGCATGATTTCATGGTCCCTTGGAGTGCTCAATCATATTCATGAACCAAAAAATTCATTCCTTGCTGCCCGAAGTCAATAGAAACAACAAAATAGCTTGTCGGGTCCATTTCCGCCTTCCTAACTTGGATGCATAAGACGGGCTTTGGATCTTTGGGTATTGTCATGCCCTTTTGAGTTTGAATCACACCTTATATGAAGCTAACCAGGTTTTCCTTGAATCACTTAGCTTGTGCCCTTGTGATTGGCCCCGTCTTCATTTGTACAGGATTAGCACCCCAGTGGGTAGTCGGTTATACGGGTACGAGTAGATTCTCATCACCATGACTTTCAAAATTTGGAAAGGAAATTTTGGAATTTTTGAGAATTTCATTGGAAAAAATAAAAATCCCAATTGGAAAAGCAAAAAAAAAAAAAAAAAAAAAAGAATTTTGCTAAGAAATTAAATTAGTTTTTTTAAGCTCAAAGTGAAACAAATCAATAAGAAAAATAGAAATCAGAGCTACAAATTTGTTTTTTCGATAAGAAAATTGAAGTTCATAAGATTTGAAGAGAGTGAGCAAGTTAGAGGAGTGAGATGGAGTTGAAAAGATTGTAGCACCCCAATTTTAGATGTTGGAAATCCATATCCACCACACATGATGAGTTTAGATGGTGAAAATAAACATAACTAACGGACTAAGGTATTAGCGCAACTTTAACTCGTTACAGAGGGTATAGTGGCCAATTTTATAAATTGGGGAAACTTGTAACAAACCTTAAAGGTTAAGGAGCATCATTGTAAATAAATCTATTTTACATGATTTTACTTTAAAAACATTTTAGTTCTCTAATAATGAAATTTTTACACATATAGAATAAAGATAAAATGCTTTTGAATTGACTGCATTTATCTTTCTAAAATACATAAATTAATCCAAAGTTATACAAACATTTCTCAAAATATATTTAAACTATTCAACAAAAGGCAATACCAAGGAAACAAACGTTCAGATAGAAAGCTAAATATCAAGCAAAAGTAATGAGTTGTTGGTTTGTTTGGAGATAATTTGAAGCCTAAAGTTGGAGATGAAAGTCCAAGTTGAGAGAGGAGAATATGGCTCTGAGACAACAATGTTATATTGAGGTTGTTGGATATCCTTGTTAAAAGCTATCATGGCCAAAGGATAATTCTCAAAATAGACAACAAAAGCCAACAATCTAGCGAGAAGTTAACTTTGAATCATGCAAGTGAAGCCTCCTTGTAAACTTTTCTCTAAGCAAATGACATTGAAGTTGTCACCTCCTTCGTCATTCTCATATTCAAATATAATAACACAAATCCAGTTAGGTAGAGAAAGATAGTCTTACCATCAAGTTGTGTTGGCAAGAAGCAACAAAATCATTAATACTTTTCTACAGCACCATCTAACAAATGTTAATGTGCTATTTCATATGATACTTATAAACAAATTACATTTATATAAATACATAATATTGATACAAGTATAATAGCTTGTAATGCTAGATACTGAAGGATGGATACATATGAAATTTATGAATACATAATGTTATAAATACAACATAAAATTTGTATATAATTTACAAATATTGGATACAAATATAGAACTCTAAATTCAAATACAGGAAACATAAACCTATATATGGTTTGTAAATATTGAAGTCAAATGCTTGATACAAAATACATTTCTTTTTAAATATATTTATAAACATAAAACATCACAAACTTTTATATAAAGCCTTACAATCTTGATCCTGGATACCATATGGCAAGTATTGAAATGAAATGTTACTTCAAAAGCATAATAAATTTTTGCATATATGCTGCTAAAGTGCATATAATATCTATAAATAGCTAATAATTAAGACATGTATTTGATGCACAGTAGCAGAACACAAAGATTAAAAGAGATGTTAATAAGCAATATACTTGCTCTTGCAACTGTTCTCTTTCATACTCACCATTTTTTCTCAGATTAATTAGGAAAAATAATCATGCCATGAGTTATGAGGTTCGAACGACTTTAAACTCAATGAACTATAATCATCACACTTAAAATATGTGAGAAGAAAATAAGAGTCCCATTAGCCTTAGTAAGAGAAGATTGCCTTTATGGAATGTGTAGTTTTTTTGATTTAAAAAAAAAAATTAAATTTTCATGTCCATTTCAAAAGGGATATTCTTTTTCAATCCATAATTAAAAAAAAAAGAAAAAGAAATGATGTATAGTAAGCATCCCTAAGCAAGGAGCAACTTAATTACAATTACAAAGGCTATAACTAGCATACATAAGATGTCATGCATGGTTTCCAAGGTTATCAAACTATAAAAGGTGTAATATTCCTAAACTTAACACAAGGAAATAAATTGTGAATATGCATATGACTTCTTATTAAAACGTGGTCATAGAAACATAAATTGGTTCCTGATATATCGAGCAATGTTTATATACATATATATAGATAGATAAATTAATGTTTGGTCTATTATGATTGAGAGGATACATATACATATGTTGATGAGAATCCGCCCATACCCGCACAATTAACAACCCACTAGGGTGCTAATCTGATATGGATGAAGACCCGGACGATCATTAGGGCTCAAGCTAAGAGATTTAAGGACAAACTTGCTGCCTTTATACAGAGTAATTAATTCTTAAAATGCCTTGTCAATACCTAAAGATATAAGATTCGTTTTAAGCATCCAAGTGGTGGAGGTTGATACAGATCCGGATAGCTATTTTCGTGCAAATATGGCCCCCGGACAGCAAGAAATGGTTCCAACACTTCATGGATTCAATAAATATCTATAAGAGGTCATGGAATCAAGTCAAGGAAGCTTCAAAAGCAATCAAATAGGCGGTGTGCGCATAGGAGGAAGTTTGGCTGGTTTTATTGTTTTTGTTGCTGGCTTTACCGTATTGTGCTGAGTTGGCATTTTTACCTTTTTTCCAAGCAAGGGCAATATGTGGGACTCAATGATAATCCTATTTTACATCCTATAAGGCATATGGAAGCTGATTTGAAGCTTAAATTGGTAAAAAAAAGCTTAGTAAAATAGATAGTTATTTAGTTTTCTAATTTGATTTTAACTTTTTATTTTAGAAAATTAGTCTTTTATTTGGTTTTTATTTATTTATTTGCTGGAAAAATAAAATTAGGAAAGTTGCTATTTTATTATTTTCAATGTAAATTAATTAATTCTTAATCTAAAATAAAGGAATCAATTAATCCAAATTAGAATTACGAAAGGAGTGAGAATTTGCCAACATTAGGTTTCCTATTCTTTGGTGGCCAGTCTTGTCCTATCTTTTTAGGGCTTTTTTGTTTCACGCCTTGAACCTATTTAAGGGTTATTTTTCAATGAGAATGTAGCTTAAATATTTAACAGAAAATTAATTGTGAGATTGAATTTCTCTTTGTTCTCTTTAAACACCCAAAACACAATCAGAGAGTGAGTCTTTTAGATTTGACTTATCAATAGAATATCCATCAACTATTGTGGCGTCTTCATTATACCAAGGTTTCTAATCATATATTGGGTAGGATTTGAGGTTATTCCATTAAAATCTAAACTTAATTGAGATCCAAGCTAATATAATACGGGTTTAGGCGCGTGTCGACCTAGGTTCGTATCATTTGGTATCAAGCCGAGATTTTGTTCAGGTTTGATCTGTCTTATTCGCTTTATTTTGTTTTGTGTTAATCTGCAATTTTAGCATTAGGTAAGGTTGCATCCATCTCATACACGTTCAGCATCTTAAAAAAAATAAAAAATTCATTCCTAGTTAAATTATGTTTTCCTTGTTTTATCGAATTTTTTGTTTCTTAGGTTGTTGGTTGCTTTCATTATTGTTCTTGGTAATTTAGTTTATTGTTTATTTTTCTTTTCTGATTCAGATCTTAATTACTTGCATTCATATATTAAAAAAAAAAAGGAGAGGAGTTTGCAGCAACCAATTTAAAAATAAAACAAGAATTCAGCATTTGGAAGTTTGAACTTTGGAGGTCAAGGGTTTGGTGGAATTTTGGTTTTGCTACTGGAGTTGTGTTTAAGATTTGTGAGTTATTTAAAAAAGAAAGAAAAACAAAAGCCGAACATAAAAAACAAAAAAAAAAAAAAAAACTGTAGTTTGTTGAATTTGGAGTTTGAATTTGTTTGCTGGAAATTTGTTGGAGTTGCTGAATTGTTGACTATTTATTCAATATTTGGATTTTCTGGAGATTTATTTTGCTGCTGGATATTTAAGTTTAAGTGCTAAAATTAATTGGATTAAAATTAGTTAAAGGATTTGATATAAAAACTTGAATTACAAAGAACAACAATCAACAACTATCTTATATTTTTGTGCAATTTGATTGTTGTTCGTGTTTAAATTTATTTCTTTATATTTTATCCTTGAATCATTGGTTAATTCATATTCTAGACAGCTTTTTATTTCATTCAAAAAATTTGCTTGTTGATTAACCTTGTTTATGCTTAGAACAGCCGAGAACTAGGTTTTATTAATTCACTCGGTGTTTCTTGCTTTTTGCTACTGTTTTGTTGATAAGTTTAATTAAAACATACTTATGATCTAATTGCTATTCAGTGGGTGTTCTAATTAGAACCTTGAGATAATTCTTTAAGTGGAAAAGGCAAGAGAATGTGAGCTCAAAAGAGGGTAAAAGACAAAACTAGTGTGCAAACACGAGTGTCGAGACCTTATTTGAGTGAAACATGTGAGGGAGTGAATTGGGTGAGGATTTATTTTATTTCTGTAATATATTTACTAACATGGTAGATTCAAAGATTAGAAGAGGAGTAGGAGATGGCTCACTGAGAATTAATGAAGAGGAGTCCATAGGATTGAAAGGTGATTCCCGAGCTACGGGGATGGGAGATGAGCACATGGACATGATGGCGATCTTGGAGCAATTACAGCGGATGAATGCTCGCTTTGATCACCTAGATCAAAATATGGACAGGTTGGAAACATCACAAGGAGGGCCAATTCCAGGGATAGATGTACATGGAGGCTGAGGTCGAGGTCAACGATGCCATGGCCGACCTAGAGAGGAATTCGGGGAAGGTAATTTTGGAGATGACCTTGATTAGGGGTTTGATGAAGTTTTTTCTTACCAAGGAAGGCAAAACCATGGGAGACCAGCAAGGGAGGAGGATGGTGATCTTGGAAATATTAAGGTCAACATACCACCTTTCATGGGAAAAAGTGATCCGGAGGCATACTTAGAGTGGGAGGAGCGTATGGAGATGATCTTTGATTGTCGCAACTATTCGAAGACTAAGAAGGTAAAAGTGGCAGCAATGGAATTCGGTCATTATGCACTCCAATGGTGGACAAATGACTAAATACCTGAAGGAGAGTAGGTGATGAATTGATTACTACTTGGCGACAAATGAAAGGAGCCATGAGGAAGTGATTTGTATCGAGTCGCTACCATAGATTACTACAGCAAAGACTCCAATTATTATCATAAGGTAGTAGGTCCGTGGAGGATTATTACAAGGAGATGGAGATGCTCATGATGAGATTGGGCATGAATGAAGAAAGAGAAGCAACCATGGCACGGTTCCTAGGTGGATTGAATTGTGAGATAGCTAACCAATTGGAATTGCAACAATTTATGGAATTGGAAGAGATGTTGCATGTGGCTATCAAACTTGAGAATCAATTTAAGAGGAGAGGCATAAGGACACAGTTTGGAGGAGTTTCAAACATCGGGAGATCAAATCCAAGTGCTTGGAAAAGCAATCCCACCTTTAAAGCAAGACAAAAGCCGAAACTTGGAGAAGAAAGCACCAATCGGCCAAAAAGGGAGTACAAAGCCGAATCTGTCCAAGCACCAAATCATGAAGGTAAATTTGATCCTAAACCTTCTAGAAGTCATGATATTGTGTGTTTGAAGTGCCAGGGATGAGGACACATCGCTAGTCAATGCTTGAATAGGAGAATCATGGTGCTGAAAGGTAACGATGAGCTAGAATCCTAAAGTGAAGAAAGTGAAGGAGAAGCTAAATTTGATGATGAAGAGTTGGTGATGAAGGGCATGATGAATCCGAAACACTCAAAGCATCTAGGGCTGAATTGAATTTAGTGGCAAGAAGGGTTGTAACCATCTACAAAGATGAGGACCAAATTCAAAGAGAGAATATCTTCCACACTAAATGTGAAATTCAAGGTAATATTTGTAGTATGATAACTGATAGTGGAAGTTGTGCAAATGTAATTAGTAATTTGATAGTTGATAAATTGGGATTAGCAACCATCAAACATCTTGAGCCATATAGATTGCAATGGCTTAATGATAGTAGTGAGATGAAAGTAAATAAACAAGCCAAAGTAAAATTCAGCATTGATAAGTATGTGGATGTTGTGTTGTGTGATGTTGTTCCTATGCATGAGGGTCATATTTTGTTGGGTAGTTCTTGGCAATTTGATAAGGATGCCATGCATTATGGGAGAGAGAATTTCATTGTTTTTAAATTTAAAGGGAAAAAGGTTAAGCTAGAGCCATTAACTCTAAAGGAAGTATTTAGAGATCAACTTCAAATGCAACAAAGGAGGGAGGCTAAAAGGCTTAAAGAAAAGGCTAGTATGGCACCCACAGCTTCAACAACAATTCAAGGGAACAAGGCCATGCAAGAACAACCAGGCAAGTCCTAAACTTAAACTTAGAGGGAAAGAAAGAGAGAAAGTTGAGAGGGTAAAGAACTTGGAAAAACCCGAAAGTGTGAGGAAATTGGAAAAAATGAGAGTGAGGATAAAAAAAGTGTGTCTATGAGTGAAAACGAAAAGAAAAATAAAATTTTTTATCTTAGCTTTGGTGATGTTAATAAAGCAATTTTGACAAAGAAAACATTGCTGGTTATGATTTTTAAGGATGTGTATTTGAATGAGAAGCTAATCCCCAAGAACTTGAATTGCAAAGTTCTATTTCTTCTCTTTTGTAGGAATTTGATGATGTCTTTCCGGAGAAAATTCCTAAAGGATTACCACCTATTCGGGATAGAACATTAAATTGATTTTGTGCCGGGAGTTGCAATTCCAAATAGGCCTACATATAGAAGTAATCCCTACAAAGGCAGGTAAGTGAGCTGCTTGATAAAGGTTACATTTTTGAGTGTATGAGTCCATGTGCTCTCCCTGTTTTGTTAGTACCTAAAAAAGATGGTTCATGGCATATGTGTGTAGATTGTAGGGCTATAAATAATATTCCCATGAAATATAGGCATCCAATTCATAGGTTAGATGATATGATAGATGAATTATATGGTGCATGCATTTTTACTAAAATTGATCTTAGGAGTGGGTATCATTGAATTAGAATGAAAGAGGGTGATGAATGGAAAACTGCATAAAACTAAGTATGGATTGTATGAGTGGTTAGTAATGCCTTTTGGTTTAACTAATGCACCTAGTACCTTCATAAGATTAATGAAACTTGGGACATAAGGAAAAAACTTCTCTCACTCCAAGCCTCTTTAAATAGAAAACAAAAATACAAATTGGATTATGTTATGCAACCATTCATTGGAAAGTTTGTTGTTGTTTATTTTAATGATATTCTTATATATAGTAGGCATCTAGATGAGCATGTAGAACATCTAAGGCAAGTTTTAAATATTCTTAGGAAGGAAAGGTTGTTTGTTAACATTAAAAAGTGTGATTTTCGTAAAGATGAGTTGGTTTTCTAAGGATTTGTAGTAAGTGCTACAGGTATAAAAGTTTATCAATCCAAGAGTGGCCGAAACTTACCTCCATTACCCAAGTGAGGAGCTTTCATAGTTTGGCTAGTTTCTACCAATGTCAAGGATTTTAGAACCATCACAATGCCTTTAACAAAAGTTTGAAGAAGAATGTTCGCTTTAAATGTTGGGAAGCACAAGATAAATCTTTTAATTTGTTGAAAGAAAAATTGTCCAATGTACCTTTACTAGTCTTGCCTTGAAATTGAATGTGATGCTTCGGGTGTAGGTATTAGAGCTATCTTAATGCAAGAAGGAAGACCTATAGCATACTTTAGTAAGAAATTAAATGGAGTTGCACTAAATTACCCGATTTATGACAAAGAAATGTATGCTTTGGTGAGGGCTTTGGAAATGTGGCAGCATTATCTCATGCCAAAAGAATTTGTGATTCATACAGATCATGAATCTCTGAAGCACGTTAAGTGATATGAACCTAGGACGACTTGCTCCTAAACCCGTATTATATTAGTTTGGATCTAATTATGTTCAAGTTCTAATAGTCACCTTGACCCCTAACCAACCTGTGATTAGAAATCTTAGTATATAATGAAGATGGCACAATAGGTGATGGAAGGTCTATTGATAAGTCAAACTAAAACACTCATTTAATAATGGTGTTTTAGGTGTTTAAAAGAATAAAGAAAATTCAATCTCATAAATAAATTTCTGTCTAAATTTCAAGCTGTCTTCTTATTGAAAAATAAGCTTTTAAATAGGCTACAAAGTCATAAATAAAACCTTGAAAAAACTAAGCTAAAACCGGCCATGCTAGTTGTTTCCTAATTTGGATTAATTAACTCCTTTATTTTGAATTAGAAATTAATTAATTTACAATAAAAATGATCAAATAATAAATTTCCTAAACTTATTTGTCCAGAAACTAAATATATAAAACCCAAAAAGTAATGGTAATTTCCTAAAACAAAAAGTAGAATCAAATTAGGAAACTAAAATACTAGCTTTTTGGCTAAGTTAACTTTGATCAATTCTTGATCAATTTGAGCCCCAAATCAGCATCAATATTCTTTTTAGGATTCCAAATAATCTTATTATGGAGTCCCACACGTTTCCCTTGCTTGGAAGAAAGAGAAAAAACCAATTTAGCAAAATACAGTAAAGCCAATACAAAATACAGCAAAAACAGGCCAATCTTCATGCCTGCGCAAACCCCCTTTTCGTATGCCTCTGAAATTGCCTTTACTTGATTCCATGACCTCTTAGATGTGGGTATTGAATCCATGAAGTATTGGAACCATTTCATGCTACCTGAGCTCCATAAATACACCAAAAAAGCTACCTGGATCCTTATCAACTTCCACCACTTGTATGCTCAGAACAGGTATTGGATCTTCGGGTATGGACAAGCCCTTTTGAGTATGAATTACTCCCTGGATAAAGGCAGCAAGATTGTCCTTAAACTTCTTAGCTTGAGTACTAGTGATCGGCCCGGTCTTCATCCGTATCGGGTCGGCACCCCAGTGGGTTGTCGGTTGTGATTCACATCATTCCCTTCATCTTGAAAAGGATTTGCCCTCAAATCAAAGTCATCACCTGTAGAAAAAGGATACAAATCATCAACCACAATATAGCACTAACATTATACTCACCTGGCAAATCAAGTTTGTAAACATTGTCATTTATCCGCTCCAAAATATGGAAAAGGTCCATTTCCTCTCGGCATTAATTTTGACTTCCGCTATTCAGGAAATCTCTCCTTCCTTAAGTGTAACTAAACCCAATCTATAGGTTCAAAGAAAACTTGTTTTTGGCCTTGATTAGCATTCCTTGCATATTGCTCGGTCCTCCTCTTAATATTTGCCTTAGTTTTTTCATGAATCTGCTTTACAAAATCAGCTTTTTGTTTTCCATCTAGATTAGCACGCTCACTTAAAGGTAAAGGTGTTAGATCTAATGGAGTCAAAGGACTAAAACCAAAAACAATTTCAAATGGAGTAAATTTAGTCGCTGAATGCAAAGACCTATTATAAGCAAATTCAACATGTGGCAAACATTCTCCTAAGTTCTTAAATTTCTACTAATTAATGATCTTACAATGCAGACAAAGTCCTGTTCACTACTTCTGTTTGTCCATTAGTTTTTGGATTACAAATAGTTGAAAATAAAAGCTTAGTACCTAATTTAGCTCACAAAGTTTTCCAACAATAACTTAAGAACTTAGCATCCCTATCCGAAACAATAGTCCTAGGCATTCCATGCAATCTCACAATTTTTTTGAACAATAAATTAGCAACATTGGATGCATCATCAGTTTTATTACATGCAATAAAATGTACCATCTTAGAAAATCTATCCACAACAACAAATATTGAATCCTTACCTATCTTTGACCTAGGCAAACCAAGAATAAAATCCATAGACAAATCTACCCAAGGATAGGAAGGAATCGGCAAAGGATGGTACAATCCGTGCGGCTTTAACGTGGACTTGGTCTTTCGGCATTTCAAGCACCTTTCGCATAGTCTCTCAACATATCTCTTCATGTTAGGCCAATAAAAATATTCTTGCAGCAAGAATAAAGTTTTAAAAACATGAAAATGACCCATTAAACCATCCCCATGACCTTCCTGAACTAGTAACTCACGAATGCTACAATTAGGCACACAAAGTTTGTTTTCCCTAAACAAATACCCCTCAAATATGTAAAATTTATTAAATCCATGTTTCAAACAGGTTCTAAATATTTCTCCAAAGGCACTATCATGCTCATAAAGTTCCTTTAATTGTTCGAAACCAAGCAATCTAACATCTAAGGTAGAAAAGAGAACATACCTTCGGGATAATGCATCGGCAACCACATTTTCCTTACCTTTCTTGTAGCGGATCATATATAGAAAGGTATCAATGAATTCAATCCACTTGGCATGCCTTCGGTTGAGCTTTCCTTGGCCTTTTATATGCTTTAAAGATTCATGATCGTATGAATAGGATGGTAAAGCAGTTGGTGCCATACTTGCTTTTTCCTTGAGCTTTTCGGCTTCTCTCATTTGTTGCATTTGTAATTGGTCTTTGTAAACCTCTTTAGGAGATAATGGTTCCAGCTTGACCTTCTTCCCTTTAAACCTGAAAACAATACTATTTTCTCGACCAAAATGAGTAGCATCTTTATCAAATTGCCATGGTCTACCTAATAGTATATGTCCAACAATCATGGGTACAATATCACATAAAACTACATCCTCATATCTACCTATATTAAATTTTACTTTGGCTTGTTTGTTTACTTTCATCTCACCACTATCATTAAGCCATTGTTATCTATATGGTTCAGGATGTTTTATTGTTTTTAAGCACAATTTATCAACTACAAGGTTACTTATTACATTAGTACAACTCCCACTATCTATAATCATGCTACAAATTTTACCTTGTATTTCACAACGAGTGTGGAAGATGTTCTCTCGTTGAATTTGTTCTTCATCCTTGTAAAGAGCAAGTACCCTCCTTGAGACCAAATTTAGCTCAACATTTGATGTGTTTAATGGTGAAGCCTCATCATCAAGTCCTTCATCTTCTTGTTCAATTTCAGCCTCACTAGCCTCACTTTCAGATTCCACCTCTCCATTACCCCTAATTACCATTATCCTTCTATTCGGGCATTGGCTGGCTATATGTCCTCTTTCTTGGCACTTGAAACAAATAATTTCTCTTGACTTTTGAGATTTAGGTTCAGATTTTACCTCACCTTTAATGGCTTGGGCAGATTCGGCCTTAAGTTCTCTTCTTGGACGGTTAGTAGCTTCTTCACCAATTTTCAGCTTCAGCTTGCTTTCATAAGTGGAATTGTTTTTCCAGCCACTTGAACTTGTCCTTCCACTGCTAGAAACTTCTCCAAATGGTGTGCTAACACCCCTCCTCTTGAATTGGTTCTCAAGCTTAATTGCTACATGTAACATCTCCTCCAATTCCAAGTATTGTTGTAATTCAAGTTGGTTGGCAATGTCACGATTTAACCCTCCAAGAAATCTTGCCATTGTTGCCTCCCTATCCTCATTCATATTCAGTCTCATCATTAACATCTCCATCTCTTTGTAATAATCCTCCATGGACCTACTTCCTTGAGACAAAGATTGAAGCCTTTGATGTAGCAACCTATGGTAATGGGATGACACGAACTGTTTCTTCATGGCTCCTTTCATTTGATGCCATGTCAAGATTAAATCATCACTAATTCTCCTTCGGATATTTTGCTCATTGGAGTGCATAATGTCCAAACTCCATTGCTGCCAACTTCACCTTCTTACCTTCCGAATAGTTGTGGCAGTAAAAAATCATCTCCATTTTTTCTTCCCACTCTAAATAAGCTTCGGGATCACTTTTACCCATAAAAGGTGGGATGTTAACCTTGATATTTCCCAAATCATCATCTGTATCTTCCCTCCTATATCTTGCACGGCCAGCTCTATCTTGGACAGCAAACGTTTCATCCATACCTTCCTCAAAGTCTCCACCGAATGGCTCCTCATCAAATTCCTCTCTCGGTCTCTCATGACCTCCTCGTCCTTGGCCTCGTCCTCCATGGAATTCTTGCCTATTTCTTGTATTCGGCATTCCTTGTGAGGCTTCTAGCCTTCCCGCTCTTTGATTCACATACTCAACTTGAGCACTAACCCGCTGTATTGACTCCAAAACAGCTCTCATGTCCACTTGGTCTCCATTCCCGATAGCTCGGGCATCGCCATGGAATGCTACTGACTCTTCCTCATTGATCCTCAAGGGTGGATCTCCTTTTCTTATTCCAGAATCTGCCATGTTAGTAAAATACTGCAAAAATAAAATAAACCCTCACAATATTCACTCCCTCATGTGTTTCACTCAAACAAGGTCTCGACACTTGTGTTTGCACACTAGTTTTGGCTTTTACCCTCTTTTAAGCTCACACACTCTTGCCTTTTTCCACTCAATGAATTATCTCAAAGTTCTAATTAAAACACCCACAAAACAGCAATTAGATCACTAGTATGTTTTAATTAAACTTATCAACAAACAGTAAGCAAAAAGTAGGCAATGCCGAAAGAATCCAACAAATCCTAATTTTTTTTCTTTCTAGACAAGAAAACACAAAATAATGGGAAAACGTTGGAATTTTTGAAAACTGCACTAGATGGTAGTAGATTATGAGTTCAAGAATGAAATTCTAGAAAAAGAAATTCAAATACGAACAAGAATCAAATTGAACAAAAATGTAGAATAGTTTTTGGTTGTTGTTCTTTGTAATTCAAGTTTTGTATCAAATCCTTTAACTGATTTTAACCCAAATAATTTAAGAACCCAAAATCCAAATATCCAGCAGCAAAAATAATTTCCCAGCAACTCAAATATTGAATAAATAATCAAAAAATTCAGCAGCTCCAACAAATTTCCAGCAAACAAATCAAACTCCAACAAACCGAAATATTTTTTTAAAAATTTTTTATTCAGCTTTACCTCTTTTTTTTTTTTTTTTTTCACTCACAGAACATAAATGAGGATCGTGAGGCAACCATGGCAAGGTTTTTATGAGTTTGAATCACGAGATAGCCAACCAAGTGGGGCTTCAAAAATATGTAGAATTGGAGGATATGCTTCATGTGGCCACCAAGATGGAAAATCAACTCAAGAGGAGGGGACGCTCATGATTTTAAGGTGGCTCAAGTAGCGAGAGGACAAATCCAAGTGTTTCAAGAAGCAATCCCATATATATTACACAGCCAAAACTGAAACATGGAGAAGAAAGTGCTAATCGGCCAAGGAAGGAATTAAAAGCCAAATCTATCCAAGCACCTAAGTTTGAAGGTAAAACTGATCCTAAACCTTCTAGAACTCATGACATTGTGTGTTTTAAGTGCCAGGGATAAGGACACATTGCCAATCAATGCCCGAATAGGAGAATCATGGTGTTGAAAGCTAATGGAGACCTGGAATTTGAAAGTGCGGAATCCGAGGGAGAGGCTAAACTTGTTGATGAAGAATTTGTAGATGAAGAACATGAGGAATCCGAAACACTCAAGGCTTCAAAGGCTGAATTGAGCTTGGTGGCAAGAAGGACTTGAACCCTGTACAAAGATGATGATCAAATTCAAAGAGAGAACATCTTCCACACTAGATGTGAAATTCAAGGTAACGTATGTAGTATGATAGCTGATAGTGGAAGTTGTGCTAATGTAATTAGTAATATGGTAGTTGATAAATTAAGGTTAGCAACCATTAAACATCCAGAACCATATAGATTACAATGGCTTAATGATAGTGGTGAGACGAAAGTAAATAAACAAGGCAAAGTAAAATTCAGCATTGATAAATATGTGGATGTTGTATTGTGTGATGTTGTTGCCATGCATGTTGGTCATATTTTATTTGGAGGCCATAGCAATTTGATAAGGATGCCATACACTATGGAAGAGAAATTCCATTGTTTTTAAATTTAAGGGAAAAAAGGTTAAGCTGGAGCCATTAACTCCAAGGGAAGTGTTTAGAAATCAACTACAGATGCAACAAAGGAGGGAGGCCAAGCGACTCAAGGAGAAAGCAAGCATGGCACCCATGGTTTTTCCATCCACCCAACAGGGTAGTCTAAACTTGCTATCTAAGGTAAGTCTTCTAAAACCCAAATTGAGTGGGAAAAAGCATGACAAACCCGCGAGTGAGAAAACTATAGTAAAAGGCAAGAGTGAGGGAAGAAAAGGGGAACCCATGAGTGAGAAGGAAAAAGAAAAGAAAGAGAAGGAAAAAATGAATTTTTATCTTAGTTTTTGGGAAGTTAAAAAGGCATTTTTGAGTGATAAATCTTTGCTGGTCATGATTTATAAAGACGTTTATTTAAATGATCAAGCTAACCCCTAAGAACTTGAATTGCCAAGTTCTATCTCTTCTCTTTTACAGGATTTTTAGGATGTCTTTCTGAAGGAGATTCCTAATTGTTTACCACCTGTTGGAGGGATTGAACATCAAATTGATTTTGTTTCGAGAGCTGTAATTCCTAATAGGCCTGCATATATGAGTAATTCCGAGGAGACAAAGGAGTTACAAAGGCAGGTAAGTGAGTTGTTAGACAAGGGTTATATATTCATGAAAGCATGAATCCATATGCTGTCCCTGTTTTATTAGTGCCTAAGAAAGATGGTTCTTAGTGTATGTGTATAGATTGTAGAGCTATTCATAACATAACCATTAAATATAGGCATCCAATTCCTAGGTTAGATGAATTACATGGAGCATGCATATTTACTAAAATTTATCTTAGAAGTGGATATCATCAAATTAGGATGAAAGAGGGTGATGTATGGAAAACGACATTTAAAACTAAATATGATTTATATGAGTGGTTAGTAATGCCATTTGGTCTAACTAATGCACCTGACACTTTCATGAGATTAATGAACCATGTTATTCACCCATTCATCGGAAAATTTATGGTTATTTATTTTGATGATATTCTTGTATATAGTAGAAATTTAGATGAGCATGTAGGACATCCTACACAAGTTTTAAATATTATTAGGAAGGAAAGATGATTTGCTAACATGAAAAAGTGTGATTTTTGTAAAGATGAACTTGTTTTCCTAGGATTCTTTATATTGTGCTGCAGAAATTAAAGTTAACCAATCTAAAGTCCAAGCAGTTCAAGAGTGGCCGAAACCTACCTCCATTACCCAAGTGAGGAGGTTTCATGGTTTGGCTAGTTTCTACCGAAGATTTCTCAAAGATTTTAGCACCATCGCAGCACCTTTGACAAAAGTTATGAAGAAGAATGTTGGGTTCAAATGGGGTGAAGAATAAGAGAAGTCTTTCAATTTATTAAAAGAAAAAATATCTAATGCACCTTTATTAGTATTATTGAATTTTGATAAAATTTTTAAAGTTGAATGTAATGCTTCGGGTGTAGGTTTTGGAGTTGTCTCAATGCAAGAAGGAAGACCCATAGCATATTTTAGTGTAAAGGTAAATGGAGCAGCATTGAAATGCCCAACATATAATAAAGAGATGTATGCATTGGTGATACGAACCTAAGACGACCTGCTCCTAAACCCGTATTATATTAGCCCGGATCTTAATTAAGTTCAAGTTCTAATGGAATGGACCTCAACCCCTAACCAACCTATGGTTAGAAACCTTGGTATAATGTAGACGCCACAATAGGGGATGGAAAACCTATTGATAAGTCAAGCTAAAACAACCAATTCTCTAATGGTGTTTTAGGTGTTCTCAAAGAACAAAGAGATAATTAATCTCACAAGTATTTTCTTAATCAAATCAAAGTTGTATTCATATTGAAAACTAAGCCTTTAAATAGGCTACAAAGCCACAAAATAAAACCCTAAAACATAAAGAAAACCGGCCACCACACATAAAGAAACCTAGTTGGCCGAAACTATACTTCCTTTACTAATCTAAGTTTGATTAATTAATTCCTTTATATTAAATGAGGAATTAATTAATTTACAATGGAAAGAATAAAATAAAAACCTTCCTAAAGTTATTTGTCCAGAAGCCAAAAAGTAATGGTAGTTTCCTAAAACAAAAAGTAAAAACAAATTAGGAAACTAAAAATGCTAGCCTTTTGATCAAGTTGACTTTGATCAATCTTTGACCTCTTTGAGCTTCAAATCAGCTTCTAGATGCTTTTTAGGATGCCAAATAAGCTGAATATGAAGTCCCACACGTTGCCCATGCTTGGAAAAATAAGAAAAGGCTAATACAGTAAAATACAGTAAAGCCAGCAAGCAATACAGCAAATTCGGCAAGATTGTTGATACTGTCCGTACAAGCCCTTTTTGATTGCATTTGAGGCTGATTTAACTTGATTACATTACCTCTTAGGCATATGTATTGAACCCATAAAGCATTGGAACCATTTCATGCTTCCCGGACTCCAAAAATGTACCAAAACCGCCACCCGGGCTCGTTTTGGCTTCTATTGCTTGTATGAGTAAAATAGGCCTTGGTTCTTTAGATATGGCTAACCCCTCCTGAATATGACTTGTTCCTTGTATAAAGACAGCAAGATTGTCCTTGAACTTCTTGGCTAGGGCTCTAGTGATCGGTCCCACCTTCATCCGTAATGGATCGACACCCCAGCGGGTTGTCGGTTGTACGGGTTTGGGCGGATTCGCATCCTTCCCCTCCTCTTGAAAATGATTTGTCCTCAAATCCAAGTCATCACCTGCAGTAAAAGGAGACAAATCAGCAACATTGATGGTAGCACTAATATTATACTCACCCGGTAGATCAAGTTTGTAGGCATTGTCATTTATCTACTCCAAAACTTGAAAAAGTCCATCCATAGGCGACATGAGCTTTGACTTTCTTTGTTTAGGAAACCTTTCCTTTCGTAAGTGCAATCAAACCAATTCTCCTAGGTCATACACTATTACAACAAAATCTAGAAATACATACTCATTATGGTAAAAATTACACTTTTTAAAGTTAGCAAACAATATTTCCCAATTTTTCAAATTGCCACTAAGTAAAGCTTTCAACAATGCAGATAAAGTTCTATGCAATAAAGACATCTTTAAATAAGTATCTTTAAAATTCATGATTAGCAATGATTTCTTATTCATAATTACTTTATTAACATCACCAAAGCTAAGATAAAAATTTATATTTTTCCTTTCTTGTCTTCCTTTTCCTTTTCCTTTCTCACTCACGGCCATCTCACCTTCCTCACTCTCGGCTTTTGCACCAAATTTCTCACTCTTGGTTTTATTAAAATTTTTCCACACAACCTGAGTATTAGAAGACTTACCTTGGACAGCAAGCTCACCTTTTCCCTCTTGATTGGAGGGTAGTCCACTTGGAATTTCATTTAGGAAGACATCTCCAAGTTCCTTCAAAAGAGAAATCATTGAACTTGGCAATTCAAGTTCTTCAAAGTTAGTTTGATCATTAAAATAATTTTCTTTATAAATCATGACCAGAAAAGGTTTCTTACACTCAATAACCTTATTAATATCCCCTAAACTCAAATAAAAGTTGCTACTTGACCTTTCTTTTCTTTCTTTTTCTTTTTCTCTCTCGGATTGGCGCAAACCTTCGGATTTCCCTTCCTTCTCCAAGCTCTCGGGTTTGCCACTTTCTTTCTCCTCTCTTTCAGTTTTTCCTTGATCTTTCCACTCAATATGAGTCTCCGTTGGTGCCATACTTGCTTTTTCCTTGAGCTTTTCGGCTTCTCTCCTTTGTTGCATTTGTAATTGGTCTTTGTAAACCTTTTTAGGAGATAATGGTTCCAGCTTGACCTTCTTTCCTTTAAACCTGAAAACAATACTATTTTCTTGACCAAAATGAGTAGCATCTTTATCAAATTGCCATGGTCTACCTAATAGTATATGTCCAGCAATCATGGGTACAATATCACATAAAACTACATCCTCATATCTACCTATATTAAATTTTACTTTGGCTTGTTTATTCACTTTTATTTCACCACTATCATTAAGCCATTGTAATCTATAAAGTTGTGGATGTTTAATAGTTATTAAGCCTAATTTATCAACTACAATGTTACTAATTACATTTGTACAACTTCCACTATTAATAATCATACTACAAATCTTACCTTGAATTTCACATCGGGTGTGGAAGATGTTCTCTCTTTGAATTTCATCCTCATCTTTGTATGCAGCAAGTACTCTCCTAGGAAGCAAGTTTAATTCAGCATTGGATGCTTGCAAGGTTTCAGCTTCATCCTCCAAGTCCTCCTCCTCTTGCTTGGCTTCATCCTCACTTTCTTCACTTTCCGATTCTAGCTCGTCATTGCCCTTTAACACCATGATTCTTCTATTCGGGCATTGGCTAGCAATGTGTCCTCCTCCCTGGCACTTAAAACACACAACATTATGAGTTCTAGAAAGTTTAGTATCTAATTTTACCTCCTTCTTCGGTGCTTGGACAGATTTGATTCTAGTCTCCTTCCTTGGCCAGTTTGAACTTTCTTCTTTGACTTTCGGCTTTGGCTTGCTTTCATAGATGAGATTGTTCCTCCAGCCACTTGAATTGGACCTTCCACTGTTGGAAACACCTCCAAACCGTGATCTTACACCCTTCCTCTTGAATTTATGCTCTAATTTAATAGCCACATGCAACATCTCCTCCAATTCCACATATTGTTGCAATTCTAGTTGATTGGCTATTTCACGATTCAAACCACCAAGAAACCTTACCATGGTTGCTTCCATATCTTCATCCAAGTTCAATCTCATCATAAGCATCTCCATCTCCTTGTAATAATCCTCCATGGATCCATGTCCTTGAGATAAAGATTGAAGTCTTTGATGCAGCAACCTATGATAGTGTGATGGTACGAATCGCTTCCGCATGGCTCCTTTCATTTGTCGCCATGTAGTAATCAAGTCATCACCAACTCTCCTTCGGGTGTTTTGCTCATTGGTCCACCATTGGAGTGCATAATGGCCAAACTCCATTGCTGCCAATTTCACCTTCTTAGCCTCCGAATAATTATGGCGGTCAAATGTCATCTCCATCTTTTCTTCCCACTCCAAATATGCTTCGGGGTCACTTTTTCCCATGAATGGTGGGATGTTGATCTTGATATTATTGGTCTCTCGCGACCTCCTCGTCATTGGCCTCGTCCTCCATGGAATTCTTGCCTATTTCTTGTGTTCAGAATTCCTTGGGAAACTTCTAGCCTTCCCATCCTTTGATTCACATGCTCAACTTGAGCACTAACCCGCTGTATTGACTCCAAAACAGCTCTCATGTCCACTTGGTCTCAACTCCCAGTAGCTCGGGCATTGCCATGGAATGCTACGGACTCCTCCTCATTGATCCTCAAAGATGGATCTCCTCTCCTCATTCTTGATTCTGTCATGTTAGTATAATAATGAAATAAAAATAAAATAGGACCTTACCAATTTCACTCCCTTACGTGTTTCACTCAAATAAGGACTCAACACTCGTGTTTGCACACTTGTTTCGACTTTTACCCTCCTTTAAGCTTAAAACTCTTGCCTTTTTCCACTCAATGAATTATCTCAAAGTTCCAATTAAAACACCCACAAAACAGCAATTAGATCACTAGTATGTTTTAATTAAACTTATCAACAAAACAGTAGCAAAAAGTAGGCAATACCGAAAGAATCCAACAAATCCTAATTTTTCGGCTTTCTAGACAAGAAAACACAAAATAATGGGAAAACGTTGGAATTTTTGAAAACTGCACCAGATGGTAGTAAATTATGAGTCCAAGAATAAAATTGTGGCAAAGGAAAGTCAAATTCAGCAAGAATCAAGTAGAACAAAAATATTGAATGACTGTTGGTTGTGTTCTTAGTAATCCAAGCTTTTATGTATCAATTCCTTTAGCAATTTTAATCCACTTTTTTTTTTCTCTGCAACAATAATAATCTCCAACAACTCCAAATATTGAAAAGATGACCAACAAATCAGCAGCTAGAAGAAATTCCCAGCAACAAACTTCAACACCAAATTTAACCCAACCGAAATTTTTTTTTTTTTAATTCGGGTTTCTTCTTTCTTTTTTTTTTTTTTTAAATACTCACTGAATATCAACACAACTGCAGTAGCAAGAAGAAACAACAAACTTGCAATTCCAACTCCTAATAATCACCAAACCTGTGACAAGAACAAAAGTGCAGTTTGTTTTTTTATTTTTTTCTTTTAAAGTTGTTGCCGCAAGTCACCTTCTGTTTTTTTTTTTTTTTTTTTTTTTTTTTTTTGTTTAAATGTATGAATGTAAATATTTAAGACTAAAACAGCAAAGAAAAAAATCCACAAAAGCAAAAATTACCAAGAACAAATATGAAAAATCAACCAACAAACAAGGAAACAAAGATATGGTAAAACAAGGAAACCTAATTCAACTGGGAATGAGTTTTTGTTTTTTTTATTTATTTTTTATTTAAAGAGATGCTGAACGTGTATGGGATAGATGCAACCTTAACCTAATGCTAAAATTGCAGGATAACACAAAAACAAATAAAGCAAATAAAAATATATCAAACCTGAACAAAATTTAGCTCTGATACCAAATGATACGAACCTAGGACGACCTGCTCCTAAACCCGTATTATATTGGCTCGGATCTTAATTAAGTTCAAGTTTTAATGGAATGGACCTCAACCCCTAACCAACCTGTGGTTAGAAACCTTGGTATAATGTAGACGCCGCAATAGGGGATGGAAAACCTATTGATAAGTCAAGCTAAAACAACCAATTCTCTAATGGTGTTTTAGGTGTTCTCAAAGAACAAAGAGATAATTAATCTCACAAGTATTTTCTTAATCAAATCAAAGTTGTATTCTTATTGAAAAATAAGCCTTTAAATAGGCTACAAATCCACAAAATAAAACCCTAAAACATAAAGAAAACCGGCCACCACACATAAAGAAACCTAGTTGGCCGAAACTATACTTCCTTTACTAATCTAAGTTTGATTAATTAATTCCTTTATATTAAATTAGGAATTAATTAATTTACAATGGAAAGAATAAAATAAAAACCTTCCTAAAGTTATTTGTCCAGAAAATAAATAAATAAAAGCCAAAAAGTAATGGTAGTTTCCTAAAACAAAAAGTAGAAACAAATTAGGAAACTAAAAATGCTAGCCTTTTGATCAAGTTGACTTTGATCAATCTTTGACCTCTTTGAGCTTCAAATCAGCTTCTAGATGCTTTTTAGGATGCCAAATAAGCTGAATATGAAGTCCCACACGTTGCCCATGCTTGGAAAAATAAGAAAAGGCTAATACAGTAAAATACAGTAAAGTTAGCAAGTAATACAGCAAATTCGGCAAGATTGTTGATACTGTCCGTACGAGCCCTTTTTGATTGCATTTGAGGCTGATTTAACTTGATTCCATGACCTCTTAGGCATATGTATTGAACCCATAAAGCATTGGAACCATTTCATGCTTCCCAGACTCCAAAAATGTACCAAAACCGCCACCCGGGCCCGTTTTGGCTTCTATTGCTTGTATGAGTAAAACAGGCCTTGGTTCTTTAGATATGGCCAACCCCTCTTGAATATGACTTGTTCCTTGTATAAAGACAGCAAGATTGTCCTTGAACTTCTTGGCTAGGGCTCTAGTGATCGGTCCCACCTTCATCCGTAACGGATCGGCACCCCAGCGGGTTGTCGGTTGTACGGGTTGGGGCGGATTCGCATCAATTGGTGAGGGCTTTGGAGACGTGGCCGCATTACTTAATGCAGAAAGAGTTTGCGATTCATACAGATCATGAATCATTAAAGCACATCAAGGGCCAAGGGAAGCTTAATTGACAACATGCTAACTGGATTGAGTTTATTGAGACTTTTCCTTATGTCATCCACTATGAGAAAGGTAAGAAAAATATAGTTGTCGATGCATTATCCCCAAGATATGTATTATGTTCTACCTTTGATGCTAGATTGATTGGATTTGAACAATTAAAAGAACTTTATGAGCATGATAGTGACTTTGGAAAATATTTAGGAACTATACAAAATATGGTTTTAATAAATTTTACATTCTTGAGGGATATTTGTTTAGGGAAAATCAACTTTGTCGGTCTTATTGTAGCATTAGGGAATTGTTAGTGAGGGAAGGTCATGTTGGTGGTTTAATGGGTCATTTTGGTATCTTAAAAACTTTATCCTTACTGCAAGAACACTTTTATTGGCCTACTATGAAGAAAGATGTGGAAAGAATTTGTGAAAGATTTTTAAAATATGGAAAATCTAAATCTGGGTTGAAACCACATGGTTTATATCTTCCATTGCCGATTCCATCCTTCCTTGGGTAGATTTGACTATCGATTTTGTTCTTGGTTTACCTAGATCTAGAACAGTAAGAATTCAATTTTTTTGTTGTGGATAGATTTTCTAAAATGGCACATTTTACTACATGTAATAAAACTGATGATGCATCTATTGTTGCTAATTTATTCTTTAAGGAAATTGTGAGGTTGCATGGAATGTCTAGAACTATTGTTTCGGATAGGGATGTTAAGTTCTTAAGTTATTTTTAGAAAGCTTTATGGGCTAAGTTAGGAACTAAACTTTTATTTTCAACTACTTGTCATCCACAAATTGATGCAAAAACCAAAGTAGTAAATAAGACTTTGTCTGCATTGTTAAAGATTTTAATTAGTAGAAATTTAAGAACATGGGAGGAATGTTTGCCACATGTTGAATTTGCTTATAATAGAAATTTTCATTCAACTAATAAATATACACCATTTTAGATTGGTTATGGCTTTACTCATTTGACTCCATTAGATTTAACACCTTTACCTTTAAGTGAACATGCTAACCTCAATAAAAAGTAAAAAGCTGATTTTGTGAGGCAGATTCATGGAAAGACAAAGGCAAATATTGAGAGGAGGATCAAGCAATATTGCAAGGAATGCTAACCAAGGTCAGATTAAAGTTGTCTTTGAGCTAGGAGATTGGGTATGGTTGCATTTAAGAAAGGAGGGGTTTCCCGAACAAAGAAAGTCAAAGCTTATGCCACATGGAGATGGACCTTTCCAAGTTTTAGAAATGATTAAGGAAAATGCTTACAAACTTGACCTATCGGGTGAGTATAATATTAGTGCTATATTCAATGTTGCTGATTTATCTCCTTTTCTTGTAGGTGATGATTATGATTTAAGGACAAATCATTTTCAAGAGGTGGGGAATGATGAGAATCCATTTGTACCAGCACAACTGACTACTCGTTGAGGTACTGATCCTATACAGTTGAAGACTAGGCCAATCACTAGGTCACAAGCCAAGAGATTTAAGGACAACCTAGCTATTTTCATAGAAGGAGTTATCAATTCTTAAAAGGGTTTGTCAATACCCAAAAATTCAAAGCTTGTTTTAAGAATCCAAGTAGTGGAGGCCGATATGGACTCGAGTAGCTGTTTTAGTGTATTTGTGAACTTCGGGCAGCAAGGAATGGGTTTAACCCTTTATGAACTCAATTGTTATCACCAAGAGTTCATGGAATCATGTCAAGGCAGAAGTAAAAGCAATCAAAGAGCTCATTTGCACATAGCCTTTCTTTTTGGCCGAAGTCGTCACTTTAGGTGCTAGTTTTGACTTCTTTTATTGTTCGAGCAAGTTTGACTTATTCCAATCAAGGGGAGATGTATGGGGAAATCATTATTAATCCTTTTTGGGATCCTACATGGCATATGGGAGCTGATTTGAAGCCTAAAATAGTTAGAGATTGAATAAAGACAGCTTAGTTATCAACTAGTCAACTAGTTTCCTAATTTGAATTTGACTTTTTGTTTTAGGAAACTATATTTTATTTTTGTTTTTATCTGTTTATATGCTGGAAGTTAATTTTATTATTTTTATTGTAAAATAATTAATTCCTAATTCAAAATAAATGAATTAATTAATACAAATTAGTTTAGGAAAGGAAGGTGAAATTCGGCCAAGCATAGTTTCCTATTCTCAATGGCCAATTTTGACCTAATTTTTTAGGGTTTTATTTTGTTTTTTCAAAGCCTATTTAAAGGCTTATTTTTAATGAGAAATCAGCTTAAATAATGTACAAAATATTATTTGTGAAAAAGAATTCTCTTTGTTCTCCTTAAACACCTAAAACACCATTAGAGAGTGAGTATTTTAGTTTGACTTATCAATAGGAAATCTATCACCCATTGTGATGTCTTCGATATACTAAGGTTTCTAGTCACAGGTTGATTAGGGGTTGAGATGACCATAAGAACTTGAACTTAATTTTCCATCTGGGCTAATATAATACAGGTTTAGGCACAAGTCAACTAGGTTCGTATCACTGAGTTTAGTGAAATGGTGCTATAAGGTTTTTAGAATAGTTTGCAAGAATAATTTGTTATTTTTTTTATTGTATTATGCCACTCACTGATATATTTTTATCTCACTTTATTATTTTAATTCAGTCCATTAGATTCAAGTAGTTAACTGGCAGCTTTCCTCGAGTATCATCTTATCTATTACATTCCACATCAAAGACTTCACAAATTTTATTATTCTTTTATCATTGTAGTACTTAGAATATCTTTGTATTATTTTAGACATTTGAGACTTTTTTTTTATATGTTTTGAATATGCTAGAAATGGTAGTATTTGTATGTACTTGTAAAATTAGTTTATGTTCTTTTATGTTGTAAGTGGTGGAGTGATACGAAACTAGGACGACTTGCTCCTAAACCCGTATTATATTAGTCCGGATCTAATTATGTTCAAGTTCTAATGGTCACCTTGATCCCTAACCAACCTGTGATTAGAAACCTTGGTATATAATGAACACGCCACAATAGGTGATGGAAATCCTATTGATAAGTCAAAACTAAAACACTTATTCACTAATGGTGTTCTAGGTGTTCAAATAAACAAAGAGAATTCAATCTCACAAATAATTTTCTCTATAAAATTCAAGCTTTTTCGTTTCTCATTGAAATTAAACCTTTAAATAGGCTTTGAATGAACAAAATAAAACCCTAAAAGGATTAGGAAATTTCGGCCAACATAGAATCTAATTAGGAAATTGCCTAATTTCTCATCCTTTCCTAATCTAATTTGGATTAATTAATTCCCTTATTTTGAAGTAGGAATTAATTAATTTACAATGAAAATAATAAAATAATAAATTTCCTAAACTTATTTGTCCAGCAAATAAATAAATAAAAATCCAAAAAAAAAGTCAAACGCAAATTCTAAAACGAGTTGACTAGTTTGACAACTAAGCTGACTTATGTCTGATGTCTGAGCTAACTTATGTCTGCCTGATGTCCGAGCTAACTTATGTCTGCCTGATGTCCGAGCTAACTTATGTCTGTCCGAGCTAACTTATGTTTGATGTCCGAAGTTCGAGGTTAGATGTCCGAGGCATGGGTGTCCGATATAAAATGTCCGATGTATGGGTGTCCGATATAAAATGTCCGATGTATCAGCCTCCACCACTTGGATGCTTAAAACATGTCTTTTATCTTCAGGTATGGACAAGCCCTTTTGAGAATGAATTATGTTTTGGATAAAGGCAGCAAGGTTGTCCTTAAACCTCTTAGCTTGAGCCCTAGTGATCGGTCCAGTCTTCATCCATATCGGATCAGTACCCTAGTGAGTTGTCGGTTGTGCGAGCTCAGGCTGATTCGCATCATTCCCCTCCCCTTAAAAAGAATTTGCCGTTAAATCAAAATCATCACCTACAGAAAAAGGAGACAAATCATCAACATTGAATGTAGAACTAACATTATACTCACCTGGTAAATCAAGTTTGTAAGCGTTGTCATTTATCCACTCCAAAACTTGAAAAGGTCCATCGCCTCTCAGCATCAATTTTGATTTCCTTTGTTCGGGAAACCTCTCCTTCCTCAAGTGTAACCAAACCCAATCCCCAAGTTAAAAAAAACCTATTTTTGGCCTTGGGTAGCATTCCTTGCATATTGCTCGGTCCTCCTCTCAATATTTGCCTTAGTTTTTTCATGAATTTGTTTAACAAAATCAGCTTTTTGTTTCCCATCTAGATTAGCACGTTCACTTAAAGGTAAAGGTGTTAGATCTAATGGAGTTAGAGGATTAAAACCATAAACAATTTCAAAAAGAGTAAATTTAGTTGCTAAATGCAAAGACCTATTATAAGCAAATTCAACATGTGGCAAACAATCCTCCAAAGTTCTCAAATTTCGACTAATTAATGCTCTCAACAATGCAGACAAAGTTCTATTCACTACTTCGGTTTGTCCATCAGTTTGTGGATGACAAGTAGTCGAAATAAGAGCTTAGTACCTAACTTAGCCCACAAAGTTTTCCAAAAATAACTTAAGAACTTAGCATCCCTATCCGAAATAATAGTTCTTGGCATTCCATGCAATCTCACAATTTCCTTGAAAAATAAATTAGCAACATTGGATGTATCATCAGTTTTATTACATGCAATAAAATGTGCCATCTTAGAAAACCTATCTACTTCAACAAATATTGAATCCTTACCTGTCCTTGACCTAGGAAAACCAAGAATAAAATCCACAGACAAATCTGCCCGAGGATACGTAGGAATCGGCAAAGGCTTGTACAATCCATGCGGCTTCAATGTTGATTTTGTTTTTCGGCACTTCAAACATCTTTCAAAAATTCTCTCAACATCTCTCCTCGTGTTAGGCAAATAAAAATGTTCTTGCAGCAAGGATAAAGTTTCAAAAACACCAAAATGACCCATTAAACCACCTTCATGTCTTTCCCGAACCAATAATTCCCTAATGCTACAATTAGGAACACAAAGTTTGTTTTCCTTAAACAATACCCCTCAAATATGTAAAATTTGTTAAATCCATGTTTCAAACAGGTTCTAAAAATTTCTCCAAAGTCACTATCATGCTCATAAAGTTCTTTCAATTGCTCAAATCCAAGTAACCTAGCATCTAATGTAGAAAAGAGTACATACCTTCGCGATAATGCATCGGCAACCACATTTTCCTTACCTTTTTTGTAGCGGATCACATATGGAAAGAGTTCAATAAATTCAATCCACTTGGCATGCCTTCGGTTGAGCTTCCCTTGACCCTTAATATGCTTTAAAGACTCATGATCTGTATGGATCACAAACTCCTTTGGCATGAGATAATGCTGCCACGTCTCCAAAGCCCTCACCAAAGCATACATCTCTTCGTCATATGTCGAGTAGTTTAGTGCAGCTCCATTTAATTTTTCACTAAAGTAGGCTATGGGTCTTTTTTCTTGCATTAAGCCAGCTCCAATACCTACACCCGAAGCATCACGCTCAATTTCAAAACTCTTAGAAAAATTTGGTAAAACTAATAACGTTGCATTACACAATTTTTCTTTCCACAAATTAAAAGATTTTTCTTGTACTTCCCCCCATTTAAAGCCAACATTCTTCTTGACAACTTCATTCAAAGGTGCGGCTATCATGCTAAAATCCTAGACAAATCTTCTATAAAAACTTGTCAAGCCATGGAAACTCCTCACTTGGGTGATTGTTGTAGAAACCGGCCACTCTTTGATTGCTTGCATTTTAGCTTGATCCACTTTGATTCCTGTAGCATTTACTACAAATCCTAGAAAAACAAGCTCATCTTTGCAAAAATCATACTTGTTCATGTTAGCAAACAATCTTTCCTTTCTAAGAACTTGCAAAACTTGTCTAAGTTGATCCACATGCTCATCCAAGTTTCGGCTATACACCTAAATATCATCAAAATAAACAACCACAAATTTACCAATAAATGGACGCATTACATGATTCATAATCCTCATGAAAGTACTAGGTGCATTAGATAATCCAAAAGGCATAAATAACCATTCATACAACCCATATTTAGTTTTAAATGTGGTTTTCCATTCATCACCTTCTTTCATTCTAATTTGATGATAACCACTCCTAAGATCAATTTTAGTAAACATACAAACACCATGCAACTAATCAAGCATATCATCTAATCTAGGAATGGGATGTCTATATTTAATGGTGATGTTATTTATAGCCCTACAATCAACACACATTCTCCAAGAACCATCTTTTTTAGGTACCAACAAAAGAGGAACAGCACATGGACTTAAACTCTCACGAATGTATCCTTTATCGAGCAAGTCACTTACCTGTTTTTGCAGCTCCTTTGTTTCTTCGGGATTGGTTCTATATGCTGGTTTATTTGGTATAGCAGCCCCTGGAACAAAGTCAATTTGATGTTCTATCCCTCGAATAGGAGGTAGTCCACTTGGAATCTCTTTCGGGAAAACATCTCCGAATTCCTTCAAAAGAGAAATCATTGAACTTGGCAATTCAAGTTCTTCAAAGTTAGTTTGATCATTAAAATAGTTCTCTTTATATATCATGACCAGCAAGGGTTTCGTACATTCAATAGCCTTATTAATATCCCCAAACCTCAAATAAAAATTCTGGTTTTTCCTCTCTTTTCTTTCTTTTCTTTTTCTTCCCTCGATTTGGCTCTCATTGGCGAAAATTTCCAAATTTTTGGTGCTCTCGGGTTTGCTCTTTTTTCTCACCCCCTCTCTGCTTTCTCTTGGTTTTTCCACTCAATTTGGGTTTTAGAGAGCTTATGTTGATCAGCAACCTCAATCTCACCTTCTTAAAAGGATGGTGAAGCCCTTGGTGCTATACTTGTTTTCTCCTTAAGTTTTTCGACCTCCCTCCTTTGTTGCATTTGTAGTTGATCTTTGTAGGCCTCCTTGGGAGTCAATGGCACCAGTTTGATTTTCTTCCCTTTAAACCTGAAAACAACACTATTTTCTCAACCAAAATGAGTAGCATCTTTGTCAAATTGCCGTGGTCTACCTAGTAAAATATGTTCGGCATGCATTGGTACAATGTCACACAAGACAACATCCCCATACCTACCTATATTAAATTTAACTTTGGCTTGCTTATTTATCCTCATCTCACCACTATCATTTAACCATTGTAACCTATAGGGTTCTGGATGTTTAATTGTTTTCAAGCCTAATTTATCAACTACAAGATTACTTATCACGTTGGTATAACTCCCACTATCTATAATCATGCTACGAATCTTACCTTGTACTTCGCATTGAGTGTGGAAGATGTTTTCTCTTTGTATCTGCTCTTCATCTTTGTAGACAGCAGGTACTCTCCTTGAAACCAAGCTCAACTTGGCATTAGATGTGTCTACTGGTTCGGCTTCATTATCAGTGCATTCCTCCTCTTGCTCGGCTTCAGCTTCATTTTCTTCATTTGCAGATTCCAGCTCACTATCACCCCCTAATACCATGATTCTTCTATTTGGGCATTGGCTGGCTATGTGTCCTCTTCCTTGGCACTTAAAACAAATTATTTCTCTGGATTTTTGAGGTTTAGGATCAGATTTTATCTCACCTCTAAGTGCTTGGACAGATTCGATCTTGGCCTCCCTTTTTAACCGGTTGGCACTTTCTTCTCTAACTTTCGGTTTTGGTTTGATTTTAATAGCTGAATTGTTTCTCTAGCCACTTGAATTGAATCTCCCACTGCTTGAAGCACCTCCAAGCTGTGATCCTACACCCCTCCTCTTGAATTGGTGTTCAAGCTTAATGATACGAACCTAGGACGACCTGCTCCTAAACCCGTATTATATTAGCCTGGATCTAATTATGTTCAAGTTCTAATGGTCACCTTGACCCCTAACCAACCTGTGATTAGAAACCTTGGTATATAATAAAGACACCACAATAGGTGATGGAAATCCTATTGATAATTCAAAACCAAAACACTCATTCACTAATGGTGTTTTACTTGTTCAAAAGAATAAAGAGAATTCAATCTCACAAATAATTTTCTGTATAAAATTCAAGCTTCATTCTTATTGAAAAATAAGCCTTTAAATAAGCTAAGATTACAAAGCAAAAACCCTAAAAAAATTAATTCAAAACCAGACTCAAAGTGTGGAGAAAAAGAAAGTAGATAAAAGGAAAGTAGAGAAAAGGAAAGTGCATAATTTTTCCTAGTTTCTTAAAATAATTTGGATTAGTTAATTCCTTTATTTTGAATTAGAAATTAATTAATTTACAACTGAAATACTAAAATAATAACTTTCCTCAACTTATTTTTCCAGCAAATAAGTAAATAAAAATCAAAATAAAAGACTAATTTCCTAAAACAAAAAGTCAAAATCAAATTAGGAAACCAAAATACTAACTTTTTGACTAAGTTGACTTTGATCAATTTGTGACCAATTTGAACTCCAAATCAGCTTCAATATGCTTTTTAGGATGCCAAATAATCTGAATATGAAGTCTCACATGGTGCCCATGCTTGGAAGAGGAAGAAAAAGCCAACTCAGCAAAATACAGTAAAGCCAGCACAAAATACAATAAAAAACAGGCCAAATTTGAAGCTGTCCATACAACCCCTTTTTGAATGCCTTTGAAGCTTCCTTGACTTGATTCCATATCCTCTTAGACATATGTATTGAATCCATAAAGAGTTGGAACTATTTCATGTTGCCCGTTGTCCACATTTGCACCAAAACTACTACCCGGGTGCGTATCGGCTTCCACCACTTGGATGCTTAGAATAGGCTTTGTATCTTCAAGTATGGATAAGCTCTGTTGAGAATTGATTATCCCCTGTATAAATGTTCCCAGTTTGTCCTTAAATCTCTTAATTTGAGCTCATGTGATTGGCCTGGTCTTCATCCGTGTCGGGTTAGCACCCCAACGGGTTATCGGTTGAATGGGCTCGGGCGGAATCACATTATTCCCCTCCTCTTGAAAAGGATTTGTCCTCAAATCAAGATCATCACCTACAGCAAAAGGAGTTAAATCAGCAACATTAAATGCAGCACTAACACTATACTCACCTATTAAATTAAGTTTGTAGGTATTCTTGTTAATCCGCTCCAAAACTTGAAAAAGTCCATCCATAGGAGGCATGAGCTTTGACTTTCTTTGTTTAAAAAACCTTTCCTTTCGTAAGTGTAACCAAACCAATTCTCCTGGGTCAAATACTATTACAACAAAATCTAGAAATACATGCTCATTATGGCAAAAATTATACTTTTTTAAGTTAGCAAACAATATTTCCTAAATTTTTTAATTTCCACTAAGTAAAGCTCTCAACAATGTAGAGAAAGTTCTATGCAACAAAAACATCTTTATATAAGTATCTTTAAAAATCATGACCAACAATGATTTCTTATTTACTTTATTAACATCACCAAAGCTAAGATAAAAAAATTTATTTTTCTTCTCTTTCCTTTCTTTTTTTTTCCCACTCACGGTTTGCATCTGGTTTCTCTCACACTAGGTTTTTTCTCTCACTTTCTCTCTCTCGGGTTTATTAAAATATTTCCACTCAACCTAGGTTTTAAAGGACTTACCTTGGACAGCAAGCTCACCTTTCTCCTTTTGAATGGATGGTGGAACCGTTGGTGCCATACTAGCCTTCTCCTTGAGCCTCTCAGCTTCCCTCATTTGTTGCATTTGAAGTTGATCGCTAAATACTTCTTTTGGAGTTAATGGCTCCAGCTTAAACTTTTTCCCTTCAAATTTAAATACAATGTTATTCTCTATACCATAATGGATAGCATCTCTATCAAATTTCCATGGCCTACCCAAAAAAATATGACCCACATGCATAGGAATAACATCACACAATACAACATCCACATATGTATCAATGCTGAATTTTACTTTGGCTTGTTTATTTACTTTTATCTCACCACTATCATTTAGCCATTGTAATCTATATGGTTCTGGATGTTTAATAGTTGTTAGGCCTAATTTATCAACTACCATGCTACAAATTACATTTGTACAACTTCCACTATCTATAATCATACTGCATATGTTACCTTGACTTTCGCATCGGGTGTAGAAGATGTTTTCTCTTTGAATTTGTTCTTCATCTTTGTATATAGTAAGGACCCTCCTTGCAACCAAGCTCAAGTTATCCCTTGAAGGTTGGAGTGCTTCGGGTTCCTTATGCTCATCATCTCCGACTTCTCGATCTTCAATTTCAGTTTCAGCATCACTTTCTTCACTTTCGGATTCTAGTTGGCCATTACCTTTCAACACCATAATCCTCCTATTCGGGCATTGGCTAGCAATGTGTCCTCATCCCTGGCACTTAAAACACACAATTTCATGAGTTTTAGAAGGCTTAGGATCATATTTACCTTCACTTTTGTGTGCTTGGACAGATTCGGTTCTAGTCTCTCTCCTTGACCGATTTGAACTTTCTTCTCCCACTTTTGGCTTTGGATTGTTTTCAAAGGTAGGATTGTTTCTCAAGCCACTTGGAATTGATCTTCCATTATTGAAAACTCCTTCAAACCGTGAGCCTACACCCCTCCTCTTGAATTGATGCTCCAATTTAATAGCCACATGCAACATCTCCTCCAATTCAACATATTATTGCAATTCTAGTTGGTTGGCTATCTCACAATTCAAACCACCAAGAAATCTTGCCATGGTTGCTTCTCTATCCTCATTCAAGTTTAACCTCATCATGAGCATCTCCATCTCCTTGTAATAATCCTCCATGGTCCTACTTCCTTGAGATAGGGATTGAAGCCTTTGATGTAGCAACCTATGATAATGTGATGGTACGAATCGCTTCCTCATGGCTCCTTTCATTTGGCGCCATGTAATGATCAAGTCATCACCAACTCTCATTTGGGTATTTTACTCATTGGTCCACCATTGGATTGCATAATGACCAAACTTCATTGTTGCCATCTTCACCTTCTTGGCCTCCGAATAATGATGACAATTGAAAATCATCTCCATTCTCTCTTCCCATTCCAAACATGCTTCCGGATCACTTTTACCCATGAGTGGTGGGATGTTTACCTTGATGTTGCCAAGATCATCATCTTCATTCCTTGCTGGTCTCCCATGGATTAGCCTTTCTTGAGGTTCAAAAATTTCATCAAACCCTTCATCCAAGTCATCTCCATAGTTACTTCCCCCGAATTCCTCTCTTAGTCGCCCTCGGCCTCCTCTACCTCAACCTCCATGAGCATCTAACCTTATATTGGGCACTCCTTGGGATGTTTCTAATCTATCCATCTTTTGATTTAAATGGTCAAATTGGGCATTTATCCGCTGCAATTGCTCCAATATAGCCTTCATGTCCATTTTCTCACCACTCCCCGTAGCTTAGAAATCACCTTTAAATCCTACGGACTCCTCTACATTAATTCTCAAAGGTGGATCTCCTCTCCTCACCCATGAATCTGCCATGTTAGTATAAATAATCCAAAATAAAATAAATTCTCACCAAAAGGAACTCCCTCACGTGTTTCACTCAATCAAGGTCTCGACACTCGTGTTTTCACACTAGTTTCAGCTTTTACCCTCTTTTAAGCTCACACACTCTTGCCTCTTTCCACTCAATGAATTATCTCAAAGTTCTAATTAAAACACCCACAAAACAGCAATTATATCACAAGTATGTTTTAATTAAACTTATAAACAAAACAGTGGCAAAAAGTAGGCAATATCGAAAGAATTCAACAAAACCTAATTTTCGGCTTTTCTAGGCAAAATAAAGCATATTAAGGAGAAATCTTTGGAACTTTTAAGAACTGGACCAGATGGTAAGAGATTAAGGATTCAAGAATAAAATTTAGGAAAAAGAATTTCAAACTCAAACAAGAATGAAATTGAATAAAAATATAGAATAGTGTTGGTTGTTATTCTTCTAATTCAAGTTTTGTATCAAATCCTTTAACAGATTGTAATCCAATAATTTAAGCACCCAAAATTCCAAATATCCAGCAGAAAAAATAATTCTCCACCACTCCAAATATGTAACAAATAGTCAACAATGCAGCAGTTCAAGGAAATTTCCAGCAAACACCAAATTCAACAAACCGAATTTTTTTTTTTAATTCGGCTTTTTCTTCTTCTTCTTTTTTTTTTTTTTTTTTTTTTTTTACTCACAGGACATAAATCAACTGTATTAGCAAATATAAATACCAAAAATTACAATTCCACACCAAAAATCCACCAAACTTGTGGCCTCCAATAAAAACAAAAGTGCAGTTTTTTTTTTTTTTTTGGAATATGTTGCCACAAACCCTTCTGTTTTTTTTTTTTTTTTTTTAATATATGAATGCAAATATTTAAGACTAAAACAGCAAATAAAAATCAACAAAACCCAAAATTAACAAGAACAATGATGAAAAACAACAAACAAACTAAGAAATAAAAATACGATAAAACTAGGAAATCCTAATTCAACTAGGAATGATTTTTTTTTTTTTAAGATGCAGAATTAACCTAATGCTAAAATTTAAGAATAAAACAAAAACAAATAAAGTAAATAAAGATAAATCGAACCTGAACAAAATTTAGCTCTAATACCAAATGATACAAACCTAGGACACCTACTCCTAAACCCGTATTATATTACCCCGGATCTAATTATGTTCAAGTTCTAATGGTCACCTTGACCCCTAACCGACCTATGATTAGAAACCTTGGAATATAATGAAGACACCACAATAGGTGATGGAAATCCTATTGATAATTCAAAACCAAAACACTCATTCACTAATGGTGTTTTAGGTGTTCAAAAGAACAAAGAAAATTCAACCTCACAAATAATTTTCTGTACAAAATTCAAGCTTCATTCTTATTGAAAAATAAGCCTTTAAATAGGCTAAGATTACAAAGTAAAAACCCTAAAAAAATTAATTCAAAATCGGACTCAAAGTGTGGAGAAAAAGAAAGTAGAGAAAGGAAAGTATAGAAAAGGAAAGTGCCTAATTTTTCCTAGTTTCTTAAACTAATTTGGATTAATTAATTCTTTTATTTTGAATTAGGAATTAATTAATTTACAATTAAAATACTAAAATAATAACTGTCCTAAACTTATTTTTCCAGCAAATAAATAAATAAAAATCAAAATAAAAGACTAATTTCCTAAAACAAAAAGTCAATATCAAATTAGAAAACCAAAATACTAGCTTTTTGACTAAGTTGACTTTGACCAATCTGTGACCAATTTGAACTCCAAATCAGCTTCAATATGCTTTGTAGAAGGCCAAATAATCTGAATATGATGTCCCACACATTTCCCATGCTTGGAAGAGGAAGAAAAAGCCAACTCAGCAAAATACAGTAAAGCCAGCACAAAATACAATAAAAAACAGGCCAAATTTGAAGCTGTCCATACAACCCCTTTTTGAATGCCTTTGAAGCTGCCTTGACTTGATTCCATATCCTCTTAGACATATGTATTGAATCCACAAAGAGTTAGAAGCATTTTATGATGCTCATTGTCCATATTTGCACCAAAACTTCTACCCGGGGTCCGTATCAGCTTCCACCACTTTGATGCTTAGAATAGGCTTTGTATCTTCAAATATGGATAAGCTCTGTTGAGAATTGAGTACCCCCTATATAAATGTTCCCCGTTTGTCCTTAAATCTCTTAATTTGAGCTCTTGTTATTGGCCTGGTCTTCATTCGTGTCGGGTTAGCACCCCAACGGGTTATCGGTTAAGCGGGATCGGGCGGAATCATATCACTTAATGGCTACATGCAACATCTCCTCCAACTCCAAGTATTGTTGCAATTCAAGCTGGTTGGCAATGTCATCGTTCAAACCACCAAGAAATCTCACCATTGTTGCCTCCCTATCCTCATTCATATTCAGCCTCATCATGAGCATCTCCATCTTTTTGTAATAATCCTCAACGGACCTACTTCCTTGAGACAAAAATTGAAGCCTTTGATGTAGCAACCTATGGAAGTGTGATGGCACAAACCACTTTCTAATGGCTCCTTTCATTTGTCGCCATGTTGTGATCAAGTCATCACCAACTCTCCTCCGGGTGCCTTGCTCATTTATCCACCATTGGAGTGCATAATGGCCAAGCTCCATTGTTGCCAACTTCACCTTTTTACCCTCCGAATAATTATGGCAGTCAAATATCATCTCCATCTTTTCTTCGCACTCCAAATATGCCTCGAGATCACTTTTTCCCATGAATGGTGGGATTTTGATCTTGATATTGCTAAGATTGTCATCTGTTTCTTCCCTCCTATACCTTCCACGGCCAGCTCTCTATTGGACAGCAAAGATTCATGCCTTCCTCAAAGTCTCCACCAAAATTCTCCTCCTCAAATTCCTCTCTCGGTCTGTCACGGCCTCCTCGTCCTCGACCTCGACCTTCATGGAATTCTTGCCTATTTCTTGTTTCTGGGATTCCTTGAGAAACTTCTAGCCTTCCCATCCTTTGATTCATGTGCTCAACTTAAGCATTCACCCGCTGTAATCGTTTCAAAACAGCTTTCAATTCCGTTTGCTCACCACTCCCGGTAGCTCGTGGATCACCATGAAATCCTACGGACTCCTTTTCATTAATTCCCAGTGATGCGTCCCCTCTTCTTATTCACTCCCTCATGTGTTTCACTCAAACAAGGTCTTGACACTCGTGGTTACACACTAGTTTCAGCTTTTACCCTATTTTAAGCTCACACTCTCTTGCCTTTTTTTTCCACCCAAAGAATTAACTCAAAGTTCTAATTAAAACACCCACAAAACAGCAATTAGATTACAAGTATGTTTTAATTAAACTTATCGATAAAACAGTAGCTAAAAGTAGGCAATACCGAAAGAATTCAACAAAACCTAGTTTCGGCTTTTCTAGGTGAAATAAAGCAAATTAATGAGAAAACTTTGGGATTTTGAAGAACTGGACCAGATGGTAGTAGATTATGAGTTCAAGAATAAAATTCTGGAAAAAGAAATTCAAATACGAACAAGAATTAAAGAGAACAAAAATATAGAAAAGTTGTTGGTTGTTGTTCTTTGTAATTCAAGTTTTTTGTATCAAATCCTTTAACTAATTTTAATCCAAATAATTTAGCACTCAAACTCAAATATCCAGCAGCAAAAATAACTCTCCAAAAACTCCAAATATGGAATAAATAATCAACAAAGTAGCAGTTACAAGAAATTTCCAGCAACAAACTTCAACACCAATCTTCAAGAAACCGAAAACTTTTTTTTTGTTTTTTTTTTTATTAAGCTTTACCTCTTCTTTTTTCTTTTTTCTTTTTTTTTTCACTCACAGAACATAAATAAACTGCATTAGCAAAGATCAACACCAAAAATTGCAATTCCACACCAAAAATTCACCAAACCCGTGGCCTCCAATAAAAACAAAAGTGCAGTGTTTTTTTTTTCAAATTGCCGCAAACCTTTCTTTTCAAATTTTTTTTTTAATATATGAATACAAATATTTAACACTAAAACAGCAAATAAAAAATCAACAAAAATCAAAATCAACAAGAACAATGATGAAAAACAACCAACAAACTAGTAAACAAAATACGATAAAACTAGGAAACCTAATTCAACTAGGAATGAATTTTTTATTTTTTTTAAATGCAGAACGTGTATGGGATGGATGCAACCTCAACATAATGCTAAAATTGTAGAATAACACAAAAACAAATAAAGAAAATAAAGATAGATCAAACCTGAACAAAATTTGGCTCTGATACAAAATGATACGAACCTAGGACGACCTACTCCTAAACTCATATTATATTAGACCGGATCTAATTATGGTCAAGTTCTAATGGTCACCTTGACCCCTAACCAACCTGTGATTAGAAACCTTGGTATATAATGAAGACACCACAATAGGTGATGGAAATCGTATTGATAAGTCAAAACTAAAACACTCAATCACTAATGGTGTTTTAGGTGTTCAAAAGAATAAAGAGAATTCAATCTCACAAATAATTTTTCTCTATAAAATTCAAGCTTTTTCTTTTCTCATTGAAATTAAGCCTTTAAATAGGCTTTGAATGAACAAAATAAAACCCTAAAAGGATTAGGAAATTTCGGCCAACATAGAATCTAATTAGGAAATTGCATAATTTCTCATCCTTTCCTAATCTAATCTGGATTAATTAATTCCCTTATTTTGAAGTAGGAATTAATTAATTTACAATGAAAATAATAAAATAATAAATTTCCTGAATTTATTCGTCCAACAAATAAATAAATAAAAACCCAAAAAAAAAGTCAAACGCAAATTAGAAAACAAGTTGACTAGTTTGACAACTAAGCTGACTTATGTCTGTATCCGAGCTAACTTATGTTTGCCTGATGTCCGAACTAACTTCTGTCTGATGTCCGAAGTCCGAGGTCAGATGTTCGAGGCATGGGTGTCCGATATAAAATGTCCGATTTATCAGCCTCCACCACTTGGATGCTTAAAACAGGTATTTTATCTTCAGGTATGGACAAGCCCTTTTGAGAATGAATTACGTTATGGATAAAGGCAGCAAGGTTGTCCTTAAACCTCTTAGCTTGAGTCCTAGTGATCGGTCTAGTCTTCATCCGTATCAGATCAGCACCCCAGTGAGTTGTCGGTTATACGAGCTCGAGCGGATTCGCATCATGGAGCTTGGCTATAGGACTATAATTTAAATGTTGTTTTGATGATTTGCTTATGTTTTAGAATAACAATGACTTTATGTAATATTCCATCGAGCTTTCCTTAAGTTCAGTCCAGTCGAACTTCCCTAGACCAGACCACTTTGAGGATTCTAAAATGTATATTTTGGCAGATCTTGTCAATGTATTGTATGTCTAGCAAAGAACATGTATATCAAAATATAGAAAATCATCTTTAACAACAAATTAGTCTATGATTGAGGGACATGTTTCAGATTTCATATATAAAGTAGAATAGGCATGCATATATTAATAATATGTAATAATCAACATATTATACGATGAAGAATTTACAAAGCTTGATAAGTGTTTGCAAGCATCATGTAAGTTTCCTTGAGTTTAGATAATCAAGTCAAAGTATAGATTCAACAGCCAATAAGCTTTCAAAAATCTACATATGTGGAGAGTACCAAAGATAATCCTTATCTTCAACTATCTGTTCCAAATTTAAAATCTTTACTTGTCTAAAGATTTCTAAATTTCCTACAATATAAATGTATATAAACATACTCTAGGGACCTTTAGAAATCTGATGGGTAATTAAAACCCAAAGGCTTTGAGTCCAACATGAAAGTGACCCTTTATATGCCGTAAATGTTTTATTTATTAAGGCAGTGACAATAGTAGAAGCTTATGCATTTTTAAATAGTGGAATGGAGGAGGAAACATGTTAAGGTAAAACAACGAAAATCAAGGATTTATAATTTGCACTAGATAGTACATGGACAAATTATTTGTTGAAGCCTATAAATGAGAATGGATTGGTTGGTGTAAGAATCTTAAATGGGGCTTAACCTATTCATTCTATGTTAACCAAGCCTACTTAGGGGTATTTTTAAATTCATAGTGTAGAAAAAATGAGCAATAGATTTAGAATAATACCTAGGATATAACCCACTCTTTTAGAATATATGTTAGGTTATAGTATTTTTTTTATTGTTTTAAGCCTATTATATTCGAAAAAGTCTTATTACGTCCAAGTCCATATATGGTCATTGCCCCTCAGCCTAAACATTTGATAATGGAGGAAAGAATTCCAAGAATTCTATTAACACCTCTCCGAACTTCTAATAAAAAAGCGACATTGTTCTTCTTCTATAATTGTCCCACTAGGCATGCTAAAAAATATGCTGGTAAAAAAGTTAACCAAATAAGTTGTAGTCTATGTTGATGCAGGCATGCCACCTTCAATTTCAAGGAAAGAAAATAAAATAAAATAATAATACGCCAAAAATCTAACTTTAATCAAGTGACTGTACTCAAGAGCATAGAATAAAAAAAATCTTAATGGGTTTTTTTATTGCCTTATAAATAAAGAATTTTAAAACACAACAACTAAAACAAAGAAAGTTGGAAGACTAGATAAAAGCTCAAAACCTAACTATAGATCAAATCTTGAGAGACATTCTAAAAAGGTTGTTGTGTTGAGAGTTATATGTGTTCATCTTCTATCTAGCTACCACTTTATATAGATCTCCAAGCCACAGTTTTTATTGAAATAAATTAACTATTAGATAAACTAGATAAAAACATAACCTATTTAATAAACTAGGCGAAAATAAAAATAAAACAAATAATTAATCCTAAAAAACTAAAATTAATAAATAAAATATAGATAAAACCTAAAACCTATCTTGTTTCTTAGACTAAATTTATCTTTTTTCCAAATTCGTTATTTGGTGAAAAATGTGGTTCAAATAGTAATGTACATATATGTTTAAGTATATTCAAATCTGGTCTTTTCTATTACTAACCAGGCATTTGAGAAAATAAAATGATTCCTTATAAATATAAATATATAAAATAAAATAAAATAATAATTTAGGAACTAATATAAGCTAAATATGTTGCAAATGGTGTGTCATTGCTTTATTAGTTGAATCATTTAATATAAACTTTACTTTAGTGACAGAATTAATATAAACTAAATATAGATTAAATTCTCAACATTGCAAATCAACGAAATAAGATCAATCAAAAAGGGTTTAATATCATTTTGTTCTTTGAAATTATCACTCTTTGAATTCAACATCAATCTCCATCATTGGTAGCCTTATAAAAGTATAATTGACATTCAAATCTTATATAATCAATTATTCTCATAAACATTCAAATAGTTAAATATTATCAAGATCTTTGCTTTTCTTCCTTTTTTTAAAAAATAAAAAATAAATAAAAGGAGATTAACATCTCAAAAAACCTATTATAAGATACATAAGAGGACATCCTTCTTATACAATCAAAAGCAACTAGTTGGCTAACTCTTTTAAGTGCTTGTCCAAACAAATAAAAACCAAGACCAAAACTATAACTAATGTTTGCAATTCCATCAAACTACACTATTACTGATAAGAATCCACCCGAACTCGCACAACTTACAATCCACTGGGGTGCTGACCCAACACGGACAAAGGCCGGGCCAATCACTAGAGCTCAAGCCAAGCAATTTAAGGACAACCCGGCTTCCTTTATACAAGGAGTAGTTAATTCTCAAAAGGGCTTGTTAATACCCAATGATAAACCATGTTTTAAGCATCTAAGTGGTGAAGGCCAATACGGACCCGAGTAGATGTTTTAGTGCAAATATGAACTCTGGGATGGCTTTATTGTATTCTGGTGAGTTGGCATTTTCTTTTTGTTCCAATCAAGGGAAACATGTGGGACTCAACAATTATCTTATTTGGCATCCTAAAAGACATATGGAAGCTAATTTGGAACTTAAATTGGTTAAGGATTGGTCAAAAACAACTTAGTTAGAAAGATAGTCTAATAGTTTTCTAATTTGATTTTGACTTTTTGTTTTAGGAAATGAATCTTTTATTTGGTTTCTATTTATTTATTTGCTAGACAAAAAAACTTATAAAAGTTATTATCTTATTATTTTCATTGTAAATTAATTAATCCCTAATTCCAAGTAAAGGAATTAATTGATATAAATTAGTTTAGGAAAATAGTGTGAGAATCAGCCAACATGTTTCCTTTTTTGTTTGGTGGCCGGTTTTAACTTAAGTTTCTACGGTTTATTGCTTTATGACTTTAGCCTATTTAAGGGCTTATTTTTTAGGAAGAACACACCTTTAATATTATTTAGAAAATTCATTGTGATATAGAATTCTCTTAGTTCTCTTTGAATACTTAAAACATCATTAGAGAGTAAGTGTTTTAGTTTTGACTTATCAATAGGACTTCCATAACCCATTGCAACATCTTAGTTATACTAAGGTTTCTAATCACAAGTTTGTTAGGGGTTAAGGTTTTCCCATAAGAACTTGGAATTAATTGAGATCCTGGTTAATATAATACGGGTTTAGGCACAAGTCAACTTATGTTCGTATCATTTGGTATCAGAGCCAAGGTTTTGTTCAGGTTTGAACTATCTTATTTGTTTTATTTTGTTTTGTGTTAATATGCAATTTTAGGGCTTAGGTTTTCCTTATTTTACCGTATTTTTGCTTCCTAGCTTGTTGGTTGATTTTCATCATTGTTCTTACAAACTTGGTTTATTGTTGATTTTTCTTTGCTATTTTAATCTTAATTAGTTGCATTCATATATTCCCCAAAAAAAAAAAAAAAAGAGTTTTGAAGGCATCTTGCATAAAATCTAAAAATTGTGATATTTTATTTTGTTTTTATGTGGCCACGGGTTTGGTGGAATTTTGGTGTTGGAAGTAAAATTTTGTTGTTAGTTCTTGCTACTGCAGTTCAGTGAATTTTCTATGAGTAAAGAAAAAAAAAAGCAAAGAGAAGAAAAGCCGAAGACCAAAAAAAAAATAATAATAAAAATAGAAGTCCGATTTTTGTTGAATTTGGAGTTTGAATTTGTTTGCTGGTAATTTATTGGAGTTGCTGAATTGTTGCTTATTTATTCAATATTTGTAGTTGCTGGAAATTCATTATTGTTGCTGGATATTTGAATTTTGGGCACTAAAACTATTGGATTAAAATTAGTTAAAGGATTGGATACAAAAACTTGAAGTACAAAAAACAACAACCAACAACTATCCTATATTTTTGTCGATTTGATTCTTATTCATGTCTGAATTTATTTCTCTATATTTTATCCTTGAATTATTGGTTCATTCATATTCTGGACAGCTTTTATTTCATTACAAAACTTTACTTGTTGATTTACCTTGTTATTGCTTAGAAAAGCTGAGAACTAGGTTTTATTAATTCACTCGGTGTTGGTTGCTTTTTGCTACTGTTTTGTTGATAAGTTTAATTAAGACATACTTTTGATCTAATTGCTGCTTAGTGGGTGTTTTAATTAGAACTTTGAGTGTAAAAAGGCAAGAGAGTGTGAGCCTAAAAAAGGGTAAAAGCCGAAACTAGTGTGCAAACACAAGTGTCGAGACCTTATTTGAGTGAAATACGTGATGAAGTGAATTTGGTGAGGATTTATTTTATTTGTACAATATATTTACTAATATGGCAGATTCAAGGATGAGACGAGGAGTAGGAGATGGCTCATTGAGAATTAATGAAAAGGAGTCCGTGGGATTCAAAGGTGATTCTCGAGCTACGGGGATGGGAGATGAACACACTGACATGATGGCGGTCTTGGAGCAATTACAGTGGATGAATGCTCGCTTTGATCACCTAGATCAAGTATGGACAAGTTGGAAACATCACAAAGAGGGATGAATCCAAGGTTCGATGTATATGGAGGCCGAGGTCAAAGTCGAGGAGGTTGTGGCAGAACCTAGAGAGAAATTCGGGGAAGGTAATTTTGAAGATGACCTTGATAAAAGGTTTGATGAAATTTTTGCTTGCCAAGGAAATCAAAACTATAGGACACCAACAAGGAACAAGAATGATGATCTTGGGAATATTAAGGTCAACATAACACCTTTCATGAGAAAAAGTGATCTGGAGGCTTACCTAGAGTGGAAGGAGCGAATGGAGATGATATTCGATTGTCATAACTATTCAGAGACTAAGAAGGTAAAAGTGGCAGCAATGGAATTTCGATATTATACACTCCAACGGTGGACAAATGATTCAAATACTGAAAGAAAAGTAGGTGATGAATTGATTACTACCTGGCGATAAATGAAAGGGACCATGAGGAAGCGATTTGTACCCACTCATTACCATATATTGCTGCATCAAAGACTCCAATCATTATCATGAGGTAGTAGGTCCATGGAAGATTATTACAAGGAGATCAAGATGCTCATGATAAGATTGAGCATGAATGAAGAAAAAAGAAGTAACCATGGCACGGTTTCTAGGTGGATTGAATTGGCAGATACCCAATATATGGAATTGGAATTACAACAATATGTGGAATTGGACGAGATGTTGTATGAATTTGAGAATCAATTCAAGAGGAGGGACACAAGTACATGGCTTGGACGAGTATCCAATAGAGGGAGGTCCAATCCAAGTGCTTGGAGAAGCAATCCCACATATGATTACAAGTCAAAACTGAAACTAGGTAAGGAAAGTACTAATCGGCCAAAAAGGGAGTCTAAAGCCGAATCTATCCAAGAACCAAAGAATGAAGGTAAATCTGATCCTAAATGTTCTAGAACTCGTAATATTGTGTGTTTTAAGTGTCAGGTATGATGACACATTGCTAGCCAATGCCCAAATAGGAGAATCATGGTGTTGAAAGGTAGTGGTGAATTAGAATCCAAGAGTGAAAAAAGTGATGCTGAAACCAAAATTGATGGTGAAGAAGTGGGAGATGAAAAACTTGAGGAATTTCAAACACTTAAGGCATCTAGAGCCGAATTGAGCTAGGTGAGTAGAAGAGTTTTAACCATGTATACAGATGAGGAGCAAATTCAAAGAGAGAACATCTTCCACACTCATTATTAAATCCAATGTAAGATTTGTAGCATGATAATTGATAGTGGAAGTTGTGCTAATGTAATTAGTAATGTTATGGTCGATAAATTAGGCTTAGCAATAAGTAAACATCCATAACCATATAGATTATAATGGCCGAGTGATAGTGGTGAGATGAAAGTTAATAAACAAGCCAAAGTAAAATTCAGCATTGATAAATATATGGATGTTGTATTGTGTGATGTTGTTTCCATGTATGCAGGTCATATTCTATTAAGATTTAAAGGTAAAAATGTCAAGGTGGAACCATTGACTCCCAAAGAGGTATTTAGAGACCAACATCAAATACAACAAAGGAAGGAGGCTGAAAGGCTCAAGGAAAAAGCTAGTGTGGCACCCACAGTCACAACATCAATCCAAGGAGTCAAAGCTGAGCAAGACCAACCAGGAAAGTGTCTAAACTCAATATTGAGGTTAAAGAAAGGGAGAAACCCCGAAAGGAAGAGTGAGAAACCCGAGAATGAGAGTGAACCTGTGAGTGGGAAAGAAAAAGGAAGAAAATAGAAGAAAAATACAAAATTTTATCTTAGTTTTGGGGATATTAATAAAGCCATCTTGGGTTAGAACCTATTGCTGGTCATGATTTATAAAGATGTATTTTTAAATGATCAAGCTAATCCTGAAGAACTTAAATTGCCAAATTCTATTTCTTCTCTTTTGCAGGAATTTGATGATATCTTCCCGGAGAAAATTCCTAATGGATTACCACCTATTCGAGGGATTAAGCATCAAATTGATTTTGTGTCAGGAGCTGCAATTACAAATAGGCATGCATGTAGAAGTAATCCCGAGGAGGCAAAGGAACTATAAAGGCAAGTAAGTGAGTTGCTTGATAAAGGATACATTACAGAAAGTATGAGTCTATGTGCTGTTCCAGTTTTATTAGTTCCTAAAAAAGATGGTTCATGGCGCATGTGTGTAGATTGTATAGCTATAAATAATATTACCATTAAATATAGGCATCTAATTCCTAGGTTGTTTATTTTGATGATATTCTTCTATCTAGTAGGCATCTAGAAGAGCATGTAGAACATCTTAGGCAAGTTTTAAATATTATTAGGAAGGAAAGGTTGTTTGCTAACTTGAAAAAGTGTGATTTATGCAGAGGTGAACTTGTTTTTCTAGGATTTGTTGTAAGTGCTACAGGAACTAAGGTTGATTAATCCAAGGTGAAAGCAATCCAAAAGTGGCTGAAACCTACATCCATTACCCAAATAATGAGTTTTCATGGTTTGGCTAGTTTTTACCAAAGATTTATCAAGGATTTTAGCACCATCGTAGCACCTTTGATCGAAGTTGTAAAGAAGAATGTTGGCTTCAAATGGGGGAAAGCACAAGATAAATCTTTTAATTTGTCAAAAGAAAAATTAACCAATGCAACTTTACTAGTTTTGCTAAATTTTTCTAAGACTTTTGAAATTGAATGTGATGTTTCTAGTGTAGGTATTGGAGCTATTTTAATGCAAGAAGGAAGGCCCATACCCTACTTTAGTGAGAAATTGAACGGAGTTACACTAAACTACCTGACATATGATAAAGAGATGTGTGCTTTGGTGAGAGCTTTGGAAACGTGGTAGTATTACCTAAGGCCGAAGAAATTTGTGATTCATACGGATCATGAATGTTGGAAGCACATTAAAGGTCAAGGAAAGCTTAATCAAACGCATTCTAAATGGATTAAGTTCATTGAGACTTTTCCTTATGTCATCTGCTACGAGAAAGGTAAGAAAATGTGGTTGCCGATGCATTATCCCGAAGGTATGTATTATTTTCTACCTTCGATACTAGATTACTTGGATTTGAACAACTAAAAGAACTTTATGAGCATGATAGTGACTTTGGAGAAATATTTAGGAACTGTACAAAATATGGTTTTAATAAATTTTACATTCTTGAAGGATATTTGTTTAGGGAAAATCAATTTTGTGTGCCAAATTGTAGCATTAGCGAATTGCTAGTGAGGAAAGGTAATGGTGGTGGTTTGATGGGTCATCTTGGTGTCTTAAAAGCTTTATCCTTGCTGCAAGAACACTTTTATTGGCCTAACATGAGGAGAGATGTGGAGAGAATATGTGAAAGATGCTTGAAGTGTCGAAAATCCAAGTCCAAGTTGAAGCCGCACGATTTGTACCTCCCATTGCCAATTCCTTCCTTTCCTTGGGTGGATTTGTCTATCAATTTTATGTTGAAGTGTGGCAATTTTGCCACTTGATGGTGCATGTCACCGGCTAGCATGCACACATTGATATCAAATCCTTTCCTTTTATGAGTTTATATTTTTTGTATGTTTTTAATTGATGCAAGATATATTTTGATAATGTTTTGTGCCTAAGTTATGTATGCAAAAGTATAGGCAAAATTATGCACAAAAGAGTAGGAATGTTATGCTTGAAATGCCTATGGTGCTGGATTCATAATTTCCAGCAACATAGTTCCACTATTTATATTATATCTCAAGTTTCAAATGGCGTTTTGGGATGAAATTTTGAGGGATTTCTAGAGACATATATAGAAGACTATGGTTCAAATTTCAGGTCAAAATGACATGGGAAAGTCCATTTTCTATTCCAAACAGATTGCTGTATCTGATGGGCCCAGTATGCAGAGTATGGGTCAATTTTGGAGCTGTTTGGCCCATGATCTGGTTCCAGAACTTTCCTAGATCTTGGAGCAATATTTATTGAGGACGAGGATGCTTCAAACCAAGTTTCATAAGCAGATACAAAGGGGAACTAAGTGCATGAAGCTAGTTTGGTTGTTTACCCAAACTAGTTAAACAATAGGAACTTAGTTCAAACATGTGCCACTTTTTACTATATTTGGAATAGACATTTTGCAGCTCGTTTTTACCTCTTTTGTGTATGAAAATTTAGGTGTTGACCATTTTACTTTTTAAATTTCAAATACTTTACTCATTTTGTAAGCTCACATGCTTGGCATGTGTGAACTAGTTGTAATTTCAAGCTTATATTGTAAAATGAATGAAATGGCTACACATATAAGCCTCATTTTTCAAAACCAACGTGGTCCCCTTCTTCTCATCTCTTCTTCAACATCTTAGAACACTCTAGGAACCCTAAAAACCAGAAAACACCATAACCGAAACCTAAAAACACAACTCACACACAACCATTCCCAAGAGCATCACCAAAAGCTTGCTTGTTGCTAACACTTCAAGCTAGCTTGCTCTTGGTCATAACCTTCTCACCCCAACAAAGTGGTATCAGAGCAAGGGACATTTTTGTGAGATTTGTGAGGTTTTTGGGCTGGTTCGTTCCTTGAGAGTGAAGAGATACTTGAAAGCACAAATATACTTTCATATTCCTTCATACTCGAAAGCAACATTCACATGGCTTCTTCAAGTTTTTCAACGCCTTCTCCTCCTATCTTCAATGGGGAGAACTACAACATTTGGAGTATCAAGATGCAAGCCTACTTGAAGGCTTATGGTCTTTGGGAGGTCATCATAAATCCCTAAGAACCCGAGCCTTTGAGACAAGGGGCAACGGTTAACCAAATCAAGCCTCATTTTTCAAAACCAACATGGTCCCCTTCTTCTCATCTCTTCTTCAACACCTTAGAACGCTCTAGGAACCTTAAAAACCAGAAAACACCATAACCAAAACCTAAAAACACAACTCACACACAACCATTCCCAAGAGCATCACCAAAAGCTTGCTTGTTGCTAACACTTCAAGCTAGCTTGCTCTTGGTCATAACCTTCTCACCCCAACAAAGTGGTAGGATTGTGGAGAAGGTGTTGATCTCCTTGCCCGAGAAGTTTGAAGCTAATATATCTTCATTGTAGGAGTCAAGGAACCTACATGAAATTTCCTTGACCGAGTTGGTGAATGCCTTGCAAGCTACGGAGCAAAGGAGGAGGATTAGACATGAAGAATCAATGGAGGCTGCATTTGGGTCTAAACAACATCAAAAGACACAAAATCAAAAGAAGAACAAGCTTAAGCTCATAAAGGAGAAATGTGAAACTAGCAAACCCGAGAGGAAGTCCTATGAACCTTGTCACCATTGCAAGAAGAAAGGTCATCATCCAAGGAGGTGTTGGTGGAGGCCGGATGCATTTTGCCATAAATGCCAACAAAAGGGTCATGTGGAAAGAGTATGCAAGGCTAACATGAAAGATAAGCAACAAGCAAATGTTGCTAAAGATAATGCAAGTGATAGTGAATCTGAAGATTTGTTTGTTGCTACTTGTTTTAGTAGCATCAAGAATGAGTGATTCACAAACTTGGATGGGAGCAGCCACAACAAAGTTAAAATTGGAAATGGAGCCTTGATGGAAGTGAAAGGCAAAGGAGATGTGGTGATACACACCACCAAAGGTATCAAAACTATCCATGATGTTCTCTATGTACCTTCTTTATGTGAGAACTTACTTAGTGTAGGTCAAATGCTTGAGAACAAATATGCATTACACTTCTCAAACATGACATGCACTATAGTTGATCCACATGGAAATGAATTAATGTGTGTTGGAATGAAGAACAATAATTTTAGGTTGAATATGGATGAAAATGGTGCATCGGTTGCATTGAACACCAAAGTTGAGAACACCTCTCAACTTTGGCATAAAAGACTAGGCCATGCTAGTTTTAAGTCATTGGTAGGCACACATGAACTTGTTAGAGACATGCCATTGGTGGAGAAGCAAGAACATGTGTGTGAAGTGTGTCAAAAAGGGAAGCATACTAGGCTAGCATTTCAATCTTGTTCTTGGAGATCAAAGGAGAAGCTAGGACTTATACATTCGGATATTTGTGGTCCTATGAGTGTTCCATCCTTAAATGGCAGCAAGTATTTCATAACTTTCATTGATGATTACTCAAGAATGTGTTGGATGTATTTCCTTGAAAGAAAATCACAAGCTTTGGAGAAGTTTGTAGAATTTATGAAGTTAGTGCAAAATTAATCCGGTTGCACTATAAAGGTGTTAAGGACGGACAATGGTGGGGAATACACAAGTGAGGCTTTCAAACAACTTTGTAAGGATCATGGTATAGTTCATCAATTCACTACACCATACACACCATAACAAAATGGTGTATGTGAAAGGAAGAACCGTACCATCATGGAGATGGCTAGATGTTTGTTGTTTGAAAGTGGCTTGCCAAAGAAGTTTTGGGCCGAAGGAGTTAATACATCCATCTACATCCAAAATAGGCTTTACTCCAAGTCTTTGAGGAGTAAAACCGCATTTGAGCTTTGGTTTGGATATAAGCCTTCTCTTGATCATCTAAGGGTATTTAGAAGCATTTGTTACATCCTAGTACCACAAGAGAAGAGAGGAAAGCTTGATGAAAGGTCACAAGTTGGTGTCTTGGTTGGCTATAGTGATGTGACCAAGGGATATAGGGTGTATAACTTGGAAACCAAGAAACTTGTGATAAGTAGAGATGTGAAAGTTGATGAGGAAGCTAAATGGGTTTGTAGTAAGGAGGAGTTGGCTAGTATGGATAAAGACAATCGGCTTGAAGTTCATGATAACGATGAGGAACAAGGAAATGATGAAGGTGCTGCCCATGATGATGAATATGATGAGAATGATCTAGAAATCTCCATAAGGGCTGATTTGGAGATTGGTGATGGTGTGAGAGGCACAAGACCTCTTAATGAGATTTATGAAAGGTGTAATGTGGCATTGAGTGATCCAATCAATGTCCATGAGGCTATGGCAAGAAAAGAGTGGAGACAAGCCATGCAAGATGAAATCAATGCGATAAACAAGAATGACACTTGGAGCTTGGTAACAAAACTGAAGGGAAAGAATGCTATTGGGGTGAAGTGGATCTTGAGGACCAAGTACAATCCGGATGGGTCCATAAATAAGCATAAGGCAAGGTTTGTTGTCAAAGGATATGCACAACAAGCCGGTGTGGATTATGGAGAGACTTTTGCACCGGTTGCAATGATGGAAACCATAAGACTTCTCCTTGCAATTTCGGCACAAAAGTCTTGGAAAGTATATCACCTTGATGTGAAGTTTGCCTTCTTGAATGGAATATTGAAGGAGGAGGTCTATGTTATTCAACCCGAAGGTTTTGTGAAGAAAGGAAGTGAAGAGAAGGTATACAAGCTACACAAGACCTTATATGGCCTTAAACAAGCTCCTAGGGCATGGTATGCCAAGATAGATGGTTTTTTGACAAAGCATGGATTTAGGAGGAGTCCTAATGAGCCTACATTGTATATTAGGACTCATGGTTGCATGGTGTTGGTGTCTTTTTATGTTGATGACCTCCTAGTGACCGGTGGTAATGAGAAAGAAGTGAGTAATTTCAAAAGTGAGCTAGAATTGAACTTTGAGATGTCTAGCCTTGGAGAGATGAAATACTTTCTTGGAGTTGAAGTTGTCCAATCATCCAAGGGCATCTTCATATCTCAAGAAAGCTATGTGAAGGAGTTGCTCAAGAAGTTTGACATGGAGGATTGTAATAGCGTTGCCACACCTATGAATGAAGGCACCAAGTTGGTGAAGGATGATGATTCTCCAAAGGTAAATCCTTCCATCTATAGAAGTTTAATTGGTGGCCTTTTATATGTATGCTCTACTAGACTGGATATCATGTTTAGTATGGGTGTTTGTCAAGATTTATGCATAGTCCATCACAAAATCATCTTAGTTGTGCAAAAAGAATCCTAAGGTATTTGAAAGGTACTAGTGATTTTGGTATATGGTACAAGGATGGCATGAATGAAGCTTTGCTTGGTTATAGTGATAGTGATTGGGCTGGTTCTTTGGATGATAGAAAGAGCACATCGGGCTACATTTACACTCTTGGAAATGGTCCTTTCTCATGGAATTCCAAGAAGGAACAAACCGTTGCACAAAGCATCGCGGAAGCCGAGTATATTGCTTGCTCAAGTTGTGCTAATCAAGGTGTTTAGCTTAGGAAATTATTGGAGGACTTGAGCTTGAAGCAAGAGGAAGCCACGGTAATATTTTGTGACAATACTTCAGCAATAGCAATTGCACAAAATCCAGTCTAACATGGGAGGACCAAGCACATACCGGTCAAGTATCATTCCTTAAGGGAATTTGAAGCAAGTGGTGAAGTAAAGTTGGAGTATGTGACTTCTGAGGAGAACTTGGTGGATATCTTCACCAAGCCATTGGGAAAGAAGAGATTTGAGATAGTGAGAGGACTTCTCAATGTCTCATACAAAATTGCCAAGGAGGAGTGTTGAAGTGTGGCAATTTTGCCATTTGATGGTGCATGTCACCGACTAGCATGCACACATTGGTATCAAATCCTTTCCTTTTATGAGTTTATATTTTTTGTATGTTTTTAAATGATACAAGGTATATTTTGATAATTTTTTGTGCCTAAGTTATGTATGCAAAAGTGTAGGCAAAATTATGCACAAAAGAGTAGGAATATTATGCTTGAAATGCCTATGGTGCTGGATTCATAATTTCCAGCAACATAGTTCCACTATTTATATTATATCTCAGGTTTCAAATGGTGTTTTGGGATGAAATTTTGAGGGATGTCTAGATACATATATAGAAGACTATGGTTCAAATTTCAGGTCAAAATGACATGGGAAAGTCCATTTTCTATTCCAAACAGATTGCTGTATCTGATGGGCCCAGTATGCAGAATATGGGTCAATTGTTGAGCTGTTTGGCCCATGATCTGGTTCTAGAACTTTCTTAGCTCTTGGAACAATATTTATTGGTGACCAAAGATGCTTCAAACCAAGTTTCATAAGTAGATACAAAGGGCAACTAAGTAGATGAAGCTAGTTTGGTTGTTTACCCAAACTAGTTAAACAATAGGAACTTAGTTCAAACATGTGCCACTTTTTACTATATTTGGAATAGACATGTTGCAGCTGGTTTTTACCTCTTTTGTGTATGAAAAGTTAGGTGTTGACCATTTTACTTTTTAAATTTCAAATACTTTACTCATTTTGTAAGCTCACATGCTTGGCATGTGTGAACTAGTTGTAATTTCAAGCTTATATTGTAAAATGAATGAAATGGCTACACATCTAAGCCTCATTTTTCAAAACCAACGTGGTCCCCTTCTTCTCATCTCTTCTTCAACACCTTAGAACACTCTAGGAACTCTAAAAACCAGAAAACACCATAACCAAAACCTAAAAACACAACTCACACACAACCATTCCCAAGAGCATCACCAAAAGCTTGCTTGTTGCTAACACTTCAAGCTAGCTTGCGCTTGGTCATAACCTTCTCACCCCAACATTTTATTCTTTGTTTATATAGTTTAATGACAAGTAAGGATTCAGTTTTTTTTTTTTTTTGTGGATAGATTTTCTAAAATGGCATATTTTATTGCATGTAATAAAACTGATGATGCATCTAATGTTGTTAACTTATTCTTTAAGGAAATTGTAAGATTGCATGGAATGCCTAGAATAATTATTTCGTATAGAGATGCTTAGCTCTTAAGTTATTTTTGGAAAAATTTATGGGTTAAGTTAGGAACTAAACTTGTATTTTCAACTACTTGTCATCCATGAACTGATGGACAAGCTAAAGTAGTAAATAGAACTTTTTATGGATAGTTAGGACTTTAATTAGTAGGAATTTAAGAACATAAGAGGGATGTTTGCCACATTTTGAATTTGATTATAATAGGTCTTTGCATTCAACCAATAAATATATACTATTTGGGATTGTTTATGGTTTTAATCCTTTAACTCCATTAAATTTAACACCTTTACCTTTAAGTGAACGTGTTAATCTAGATGGAAAACAAAAAGCTGATTTTGTGAAGCAGATTCATCAAAATACAAAGGTAAATATTGAGAGGATGACCAGGCAATATGCAAGGAATGCTAATCATGGCTGAAAACAAGTTGTCTTTGAACTTGAGATTAGGTTTGGTTGCATTTAAGGAATGAAATATTTTCCAAGAAAAGGAAGTCCAAGCTTATGCCGTGTGGAGATGGACCCTTCCAAGTTTTAGAGCGAATTAACAAAAATGCTTACAACCTTGACCTACTGGGTGAGTATAATGTTAGTGCTACATTTAATGTTTTCGACTTATCTTCTTTTGTTGTAGGTGATGATTTTGATTTGAGGGCAAATCATTTTCAAGGGGAGGAGAATGATGAGAATCTACCCAAACCCCTGCTGGGGTACTTACCCAATATGGATAAAGACCGGGCCAATCACTATTGCTCAAGCCAAGAGATTTAAGGAAAACTTGGCTGCCTTTATACGAGGAGTAATTAATTTTTAAAAGGGCTTGTCATTGCCCAAGGATAGAAAGCCTGTTTTAAGCATCCAAGTGGTGGAAATCGATATAGACCCAGGTATCTATTTTAGTGCAAATATGGACTCCGAGAAGCAAGGAATTGATCCAACACTTCATGGATTCAATGAATATCACTAAGAGGTCATGGAATCAAGTCAAGGCATAATCAAAAGCATCTAAAATGGGCTTGTGTGCATAGAAGGAAGACATGGCCGATTTCGCTATATTATTTGCCGACTTTACTGTATTTTGCTGAGTTGGCATTTTCTCTTCCAATCAAGGAAAACATGTGGGACTAAAAAATAATCTTATTTGGCATCCTACAAGGAATATGGAAGCTGATTTGGAGCTTAAATCGGTCAAGGATTTGTCAAAAATAGCTTAGTTAGAAAGACAGTCAAATAGTTTCCTAATTTAATTTTAGCTTTTTGTTTTAGGAAATTAGTCTTTTATTTGGTTTCTATTTATTTATTTACTAGAAAAATCAACTTAGAAAAGTTATTATCTTATTATTTTCATTTTAAATTAATTAATACCTAATTCCAAATGAAGGAATTAATTGATATAAATTAGTTTAGGAAAGTAGTGTGAGAATCGGCTAACATGTTTCCTTTTCTTTTTGGTGGCCAGTTTTAACCTAATTTTGTAGGGTTTATTTCTTTGTGACTTTAGCCTATTTAAGGGCTTTCTTTTTACAAACAAAACACCTTTAATATTATTTAGAAAATTCAGTGTGAGATAGAATTCTCTTAGTTCTCTTTGAACACCTAAAACACCATTAGAGACTGAGTGTTTTAGTTTTGACTTATCAATACGCCTTCCATAACCTATTATGGTATCTTCATTATATCACGATTTCTAATCATAGGTTGGTTAGGGGTTAAGGCTTTCCTATAAGAACTTGAACTTAATTGAGATACAGGCTAACATAATATGGGTTTAGGCACGAGTCGACCTAGGTTCGTATCAATTACACTCATGGAATCATATCTAATAGGAAATTTGACATTCTAAATTAATGCCTCTTTTCATCTACCAATAATTCCAAAAAATGGATTATCAAAACACTTATTAACCCAAGAAACCATAATGGTAGAGTCCAACTCCACCAAAACTTTATTTAAACTCTAATCTTTAACAAGTTTTAAACCATGAAATAGATCCCAACTTATCTGTTAGATTAGTTTAAAAGCAAAAATTTTAAAATATATTGGTGTGCTATATGAATCTATTGAAATATTGAAATCTTATGATGGTAAAATTAATCTTATATGGACTCATATAAGCTCCAAATAAACTTTTAAATTTCAACTTTTAAAGTAATTTAAGATCTTGATAAACTTCCTAACATGAGAATTCCTACTTAAAACTCATTGAACTAAGACATGAATTATCAATATTAAATGTTGGTCATATTTTTAGTTTGGATATGAAGGGACCATCAGTGGCCATGGACCCTTCAAAAAACTAAATTAATCCTTGCTACATGTACAATATGTGATGACCACACAAAAGGTATAATAAAAAGAAATCTGCTATAGTTACTTGTCTTTCTACAAAACTTTCAAGCAAATGAAACTAAACTTTTTAACCTTAAATACGTGATTTAAACTTTCATTTTAAATATTTACGAGAAAACAAAATTTTATTTTCCATTTAAACTACATCACCTACATGTGGTTTTAAAGAAATTGAACACAAATTTTACCTTCTCCATTTTATCTTCTTGTTGTCTACTTTAAAAGAAGAACATTGAGGATAATAAACTTTTTTAATCCTCCCGTCTTATGGTGCATGTGGTCCCTAATCCCTTTAATGTCCCCATTCCTCATACTCGTAACTTAGGCACTCACCATTAATAATTAGGTTCGTTGATAAAATCCAATAATCATAACGTGTGGTGTAATATTTGGTCATTGGCATCCCATCAATCTTTTACTCCAACGATATTGTCCATGATTTAGTCGCAACACTCTAGTTGGTATGAGATTTTATACCATACTTCTGGAGTCACCCATTCAGGGATTGCTTCACTGAAGCACATTTAACGTCAGAGTTCTTTTTGAATTTTAAAGCTAATCGTTCTAAAAAATGACTTGGTTGTTAAGAGAATAACTCTCTTTTACATTTGAACCATCATCATTTCACTATATGAGCAATGTGAGATTAGACACCAAGAACCCTTTTCGAAAAAGGTACTCTGTTAATGCCTCACACCCACCCCCACTTATCTTGGGAACCCTACATTGATTCGCTACTAATTATCATAATCCACCTTAATATATTTTTTATTGATCTTCCTTCATCTTGTCTCACAAGCTTTAGGGCTCATCGTCTCCACTTACGTACTTTCAACTAGGTACAAGCTCTAATAACATCTATAATACCCTGCAACTAGCATCACGCCACTCCTTTCTGGCTATAAACTTTAATACCATTTGCAACACCCTAGCCTTAGCATCCTTTTATTCTCTTGCTCGATTGATATTGTCCCTAATGTATCCAACACATTCTAGCTTCGTTCAAACTTGCTATTAGTTCACCTATCCTCGCATGCTCCCATTGAAGCACACTTAATACTATAATTTTTTCAAACCCTGAAGACAACTGTGCTAAAAAAGGCTCCATTCTTAAGATAGTGATTATCTTTACATTTGAACAATACCATGGGCATGAGCGATGTGGGATTGGCTATTAGATAGCCTTTGTAAGTAAGGTAATCTATTAGTGTCCTTCACCCGCCCCCCACTTAACTTGATAGCCTTACACCAATTCACTAGTGGTTGTCATAATCTATCTTAGCGCATTGTTCATTGATCTTGCCCTTTCTTGTCTGGTATCCTTTTGGGCTCACAAATCTTATATATGAACCTTAGTTTGATAAAGTAAGATGATCCTTACTTGAAAATGACTATATATACAAGGCTTATATTAGGAACACCTGATGTGTTTTAATATCATATCTTCATTTATCAATCCATGGATCACATCAAAGTCTAGAATTTAAAATTCAAAAAGCTGTCAAATATGATTTTAGTAACATATTAAAACCCTATTTACAATGAAATTGCAAAATAGACCTAAAAGGGGGTTTAATAGGTCCTTGGATAATTAAATTTTTTTGAGATTGGTATTAATTATCAATAGAAACATGCAAAAGCCTAGGCCTACTTGATATCATCTCGATGCCCTTAAACTATAATTTTTGCATAACACACAATAATATAATATCCAACACACACCGAGGACGTAGTCCTCCCCACAAAGAAGTATATAAACGAAGCACGAATAATATATATATATATATATAGCACATCGAGGACTTAGTCCTCTCTACAACAAATGCATAAATATAAATGATAAAAAGTTAAAATATCACACATAAGATTTTTATGTGGAAATCCTAGATGGGAAAAATCTTGAATGACCAATCACCACCTTTAATCTAAATCTACTTGGTAAAAAAAAATCAATACAATCACAGTCTTATTCTAAAGTGAAAGGAGCAATATCGACATTCCCAATCATTATGATAGTGGAGTAACTCAACCTCCTCAACTCAAATGAAATGGCATTAAGCCTAGACTATTGCTACTGCTACTCATCATAAGGATTCTACACCATGGTTCATTTTCAAGGCCTCCTTTTCAAAGGACTAAAGTTGTGCAAAAAAACTGACAAATTTATTAAATTGACGAATCCAATTCAATCCAACTTATTTGGATTTTTTCATAATAATTGGATTGGATCAATTTTAAAAATTTAATATCGAAAATAGGATTGGTTTGGATCAGTTTTAAGAGGAAAAAAACTGATGAAGCCAATCCAAACCAATCCGATTAAAATATAAATAATTTAAAATATATTGAAAAATAATTAGTAAATTATTATACTTTGTGTTTAATTTAACATTTATATTGGTTTGCATCATTTAGTATAAAAATGAGTTCTAATTGACATATTATTTGAATCAATTTTGTTTTATTTATCTTATTTTAAAAGAGAAATTTTCATTTGTTTGAAAATGTTTTGGAAAAAAGCTAAGAGATTTTAATAAAAATTTAGTTGTTTTACACAAGTAAAAAATACCAAAATTCAAAGTTTAAACTACTTTATATTTAAAATTTTAAAACCCAATCCAAAATTGATCATCTAATCCAATCAAGATTGACTATAATCAGATTGTATCATATTAGATTTGATGCTAAAATTGGTTTGGATTGGATTGAAAATTAGAAAACTGATTAATAGTTGAATTAGAATGGTTATTGTCAAAATAAATAGGCTTCAAACCAATGAACACCCCTATAAGGGACTTTGCTCCTCCAACACCCATGTAATGGCCTTCCACACAAGAGAAAGAAAAAAGTGTTTGGGATGTTTTGAAGGAGTGGAAAAACCTAGGGCTTTCTTTTTTAGTGAAAAAATAAAAAATCTAAGAAACCCACAATTAACACTCAGATAAATCAACAAACTAAATGAAGGAGTCAATCTATAATTATCAAAATAAACCTATTTGATGTTTTTCACTAATTAAACAAGTTCTAAGCTCTTAGATCTCAAAGAAGCAATACATTTCCACAATAGAGAACTTCATTTCTTTCTCCCATATAGATCTCAAGAAATAATAGAGATTTAACAAGTACAAGACATTGTTTGAACAATATAAAGATATTGTTCGAACAAGGGTGTTAATGATTCATGGACCTTGTTCTAACGAGAAAATGATATGTGGTAGGATGATTTTTGAACAAGATACAAATCTTATTAGAACATAATTTGTCTTATGTATCGTTTTGCACCATGATGCTGACGATTAGGAATAATTATTTCACTAGAGAACTATGAGATTTATAAGAAGGCCTGCGAACTTGTGATTGATGCCTTCTTTGAGTGGGAGTGTAGGTATTATTCTTTCTAACTTCGGTACTCTTTTCAATTTTAATTGTAAGAATTTCTTCTTTTTCTACATCTTCCTATGAGCTTTTTTTGTGAATTTTTACAAAGGTGGTCTTTGAACTAGATGGAGTGAAAACTTCATCACTGTACCCAAAACCTCTCTTGTAATATAATTCCATTCCAATGCTCAGTATGTGATCAAGTTTTGCAGTTCTAATAACCAACTTTTGAATGGTGTCCTTGGCTTGCTCCAACTCCTTCCTCAAAGAACTCTCACTTGGCTTCATTTTATCAAAATGTGGGTTGTTAGAAGCTTTTGAACCTTCAAACTAATTACCTTTCATGTAAGCTCTGCAATTCTCTCATCCTTCTCTTTTTATTTGTCTCCAACCCATCATTCTCTTTCACTTTATTTTTATGCCTCAAAATGACTTTCATTAACTTCTTCTTCATCTTTTGGCTCTCATCAAATAAATAATATATGCTTACTACAAATCATCTTCTCCATGTTCTCATTCTTTGAAGTAGATTATCATTTAGACCAACACTTTGAGAAATTACAACTAAGCTCTACTATAGCTAGAAATATTAAAAGCCATAAAGACAGTGAAGTTCATTTTCCATCGTCCTCATCATTGTCACATAAGCTATATGATTTTTCATTTGAATCAAAACAAGTTATCTTCAAGATGTTCCTTTTTTCTCTTCCTTTTCTGTACTTCTTCTTTTTCTTCTTCTTCTTTTTTTTTTTTTTTCTACGGACACTCATTGGCTATATTACCATATCTCTAACATTCATAGCACTGATGAATTAGCCTAAACAATCGAACATAAATTCGTACAAACTAATACTCAATCATCTAATTTATTCAAGTTTTGTAGAATGAATGGCACCACAAAAGGGTTTTGGAAATACTCTATTGATAAGTTAGGGTTTGAACTTCAATTCTAATATTAGAAAAGTTCAAAGCATAGTTATTAGAAAACTAAAAGGTTTAACTTTCACAAGTATTAAATTTGTTGAAGATCAAAAGTTGTTGTATTAATGAAATTGAAGCCTTTCGATAGGCAAAAGTACATGCAAATAAGATTAGAAAACTTAAATTGTTTTCCAAAAACTTAAATTCTAACTTATTTCCTAATTTTTCGCTAGTCAATTTCTTTATAGTTTAAGAAAGTGATTAATTACATGACAAATTAAGATTAGAAAACTAGTTAACAAATAATTGCCCAGCTAAAAATAATTACAAACGTAATAAAAATTAAAGGTTTTCTAGTTTCAAAATAAGACTAAAATTGTAAAACTTGATGATCAAGTAAGACACATAATTCAGCCTAAAAAGGAAGCAAACTGATTTCTTTCTTTTCAAGCTACATTAGACAACCACTTATATGCCACATGTCCAAGGATGCCTTGTTATCAAATTGCCATGTCATCATACTCTTGAAAAATAATCAAATTACCTCTAACGTTGGTCTCCTTCATGCTTTCATATTCGCAGCCTTCAATGCTCGATATTGTTGCCATTTTGATTCTTCCATAGCAAAAAACTTACACTCTTGATTAATAATCACTTCATGGATAAGACCATTTAATGCTTCTTTAAACCTCTTTGCGCGAGATCTTGTAACTGGTCTAATTGGTAACTCCAGTAGTTTAGGACTCCATCTTTGAGTGCTCCCATAATGGACCCCGTCAACTAAACTGGCCTAAAATCCTTCATTCTTAAAGACTACTTCCTTCCTTTCTTACTCTTAGAAGAAATTCCTTTTCTGTTTCATATAAATTTCTTGAACTTCTTCGTAAGGAGAGTTATCTCGTCACCATCCATATCAAAGCCATCATTATCAGAATAAATATGCTGTAACTTATCAAGTCACATTTTATCAATGTCCTTGTTTTCCTTAATCTTGTCACTTTAGCTTTGAACCTATCAAAAAGAGATCTAAGAATCTCGCTAAAAAGCTAACGTCCAAGTATCCTTTCTCCAAATTTATGGCTTAAGTTAACAATTTCATTTAATCTGGCATAAAAGGCAAAGATCTCATCTTCCTCCATTTTGATGTTCAAAAATTGAGTAGTCAATAATTGAATTTTTGACCTTTTAACAACTGCATTTCCTTCATTTGCCAATTCCAATATATCTTATGCTTTCTTGGTTACTTTGTAATTCTGGAGGCTTTAGAACTCATGAGCTACCAAAGCACAAAAAATAGCATTCTATCTTTTGGAATTCCAGCCACATGTAGTAATTGCTTCATTTGTCCACTGATTCATTGGCTTAGGTATCTCAATACCAAAAGAGTATACAAATAGAGCTCTCCAATTAATAACAACTAAATACCATACTCTGATACGAACCTAGGACGATCTGCACCTAAACCCGTGTTATATTAGCTCGGATGTAATTATGTTCAAGTTCTAATGGTCACCTCAACCCCTAACCAACATGTGATTAGAAACCTTGGTATATGATGAAGACGTCACAATAGGTGATGGATGTCCTATTGATAAATCAAACTAAAACACTCATTCATTAATGGTATTTTAGGTGTTCAAAGCGAACAAAGAGAATTCACTCTCACAAATAATTTTCTGTATAAAATTCAAGCTTGATTTCTCATTAAAAAGAAGCCTTTAAATAGGCTAAGATTATAAAGCAAAAACCCTCAAAATAATTAATTCAAAACCGGACTCAATGTGTGGAGAAAAAGAAAGTAGAGAAAAGGAAAGTGCCTAATTTTTCCTAGTTTCCTAAACTAATTTGGATTAATTAATTCTTTTATTTTGAATTAAGAATTAATTAATTTACAATTGAAATACTAAAATAATAAATTTCATAAAATTATTTTTCCAGAAAATAAATAAATCAAAATCAAAATAAAAGATTAATTTCCTAAAACAAAAAGTCAAAATCAAATTAGGAAACTAAAATACTAGCTTTTTGACTAAGTTTACTTTGACCAATCTTTGACCAATTTGAGCTCTAAATCAGCTTCAATATGCTTTTTAGGATGCCAAATAAGCTGACCATGAAGTCCCACTCGTTTCCCTTGCTTGGAAGAAAGAGAAAAAGTCAACTTAGCAAAATACAGTAAAGCCATCACAAAATACAGTAAAAATAGGCCAAATTTGAAGCTGTCTGTACAACCCCTTTTTGAATTTCTTTGAAGATGGATTGACTTGATTCCATATCCTCTTAGACATATGTATTGAATCCATAAAGATTTGGAACCATTTCATGCTGCGCAGTGTCCATATTTGCACAAAAATAGCTACCCAGGTTCGTATCGGCTTCCACCACTTGGATGCTTAGAATAGGCTTTGTATCTTCTAGTATGGACAAGCTCTGTTGAGAATTGATTACCCCCTGTATAAATGCTTCCCTTTTTTCCTTAAATCTCTTAATTTGAGCTCTTGTGATTGGTCCGATCTTTATTCGTGTCGGGTCAGCACCACAATGGGTTATTGTTTGAGCAGGCTCGGGCAAAATCACATCATACTCTATCATCTAAAATTTAAAAAATGGTCTTATCTTTGCTTTCCAAACATTGTAGTTTGATCCATCTAGCAAGTGGGTACACACAACTAAACTATCTTCTCTCAATGTGTGCATATCTTAAATCCTACATGATCACATCAAGGCTATGAAACCAAATTATGATGAACTTGTTTTGATACCAACTGAAAGTGTGGAATGGATCTAGAAGGGGTTTGAATAGATCCTTGGATTTAAAATATTCTAGCACTTATATTGATTGTCAATAAGAACCTGCATAGCTTAGGTTTACTTCGTATCATCTTCATGTCCTGAAACTACAAAGTTTTGCATCACACACAATAATATACTATCTAGCACACACAAAAGATTCAGTTATCCTCACAAATAGGAATATAAAGAAAGAATACACTATATATATATATATATATACAGCACACAATAAGGACTTAGTCCTCCCTATAATAAAAGTAATAAAAGTAGAAATATAATGACAAAAAATTAAAATATTGTACATAGGATTTTCATGTGGAAACCCTAGATGAGAAAAACTATGGACGCTAATGACAACCTCTATTCTAAATTGACTAGGTAAAGGAAAATTAATACAATCACACATTCATATCCTAAAGTGTCGAGAACAATGCTAACTTTAAGAACCACTACGATAGTGGGGTGATTCAACCATTGAAACCCACACTTAGAAACCTTAAACCCAAATAACCACTTCACATTGCAGCTATGTCTCAAAGGCCTCCCTCACAAGGGACTTTGCTCCCCACCATTGCAACTATCTTCCTTGCAAAGGCACACTAACACAAATTGAAATAGAACATGTTTGGGGTGTTTTAGAGGAGTGGGAAAACCTAGGGTTTCTTTATAAGTGAGAAAATCAAAATTTGAGAAATCCATAATCAACATTTAGATAAATCAAGAAACTAAGTGAGAGAGTCAATCTTTAATCGTCACAATGAACCTATATGATGCTTTTTCAGTAATAAAATTGATCCTAAGCTCTCAAATCTCAAGGAGGTAATAATAATTTACAATGGAGATCTTTTACTTTCTCTTCTGCACCAATCCCAAAAAATGATAAGTATTTAATGAACATGGAGACCTTGCTCGAACAACATTGGGGGGTTGTTTAAAAAAAGTGTTAATGATACATGGATTGTGTTCCAACAATAAATGATATATGGTAAGACATTATTCGAACAAGATATAGACATTATTTGAACACCATGGATCACCATTGAATGAATGACATATGACAAGACATTGTTCGAACATCATAAATCCACCACTCTAAGAATGATACTTGTAAGACCTTGTTTGAACAACATACATATTATTGTATTCTTTGAATATCAATAAAAAAAATTAGTCAAACTAGGCATTTTAACTTTCACAAATTTGATAAAAATCATATCAAAATAAAGTAGAGTATAAAAATTCATAAAAAATCAAGATCCATGAAAAATAAAAATAATGTGAAACTTTGTGTGCCTAAACCACTTAGATATATTTATAGGATTTCTAAATCACTTATTATACCTAAACAAGATTTGGTCTTAATACTCCAGTATTAACTAAAATAAAATCTTTACAACTTAGTGTTTTAAATAATTTTGCCATTATACAAAAATTGACTCAACATGAGGAAAGTAAACATTATTGGGAAACAGTGTATAGTATATATAATTTTAAATCTCAACTTTCGATGCGATATAGTGACTGAAAAATGTGCTAACGTTAGTCTTGATATAGAGAATATAATTTGAGCTTGACCAGTTTTATATATATTTAGATTTTTTTTTCTATTTTTCTTAAATTCATTCTTAATCCATTTTTCTCTTTACCCCTTTAGTATCAAGGAAAAAAACAGTATTATTTTAGTCTTCTATAAAAAAATGAAAAATATATATGAAATCAATTGATTTGCTATATAGGTTGGGATTTTTTTTATTTTTTTATTTTTGCTTTTTTGCTTTTTAATATTTATTAGTTCATTCGTTTAAATAATTACTATGTAAATATTAACAACTTATTCTTTTCCAAGATAAAAGTGTAAATAGCAACAAGAAATTTTTAGTCTATAATTCATAGTCTTATATTTACTAATAATATTACATAAACAAAATTGCAATAGTTTTTTTGTGTAAATGACCTTTCTAATGTTACAAATAATGAATTAGCATATTGCATCACTTTACTATTTACATATTACTTAATTTATTTGTTCGATTCTTTACTTAGAGTTTAGAGCATTATTAATTTATACAAATATACTATCAAACACACAGGTATTATTCTTAATTTAATCTTCAATAAATATTTTTCTTGATTTTGGACCATTATATGTTTTAAGTTTCTTTATTTTATATAAATAAAATGTAGATTCGTAGGATTACAAATTATTTATCTTGTTTTGACTAATCTTGTATAAAATGTTTAGTTAAAATTTTTTAGTCTAATAACTAGTAATTGAATAAATTTTCAATTTATATAATAGGTCAGCAAAAAACAACAAATGCATTTTTTTAAGAAAAGGTATGTTAATATTTCAAATTCTAGTTATAAAACGTCGTAGTGCTCAATTACAATAACATATATATATATATATGTCATCTTTCTATCTTTTTTTAAAATTTTTTTTTTTTTTAGCTTTCTTTTGTATTAAAGAAAACAAAAAAAGTATTAATGTATTGTTATGCATTTTTTTCAACTATAAGTATTTTATTTCATTATAATTTCTGTTTTCGAATAAATATATTATCACACCATGGCCCTATAATGAAATTCATGGATCCGTCCTTGCATATCTTGCTTTGAAATTGCAAGTGCATTTCGAATGAATAAGGACTAGATTACTTTCTTCCATCTGTTGGATTGCATCAAATAAAGTAGTTCCATGTTTAATCCAATTGAAGGATTAAAATTGTTACAATATTTAGTTTAACTACTTAAAGTAAAAATATGGATATATACTGTACAAGTGGACATTTAAAAACCCCTATAAAAAAGAAGTCATTTCAGTGGGGACTATCTGATAAGAATGTGAGACAATAGACAAATAGACAGATACAAATATATAGATATAATAGAGCTAGTGAAAAACAGTTTTGATTTGGAAAGCTTTTCTCAATGAGATAATGGAGGGAATATATATATATATATATATATAGAGAGAGAGAGAGAGAGAGAGAGTATTTAATGATTTCACTTTTTCTTTTTTTCTTTTTTTTTTTTTTGGTGACAAATATGTGGATTTTCTCTTGGACAAAGAAATACTACATATTATATTATATAATTATACATTTCCACGATACAATGAGAGCAGGCCCTCATGACCCTTCGAGCATCAGGCTTAGTCCCCAACTGGTAGTGAAGATAACAAACACTTGCACGTGACCTTGTGCCCCTTTTCCTTGCCTCCTTCTTTCTTCTTTCAGGTCACCATGTCTTCCAACATAAATAGAGATTATTTTACAAAGATCAAATCTATATATATATTGAATGTGTTACATGAACGAAAATAGTTGCACATGATTTCTGATAATTATAGCTCTATAAATCCAAAAGTGCGTAAACAATGATAAAGGCTTTGTGTTTTTAATGATAGAACTTATATAAGTTATTGATAGTTGAAGTTACCATTTATAAGATTTTGATATTATAATGACTCTTTAAAATTAGTTGACAATTATAAATTCAACCAACCAAGGAAAAAAATTTCAATTAATTTTAAAAAATATTCAGTCAACATTTAACACTAATTACAGGTGGATATCATACAAATCTCATGGGTTGTTCCTTTATTTTATTTTATTTATAGAAAAGAAAAGTCAAAGAGAAATTTAAATTATGTGAATCATATATAGGCTTAATGATACTTGTCAAAGCTCTTTAATGAATGTATTAGTACATAGACCCGGCAGTATATGTATATATCTTGCCAAAAAACATTAATAATATATGACATTTAAACAACAAATCAAAACCCCAAAGTAAAGATATATAAAAACACCACACCATCAACTCAATATGATTGCTCTACCATCCTTTCTATACCAAAATGTCCAAACAAAGTCTCAATTAAGAGATGATCAAAAAAATGAAAAACTCCATTAAAAACCGTTCGAATCAAAATAATCACACCCCTCCATTTTGCGATCATTGGAGCCAGGGAGCTATGCACGTGGCAGACCATTGGTTCCTAAGTCCTTCTTGTTCACCTCGGGCCACAAGAGCATGATGGTGACCACCACCTTCTTCTCCCATTAGGAGTTCTTTCAAAGCAAAATCTTATTGGCTTCGTGTCAATTCCTGTTGGCTAATTTGAAGTAGGGTTGGGGACATAAGCACGGTGACCCCCTCCCTTTGGGTGGCCATGGTGATGGGTATATAGCTTGGCGTGAATGTGGTCCAAAGTCAATGCGTGTCCATTAGGAAGACTGGCTGCCGGTCCAGACCAGCCCTTACCAAGATCTGGACAGGCGGTTGTTTGTCGGTTTTGGATGAGTTTGTGACATTGGCAATCGACCAGCCCCCTTCCCAACCTGCCTCTTTAATTTAACAGTTTGGTTCATATTATTGAAGATATATGCGTAAACCCTGTTTTGTCTTTTTATGGATTGTCATCTTTGGCATGCCTACTTACCAAGTCTTTTGATTGAAATTTTGAAAATTAATTGAACGTGGACTTAACATAGCCTTGTTCATGCATTCTCATAGCCTTGTTCATGCATTCTTTAAATTGGACAAAAGTTGACATATAATCGAAGGTAAAAATTACCCTTCTATGTATAACGATATATTCCTTAAACTATTTTATGTTTCACAAAAAATTCATGACTTTTGGGGAAAAAATAAAAAAGAAAAAAAGAAAAAGGAGAAACATTGAAATATATAATAACTAATTATATTTTTGTTTCTTGTATGTATGCCTGTTAACAATTTTCTTTCAATTAATTTTCCTTAATCATTTTGATTTTATTTTCATATATAATCAGAAAGAAAGCACTATGGAATAACTTAGGCTTTTTCTAGATGAAGTGATGGACATATATTATCAGCCTCCCCAAGTTTTCTTATTAATTAATTAAATATAAGTGGTCCATATATTATTCAACCACATGGATTGGTGGAAGGTGATTAAGTCAAAAGAGTACTAGGTTAATTTGACTTTGCAGCGTAATCGTTGGAGGGCCCCCGGTTAAATTGTATTGCTGATCGACAAGGACAAATACTTTTAACTTTTTTGTATGTTAACATGGTACAGAGCTCAAAATTTTAGATATCTAGGTTCAAGTTATACAACCACCCATTTAGAAAGAATTGACATTTATAAGGATTACAGTATCCTATAAATGAGGAGAAATATTAGACCTTATTAGATATACACATCTTCAATTTAAATTTTTGAAAACAGTGATAATTTAACACATTGAATGTAGTATTTCAAAGCTTTCATCAAAGGTTATACTCACACGAAGTTCTGAAGCTTTAGGGTTTTTTTTTTTTTTTTGTTTTTTTTTTTTTTTTTTTTTTTTTTTTTGGAATCGTGATCAAACTTTTATTGGTCATGCATGCACCATAAAATGCATCCCAAATTTTTTGTATTAATTTCATATAAAGTGGGGATTTTCAAATTCAAAACTCTTTCATGGGAGAAATTGAGGGCACATTTCAAAGGCACAATGATTATTCATGGACGGAAAAGGAATAGATATTTCTAGGAATAAAATCCGGTGGAATGAAATAGTTACACTTTTTCATATACTTGATTGGATTTATGTAATACAATAGTTGATATTCTATTTCCATTTATTATAAAACACAAACATATCTAAGAACTCAAGGGGTCAAATCATTCATTTATGAAGAAGAAAGAAAGAACAAAAAACATTGTTTGATTCAAGATAGAGAAAAAAAAATTATTTTTTTTTTGGTTGACCCACGTACAATAAAAATTTGTTTTCTAAATCAAATCAATGAAAATAAAAGTAAAAAGTTGGATACCAAAATATTTATAAAAAAAAATACATGTTTAGCTAAACTAAGAGAGATGAACCCCTAGCCTTCATAATCGAAACAATGGAGGCAAGAGAATATGGAGCTTGGTTGGTGATTACTTATATAGTGTTTAGGTTATATTATTTGTCAACTATTGGCATGTAATTGGTGAAAGAGTCGGCACCTACATTAGTACTTTTAATGGGCCATTGAGCCTCCCTAACTCCCAAAAATGTTAATCCAGTTAATTTTTGGATTCTAAACTCCTTCATATACCTCTCCCAATCTTGGATTACTCCACAAGTTTAGATTCTATAATCCACTATACTCTACCAGACCATGTCTTTGTGGGACCCACATGATATCTTTATGATTTGTCAATCCTAGATTTACCACCCACCACTATGAAGCATATTTTGTTTCAACCAAGAAATAGCTCTAATACCATATATAATAGCACAATAAATGTAATGAATTGTTCCGAGAAAACTTATGAATTTAAATTTTTAAGCAATTTGTCCAAAGTTGACCAAGTTTGGTCAAATATGACTTTTAAATGAGATTAAATTTGATTTTTTTAAGATATGGAATTTGGTTTTGACTCCTATGCAATTGCATAGAGCTTATTGATATAAGTTCATGGCCTTATGGAATGCCGAAATTGAAACTACAGTTTGAAAGTTATGGTCAAAAGAACAGCTACATTTCTATAGTTATGGGACACCCAAATTAGGTTAAATTTGCTCATCCTCTTCCTCTCCCCACCTTAAAATGGCAGTTAAGGGTTTAGGTATTTTGGTGGAATTAGATTATTAGATACTTGATATTACAATTTTTGGGCTTTCGAGAGTGAATTATGAAATTTAGAATGCACTTGTAGAGTTTTATTCCTTTCAAAAAATATAATTTAATATTTTGGTACTATTTTAAAAATCCACACCAATATTGAAGGTAATCCTACAGCGATTCAGGTTTGAGATTTGATTTGTGATTGAACTTTATTATGAAATGATTTTGGAAATTATCTGTTTGCTCATATATTAATTTGTTATTATTTCTAGAATTATTTAAATCATATGCTTTATCATATATTATGAAGGTATTATCTGATTTATTATTTTGTAGTCTATTAATGAAATGGTTCGGCAAAAATAAATTCTTGGTCTATGACTTGCTTATAGGTATACTTTGTTATGATAACTATGGATAGTATTGATAAATATATATTCATATATGTTGGATTATTACCTGGATATAGGTTTATGGATTATTATGTACCATGGTTATGGATTTGATTGATTCTAACTAAGCACACTTTATTGACCATCCGTTACTTGATCATGTGATTTTTAAAGTTAGATGAGAGGTCTCAGTCTACAATACTTGTAGGACACTAAGGATTGTACTGAAAGTTTTCTCCTCCCCTAGTAGCTTGCGATACCCTAGGATAGTAGTTGTTAGTGTGGGATTTTGGAAGCTTTTGATACTATTTATTTTATCTATTTTGATATGAGAATTGTTATATTTATTGGAATAATTATGGGTTTTGTGAAAAACTTTTTTTTAAAATAGTGGAATTTTCAAAGAATAGAAGTGAAATCTTGAGCAAAAGAATATTATAAAAGGATAATGATTATTTTCTTATTATACTTTTTTTTTAATGACTAAATTTGTTTCATAGTTTTGTTTTGAAACTTTTGCCTTAGACCTCAGCTAACAAATCACGTGCATCACATCGATGCATCTTCAGTGTTTGCATGTTATTTCTACTGCTAATGAATTATTCTTTTCCTTAGACTCTAATGATATTATGTATTCTTGTTTTGTTGGTTCTAATGTATAAATTATATTAAGCAATTTTTATATTTTGCATTTGTTCATTTTTACTATTTAGATTGCTTTGGTGGATTAACCTAATATGTATAACTCTTATATTATTTTTCTCTTTCTTGGGTCATAGGTTTGAAACCCTTGATGTTATATTGAGGGTTTTTTGGGAATTATATTAAAATTGGTTATGATATTTTATCTTTACTATTGGGTTATATCCAAATTATGAGAAGGTTTTACTGGATATTTGATAGAGAACTTGATAAGGCTTCCTTAAGCGAGACTACTTCAGGCATTCGAGAAAGACCTCGAAAGTAGTCCTTTCAATAAACCTTTCCAAAAGTAATAATCAAGTTAACTTTTGGGGTCCTAAATCCACTCACATACCATATTAGGGCCCTAATAACACTTTCTTGTCCACCAATCCATGAGCCTCGCACTATAAAATATACATAAGTTGTTTCTATCTGGCTATAACTTTAAAACCAATTCTAAAGGCCCATTAGGCTTCTTTCAAGATTTCTTACCAAGTTAAGTTATGTGATCCTTAACTTGCTCATACACCATTCTAGAGCATAGTCACTCAAACACACTCCGCTAGAACACATCCTTGTAGGTCCATATGATACTTTTGTGGTCTACCAGTCGATAAACTTGCCCAACCTCTTAGACTATAGACCATTCTGGATTAGCAATGACTTTGATAGTATTTGATATGGTACACCAGATATCTTTTGAAAGTGCTAACCAAATTATTTTTTTAGTCCTAAACACATTCATATATTACACTAAGGTGCACTTTAAGCCCAAAGTGTGGGGACTCGGTTCTTGGTCCCATATAACATCTAACCTAGAACAAGTAAAACTATTAGAATAGACTCCAATCATAATTAATAAAGCAAAATACCAAATTTCCGTCTTAATAGTTTGAATGGAAGTATGAAGTCCTAAAGTGGGTAGCATAGATAGTAATATCTACCCTTAGTATAGAGCCAAATGTTCAAAGTTGATAATAAATTTTACAAAATTTAAATAAGATAAACAAACATATGGAGTAAAAGAACCCTTAGTGCAATGAGTAAGTATAGGACCATGAACAACCAAAGAAATGTTATAGTAGTCTTCCTTTCACCTTACTACGGCTAACTCTTTACTATGTGAAAATTGATAAAACCAATAGCAAGAATATTAGAGTCACCTAAAAGAGAGGGGAAGCGGGCGTGAGTATTTGGGGATACTCAGTGAATGCATTGGGTTTATAAGGAACGTCTTTAGATGAAACCTCTCCATAAACCAAAAAAGGCCAAGCCAAACGATCAAAAGAAGACCAATGTACAAGAGTCATCTCAATGCAATCCAAAAGCAAAGGAAAAGAAAATATGAAAAATTTAGGCAAATTCACTCCCCTGAATCCGAGAGGAAAAAAGAAATAAATATATTAGGATCCCTAATTTTATTGTGAAGATTTAGAATTTGCTTGAAACGATTGCCTAACCAGTTATCTAACCACAAATTGACCTAACAATTCTTCCCAATCAACCAACCACAACTAGAGAAAATAGAATCATGCAAATCACATATGGTAGGCCAAATAGAAGAGGCAACATAATATTTCTTCTTATGAACATATCTAGCCCGTAGGAACTCATAAATGGGAGATGAAGAAGTCATAGTCTTCCAAGTTTGAGTAATTCGCAAGGCTTTATTAAAATTCCATATATAAACTCTGCTCATGTGGAAAAACAAAATAATGAGTTAGTTAGTATTTAACTTTGCAAATCTTCTCAAGCCATATTAATGAGCTAAAAGCATATTTAATAGGCTCTTTAAAAGCTTATATTTCTCTATTTTAAAGAGTCAAATCTATTTTTTATTACTCTAATAGGCTTTTTAAATTAAGAAGATAAAATGGAGAGTAGGACTTGGCTCACCAATTGTAGAAAGTCAAATTCACTCTCTGTGTCAATCTTTTATTAAATTTATTTGTTCAACTTACAATTTTCAATACACAATTAATATTTTTTTTTTATTTTCAGATTTCCTTTATATATATATATATATACAAAGAAAAAAAAACACTTTATTCTAATTGGATGTTGTAATGATAAAGAGTAATTAATTATTCGAAATGAAAAATAAAGAGTGGTGATAGTTGAATAAAAAAATACTCTTTATTTTGTTAAATTCTCTAATATACTTTTTATTTTCAAGATTGTTTTCTGTAAAATAATGAACACCAGAGAGCATTGTTCTCCCCTAGTACTTCTCCTCAAAACCCTTTGAGCTGTAAAGCAACAAGTATAAAATTTTAATAATATTCTTTTTTCTCAATAAAACTTTATTTCTTAAAGCGTTTCCCAAAAAATGTATATTTCTTAAAATAATAATAAATTAATAAATAAAAGTTGGCCCACAGAGAAAGAACTAGAGGGATTTAGTCAAAACTGAAGGAAATGTTTTTTGCCTGATACATGCAAATAACACAGCCAATAAAATAGTACTTCGAGTAACTCACCAAAGCTGCAAATATTGACTACATCAGTAAATGCCAAATATATATAAAATAATTGGACTGTGAATACATTTCTTGAAATTATTTCTTTGATTAATTAACCCATTAATTATCACATCTTGTTTAGAAAACAAAATAAGCGCCACCTCAGTTTTAGAAAAAGGATTTGTATCCATGCCAAAGATTCCAATATCTCTCACATCCAAATTATTTTGAAAATTCTTGGATGACTTTGGGGAAACCAATTATTAATATGGCATAATATTAATTGATAAAAAAATCAGGGAACCATCTATACTTTCAACAAGCAAATAATTAACATTATGTCCCTCCTGGAAAAGATGTTTCCTCACCTCATCTACTAAATCTCTCTCTAATCTCACCTTTCTTTAACTTCTATTAATTTTTCATTCTCTGCGTCAATAAAATATTGTTTTGTCTTAAGCTTTTTAACTCACAAGCTAATCATGTTTAGTGCATGTATAATGCTCTGGGAACAATTCTGGCCCACTGAGTATATGATCACCGGTCCATCCCATGTGATCTTCGTACCAATACAGGCATTGTCCATCAGTACCTTATCTGAAAATGATCGCATACCATGCCCCACTTTTATTAAACGCAAGGTTTTCTTTCCATGATTAATCTAACACACCCCATAACACAACCTAATTCAGTAACCACTTGTTTGAAAGACAAAGCTAATGTGTCATCCTAGCTAGCTATATATATACATAGTACAAAGTTTCGTCTAAAAGTGTTAGCCAAAAGAACAGTTTTTTATTGTACAATACAAATCAGGTAACATGTTATATAATATTCTCTTCAGACGACATGTTGGCTAATACTTATATATATAGATAATACTTATATATATATATATATATTTATGAATGTATGTATATATATATGTATATTTAGCTCATTTAAGCAATATATAGATTGTATTTTTTTTCTTTTCTTTTTATGATAATTTACGAGCTTGTAGTTTATATGTGATGGATGTAACATATATGTATATCCTATATATGATAGTCAAGTAGATTTTGCCGTCTAAATATCAGGTTGCACTTGACTAACAATATTTTTATTCAAGTATAAGTAGATTATTTTTATAATATATATTTAATATATATATATATATATAAGTTCTTTTGAGATGAGAAATCTTGCCCAATTTGTGGTCGGTATTCCGTGTCCGATCACATAATTATCAGCATTATACATAATGAGGTGCCAAAACTTCCACCATAAAATGGGCAAAGTTGCCTATGATCTAATATAGACTTCTTTGCTAAAATTATGGTGGAAAATATAGGAGTATAATAGGCAAATCAGGTAAGCCTCGTAACATGAGATAAGATGCACCCATTATTTTTGCTCTTCGTTGACGTTGTCTACGATAATGTTAGAAACGTAGTCTACTAAAACAAAATCATATATATACATATATTAGCAATATTTTTGTGGGAGCGGAGATTCATGAATGCTGCCCTTGGTTTTGGTGAAGTAGGCTCCACTAATGTTTTGCTTGAAGAGGTCCAATATTGGTCCCCACATAAATGTATACATATTAATATATATATATATATATATATATGCACTCCTTTCTCTATAGCTAGCTTTGTATGTAGAGAGAAAGCCTCCTAACCTTTTGCAAGGTAGAGATTTCAGAAACCTTTTTCTTTGTATACAAAATCAACTTATTCTAGCATAGGGGGAAAAATTGTGTTTGGTGTGTGAAGTAAAGGAGCTTGAAATGAACTCATCAATGCCCTCGTCAAGCTATTGTCTACGGAAATACTGAATTTGGACTCTACTCCAAAACGAGTGGGCTAAAAATTATGAGAACAAGTACTATTCATAGTTTGCCTTAGCCACAGAAAACAGCATTTTGGGGACAAAAGTTAGACACCCTCAACTGGAGGATAACAATCAGAAGTGATTTTCAAGGCGTTTTTTGGTATCCATTAGGAGGCTGTTTTCCCAAGCACCGTGCTATTCATTTCAATGTTCAAGACAGCAGGGAGACATTGATTTTGACTACCCAAAAGAAAGGACTAAAATTTGTATCCATTACTTTTCACGTAAAATTGCTTGCGAAATTTAGTCACGGTCAGGCTTCAAAAACACTTGTCTTTGTATAGTAATAGCAAGAACTTTTCAAGCTCTATAAATAATTGGCTAGTTACGATGAAGACGATAGGCATCAGAGAAAAAAAGGAAGAGATTGAGTTTCTAAATTTATAACTATCAAAGAAGATTTCGTGATAGATGGCTATCTTGCAATGCAAGCACCTTCTTGTTGTGACTTTTATTTTGCTTTTCTTCTTCTCCATCACAGCCAGAGGTAACGATATTTCTTTCTCAATCGTTTCGCTCATTGATTAAGTTTGGAATTAAGCTTAAAATCTTTGATTTTCTAAATTGTTTTGGGTTTTAATATTTTTTCTTTTTTGCCTTTTACAGCGCGGGTTTTGAAAGAAGATATTAATGGAATGAATAAGGGATTTGATCATGGTAATAATCAGTTTACAGAAAATCAAGAAGTGAAAGTAATTGATGATCAAACAGATGAGTTAGTGTCTATGGATTACACTCCGGCAAATAAGAATCCTCCAATACATAACTAAGATCCAGATTTTTGTTGATGATCAAAGAGCTATAGCACATATAAGTTTAGCTTCTTTTTTCTTTCATATTTTACCAACTTATATTTTATATTTTGGAGATATCTACAAGCGTATTTTGGTCACCGGCGATAAAAATATATAAACGAAAAAAAAAAAAAAAAGGGTGTAAATTTGTAGAAGAGATACTGTATTGTGGAACATCTATGGATCTTTTGTCAATTAAGATAATGACAAGGCTTTCAAAAAGAGGAGGGGGGCCATGGGGAAAAGACTATGACTGTACTTATGGGGTAGACTCTATATATATATATATATTTATATATGCACTTGTAATTCTCCATTTTTATTTATATAGCTTTGATTTAAACAGAATTTCTGTTTCCATGGAACATGAACAGGTTAAATATTTGTTAATCAAAGACAAAGCAAAGATATGATAGCAGACGATGACCCCAAATATTCAGCCTATCCAAATGATATTATTTGACAAGTTCGTCCATATACGGGTTCTCAATTTCTACCAATGTTTTATTCTTTCAGCCGTTCTCAATTTCTACCAATGTTTTATTCTTTCAGCCTTTCTCTGTGTAGTTTGGAAAAGTTCGACTCTATGGAAATTGCTGATTATTAACATACAGAAAGTTAACCATTTCCAACAAGTTCTAGCTAGTTATACTTGGTTAAGAACAAACGATCTTCTTACCAGTAAATTTTCCAATATTTATTTTTTAAGATGAGCTTAATACTACCAAATGGTTAACTAATGAGGCGGAATTAAAGATTGCTTTGATTAGTGCACAATTATAAATAGATATGTACGCATAGAGAATAGTTATTTTACCCTGTCGTTTAATATTATGTATACATTATATGCTTGTAGGCAGAAGATTCAGTAAATATTAGTATAAAACTACGGAAACTTGGAATGTATACAAGTAATTTCAAAAGGTTCATTAGAGAAAAGATATATGTCCTATCATACATATATATATATATATCTGGGACAATTTTAGGTGTGGATGTCCGCATGCTTTTATCATGCAGACACCCACAAAGGCGACGGTTTTTTACGGTTTTTGAAGAAGCCGTCGTCTTTGTGTAAAATATTGATGATGGTTTTTTAAAAAAACCATCGTCTTTGTGAATGTCCATACCATTGAACCACCCTATATATTTGTGTGTGTGAATTTATGCCTACAATATATCAAAGTATCATTGGAGATACTAAGTTTTAGTTCATAGTTAAGCCTCTACTATAACCCCTCTACTACCAGTTCAAAAAGTAAGTTGTAAATTAATTTCTTTCTACATAAAATAATAGTTGTTAGACCCAAAATGATAGGATCCACCCCAAGAACCCTCCCAGGATCCTTCGAGTAGTCCCTCCTAGTGAAGTTCTGTTAGGCAATCTGTAGAGAATACCTAATGGCACCTCACCTAAACCGTGGACAAACAACACATGCAATGACGAATAATACCTTAGTATAAAGACATAGCCACAACAACGTGCAAATCCACAATTGTGGTCCACATCTACAGCTTGTCATACTACAGGCCATAACTGCACATACATAGTAGGGTCACTACCATGTCCAATATCTAGATCAAAGCATTTAAAAGTCTTCGTAAAATTGAGAAATATAACCGATGAGAATAAGTTTAGAAAAAATAAATATAATCGGGAAAAATAAATATTGCTGCTATTGTGGAAAATACGGAACAATAAATGATGTGGGAGGTAGATTGTCAACTAACCGCCTGGACCTCAGGGAAAAAATTTAAAAATAAATAAAACGTAAGATAAAGGTATCTCAGTTGATGGCAAAATACAATAGAAAAATAATATTTTATTTCTATAAATCTTTATCTTAAGACCTCTCGTTTCACTCTTTTGAAAGGTTCCTGTTTAAAAATTATTTTACAAAACTCAGCTAGTACCATAGATCAATATCATAAAATCGGTACTCAAATAGTATAAAATCAATGACAATTAAAATATTATAAATTGGATTAATTATATATAAATATTGAGTATCAAATAATGTAAACATAAGTTCACAAAATCATAAATATTAGAAAATCGATAATATATTAAAAAGCATAAACAATGTACCATATGATATGTCTAATGCTGCCAAATGGTGCACGGCATCCCAGAACACCACCAGACACTAAAAGAAAGAAACCTATGGGATGAACCCCCCTCATTAACTTTAGCATCCTAAAGGCCTAGTGGCAATATAAACTTATGGGAAGAACCCACATCATTGATAAGCTAGATGTGCATGTCTTAAAGCCATGTCACTATAGCCAAGCCATGTCACCATAGCTAAGCCATGTCGTTGTATAGTCGTGTCATCACACAACCAGGATTAGTAAGAGTTTGTTTTAGATAAAACAACTCTAAGTGATAAAAGGTATCTTCAAGTTATTAAACATAGTGCAGGATAAACATTATCAGGTGATAAAGCTTTGAGAAATGTTGTTGTAGTCATCGGTTATTAGTAATCCTTTTGTATATTCTTGTAACTAATGTGTATCTATACTACCCTAAAATACTATATAAATAATGCTATGAAAGTCACCTTTGTATCAAGCTTAATATATACAATTTATCAATATAGTATAAAGCTTGTTTTATTTGTTTTTCATCATGGTATCAGATCTTGGAAAGGCTTCAAACCCAACTTGAATGTAGCTTTAAAAGTTGAACCAAGACTGACTATCCAATCCTTTAATCAATGTTCCAGTTTAATATCCTTAAAATTGGATTCCTCAAATTATCTGCAGTGGAGATTATAGATGCTTCCCTTAATTCAAAATTTGGGAATTCTGCATCATATAACTGATGATGAATGTTTATTAGAAGAACTTCAAATAGAAACAAGGGGAAGCAATGCAAGCATCAGAGTTCACAATCCAAATTGTCTATTGTGGATTAATATTTATGGCCTTTTTACAACATGGTTGCTCAGAACAATGACAGTCGATGTACTTAGCTACACTTTTGGCCTGGATATAGCTTTTAGTGTTTGGCATGCCATTTAAGAGCATATGTTGCCAGCTATGAAGGAGAAGGAGATTTATCTTACTGATCATCTCATAGGGTTGAAGAAAAGATTGGTAATCTTAGATGAGTATCTCATAACCTTAAATTCTTTTTGTGATAATCTCTATGTAATTGGAAAGCTAGTAAATGACTTGGATAAATGCTTTCATTTATCTAGAGGATTAGGCCATAAATATCAAGATTTTAGGTTAGCTATGCTGTCAAAACCTCCATATCCAACGTTTACATAGTTGGTTCTCTCTCTAAAAGGTTATAAAGAGGTCCTGAAAAAATTTTCAAAAGAAAAATAGGATTTGAATCAAGAACATGCGTTTGTAGGCCAAAGAGGTCGTGTGGCAAGAAGAGGACATGGTGGCAAGTTTAATTTGCATGAATGTGGTTTCGATCCTGCAAGCTATTCTATGCAAAATTGTGGAGGCTCTAATTACTCAACACAAGGCCATGGCACCTCTTTCTCATGCAACATAGCCACTACACCATCTTTAAACATCACTCAAAACTAGAAACCCTCTCAAAAGGAAGTAGTTATATGTCAAATATGTGACAGACATCATCACACTACTCCTAACTGTTGGAATAAATATGACCCAATAAATGAAGCTAATGGAATCAATGAGGCTAATGCTACCTGTAAAATTCAAGAAGAACCCACATTCTTTGCAAACTATAGAGCCACATCTCACATAACTAATGACATGGGTACCTTATCAAACTCTAAACCTTATAAGGAATAGATGTTATATATGTGGATAATGGAAAAGCCTTGCCAATTTTGATGGAATTTGGTGTAGGTTTATGTTGTTGTACCCTAGAGCACAATCATTCAAGGTGTTAGTCAAGAATGATTGTTGTTGGTTCTTGGTTCTTGACTTTGTTTTTTTTGGATTTGTTAAGGTTTTGTTTCTGGTTTTAATGGAGGTTTAGGGTTCTTGAGAAGGTTGTTAGCTTTTGGGAATAAGAAGAAACCAAAATGTAGTAGTTGAGAGAGAGAGAACCAAAAATGTTGTTTTTCAAAATCTGTTTTTTGAATATTTTCTTTCTCAACGTTTTTCATTACAATTTTCATACTTTTAAATACATCAAAAAGACAATAAGGCATGCTGCCATATTGAGCAATAAATACAAAAGCATTAAAAGTAACCAACCAAGCCAAACTACCTCAACTAACTCTAATCAATGTGCTGGGCATGCAAGAAACCTTCTTTAATGGGCAGTTTAGCTTGTCTAAGGCATTTGAATTTGAAAAACAGCTCTATTTGACTTGAAAATTGGAGGGAAGCATTTTTTAATATTAAACTATGTTCTAGCCAAAAACCAGATAAAACAAAGTCCATTTACCCATTCAAAAGTAATCAAACCCGAGGCAGTTTTGCCTAGTTTTCTGGGCAACAAAACTGCACAAGGGTCAGATTGTTTTAGGCATAACTCAACCTTCCCAGCTCCCAATTGGGCCATTCTTTTTCTTCTGCTTCCTCTACATATCTAGTTTATCATATCCAAAATTCAGATCCAAATCCCAAACCTACTTCAAACGGAATCCAAGGAAGTGGACTTATGTTGCTGGAAATACAATTCCAGCAACTAGACAAAAAAGGCCTTAAGCTAGATAATGAGCTTAGGGCATTACAAAAAGGATATTGTTCTTAAACATTACAAGATAAAATAAAATGTATAAACATAAATAATGTTTGGTTTTTGATGTTGCAAAACAAAGAGTGCAAGTGTAACCGAACTACCTTGCACATTGTGGCAAGATCACCACATTTCAACAAATTTCTCATATTGGAAATACTACAATTAAAATTGGATAGAAACATATCTCTCTGAAAAATGTTTTGGTAGTTTTAGAATTGACAAAGAATCTTCTTTCAATAGTAAATTAACTGATTATAATGCCTTTAATGTGGAATTTACCTCTTCTACTTTTTTTATCAAGGATCTCAACAATCAAATAATTTCCAAAAGGCATAGACAAGGATCAACGATCTCAACTCACGTTTTTTGCAAACTTTAGATAAAATAAAAACATTTCTCTTTCAAATTGGATAAAAAATTCTTTTATGAGTGAAAGTTGTCAATTAAGGAAGCAATGTAAACTTCCTTTTGGGGATTCAAATAATTTTTCCTCTGCTCCATTAAAGAAGATACATTGTGATCTATGGGGACCTACTCCCATCTCATATAATTAGGGTTTTCAATATTATTTTATTTTCATTTATGATTATAATAGATTCACTTGGCTATATCCTTTGAAAAGGAAATCGGATTTCTATGATATTTTCTTAAAATTTCAGAAAATGGTTGAAAATTAGTTTGATAAAAAAAATTAAAAATTTTCAAAGTGATGGTGGTGGTGAATTGAAATCAAAGATGTTTATGTCTCATCTAGAATGTTGTGATATTTTTCATCAACTTTTTTTTTCTAGGAACACCACAATAAAATGATGTTGCTGAAAGAAAGCATCATCATCTTATTGAAACAAGTTTAACTATGATTTTTCATGTAGAGATACCACAAAAGTATTGGGTTGATATTTTCTTAACTGCAACATACTTAATAAATAGACTACCCTCTTTATCTCTAAAAATTGATATCCCATATAAAAAATTATATGGAATAATGCCACATTATATGGGTCTTAGAGTTTTGGGTTGCAGATGTTATCCATATCTTAGAACATCGAGAAATAATAAGTTTATGAAGTAGTCCATCTCATAAAGGTATAGATGCTTGGATCCAAAGAAAAACCATGTATTTATTTCAAGGCATATTGTATTTAATGAAACATTATTTCCTTTCAAAACTAAATTCTCTTCTATTTCACAAGAACCACTAGAGCTTACCACCTTTTCTAATGCGGATGAATGGTATGACACACCCAAGAACAATAATTCATCTGATGCTCAAGGAAAATAATTATCCAAAAATTCATTACCTACCAACAACTTAATTGTGTTACCTACCAACTATTGTGAAGAGACAACTCGATGACAATCAGTTTCCCATCAGGTACAAACTTCTACTTTCACATTAAATTCAATCCTATCTTCACATGATACATCACACACGCAAACTTCTAGTTTCACAATAGAATCCTCCCGAACTCCTACTTCTCACACTACGTCACCACAGTCTCCTACACCCGTAGCAGTTCCTCCCAATCCCACTTAAGACATATCATCTCAATTGTTAGAATTAGACTTCCCAGCATTACCGTCTCCTTCTTCTCAACCATCCATATAACCTCACTATCCAATGCTTACACGACATTTGCTCAAACAAAACCCACATTGCACAAATGAACTGCATCCATATAATAGGACAAACACTGCTCTCCTCACCAAAACAAATATTGTTCCCATTCCCAAAACCTTAAAAATAACACTTTAATTCCCTGAATGGAAGAATGCCATGCTTGAAGAATTATCTACACTTCACCATAATCGCACTTGGGTGTTAGTACCATGACTAGCAAAGATTAATGTGGTAGGTTCTAAGTCGGTATACCAAGTGAAATACAAAGAAGATGGAACTTCTTAGAAGATATACATAATCTAGGTATTTGTTATCAAAACAACCTGATGGTTGGTCCATGAAAACTTTTTTCTTTCAAATGTCCATTCAAGAAAGCATTTTTGACATCAAGCTACTTAATTGTCCAACCAGATGAAACGACAATGGATATAATTAACCGAATGGAGGTTGGTTTTACTACCTGACTGAAAGTCTCATCATACTTCAGTTCTTCAATCTGTGTGTAAACTTTAGCTACCAAGCATTCTTTATAATGATCTTTGAAGAGAGTTTGAGCTTTTCTTTAGGAAACATAAACCATAGTCCATTGTGCCACAAACATACCTTAGTATACGTTTAACTGCTTGAAGATGATGTTGTGTGGGATTCTGACAATGATGATAGACTTGATTTACAACATGCTAAATGTCTGGCTTTGTGAATGCGAGATATTGAAGTGCTCCCACCAGGCTTCTATATTCTTTAGCATTAACAAGAACATGATCATTGCTATGGACAGCTTGAGATGAGAATCTATCTGAGCCCGCACAACCGACAATCTGTTGGGGTGCTGACCCGATATGGATGAAGACTAAGTCGATCACTAGAGCTTAAGCCAAGAGGTTTAAGAACAAACAGGTTGATTTTATACAGGGAGTAATTAATTCTAAAAAGGGCTTGTCAATACCCAAAGATACAAAGCCCGTTTTAAGCATTCAAGTGGTGGAAGCCGTTATAGAACCGGGTAGCTATTTTAGTGCAAATATGGACTCCGGGCAGCAATAAATGGATCCAACATTTCTTGGATTCCATGGATATCAGCAAGACACCATGGAATCATGTCAAGGCAGAATCAAAAGCATCTAACATTAGCTTGTACAGACAACACGAATATTTGGTCAAAAATGTACTGTTTAGCTGCTGGCTTTGACTTTTCTTCTTGTTTAAGCAAGTTTGACTTATTCCAATCAAGGGCAACATGTGGGAATCATTATTAATCATATTTGGCATCCTACATGGCATATGAAAGCTGATTTGGAGCTTATAAAAGCTGGAAATTGATTAAAGATACCTTAATAGTCAAACTAGTCAACTAGTTTTCTAATTTGATTTTGACTTTTTGTTTTAGGAAATTAGCCTTATATTTGGTTTCTATTTATTTTTTTCTTGATAAATTAACTTGTGAAAGCTATTATTTAATTATTTTCACTGTAAATTAATTAATTCTTATTTCAAAATAAAGGAATTAATTAATCTAAATTAGTTTAGGAAAGAGGGAGAAATTCGGCTAACATTAGGTTTCCTATTCTATGTGGCCAGTTTTACCTAGTTAATTAGGGTTTTATTTTGTAACTTTTTAGCCTATTTAAGGGTTTCTTTATCAATAATATTCAGTACATTATTCATATAGAAATTATTTTGTGAGATAGAATTCTCTTTGTTCTCATTAAATACCTAAAACACCATTAGAGAGTGTGTGTTTTAGTTTTGACTTATCAATAGAGCATCCATAACCTATTGTGGCATCTTCATTATACCTAGGTTTCTAACCACAGGTTGGTTAGGGGTTGAGGTGACCATAAGAACTTGAACTTAATTAAGATCCGGGCTAATATAATATAGGTTTAGGAGCAGATTGTCTGAGGTTCGTATCATTTGGTATCACAGCCAAATTTTGTTCAGGTTTGATTTATCTTTATTTGCTTTATTTTGTTTTGTGTTAATCTGCAATTTTAGCATTAGGTTAATGTTGCTTCTATCATCATACCCGTTCTTCATCTTAAAAAAAAAAAAAAATTCATTCCTAGTTAAATTAGGATTTTTTTGTCTTACCGTATTTTTTTTGTTTCCTAGTTTGTTGGTTGTCCTTTATCATTGTTCTTGTTAATTTATTTTATTGTTTATTTTTCTTTGATATTTTTTATCTTAAATATTTGCATTCATATATTCCAATAAAAAAAAAAAGAGAGAAAAGAAGGTGTTTGCGGCAACATATACAAAAATAAAATAAAATAAAATAAAATCTGCACCTTTGTATTTTGTTGTAGGTGGTCACGGGTTTGGTGGTTTTTGGTGTTGGAATTGCTATTTTTTGTGTTGATCTTTGCTACTGGAGTTGTTTTACATTCTGTGAGTAAAGCAAAAAAAAAAAAAAAAGAAAGAGAAGAAGAAAAGCCAAACAGATATTAAAAAAAAAAAAAAAACTGCAGTTTGTTGAATTTGGAGTTTGATTTGTTTGCTGGAAATTGTTGGAGCTGCAGATTTGTTGCATATTTATTCATTATTTGGAGTTGTTGGAACTTTATTTGCTGCTGGGAATTTGTATTTATGAGTGCTAAAATTATTTGGATTAAAATTAATTAAAGGATTTGATACAAAAACTTGAATTACAAAGGACAACAACCAACAACTATTCTTTATTTTTGTACAAATTGATTTTTGTTCGCGTTGAATTTTGTTTTCTAGAATTTGACTTTTTAGTTCTTAATTTCTTACCATCTGGTCTAGTTCTTATTGTTTCTGAAGTTTTCTTTGTTAATTTGTCTTATTTTTGCTTATAAAGCCAAGAATTAGGTGTTTAAAATTCACTCAGTATTGCTTGCTTTTTACTGCTGTTTTATTGATAAGTTTAAATTAAGTTACACTTGTGATCTAGTTGCTGCTTAAGTGTGTTTTAATTAGAACTTTGAATTAATTATTTGAGTGGAAAAAGGCAAGAGTGTGTGAGTTTCAAAGAGGGTAAAAGCCAAAACTAGTGTGCAAACACAAGTGTAGAGAACTTGTTTGAGTGAAACATGTAAGGGAGTGAATTTGGTGAGGTCCTACATTATTTTTGTGTTATTTATACTAACATGGCAGATTCAAGGTTGAGAAAAGGAGATCCACCACTAAGAATTAATGAAGAAGAATTCGTAGGCTTCCATGGTGATTCCTGAGCTACGGGGAGTGGTGAGCAAACGGACATGAGGGCTGTCTCGGAATAATTATAGCGGACGAATGCTCAATTTAACCATATAAATCAAAGGATGGAAATATTAGAAACATCCCAAGGAATGCTGAATACATGGTTTGATGCTCCTAGAGGCCGTGGTCGAGGTCGAGGAGGCCGAGAACAATCTAGAGATGAATTTTGGGAAGGTAACTTTGAAGAAGACTTGGAGAAGGAGTTTAATGAAAATTTTGCACTCCAAGGCAAAACTGAGGAAGACCAACATGGAATGAAGATGATGATCTTGGAAATATCAAGATAAACATTCCACTTTTCAAGGGAAAAAGTGATCCGAAAGTTTATTTGGAATGGGAGGAACGAATAGAGATGATTTTTTACTATCACAACTATTCAGAGGCCAAGAAAGTTAAATTGGCAGCAATAGAATTTGGACACTATGCCCTCCAATGGTGGACTAATGAGAAAAACACCCGAAAAAAAGTCAGTGATGACTTGATTACTACATGGCAACAAATGAAAGGAGCCATGAGGAAGCAATTTGTACCATCACACTATCATAGGTTGCTGCATTAAAGATTTCAAACTTTATCTTAAGGGAATAGGACCGTGGAGGATTATTACAAGGAGATGGAGATGCTTATGATGAGGTTAAGCATGAATAAAGGTAGAGAAGCAACCATGGCAAGGTTCTTAGGTGGTTTGAATCAAGTGATAGCCAATCAACTAGAATTGCAACAATATGTAAAATTGGAGGAGATGTTGCGTATGGCTATTTAACTTAAGCATCAATCCAAGAGGAGGGGTGTAAGCTCACGGTTTAGGGGTATTTCCAATAGTGGAAGGTCAATGTGAAGTCCCACATCGGTTGGAAAGGGGAACAAAGCATGGCTTATAAGCGTGTGGATACCTTTCCTTTGTAGATGCATTTTAAACCCATGAGCACTGGGTTGTAAGAGGATTCCCTAGGCCCAAAGAGGACAATATCTGCATGCGGGTGGTCTGGGCTAGACTGTTGCAATCAAATCCAAGTGGCTGGAGAAACAATCATACCCATGAAAACAAGCCAAAACTGAAAGTTGTAGAAGAAAGTTCAAATCGGCCAAAGAGAGAGACTAGAACCGAATCTGTCCAAGCACATAAAATTGAAGGTAAATCTGATCCTAAACCTTCAAGATCTAGAGAAATTATTTGTTTTAAGTGCCAAGGATGAGGATACATAGCCAATCAATGCCTGAATAGAAGAATTATGGTGATGAAAGGCAATGGTGAACTAGAATTCGAAAGTGAGGAAAGTAGGGGAAAGGCCGAATTGGACGATGAAGAACTTGGAGAGGATGAACATGTGGAATCCAAAACACTACAACCTTCAAGGGCTGATTTGAGTTTAGTGGCAAGGAGGGTCCTTACTGTATACAAAGATGAGGATCAAGTTCAAAGAGAAAACATCTTCCACACCCAATGCGAAATTCAAGGTAAGTTATGTAGTATGATTATAGATAATGGAAGTTGTGCAAATGTAATTAGTAGCATGGTAGTTGATAAATTAGGCTTAACAACTATTAAACATCTAGAACCATATAGATTACAATGGCTTAATGATAGTGGAGAGATAAAAACAAACATCCAGAACCATCCAGAACCATATAGCTTACAACTATGTAGATGTTGTGTTGTGTGATGTTGTGCCTATGCATGTTGGTCATATATTGTTGAGAAGGCTATGGCAATTTGATAAAGATGCTGCTCATTATGGTTGAGAGAACTTCATTTTTTTTAGGTTTAAAGGCAAGAAGGTTAAGCTAAAGCCATTAACCCCAAAGGAAGTTTTTAGAGACTAATTATAAATGCAACAATGGAAGGAAGTGAGAGGCTCAAAGACAAGGCTAGAATGGCACCAGCGATTTCATCATCCATTCAAGAGGGAAAAGGTGAGCTTACTGTCCAAGGTAAGTCCTCTAAAACCCAGGTTGAGTGGAAAAATTATAATAAGCCCAAGAGTGAGGAATTTTGTGTAAAAGCCGAGAGTGATGTAAAACCCATTGAATCTGTGAGTGGGAAAGGAAAAGAAAGAAAAGAGAGGAAAAATAAAAAAAATTTAAAAAAATTTATCTTAGTTTTGGGGATGTCAATAAAGCCATCTTGAGTAAGAAACCATTACTGGTCATGAATTATAAAGATGCTTTTGTTGTATAGAACTTTATCTGCATTATTGAGAGATATACTTTGTGGATATTGGAAAATTTGGAAGAGATTGTTTGCTAACTTTAAAAAGTGTAATTTTTGCCATAATGAGCATGTATTTCTAGATTTTATTGTGATAGTGTTTGACCCAGCAGATTTGGTTTGGTTGCACTTACGAAAGGAGAGGTTTCCAAAACAGATAAATTCAAAGCTTATGCCGTGTGTGGATGGACCTTTTCAAGTTTTGGAGCAGATTATCGAGAATGCTTACAAACTTAATTTAAAAGGTGAGTACATGTTAGTGCTACATTTAATGTTGCTGAATTATCCCTTTTGCTTTAGGTGATGACTTTGATTTGAGGGCAAATCATTTTCCAGAGGAAGGGAATGATGAGAATCCGCCTGAGCCAGTACAACTGACAACTCGTTGAGCTACTGACCCGATACAGATGAAGAATGAGCCGATCATTAGAGCTGAAGCCAAGAGGTTTAAGGAAAATTTGGCTACTTTTATATAGGGAGTAATTAATTCTCAAAAGGGCTTGTCAATACCTGAAGATACAAAACCTGTTTTAAGCATCTAATTTGGATTAATTAATTCCTTTATTTTGAATTAAGAATTAATTAATTTAAAACAAAAATAATAAAATAATAAATTTCCTAAGTTAATTTGTCCAGCAAATAAATAAATAGAAACCAAAGAAAAGACTAATTTCCTAAAACAAAAAGTCAAAATCAAATTAAGAAACTAGTTGACTAGTTTGACTACTAAGGTATCTTTAACCAATATCCATCTTGTTTAGGCTCCAAATCAGCTTCCATATGCCATGTAGGATGCCAAATATGATTAATAATGATTCCCACACATTGCCCTTTGATTGGAATAAGTCAAAGCCAGCGGCTAAACATCACATTTTCGGCCAAATTGAGATGTTATCCGTACAAGTCCTTTTTAGATGCTTTTGATTTTTCCTTGGATGGATTCCATGTCCTATTAATGATATTCATTGAACTCATGGAGTGTTAGAACCATTCCTTGCTGCCCGAAATCCAAATTTGCATAAAAACAGCTACCTAGATCCGTATCAGCTTCCACCACTCGGATGCTTAGAACAAGCTTATTATCTTAGGGTATGGACAAGCTCTTTTGAGAATTAAGTACTCCCTATATAAATGCTCATAGGTTATCCTTAAACCTCTTAGTTTGAGCTCTAGTGATCAGTCCAGTCTTCATCCATATTGGGTCGGTACCCCAGCGAGTTATCAATTGTGCAGGTTCGGGTGAATTCATATCATTCCCCTAAAATCAAAATCATCACCTTTTTAGCAACAATAAATGTAGCACTAACATTATACTCACCCGTTAAATCAAGTTTGTAGGCATTTGTCGATAAGCCACTCCAAAACTTGAAAAGGTCTGTCCACATGCCGCATAAGCTTTGACTTCCTTTGTTTTGGAAACTTCTATATTTAGTAAGTGCAACCAAACCAAATCTCCTGGGTCAAACACTGTCACAAAAAAAAAATCTAGAAATACATGCTCATTATGGCAAAAATTACATTTTTAAAGTTAACAAATAATCTCTTCCATATTTTCATATTTCCACAAAGTAAAGCTTTCAACAAGGTAGGTAAAATTCTATACAACAAAAGCATTTTTAAATAAACATCTTTATAATTCATGACCAGCAATGGTTTCTTACTCAAGATGGCTTTATTAACATCCCCAAAGCTAAGATAAAATTTTTCATTTTTCCTCCCTTTTCTTTCTTTTCCTTTCTCACTCACGGGTTGCCTTTTCTTTACCTCACTCTCTGCCTTTTCAACCTCCCTCACGCTTTCGGGTTTCTCTTTCTCTCTCACTCCACTCTTGGCCTTGTCATGATTTTTCCACTCAATTTGTGCTTTAGAATGCTTACCTTGGATAGCAAGCTCGGACTTACCTTTTTGGATGGATGGTGAAGCCGTAGGTGCCATACTAGCTTTCTCCTTAAGCTTTTCAACCTTCCTCCTTTGTTGTATTTGAAGTTGGTCTCTAAATACCTCTTTGGGAGTCAATGGCTGCAGTTTTACATTCTTTCCCTTAAAATTAAAAACAATACAATTCTCTCAACCATAATGAATAGCATCATTATTAAATTGCCATGGTCTACCTAATAGAATATGTCCGGCATGCATAAGCACAACATCACACAAAACAACATCCACATATTTATCTATGCTGAATATTATCTTGACTAATTTATTCACTTTCATCTCACCACTATCATTAAGTCATTGTAATCTATATGGCTCTGGATGTTTAATAGTTGTTAAGCCTAATTTATCAACCATAATGTTTCTAATTACATTTGTACAACTTCCACTATCAATTATCATATGACAAATCTTACCTTGGATTTCACATTGAGTGTGGAAGATGTTTTCTCTCTAAACTTAATCCTCATCCTTGTATACAGCCAGCACTCTCCTAGAAATTAAGTTTAATTCAGCATTGGATGCATGCAAGGTTTCGGCTTCATCCGAAAAGTCTTCCTCTCCTTGATTGGTTTGATCTCCACTTTTCTCATTTTCCAATTCTAGTTCACCATTACCCTTTAACACCATGATTCTTTTATTCGAGCATTGATTGGCAATGTTTCCTCATCCTAGGCACTTAAAACACACGATTTCATGAGTTCTAGAAGGTTTAGGATCAGATTTACCTTCATTTTTGTGTGCTTGGATAGATTCAGTTTTGGACTCTCTTTTTGGCCGAGTGGACCTTTCTTCTCCAAATTTTGGCTTTTGTCTTGCTTCAAAGGTGGGATTGCTTCTGCAAGCACTTGGATTTGATCTGCCGCTATTAGAAACACCCCCAAACCATGAGCCTACAACCCTCCTCTTGAATTGATGCTCTAATTTAATAGCCACATGCAAACATCTCCTCCAATTCCACATATTGTTGCAATTCTAGTTGGTTAGCTATTTCACGATTCAAACCACCAAAGAACCTTGCCATGGTTGCTTCTCTATCTTCACGGACATATTTCCTTGAAATAAAGATTGAAGTTTTTGATGTAGCAACCTATGATAGTGTGATGGTGCAAATCGCTTACCTATTTCCTTGAGATAAAGATTGAAGTTTTTGATGTAGCAACCTATGATAGTGTGATGGTACAAATCACTTCCTCATGGCTCCTTTCATTTGTCGCCATGTAGTGATCAATTCATCACCTACTCTCCTTTGGGTGTTTCGCTCATTAGTCCACCATTGGAGTGCATAATGTCCAAACTCCATTGCTACCAATTTTACCTTCTTATCCTTTAAATAGTTATGGCAATAAAAAATCATCTCCATTCGTTCTTCCCATTCTAAGTAAGCTTTCCGGTCATTTTTGCCCATAAAAGGTGGAATTTTTACCTTGATATTTCCAAAATCATCATCTGCCTCCTCTCTCCTATGTCTCCCATAGCCAAGCCTCTCTTGGACAGCAAACGTTTCATCCATTTCTTCCTCAAAATTATCTCCAAAATTTTCCTCTTCAAACTCCTCTTTAGGTCGTCCACAGCCTTCTCGACCTCCATGGAACTCTTGCCTCAAATTTGGTCCACCATGTGATGTTTCTATTTTGTCCATCCTTTGATTTATATGGTCAAATTGAGCATTCATCCACTGTAATTGTTCCAAGACAGCCTCATGTCCGTTCGCTCACCACTCCTCGTAGCTCGGGAATCACCATGGAAGCCTACAGATTCTTCTTCATTAATTCTTAATGGTGGATCTCCTCTCCTCAACCTTGAATCTGCCATGTTAGTATAAATAACACATATAATATAGGACCTCACCAAATTCACTCCTTTACGTGTTTCACTCAAACAAGGCCTCTACACTTGTGTTTGTACACACTAGTTTCGGCTTTTAGCCCTCTTTTGAGCTCACACTCTTTTGCCTTTTTCCACTCAAAGAATTAATTCAAAGTTCTAATTAAAACATCCATGAAATAAGAATTAGATCACAAGTATATTTTAATTAAACTTATCAACAAAACAGTAGCAAAAAAGCAAACAATACCGAGTGAATTTTAAACACATAATTCTTGACTTTTCTAAACAAAAATAAGGCAATTTAGCAAAGCAAATCTTGGAATAAATAAGAACTGGACCAGATGGTAAGAGATTAAAATTCAAGAATAAAAATTTAGAAAAAAAAAATTCAAACATGAACAAGAATCATTTTGGACAAAAATAAGGAATAATTGTTGGTTATTGTCCTTTGTAATTCAAGTTTTTGTATCAAATCCTTTAACTAATTTTAATCCAATATTTTTGGCACCCAAAATTCAAATATCCAGCAGCAAAAAGAAATCTCTAGTAACTCTAAATATTGAATGAATGGTCAACAATTCAGCAGTTCAAAGAAATTTCCAACAATCACCAAATTCAATAAACAATATTTCTTTTTCTTCGGGTTTTTTTTTTTTTTTTTTACTCACAGAATGTAAAACAACTTCAGTATCAAATATCAACACCAAAAATAGCAATTCCACACCAAAAATCCACTAAACCCATGACCTCCAATAACAAAATACAAATTTACAATTTTTTTGTAAATCTATATATGTTGCCCCAAACACTCTTTTTTTGTTTTTTTTTTTTTTTTTGATATATGAATTCAAATATTTAAGATCAAAACAGCAAAGAAAAATAAACAATAAACTAAATTAACAAGAACAATAATGAAAATCAATTAACAAACTAGGAAGCAAAAAATACGGTAAACCAAGGAAACCTAATATAACTAGGAATGAGTTTTTTTTTTTTTTTCAAATGCAGAACATGTATGATGATAGAAGTAACCTTAACCTAATGCTCAAATTGTAGATTAACATAAAATAAATAAAGATAGATTAAACCTGAACAAAATTCGGCTCTAGTACCAAACGATACGAACCTAGGACGACTTGTGCCTAAACCCGTATTATATTAGCCCGGATCAAATTATGTAAAAGTTCTAATGGTCACCTTAACCTATAATCAACTTGTGATGAGAAATCTTGGTATAATGAAGATGCCACAATAGGTGATGGATATCCTATTGATAAGTCAAATTACAACATTCATTCACTAATGGTGTTTTAGGTGTTCAAAGAGAACAAAGAGAATTCAATCTCACAAATAATTTTCTATATGAATAATGTACTGAATATTATTGATAAAACAAGCCCTCAAATAGGCTAAAAAGTTACAAAATAAAACCCTAATTATCTAGGCAAAACCAGCCACCGAAGAATAGGAAACCTAGCTTGGCCGAAATTTGCCTCCTTCCTAATCTAATTTGGATTAATTAATTCCTTTATTTTGAATTAGGAATTAATTAATTTACAATGAAAATAATAAATAATAGCTTTCCTAAGTTGATTTTTCCAGCAAATAAATAAATAGAAACCAAATAAGATAAAAGTCAAAATCAAATTAGGAAACTAGTTGACTAGTTTGACTACTAAGGTATCTTTGACCAATCTCTTGCTTGTTTGGGCTCCAAATCAGCTTTCATATGCCATTTAGGATGCCAAATATGATTAATAATGATTCCCACACATTTCCCCTTGATTGGAATAAGTCAAACAAGAAAAAAAGTCAAAGTCAGCGGCTAAACAGCACATTCTTGGCCAAATTGAGATGCTGTCCATACAAGTCCTTTTTAGATGCTTTTGATTCTGCCTTGGATTGATTCCATGTCCTCTTAATTATATTCATTGAATTCATGAAGTGTTGGAACCATTCCTTGCTGCCTGGAGTCCAAATTTGCACGAAAACAGCTATCCGGGTCCATATCGGCTTCCACCACTCAGATGCTTAGAACAAGCTTTGTATCTTCGGGTATGGACAAGGTCTTTTGAGAATTAACTACTCCTTATTTAAATGATCCAAGGTTGTCCTTAAACCTCTTGGCTTGAGCTCTAGTGACCAGTCCAGTCTTCATCCGTATTGGGTCGTCACCCTAACGGGTTGTCATTTGTGCGTGTTCAGGTGGATTCGTATCACCCCCTTGTTCAACTTTCCTTCTCATTCTCATCAAGTAGGGGTCTTTGAGCTGGACCTCGAAAACATGATCTACAAGTATCGGTCATAGTCGAAAGCTAACAAAAAGTGCTATTGAAGTATGCATCTACAAATTAACAACCAACTCTCTCAACTCAACCATCGAAGGAAGTTGTATTGTCTGTACATAAGTCAATAAGCCTGTAGACTTCCTACTTAATGCATTGGTTACCACATTTACCTTGCTTATATGGTATTCAATAGTGCAATCGTAATCCTTGAGCAACTTCATCCATATTCTTTGCCTTAAATTCAACTCTCTATAAGTAAACAAATATTTAAGATTCTTATGGTCGTTAAAGGTCTAGCAAGTAGCTCCATTAAAGTAATGCCTCCAAGTCTTCAATGTAAAGATCACCATTGCAAGCTCTAAGTCATGAGTAGGATAATTCAGCTTATGCTTCTTTAATTGCCTAAAAACATAAGCAACGACCCTTTTATGCTACATTAATACACAACCCAAACTCTAACATGAGGCATCACTGTAAACTTGTTCATTACCCTTTGGCAATGTTAGAACACGAAACCAAACCGCCCGATCAAGTACCAGTTGCTTCGCCTACAAGCCCATCTAGGTTAAAAAGGCATTGTCCCTTAGTTCTTACCAACCTCCAATGTGTATGAAGTCAAACTTTTCCTTTAATTTTTGGAAACTCTTCTCACTTTTGTCAGTCCACTCAAACTTAACTACACTTTGTTGGTCAAATAATGAAGTGGTCCTACTATCTTTAAGAACCCTTCTATGAACCTACAGTAATACCCTGCTACACCCAGGAAACTTTGCACCTCTGTTAATATGTGGGCTGCTCCAATTTGACATTGCTTCCTTTTTTTGAGAATCTACATAAATGTTGTCAACAGAAACTATATGATTGAGAAATCCATTGGATTGAACCAGAACTCATATTTGCTAAACTTGGCATACAAATGTTGTTGCCTTAAGGTCCACAATACCAACTCGGATGCATCTCATGCTTTACCTTGTTATTCGAGTACACCAATATATCATCAATGAAGGCAATAACAAACCGATCTGATAAACTGGTTTGAGATGATTGGTCTGATAAATCCTCTATCCACTAACTCTGGCAAGTGATTCTTCAACTTTTCAACTCAGCTGGGGCCATCCTATAAGGTGGCAAAGAAAAAGATACTATATCAGGGACTAAATCAATAGGAAAGTCTATCTTCCGCTCCGGAGGTAAACTTGGAAGATTATCAGGAAACACATCTGGAAGGTCTTTACCACTGGTATGTCCTCCAATCTCACTTCACTGACTTGGGTATCAATTACATTTGCGAGATAACCCTTACAACCTTTTTAAAGTAAATGTTTAGATGATTTCGCTCCCCATAGAGGTCCATAGAGGACCACTACTAGTAGACTCGGATCGTCTAAATATCACCTCGTTAAGGAAACAATCCACTAAAGCATAGTTCAAAGTGAGCCAATCCACCCCAAGGATCACATCCAACCCTTGGAGATCTAGCAATATCAAATATGTCTCCATAACTTAGCCTTTAATACAGAATAGGCTAACTAGTCCATAAAGACTCTCTTATGGTGTGGAAATCTCCAAGCAATGCCCCAAAGGAATTGGACTCATCCCGACTCGTGCAACATCCTCACACAAAATAAAATAGTGTATGGCTCCTAGGTCAATAACAACATGTGCATCTCCACCAAACATAGGTAATGTACTTATCACAACATCAAGGGTGGCTTATGCCTCCTGCCTGGTCATAGTGTACAACCTACCTCTAGTAAATGGTTGTCCCCTCTGATCTCTGCCTCTAGCTACAAATGTAAATTGCTATCCAATGCAGGTAGAACCGCTTGAAGTCTAGCCTATCTATTTATCCTATCCTTCGTACCCACCAATTTGTTGACACTGAGCACCCAATCCTTAGGCTTTAGCCTAACTTTGTTCTCGATAAGGTCAATCCCTCTTGAAATGTCCTAACTGACCACACTCACATGATCCATCCCACTTGAATGGTCCATCACGAAACTTATCATAAAGACTACATGAAAAATAGAAACTGCTTCAGCCTGTGGATCTCTAGAAATTATTGTTGCTGCTCACTGACAAAAGTCCTAAACCTTAGGTATGTCCACATTTCTGGAATCTGTTGCCCCTCGAACCATGCCTACCTACTCTAAACCCTCCACTACCTGAAGATCCTGAACTGAAACTACCCTTTTTAGACAATCCCTGGCTGGGGCTCCTCGAAGACAAGCCATCAAATGATTAGCACTTGGACTTGCGGATCAATGTCATGTAAGATAGGTGGGGAAGGAAAGAAAACTAGAAATTAAAAGATAAGCTCTAGTATCACACTAGAATAATTTTAGAAATCACTTCTAAAATCCCTAAGCATCACATCTAGTTTTGGTTTGCATCACACAAAATCAAAGAAATAACTTTCAAAAAAAGTAATTGTATTATTAATTCACTATCTAAAAGAGTTACAAAGACCTCTATTTATAATAAAACCACCTAAAAATATTAGAAAACTAAAATAATACCTAACAACATTAAGAAATTAAAATAATAAGAAACCTAGTTAAATAAGGAAATTAATTATGGTCTCAGGATCTCCTATAGGTCCCACCTGGTGAAGTCCCACTGGAAAATTCCTAAGAATAACCAGTGAAACTCCACTTGAAACGTGGACAACGAAAATATGCATTACTAATAATACGTCAATATATAAATATAAATAAATCCACAACTGGCCTATTGTGCCACAAGCCATAACTACACATATAAATAATATGGTCTCTATTATGTCCAACATTTAAATCAGAGTATTCGAAGAGTGTTAACGAAGTTTAGAAGTACAAATAAGAAATAAATTATATCCAAAAAGATAAAGGTAAGATAAAGAAAAGATACTATTGCTACCATCGTGGAAGGGATAAAGTGACAGGCTTTGCGTGAGGTAAACTGCTACTAACTGCTTAAACCTAGGGGAATAGATTTAAAACAATAAAACATGAGATAAAGAAAACTCAGTGAATGGCATAGTATAATAAAAAATTAACAATTTATTTCCATAAAATCTTTCTCTCAAGACCTCTCGTTCCACTCGTTTTAAAAGTTCCCCGTCTAAAAATCATTTCACAAAACCCAAACGTGTACCCCAAATCAATATCAAGAAATGGATGCTCAAAAGGTATAAAATGAACGATCAATATAAAATCACAAAATACCTTAATCAAGATATACAGTTGAGCATAAAATCTTATAAACTCAATTACACGAAATAATTATGAAAGAGTAGCAATAACCACCATTTTAAAAACCAACAATATATTTAAACGTATACAATGTACCAAACTGTAAACCATGGGATACACCTATCTCACGACCCTCAATAAATGAACGGTGTCATGGAAATAGTAAACCGTTATGACGTACCCAACCTCACGATCTATGGTAACAAATATCCTGTGGGCTGAACCCAACCTCACGGTACCGTGGCAATAATAGTCTATGGTATAAACTCAACCTCACGGTCTATGATAATAATATCCTGTGAACCCAACCTCACAGTACCGTGGCAATAACATCCTGTGGGAAAAACCCAACCTTACCGCTTATGGCAATAATATCCTGTGGCCAAAACCTAATCTCATGGTACCGTGGTAAAACCTAGCACACTATCATATAACATAATATAATATTGATCCAAGATATTGGCATTACATGGTACATCAATTTAAAAAGAACGAATACAGTATCCTTAAAATAATCTTGTAAAATCATATATGCTTTTCCCAAACGATGCTATATCATAAAACATAATTTAATATTGATCCAAGATATTGGTATTACATGGTACATCAATTTAAAAAGAACAAATACAGTATGCTTAAAATAATCTTGTAAAATCATATATGCTTTTCCCAAACGATGCTGTATCATAAAACATAATTTAATATTTAAATTCCACCGCTTATTTAAACATTTCAAAAATTTCAAATCATTATTTTATATGAAAACTAGAAATAACACAGTGAAATATATTCACCATAAACCAATTTTAAGCACCTAAGAATTTATAAAATATTTTACCATGCTTAAAATCATATAATTTTTTAATATGTTTCTCAAAATAATTTAAAATCTCAATTCAAATACCAGGATATTTAACTAACATAATTCACAAGTTCACTATGAACTCATCAAAATTAAAAATCAATAAATTTTTTTTTTAAAATCCGCATAAAATGATAACTCATATAAGTGGAAGCAGATATTATATATGCATAAAGGAATCCTTTCAATCAATTTGTATATACATAAAATATCCAACCACACATATATATTGTTCTATATACCCAAAATATTTTAAAAATAATAACCACTCATAGAACTGCAGATGCTCACTCTTTCTCTCCTGCAGGATCGCCTCCAGGCTCAACACGAGTGTCTGTAATGTAATAAAATATTTTTTAGGCTCCAATAACTAAACCAAAGACACTTGTATAACCCAAACGTCTTAAAATGATTTATACTACTATAAAATTACATAGATTGGACACCGAACAATCTAATTATACCGTGTGTCCTTAGGATCCAGTACCCAAAATTGGGGCTTTTCATCTAGAAGCTAATTTTTCAAAGTTAAACCTTCTAATAGATCCTAATAATATATAATTTCACTAATCCAACTCCAATTTTAACCAATTTGGCCAATTTCGTCCAAATAGAGTCTTAATTTATCCAATAATTAACTAATTGATCCAAAAATGGAAAAATTATCAAACGACCTTCAAAATTCATAAAATTTATATTCAAGTAAAGCCCAAGAGACAAAGAACCCATCAGTATGGTCACCTCGGTCCAAAGGTTCCTTCGGTGGCCCAAAAACTTAGTTGAAGCTTCGGCCAAAATTCCAGTCAATATATCTCCTAAATGGTGAGGAATTTGGGCAAAAGGACCATGGAAATGAGTTCAGAGGGTCCAAAAATGGTGGCAAAGTCTATGGGTTGGCCTGAAATGGCCAAAGAATTGTCAAACGGCCGGAAAATGCCAAACGGCCGATCCTAGCGCGTCTGCCAACAGTTTGGCCTGAAATTTGGCTACTGAGGTCATCTCAAGTGGATAAGGAGGGTGTTCAGTGCATGTATAAGGATAGTGGCTGGAATCAGGCGAAATGGCGATGACCCAGCTAGGCGTAAAACGGGTTTGAAATGGCCTAGTTCGGGTTCGTGGGTCTGAAGAGAAAATCTGGGACTGATTTGGACACTGATATAAAATTGATATTTGAAATTTTACAGAACCATAACTTTTTATCAGTAGCTCAGAATTTGGCGTGCCATCAGTCTATGAACTCGTATTGAAGAGCTCTACACAATGGTATATCAGTCAAACCAAAAACCTTATCCATAGAAGAAGTCAACTTTGGCCCCACATACAGTTCACTTGGTCAAATCTGCTCAAACTTGGTCAAACCTTGTCAAATTGTACAATAGGGACATTTTGGTATGGGTTGTTACAACCTAGGCCCCTTAAAGAAATTTTATCCATAAAATTCGTACCTTAGTTTTGGAAAAGGTGAGGATACTGGCTCCGCATTTGATCCATTCACTCCAAAATCGCCTCCTCGACAAGGTGATTTCTCCAAAGAACTTTCACCAAAGGTATAGTCTTATTGAGAAGTCTTTTCTTTTCCTTTCCCAAAATCTGCATTGGTTGCTCCTCATAAGACATGTTGTCCCTCAACTCAATCTCCAGTGTCCCAAACACATGCAATGCATTTGAGATATACTTGCGAAGCATGGAGATGTAAACAACATTATGGACTCGAGAAAGCTCCTCCAGTAAGTCAATCTTGTAAGCCACTGGACCTATCTCTCTACTATCTCATATGGTCCAATGTAGTGAGAACTTAGCTTCCCTTGTTGTCCAAAACGTATTATACCCTTCCAAGGAGAGAGCTTCAAGAATAGTCGACCGCCAACTTCAAACTTGAGATCTTTCCTACGCACGTCCGCATAGCTCTTTTGCATGTCTTGTGCTGCTTTCAACTTGGCTTGTGTAATATTGACCTTATCCACTATCGCATGTACAATCTCAGGGCCTAGAAGTTTCCTTTCACCAATCTTATTCCAATGTAATGGAGTCCAACATTGTCTCCCATACAATGCCTCATAAGGTGACATCCCAATGCTCGAGTGATAGCTATTGTTGTAGGTGAACTCTGCCAAAGGTAGATACTCATCCCAATTCCCCTTGAACTGTAGTACACATTAGCTCAACATATACTCTAAGGTCTGAATAGTCCTCTCAGATTGTCCACCGGTCTAAGAGTGAAAAGCAGTACTCAAAATCAACTTGACACCAAGTTCATTCATTAATCTTTGCCAAATTATCAAAGTGAACCGTGGATCTCTGTCAGATATAATTGATATTGGCACCCCATGCAAGCTCACTATATGATTCAAAAATAGTTCCGCTAACTTCTTAGAAGAAAACCTCTCATAAATAGGTAGGAAATGTGCAGACTTGATTAGTAGATCCACTATCACCCAAATACCATCCTGTCTTTGAATAGTGGAAGGAAGTTTGAATATAAAATCTATTGTATTGCACTCCCATTTCCATTATGGGATGAGTAAAGCTGTATAAGTCCAGAAGGCTTTTGTCTTTCTGCCTTCACTTGCTGGCAAATGAAACATTTGAATACATATTCAACAACTTCTCTTTTCATCCATTTTTAGCTCTTCATTAGCTAGAAAACAATGTCTATAACCAATTACAAAGGCTCCATTGCCTCTAATAACGAAATTTGACTTCTCCCTTATTTAACTTTCCTTCTCATGCTCATTAAGTAAAAGTCTTCAAATTGGGTCTCGAGAACACAATCCATAATATTGGTCAGAGTCAAAAGCTAGTAAAAAGTTCTCATGAAGTATGCATCCACAAATTAACACCTAACTATTGCAACTCAAACATAAAGGAATAGTGCAATCAGAATCCTTGAGGAACCTCATCCATCTTCTTTGCCTTAAGTTTAACTCCTTCTGAGTAAACAAATACTTAAAGCTCTTACAATGGGTAAATATCCGACAAGTGGCTCTATACAAGTAGTGCCTCCAAGTCTTCAACACAAAGATCACTGCAACAAGTTCTAAATTATGAGTCAGATAATTCAGCTCATGCTTCTTCAATTGTCTAGAAGCATAAGTAACAACTCATAACTTTGTAAAAGAAAATCCATCCATCAATTCAAAAAGAATGCTTAGAAATTAAATCTAACTTCATCAAACCAAATACCAGTGTGTCAAAGTTAAAATTTAGTTATTCTTTTTTCCTCCGATTACACTCCTAGTGCTTGCAATTATAAGATCCGTGTTCCTCATTAATTATCCAGTTTTCTTAACCTCGATAAATATCTTTCTTTTAACCAAATTTATCAAAGTCATCAAAATAAAATCTCTCACTTATAAAGCCTAATAAAATCCTCAAGATTGCCAACACCAAAAGAATATGAAACCAAAAGATCAAGTTTGAGTCCCCTCGTCAAATTAAATATCATTCTTAAGCAAACCTCCAGTTCTTCAGATTCCAAACAAACTCCAAGAATTTATACCTCAAGCAATAAGGAAATCTAAATCTTAATTCTAATATCACCACCAAATACGAAGTACTAGTTACTAGATCCTCAAACCATAACGGAATATTCATAACTTTCTTATATTCTAGCTATGCCTTAAAAATCATATTCCTTAGGAGATTAAGTTATCATCACGAATATCAGCCACCTTAGATCCATAAAATATCATTGACATAAAACCTTTAATCTTCAAGGAAACAAAATATCAAAACCAAGATCTAAAATCATCACCTAAAAATAGATGCCATAAAACCAACTTATGAAATTTATAGCTTAGTTTTCAACAAGTTGTCCCACATCCGATCATGGAAATGCATCAACCAAACTTTGTTTGTACCAGATTCTAATATTAAGATCTTAATTTCCGATGAAACGAAAACAACTACTCTCAAACATCTGACTAGGTCAAATGAACCCTCTTGTGGAGGTGGAAATTTCCAAGTGACATCTCCAAGGAACTGGAGTCATCCTGACTTGTGCAACATATTCATGTAGAAAAATAGAGCATGTGGTCCATGAGCCAATAAAATATATTCATCACTACCAAGCATAGATAATGTATCTGTCACAACATCGGGTGACCTGTGCCTCTTATCTGATCATAGCATATACCTTGCCTCTGGTAAATGGTCGTCCCCTCTAACCTCCATCTCTGACTGTGAATGCAAATCGCTGTCCAATGGTGGTAGAACCTCCTAAAATCTGGCCTGTTTATGTATCTTATACTTTATACCCATCAGTCAGCTGAAATTATGCACTTGACCTTGAAGCTCTAGCATTAACATGTCCTCGATAGGGTCAATCATTTTCAAAGTGTTCCGACTACCTGTGATGAAAGCATGATCCATCCCACTGTCACTGCCCATCATGAAACTTGCCATATAAGCTACTCGAACTACAGATCTCAAAAAAAAAAAAAATGGCTGCTATCATTGTTCACTATCCATTGTCCTAAACCCTCAGTGGGTGTCTCAATGTTAACCTCTTAATCTTACAAAGGTTGGAGGACAAAACTCGATGTGAAATGTAATTTTGAACTATGTCTATGGGTGACGTCTCCTAGTTCTTTCATACGTCTACCACTTCCTTCAGTTTCCCTCTAGCATAAAACTAGCTAATGTGATCTAGCCCTCGTCCGAATATTGCATAAGATCTATGGAGCCATCATAACCCACTACTCTAAGTCTATGAGCCTAATTAACAAAAGACCTAGCAAACCCACTTCTCTTGAATGATCGAGCCAGCGCTCGACAAGATGCTACAAATAAGTGGACGCATCTGTACTTCCAGCTGTATCATGCTGGCAGCCACGTCTACCTCCTCACGACATCAAGAAAAAGTTCTATATGATAGAATTGGTCAAAATATAATTAACACTAACAAAAGGGTATATATGGAAGGCACAACACAGGATGAGTTGTACAGCAATGCAAAAACGCAAGAAATTTAGAACCTAAAGCTCGATACCAAACGGACAGGATCCACCTTGGGAAACCCTTTCAGGGTCTCCCATGGGGTCCCACCTGGTGAAGTCCCACTAGAAAATTCCTAAGAATAACCAATGAAACTACACTTGAAATGTGGACAACGAACACATGCATTACTAATAATACCTTAATATATAAATATAAATAAATCCACAACCAGCCTATTGTACCACAAGCTACAGCTATACATATAAATAATATGGTCGCTACTGTATCCAATATTTAAATCAGAGCATTCTAAGAGTGTTAACGAAGTTTAGAATTACAAATAAGAAATAAACGATATCCAAAGAGATAAAGGTAAGATAAAAAAAAAGATAATACTACTGCTGTCGTGGAAGGGATAAAGTGACAGGTTATGCGCGAGGTAAACTGCTACTAATTGCCTGGACCTAGGGGAACAGATTTAAAAAACAATAAAATGTGAGATAAAAAAATCTTAGTGAGTAGTATAGTATAATAGAAAAACAACAATTTATTTCCATAAAAACTTTCTCTCTAGACCTCTCGTTCTACTCGTTTGAAAAGTTCCTCGTTTAAAAATTATTTCACAAAACCCAAACTCATACCCAAAACAAATATCATGAAATGGATGCTCAAAAGTTATAAAATGAATGATCAATATAATATCACAAAAACCTTAATCAATATATAGAGTTGAGAATAAAATCTTATAAACTCAATTCCATGAAATAATTATGAAAGAGTAGCAATAACCACCATTTTGAAAACCAACAATATATTCAAATGTATACTATGTACCATTTAATGTACCAAATTATAAACCGTGGGATACACCCACCTCACGACACTGTATAAATGAAGGATGTTGTGAAAATAGTAAATTGTGGGGACATACCCAACCTCATGATCCATGGCAATAAATATCCTGTGGGCTGAACCCAACCTCATGGTACCGTGGCAATAATAACCTGTGAGATAAAATCAACCACACGGTGTCGTGGCAATAATAACCTGTGGGATAAACCCAACCTCACGGTCTGTGGCAATAATATCCTGTGGGCAGAACCCAGCGCGCTGTAATATAACATATATAATATTGATCCAAGATATTGCCATTACATGGTACATCAATTTAAAAATAACCAATATAGTATCCTTAAAACAATCTTGTAAGATCATATATACTTTTCCTAAACGATACCGTATCATAAAACATAATTTGATATTTAAATCTCACTGCCTATTTAAATATTTCAAAATTTTCAAATCATCATTTCATACAAAAACGAGAAATACCACAGTGAAATATATTCACCATAAACCGATTTTAAGCACCTAAGAATTTATAAAATATTTTAACATGCTTAAAATCATATAATTTTTCAATTGTTTTTCAAATCAATTATTTTCCAAAATAATTTAAAATCTCAATTCAACTACCAGGATATTTAACTAACATCATTCACAAGTTCACTATGAACTCATCAAAATTAAAAATCAATAAAAAATCTTATTAAAATCCACATAAAATGATAACTCATATAAGTGGAAGCAGATATTATATATGCATAAATCAATCCTTTCAATCAACTTGTATATACGTAAAATATCCAACCATACATATATATTATTATATATACCCAAAACATTTTAAAAATAATAACCACTCACAGAACTATAGATGCTCACTCTTGCTTCTCTGCGGGACCGCCTCCAGACTCAACACGAGTGTCTGTAATATAATAAAATATTTTTAGGCTCCAATAACCAAACCAAAAACACATGTATGACCCAATGTCATAAAATGATTTATACTACTATAAAATTACATAGATTGGATACCGGACAGTCCAATTATACAGCGTATCCTTACGATCCGGTACCTAAAACTGGGGCTTTTCATCCAGAAGCTAATTTTTCAAAGTTGAACCTTCTAATGGATCCTAATAATATCTAGTTTCACTAATCCAACTCTAATTTTAACCAATTTGATCGATTTTCAAACACAATCCCAATTTATCCGATAATTAACTAATTAACCCAAAAATGGAAAAATTATCAAATGACCTCCAAAATTCACAAAATTTATATCCACGGAAAGCCCAAGAGACAAGGAACCCGTCACTATGCTCATATTGGTCCAAAGGTTCCTCCAATGGCTGGAAAACTCAGTTGAAGCTTCGACTAAAATTTCCATTATCGTATCTCTCAAACGGTGAGGAATCTGGACAAAAGAACCACCGAAATGAGTTCAGAGGGTCCAAAAATGGTGGAAAAGGTCTATGGGTAGGCCTAAAATGGCCTAAAAAGGCCAAATAGTAGGAAAATGCCAAACGGTCACCGCGGGCTTCAAATGGCAAATCTCGGCGCATACGCCGGCGGTTTGGCCGGCGAAGTTGTCTCAAGGTGGGTAAGGAGGGTGTCTAGTACGTGTATAAGGAAAGTGGACGAAATCGAGCAAAACAATGATGACCCTGTTAGGCATAAAATGGGTTCGAAATGGCCCATTTCGGGTCCATGGGTCTGAGAGAAATTTCTTGGGTTTGGGTGACAAAATGGGTTTTTTGGAATTTGTTTCCTGCTGGGCATGCTTTCCCACATTTATATAAAGTCTTGGGTCACTAACAGACAAAAATCTGCGACTAGTTTGGACACTAATATAAAAATGATATTTGAAACTTTACAAAACCATAACTTTTTATCCATAACTCAAAATTTGGCAAACCACCAGTCTATAAACTCATATCGAAGAGATCTACACAATGGTATATCAGTCAAACTAAAAATCTTATTCATACAAAAAGTCAACTTTAATCCCACATACTGTTCACTTTGTCAAACTTGGTCAGATCAGGTCAAACCTTATCAAATTGTACAACAGAGGTATTTTGGTATAGGTTATTACAGCTCTAGCATCACAGTAGAATAATTTTAGGAATCACTTCTAAAATCCCTAGGCATCACATCTAGTTTTGTTTTGCATCACACAAAATCAAAGAAATAACTTTCAAAAAAAGTACTTGTATTATTAATCCATTGTCTAAAAGAGTTACGAAGACCTCTATTTATAATAAAACCACCTAACAATATTAGAAAACTAAAATAATACCTAACAACATTAAGAAATTAAAATAATAAGAAACCTAGTTAAATAAGGAAACTAATTAATAAACATTCCTAAAAACATAAGAAAACTAAATAATAAAATAACTTTAATCAAATAAGGAAACTAAATTAGACTAACACCACTAAGACCCTTAAAAGGCAAATAAGCCCATCCTCATCCGAAATCATCTTAAATCAAAGTTTGGGCTTTATAATTTGATTTTCCTTTTTTTTTTATAGGTTTTCAAAAGTTATTTCCAATTTGCAAAAATTTATTATTACCATCTTGCATCACAAGGTCTGCCTTTTTGCCTCTAGGGCAGCATCTCTCATAGACTAACATGTATGGTGAACTGCACCTGAGAAACTTAATGCTATAAGTTCGCTCAATCCATCAAGAAACCTCCTCCTTTTGTTGACCTTATCTGCAACCAAATTGAGGCAAAATTTTAATAGATCCTTGAATGTTTGCTCATACTTAGAAACTGTCATGCTACCTTTAGTGAGAGTCCCAAACTATAGCCTCTTAGTCTTAACAAAGGTTGGAAGGTTGAACTCGATTTGAACTGCACTCTTGAACTATTCTCAATTGTGACGTCTCCTAGTCCTCTCATATGTCTACCACTTTCTTGTGTTTCCCTCTAGCATAAAGCTAGCTATCTTGACCTTGTCCTCATCCAGACACTACATACCCTCATCTAGGATTTTCTTCAATGTTTGCTAGCTAAGATAAAGCTGCAATAAGATTTGTGGAGCCATCAAAACCTGCTAGTCCAAGTCTACAAACTTGATCGACAGAATATTCAGTAAACTTACTCCTCTCGAATGATCGAGCCTAGCATTCGACAGGATGCTCCTCATAGGTGGGTGCATATGTACTTTCAACTTAAGCAGGCTGGGACCTACGTCTACCTCTATGCACTATCATGGAAGAGTACTATTTCAAAGAATGAAAGAAATTTAATTAATTTCAAGAAATAGGTTAGGCAAAAATATACAAAACATAGGATGAGTTGTGCAGCACTGCACAACCTCGAGAAAATTTAGAACCTAATGCTTTGATACCAAGCTAACAGGATCCACCCCAAGAATGTTCCCAGGATTTCCCAAGTAAACCTGCCTAGTGAGGTCCCGTTGGGTAATCCCAAGAGAATACCCAATGAAACCTTAACTAAACCGTGGACGAAACACTTGTAACAACAAATGATATCTCAGTATAAAGATAGAGCTACAATAGTAAGCAAATCCACAACTATGGTTCACGTCTACTGCCCATCATATTATAGGCCATAATTGCATATATATAATAGGACCACTACCATTTCCAATATCTAGGAGATTAGAGCATTCAAATAGTATTTGTAAAATTTATAAATACAATATATGCAAAAAAGTCTAGAAAAAATAAAAATAACATGGAAAATAAATATTGCTACTGCTATGGAAAATACGGAACAACAAGTGATGCTCGAGGTAGACTATTAGCTAACTGTCAGGACCTAGGAGAGAGATAAATATATCTCATTGAGTGGCATGATAAAATAGAAAAATAATATTTTATTTCTAAAAATATTTTTCACAAGACCTCTTGTTCCACTCTTTTGAAACGTTTCCCATTTAAAAATCACTTCACAAAACACAACTTGTATCACAAATCAATATTATAAAATCAATGTTCATATAGTATAAAATCAATGACCATTAAAAAACTATAAACTGGATTAATCATATATAAATATTGAGCATAAAATAATGTTAACATAATTTCACAAAATAATAATGAAAGTACAATAAAATTATAAATATCAAAAAACCAATAATTTGCTCAAAAGCATAGACAATGTACCATATGATATATCTAGCATTGCCAAATGGTGCATGGTATTCCAAAACAGTACCACATAATAAAAGAGAAATACTTGCTAAATGAATCCACTTCACAACCCTTAGTGTTCGAAAGGCATCATGGCAATACAAACCTGTAGGAAGAACCCACCTCACGACCCTTAATAGATGAAAGGTATCATAGCAATAATGAACCTATGGGATGAATCTAACCTCATGAACTTTAGCATACTTTAGCTACCGTACAAACCTGCGTGCTATAATATAATTTAGAAATGAAACATTGGTACTATATGGTACATCAATTAAAAATAACAGTACAATATGCATAAAATAATCTTTGTAAGATCATACTTTTTCAGATAATACCGTACCATAAAGCATAATTTCAAATTCAAATCCAACTATTTATTCAAATATTCCAAAAATTCCAAATCTTCATTTCATACGAAAACATAAATACCATAGTAAAATGTATATCACCTTAAATTATTTTAAGTACTTAAAATTATAAAACACTTAAACATGCTTAAAAATATATATAATTTCCAATCCACTTTCTCAAAATCAATTATTTTTCAAAATGATTAAAACCTCAATTCAAATATAAAGATATTTAAATACCATGATCTACAGGTTCACTATAAGCTCATCAGCATTTGAACCATTTAAAATCTTGTTAAAAATCACATTAAATAATAACACATATATATATAAAATTAGATATTCATATATGCATAAAATAAATATTTAAATCAAATGATATATATATATATATATTTATATATAAAATACTCAAACCACATATATATTATACTAGCATATCGAAAACTATTTTTTCAATAAAATAACAACTCAGAAGTGTTGTCGATGCTCACTCTTCAGAGGTGCTGTTGATGGTCACTCCTGCTCCTCCACAGGGTCACCTCCATATTTAATATGAGTGCTTGTAATGTAATAAAATATTTATTAGGCTAAACAACTAAACCAAAGACATTAGTGTTTACCAAATGTATTAAAATAATTTATACAAGTATAAATTTTCATAAATAACATACCAAATGATCCAATTATACCATGAATCTTTAGGATCTAGTACCCAAAATTAGGATTTTGAAAGGCCATTTTTATGAAATTGAACATCTCATTGGATCATTTTTTATGAAATTGAACCTTTCATTGGATCCTATTAATATCTAATTATACTAATCCAACTTCAATTTTGTTCAATTTGATCAATTTTTGTCCAAACACAGTCCAATTCCTTTTTATTTAATTGACTTAAAAATGGAAAAATTATTCAAATAATGTCCAAAATTTACATACTCTATATCAATGGAAAGTTCAAGAGATAAGGAATAGAATGGTATGCTCACCTCGGTCTTCAAGAGTGACCGATGATTGGAAAACTCATCGGAATACTCGGCTAAAAATCCCTTTTGATAAATCTCTTAAATGGTGAGGAATCTTGGCAAACGAAGCATAAGATTGGATTCAAAGGATCCAAAAATGGAGGGAAATGGAGGTGTATAGGTTGGTCTGGGATGGCCGAAAAACCCACAAACTCTGATGACCCTCCCACCGTCACCGACTTCACTAACCTGATTTAAGAGCATCTAACTGCAAATCAGCTAGAAATTTGAGGAGTGCAGTCACCGGTCAACAATCTATAAGGCTGCCTGATGCACGTAGCTTATTGGCAACCGGAATGGAAAAAAAAATGATGGCGATCCTCTTTGGACGTCAAACAAATTCGGGTTGACCCGATTCGGACCTATGAGTCTAGGTAGAGGTTTCTTGGGTTTGGGGGACAAACCAAGTATTTTGAGATTTGTTCATTATTGGACACACTTCTAAACATTTTTATAAAGCCTTGGTTCACTAGCAGAAAAAAATCTGAGTTTAATTTGAATACTGATATAAATTTTTTTTTTTAATTTTCTAAAACCATAACTTTTTCTCTATAACTCGGAATTTAGCATACTGCGAGTCTATAAACTCGTATTGATAAACTCTACACAATGGTACAGCAAACGAGAACCGTAACTATAGAAAAGTCAACCTGAAATCTATATACAGTCCACTTGGTCAAACTTGATCAAACTTGTACAATAGAGTATTTTGGTACAAATTCTTTCACAAAACAATTCTTCATATGAAATTTACTTTAGATCACCCAATCTGACATCAAACCTTTTTTGTTTCTTTCCCGAAAGCCCACTATTAAAAGGAAAACTATATAACTGGCACCAAGATTACCTTTGTAATCATGCGGTAAGAAATTAACAAACACAATGAAAAATGTTGAATAGATATTTGATTTTGGAATGAATCAGCTAGTTGTAAAGAGGTATTAAATACGTTTATCTTTGCTCCTCATGTGTGCATATTAGAGTATAAGAATGGAAGTTGTTGTCTTATATTTATTTATTGTTTTTTTCGTGTTAATGGCGCCAAATAGTTTTAGTGGATTGTGTTACAAAGTCCTAGTTAGGTATTCGATATAAGCCTGATTAATTAAGTCGAATAATCTAAAAGAAGGACATAAATTCTGCATAAGTCTATCCATCACTACAAAAAAAAAAAAAATTATAAAAGTATTTGGAAGTACAAATTTAACATACCCGTTAAATGTTCTTCTGGAATATGTCCGAATAATGTTTGTGCTTTTGACTGTTTGAAAAAATGATACACCAAAAAAAAAAATAATAATAATAATAATTTCATGAAATGCCTGTATGTGTGTATATGTACAAAACATTGAGCCATTAATTTCCAGGTACCTTTTACTTTTGTCAAGAGGTAAATAAAGCACTTGAACATTTATTAAGACCTTAGCATTTCTTGAGAAATATGGGTAATGAAATCTTGGACTAACTTGGTGTATATATATATATATATATACACGTTTAAAAGAGTATATCAAAAAACATAGTTATGCCACTAGGAGATCAAGATTTTCAAGTTTAAGAACATTTGGAGAAGTTATTATTATTGTTGTTGTTGTTGTTGTTGTTGTTGTTGTTGTTGTTGTTGTTGTTGTTGGTCAATGGACTTATTGTTGAACCTATCTTATTAATCAAACAAATTTTAAAATATTATTTTGAACAAAAACCCTATAGTTAAAATAGGAGTTTTAATTTAATGGGCTACTTAACTTACTTTATCATGCCACATGTTAATGTGATAGAAATCAAATGAGGTAGATAAATAAAAACATAAAATAATTTATTTATTTTTTTTAAATATAATTTTATTTAAATACTATATAAAAATTTAATTGAATTTCATAGTATACTTTTCCTTACTAGGTTTTATTATTAAAAAAAATAAAAAATATTTTAAATTAATATTGTCATATGTAATTGACAGATTCTATCTCTAAATAGTAAATGATAAAAGCAAACTAGATAATCCATTAGATCATCACTATTTTTAATAGATAATAATACTACATATTTTATGCTTCACAATCTTAAACACAAAATTCTTGTAAGTAATTGGGATTTAGTTCGTAAGACTAAAATAGAAGCTTTAATCAGTAGGTAAAATTTGTAGGAGATAGATACAGAAATCCTAGGAAATTTAATTTTCAAAGTCTGTCGTTTGTGTTTGCAAAAGCAATATATTCTTCATTACCGAGGATAGTAGCTTAGCGGAAGAAAACCATTCGGCCTTCACATTTACGGATTCGGAAATTGAGATCCAAGGGCCTAATAAAGATGATACTATCAAGCAGTGTATCCTTGAACATTGGTAAAAAAAAAAGAAATGTATCCTTCGAACATTGGTTTATTGACACTGGAGACTGGAGATTGCTTCTAAATATCTTATTTCGGCATAACCATTGGTTGCCTACCTTTTTTTTTTTTTTTCCATTATTTCCTATTTTTGTTTCTTTATTCGTAGAGAGACTCTATGCAAAAGTCCACTATAAATTCCATAAATAGTATTTAGGCCAGCGAGCTAGCCCTCCACATTAATTGCATATTTTCTAAACTGTATGGTTATTTATTGTTTTTTTTTTTTTTTATTCTTTTTGTTCCCAATACGAATGTCAGGAATCCTATGTTCACCTACGATGCACACTCAGAATCAACCTTCCCAACTTGACATCCATCCTAACTATATATTAAATTAATATATGTATATTCCGAAACTTAGTGTTAATATCTCATTCCTTTTTTATTTTATTAATTTTTATAATATACTATATTTATATTATGAAAATTATTATTATAACCTTTTCATATTTCATTTTCCTTTCAATAATAAAGTTAAAATTTTGTCAATTTATCTTTTTAATTAATAAAATTCTTTTATTTATTTTTCAAGATAAAAAAAATTAATGAATAAAAATAATATGATCAAATTCATAATTAAGCTCTTCTTTTAGAAAAGAAATATTTTCAAATATATCAAGCTACTCTCTTAAATTTTATATATAACTTGTTATTTTTTATATAATTTTTTTGGATAAATTTGAAAAGAGGAATTTTAGCACCAATATTTTAAAGATTTCACAATTTTGGAAGAAGCATGCATACGTATTTGTGGTTTTTTCTGTTTTTCACAGTTCTTAGAAAGTAAATATATATTTATATATATAAATAAATATATATATATATATATATATATATATATAGAAGAGGGAAAAAAAACTCAAAGTAATAGGACAAAATTTAATTCTATGAATAAGAATTTTAAAAAATGAAGTTATATTGAAACAAACTCTAAATGTAAAGGGGCAATAGTGATATTTTTTATAATAACAATGTAGCATTGAAAAAATAACAAATTAAAGGTTGTTATAATGATATTTACGGCCAAAACTTATACTTAATCTATAACATGATACGTTAAGTGAAGTTGATTCAATTGATATACTAATCACACCTACATATGGAACATGGCCGTCTCACCTCTTAGCGAGGTCCTAGGCAAAAATTTTTATAAGGCCTTTATCAAATACTGTTAATAATATTTTATAAATTAAATTTTATATTTTATTTTAAATATATATATATTTTTTAAGTTTTTGAGGTAAATTTTGATAATAAATGTATATTCTTTCTGGGTGATAATAAATTATGCAAGTGGCAAGTTTTTATCAATTTCTTTAATAAATTAGATAATGTACACTAGAACATTAAAACACATATATAGTTTACTTTTTATACGATAAACAATTATATAATTGGGAAATTGATAACTACAAATATGAATTCTTAGAAAACAAATATATATGTATATATATATATAAATGTATTATGAGAATAAATAATATAAAATCATTAGATAAATAAGAAGTGATAGGTAATATGAGGAAAAGGAAAAACTAATAACTAATAAGATTCCCTCCTTCTAGGTACCCGTTGAATAAAAATTTTATTGATTATATACCGTGTGTGAGAAAGATTAAATGACTTGTATAAAAGTTAAGTCGATGGAAAGAAAAATATGAGCCTAAATTGTGAAAACTCATGAATTGAGAGGTTTTTAATCAATCTTTCACTTTTTTAACTATTAAATATCTAATACATACGTAGAAAATAAAGAATTTAATTTTTTGGTAAAATGGAATGAATAATTCATTTATGCTATTTTTCAAAAATAAAATATGTAAGATATAAATAATAAATTGTAGTTAATGTAGAATTGTAGTTAATGCTATTTTTCATCCCAACATTTTTGAAGCATGAATCTGCACCATCAATAAAAGCTTCCAAATAGAGTTTTTTTTTTTTTTTTTTTGGGGGGGAGGGGAGGGGTGTTGTGCGTGGGCACCTAGCTACTTCCAGCAAAACAAATAAAATGTCACAACCAAATGCACTCTGATGCACAAGTCAAATGATAACCTTTGAATGTCAAAATATGTAAACTAGGGTTTTAGGTGTATTGTGCATGAGAGAGTAATAAGGCATTTAAATTATTGGCATGAGATTTTCTTGTTCCTCAAGAAAACCAACTCAATTGGACCATGAGTTTTAAATTAGAAAAATAGAGTCTTTCCTCATTTATGTGATTCAAATGACCCTGCCAAGTGGATTTCACAGTATTTGATATCTAGTCAACTTATAACCTCAAATTCCATAATGATTTTCTCACGGATGTTACAAGAAAGTCATATTTATAATATCTCAAACATTTTAAGACTGTAATTCACAATGATAATTATCTTCCTTACTATATGTTTATAAAATAATCATGCCTTGAATAATACTCTTAGACTACATTCTTGGAAAGGTTTTGATACAAGTCATGCTATGATATCTTTCAACATCATGCTTAACTCTTGGACATAATCCTCGGAATGACATCATTGCAGTGACTTGAGGTACTTATTGAGTTGAAGGAAGGATTTATTGCTCTAAATAAATTCTACTTACACAGATAGCTCCCCACTCCTCCAAGTTAAAAAGATTATTTGGAGTAGTGTGACTAGTATTATGACAAAAGGATGTACTGCTTTTTTAAACAAGAATGTGTAAAATTCTAATAAGAACAAGTTTATAACTTCTTGAATGGTCGAAGGAAAAATTTATTCTTAATCGCTTAATCGTATATCAGGGAATTCTATCCTAAACTCAACTTTAAACATCACTCTTAGGATTTTAAGACACCAGTTTAACAGTCATAGATCTTAGCTTTAACTTACCTAATGATCTCAATGAACCAGTAGACATTATTCTCGGATACATGTCACTTGTGTCACTTGGGATGATATCCTCTTCAAAGAATACAATTCATTGTAAGATAAAATAAGCTTCAACTTTAAGATAAACTGTACACACTTTTTGATAAAAATGAGTTATTTCCCCTTTGCTCATGTTGTTAAAATGTTGTATCTAACATGGTTGACAAATGCTCATGCATTCCATTATCCAAGACCAAAATCAAATAGTAGTTGATTGCTTTTCCCAAATCTACATTTGAACCATTAATTATCTGTATTTATATTACCTTTAAACCTTTCTTTCCTCCATTTTTTTGAAATTATTGAACTCACTTTCCTTTCCATTATAACTCCATAAAGAAAAAGCCTAGCATTAGCAATGGTTAGATAGCTTCCAATGCATTCAGCTTCTATTTTCAGCATTCAATGCATTCAAGTTGGCTTTTGATAAGTTAGCTTTTGATTTTAGCTTAGTTTACACCATATGTTAGGATTTCAAAAAGATTTAGCTTCATGCTTCATGTTCTTCATATTTTCCAAGTTAATCCAATTTTTCAATCTAAAATCTCATTTAAAATTCAAATTTTTTGTTTAAAGCCTTTTAGAATTTTAGGCTGAGAATTACTTAAAACTTTTAATAATTTTTTCTCTTGGATAGAATTAATCTTAGATGTAGCTTGTATTAGACCAGCATGTCCTCCATTGATTCTTAGGATTTACCTAGGCAGATAGACGAGTATTAAGGATCTAACATTAGGCCCCATGAGTAGTTCCTCAAATTCATCCATGAGTAATACCTTTCCCAAACTTGTACATAATATCAACAATACTTCCAATATAGAAGCCCAACCTATAGATCAAACTTAAAACCAAAACCCTCATTCCAAAAGAATGATGTTCCTACTAAAAAGAACCTAGATGTAGGCAGAGATGAGAGTGACAAGGAAGTTGCCTTGACTGCATCAATTAAAGTATCAAGCGGTTCGAAGAGTTTCTACTGTAAGAGAGGAAAAAAAAAAAAAGGCAAGCTTAAAAGGAATCCAGGCCAATATCGCTCAAAAATATCTTATAGGGAAGGAATAAAAATGAGGTGAATTCAACATTGAATGAGCCTGGGAAGGAGAAAAAAGCCTCTTTATCATAGCAGATTCACCTATTTCTATCAAATGTCTTTCAAACTTGGTCTTCAACTACCTTTACAGATGTTTGACCTCACACCCACACAACTTATGCCAAATTGTTGGAAGGTCATCTTAGGAATGGTGGTCCTTTTAGATGTATAATTTGAGCATTGACTCTCAAGTTTTCCTGAAGTATTGTACACTAAAGGAAAGCAACAGCAAGAGACATCGATACCAAATTCATGTTAATAAGGAGATAAAGCTTCTTCTCAAAACCTCATCATGGGATAAGCATTAGCAAAAGTGATACTTCTTCACGGATGGTGACTGAGGCTAAAAACAACCATACTTTCCAAGCCTATGAAAAGTAAGTGGAATTTAAATTTTAAAGAGTTGTACTAAAAGAAAATCACTTCTATAAAATTATTATTCCTTAATTTTTTTTCTTTTTCTTTTTTTCTTTTTTTGGGGGCAATATTTCCTTAGATTGTAGATTAAATATAGTTCATGACATTTTCTTGAAATATTAGCAAAAATGATTGAAAAACTAGAAAAGCTTGGAGAGTTAAACCTTAAAGACATTCTTTTCAAGGATAAGTTGATTGCTCATAGATAATCCAACCTAAGCCTCCACTCCATACAGGTTTTCCTCTTAAACATACTCTAGTTGTTGTAGACTTCTTAATATCTCTAGCATCATTGGAAAAGAAAAATCTCATATAAGAGGAAGACTCATGCAAAGAAAAACAAATATTGAGATATAACTTATGATGTACTTTTTTCAAATTCCTCAATCAAATAAATATAATATATGTATACTTGTAAACATTATTATAGACTTCTTGACATCTCTAGCATCATTTATAAAATAATAGCACATCATATTACCATAAGATCTTGGTAAGTATGTTGGTAGACTTCTTCATACTCTTGGTGTTAATCAGTTGATTTTGTCATGTATCATTTGTCAAATTAGTTATCAATAAAACCAGTAAACAAGTTAGTTTATATATATATATATATATAGTTTTGATATAGTGAGGGACAATATGTAAAGGAATTGTGAGCGACAATATCCATGCCATCATATCTGCATAATTTATTTAATTTGATGGCTGGGAATGATCGTCTCCCATAGTTTCTCTCCATAAATCCTTCACTATATCAAATCCATATTTATATATTAGTTTTGATATAGTAAATATATGGTAAGGGCCTTATAGTAATGTCATCTTAGTTGGAAACACATGTCATCTCTAAATAGGACAATTTTATCCACACTACAATAATTACTAGATGCATTGCAATTTTAATATTTTTTTAGAATTCCAACAATACCTTTGAATACATTGTCATAAACAGCCTTGAATACTAATATATATTAAATACATTACATATTCTTTGATGGTAGTATTGATTTGTTGGCAATTCAAATCAGGTCCACCGGTGCACTCACCACCATCTTCTTTGGGTTTCTCTAACATTAAACCAACGATAAAACCTCCAGCATTAAGAATCATCGAGGAACCCATTAATTCAACTTCAAACAAGTGGTTGTTCATTCTCCATAAATGCAGTCGAAATTTCAAACTACAGCCAAGAGGTGATATGAATAAAATTCTCTTTTATTAATCATCACCCTAGCTTTATGTCCCATAGATAAATAATGAAATATTGTCTTTTTTGGGCAAGTATTGCAAAGCATTTTCCAGTTTCAAGATCAATAAAGGCACCAAAAATTACAATATCTTTATTGCTCTACCATTAGCCTTCCCTACTATTTTTCCATTAAATCCTTTGCAATATCACTATAGCCCATATCTTTAAAAACCTTAGTTGCATCTTTCTCTTCAACATGTTTAAACAATATATTTTTATAACCATGTTGTTTTAGTGCTTTAACATTGGATAGTAGAAACTAGTAGAGAGGAACACTGAGGTAGTGCAAAATATCTTTACCATCTACCAATAGCAACACTTCATCACCCAATGCAGTTCTTCCAAAAATATGGTAACTTCATAGACTTGTGGTAGAAGTTTTTCAAAAATCAGAAGAAGATGGATGAACCTTGTTGTATATAATGCAATGAATTTTGGAGAAAAGTTGTAAAAGTTGGCTATTATTTATCCACTTTAATCACAACCTAAGTGCAAATGTCTCTGTCTTGCTTCTTAATTGTTCCCCAAAAAAAATGCTTCATTCATGTTACTATGTCTTCTTTATGTTCCATGTGTAAAAGTAATAAAAGAAGGGAGAATTTTTTATTGTCAGGAAAAGTGGTTTAGATGATAGCTAATATATACGACGTCAGTGGGGTTAGAACCATAATCCCCAAAAACATGCAATGGTTTCGTATGAAAAATTATAGATTCTAAAATTCATTGTTTTATTATTTTAATTCATTAAAGGTATTTAGGGAATTGTAAATTTGTATTTTATTTAGGTTTTATTTGAGGTTATTAAGGGTAAGATAGGCATAAGTTATTAATGTAGTTAGAAAATATATGTTTTAATGTGGGTATGTGTAGAATGTACTATACCTAACAATTTTTGTAGTGTGAATAACTTTTAATCTTAATAATGTCACATCATTTAAATATGTTTTGATTATTTTTAAACACACCATAACTTAAGAAGTAATAACTCATCAAATTTACATGAAATTTACCAATAATTTTTATAAAAGATTAATTCAATTTTTTAAATTTGATTGATGATTTATTTTTCCTAAGTGGCAATGAACATGGATGATATAACTTACCTATAAAGTGTCCTTACTAGAAGAGCGTTTTCAATAGTGAATATGAATTGCTATCTATGTGATAGGTGGCATCAATGTACAATCAATTTTAAAATTATTTTCTATTAGTAATGTGCATAAGATTATTTATGTCTATTAATTAATTACATATATATTTTATCTATTTTTTTATTTTCTAAAAAAATTATGTTTAAGGAAAATTTTGCTTTAGAAAAGCTTCACAATATCTGACAGAGTCTCTAGAAATAGACATTCAACTTCACAAATCTAGGCCACATCAGCTTTACATTCATTCTATACATTACCATTGGAGAGCATTTTTCTTAAAATGCTATTCATATTGCTTATATGACATGTCTATTTTCACAATCCACATCTTCATTGGAGATGTTCTATTTTCATAATCCAAATCTTCATGGAAGATGTTCTAAGATACTTACAGTATTTTTCCTATATCAAAATCCTATATATATAGTCAGACCCATATCAAGTTGATTTGATAGTTCTAATATGAGGTTTTCCTCTATTAATTTTTGGATTATATTTTAAATGTTGATATTTAAAAAAAAAAATTATGGACTAATATAGAATTGACAACATATTAAAACCATATTTAGGGAAAATAAACTATGTAAGAACCAAGTGAGCCATAAATAGATTTTTATATCTTATCCATGTGTAGCAATCCAATAGTTAACTGATGACAAAACCATACCACACTGATATGAACTTGATTGTATATATATTTTCTAGTTACTTGGATAAAACACCTTTCTATTTTAGGGTTGTGTTAAATTGGTCTTTAAAAATTTGACATCTACATTTTGTGAAAATGTTAAATAGATCTATCTATTACAAATTTTTATTTACTTTTGGGAAATTTTGGCTTTAAAATGTTAGATAATATGACATATTATTGCCATGTCCAAATTTTTAAAATTTCAATATTACAAACAAATACAATGTTTTCATGGTGAAAAAGAATAAGCTATACACTTTATCAATGTTTAATAGCTTTTTTAAATGTCCACCTGACAATAACAGGTTACACAGAATAGTTAACTGTTAAAATTTATCAAAAATGAGCAAAAACTTGTAATGAATGAATTTATTTGACATTCTTATAAAATGCACAAATGAAACTACATTTTTTTTTTGGGGTATAATAAATGAAACAACTTAAATAACAATAAAAATGATAAAAGAATATTTTTACAAGGAAAAAAAAAAGGTAGAGAGACCATTTTGAAACTGCCCCAAAGTACAACTATCCAATGTACAAAGGCATTTTTATACCCTTAACCAATTTTTTTTTTTTTTTTGGGAAGAAAAAACCAATTCTAAATTAATTAAAAAGAGTCAAAAACATCTTCTTGGATAACATTAATAAGGCAAGATGACTATCTTCCAACCACATAACCACCATCACAACCTAATGCATGTTTAGCTAAATTGTGGGCAACCACATTTAAACTATGTAAATGATGGCAATTGCTTAATATCATATATAAGGTGGCCTTTCATCACCCAACTATCTTCCTCCTTCATTAACAATAGCACAGCTTGTAGTGAATTTATCTCCACTACACAATGAAATTGATGAGGACTTGCCAAGGAGCATAATAACCTGGAACCAAGATCCTATAAAATTGAAGAGTCGATGAATCTAGCTTAAGCTAAAAGATTCAAAGAAGCACTAAATTGTTTAATTTAGGAGATATTTAGCTCTTAAGGGAAATTTACTACTGAAAGTGCATCAAGGATGGTCCAATATATAGGATTTCACAGCCAAATTCATGAAGGAAAACCTTTGCTGACTTGGCATGATGATGTGGCATGTTGCTGATGTGGCAACCATATGATGATATGGTAGTGTCATATGGCATCCTATATGGTATTTCTGTAGGCTTGACTTTTCTTAGTGTCCAAATTATTAATTAGTTTCCAAATTGTAATTAGAAATTTTAATTATTTTTGTGTTTATTTTATATTAGGACAAGTGTCAAATTAGTTTCCTAATTTTACCTTAATCATGTAATTAAATCACTTTTCCTAATTTCAATTAAAGGAAGATTGATTAGTCAAATTAAGATTGGGAAACTAAGTTTAAAATAAATCACTTTTCCTAATTTCAATTAAAGGAAGGTTGATTAGTCAAATTGAAATTAGGAAATTAGGTTTAATGTTAATTTTTGTTTTAGGAAACTAGCTTAATTTAATTTGTACTTTGCCTATAAATGGGCACCCATTTTAGTTGAATAAAACAATATAAGAATTTTCAACATAATTGTGAGAGTTATTCTCTTGGTTCTCTAAGAATAAAACAGTGGCATCATCGTTGTACCAACATTTTTAGTCACAGGTTTATTAAAGGTTGAAGTTTCTATTAGAACTTATCTTAGAACAATTTATACTTTATTTGTTACGAGTTTAGGATCAAATCAACCTAAGTTCATATCAATTTGGTATCAGAGCATGATTTTCTAAGTACATGTTTAATCTATCTTATATTTTTGTTTTTGTTCGTTTGATTTTTAGTTCTGCAATTTTTGCATTAGGTAAGAATTGCTTCATATTTTTCTTCTTGTCATCCTTGTCGTCTATAGTTAAAAATAAAAATAAAAAAACAAAATTCATTTGATTTTTTTCTTTTGCTATTCTTATTTGTTTTGTTCTTTTGCTATCCAAATTCATACTTTCATTAAAAAAAAAAAATTGCATCAAACATCAAAGTTCCAAAATTGCACTAAAAACTCTCATTGTGTGATTTTTTAGAAAAATTGTTTAAATTTTTAGTGGAAGAACAAATTGATGTCTGTTAGTAGCATCAAAAATCTTACTATGCTATTGTTCTTAACAAAAAATCCAAACCAGAAAAAGAAAAAAAGAAAAAAAGAAAAAAGGAACAAATTGAAAATCATTGAAATTCTAGTTGTTAGAGTTGCTTGATATTGTGTTTGAGTTTGTTAATTTTAAAAGGTTTGTTTTCTTCCTTTGTTTCATGTTCTATTACTTTAAACTTGTTCAATTTGATCTTTAAAATCTCTGTTTATTGTTGCTTGACCAGATTATCATTCAAAATGTGATTTTGTTTTGTTTCTCTCTTAGTTGGCCAAATTCTAGATATTATTCTTGCTTTCTTTGTAATTGTTTAGATTTATTGTTAAGATTAGTTTGGACCTATTTGTATAACTTGAATTAATTTAAATTAGTTTGCAAAGAACCAAGTAAATAAAACTTGAGTGGTAAAAGGCTAGAGTGTTAATTCATTATGGTTAAAAGCCAATTAATTAAGTGAAACACAAGAGATTGACCCCTTGATTAAGTGATACACATGAGGAAGTGAATTGGTGAGGATCTCTTTATTTTTATCACTAACAATCAACAAGTCAACATGTCCAAAGACAAAGAAGAGTCATCGAGCTCTAAGATAGAGATTGATGCCAATGTGTTCACCACCTTAATGGGAGATATGCAGCGAATGGTGAAGGAGATGGAGGAACTTAAATTGCAAGTAGCTGCAAATTCTAGGGCATCCATATTTCGACAATATATTTGGAATATACCACAAGGAAGACATGGGAAAGGAGGACAAAGACAAACCCGAGAGGAGTTTGAAAGTAGGAACTATGGAAACGAATTAGAGGAAGAATTGAAGGAGGAATTCAAGTCCTACAAAAGACAACCACATGGAAGGACAAGACAAGACCAAGACAATGATCTAGGTGGTACTAAGCTCACGAATCCACCTTTTTAAGACAAGAGCGATCCAGAAGCATACTTAGAATGGGAGCAATGCATGGAGATGGTATTTGAGAGTCAACGCTTTTTAGAAGTCAAGAAGGTTAAGCTTGCTGCCCTAGAATTTAGAGATTATGCCATTAAATGGTGGGATAAGGAGTTTATAGCCTAAAGAATAGCATATCAACGTCTAGTGGAGACCTAGGAGGAAATGAAACAAATCATGATGAAAAAGTTTGTCCCTAGTCACTACTATAGAATGCTTTATAATCTTTGTCATAGGGTGGTAAGGGCGTGGAGGATTATTACGTAAAGATGGAGGTTTTCATGATGAGGGCTGACATTGTGGAGGATTCTAAATTACCAAGGCAAGATTTTTAACGGACTTGAATAAGGGGATTACCAACCAAGTTGAATTGCAGCATTATGTAAAGATGGATGATATGCTACATATGGCAGTCAGGGTGTTCAATGAATCAATGGAGGTCAAGTCTAGTAAGTTGGAGATTGAATCCTACCAATGAAAAAGCACCTAAGCCAAAACAAAAGGAAAAAAAACACCAAATAGGCCTAATTTTGGTGTTAAAGCTGAAACCCTTATTTTAACCAAATAGGTTAGTAAAATCGACCCTATCACATCTAGAAATTGATATATTTTATGCTTTAAATGTTAGACTAGAGGGCACATTGCAAGCCAATATCCCAAAAAAAAAAAAAAGAATCATGGTACTTAAGGGTAATGGAGATATTAAGTCTAAGAATGAAGAAGATGAGTTAGATGATGAGTCAATGCCATCATTAGAGGATGACATCGATGAAGATGAAGAGGAGTCCTAACACAAGTACCTAATGAAGGTAGATTTTGGTTTAGTTGGGAGAAGAGCTTTAATATTCCATAAAGATGAAGATCAAGTACAGCGAGAGAACATCTTCCATCCTAGATGCCTCATTAAAAATAAAGTATGTAGTATGATAATTGATGGAGGAAGCTATGCAAATATAGCTAGTACTATTATGGTTGAAAAATTAGGTTTAACAACTATAAAACATCCTAATCTTTATAGATTATAGTGGCTAAATGATAGTGAGAAAGTTAGAGTTAATAAATAAGTAAAGGTAAAATTTAGCATTGATGATTATGAGGATGAAGTGCTTTGTAATGTTGTACCTATGCATGCGGGACATATATTGTTGGATAGACTTAGCAATTTTATAGGGATACTAAACACCATTGTTGGGCAAACAAAATTATATTTTCTTACAAAGGTGATAAGGTTGTGTTAATGCCATTAACATCCAAAGAGGGTTTTGAAGATCAACTAATGATGCAACAAAGGAAAGAGGCTGAGCAACAACAAAAGGCTGAATCAACCATTTCCAAGGCCAAAAGAGATCACACGGCCCTTAAAGGTAATTTTCCCCATGCTGTCAAACCACATTCCAAGGGTAAGTCAGGTAAGTCCATGAGTGAGATAGAAAAAGAAAAGAAAAAGAAAGAGAAAAGAAAAGAGGGGTTTTATATGTTTGTAATGATGTATAAGGAAGATTATTTGAATCATCTAGCTAACCATGATAATCATGTACTTCCTAGTTCTGTAGCTTCTTTTTTGCAGGAATTTGATGATATCTTACTCAAAGAGATACTAAGTGGACTTTTACCAATCAGAGGGATTGAGCATCAAATTGACTTTGTTTTTCGTGCAATAATTCCTAACTGACCAGCATATAGAAAAAGTCCCAACGAAATAAAGGAGCTTCAACGTCAAGTAAGTGAATTGGTAGAAAGAGGTTATAATAGACAAAGCATGAGTTTGTGTGCCATTTCAGTGTTATTAGTCTATGAAAGAGATGGAACATGGAGATGTGTGTTGATTGTGGGCTATTAACAATAAAACTATTAAGTATAGGTATCCTATCTCTAAATTAGATGATATGTTTGATGAGTTATATGGTGCATGCATGTTTTCTAACATTGACCTTAGGAGTGAATATTATCAAATATGTACGAAAGAAGGTGATGAGTGAAAAACTACATTTAAAACAAAACATGGATTATATGAGTGGTTGGTTATGCCATTTGGATTGACTAATGCTCCTAGCACTTTTATGAGATTAATAAACCATGTTTGGAATGCTTTTATTGGTAGGTTTGTGGTTGGGTATGTTGATGACATTCTTGCATATAGTAAGAACTTAGAAGAACATGTAGAACATCTCAGGCTAGTTTTAGAAGTTTTTAGGAAAGAAAGGTTGTTTGCTAATCTTAAAAAGTGTAATTTTTGTCCATTTGAGCTTATCTTTTTAGGCTTTGTAATAAGTGTTATAGGTATTAAAGCTGATCAAGAGAAGGTTAAGGCTATTCAAGAGTGAGCCACGCCAACTTTAATAAAAAATGTTATGAGTTTTCACGTGTTGGCTAGCTTCTATTGAAGATTTTTCAAAGATTTTAGTACCATTGCTGCACTTTTGATAGAGATTACCAAGAAGAGTGTAGGCTTCCAATGGGGAGAAAAATAAGAAGTGTCCTTTAAATTGTTAAAGGAAAAACTTACTAATGCTCTTCTATTAGTTTTTTGTAACTTTTCAAAAACTTTTGAGATTGAAGATAATGCCTCAAGTATAGGTATAGGTGCTATTTTGATGCATTTAAAGAAAGAAAAATTTCTAGCCCAACACAAGTCTAAGCTTATGTGAACACAAGTCTAAACAACAATGTATATCATCTAGATTTGCTCAGTGAGTATAATGTTACTGCTACTTTTAATGTTTCTGATTTATAGTCTTTCTCTACAGGTAATGACTTTGATTTTAGGACAAATCTTTACAAGAAGAGGGGAATGATGAGGACCTACCTAGGAGCACAACAAGTTGGAGTCAAAATCCTATAAAATTGAAGACATGACTAATAACACAAGCTCATAAGGGAAATTTACTACTGAAGGTGAATCAAGGATGGTCCAATGTATAGGGTTACACGGCCAAACTCATAAAGAAAAACATTTGCTGACTCGGCATGATGACTTAGTATATTGCTGAAGTGGCATAGTGACATGACAATCATTTGATAATGTGGCAGTGTCATATGGCATCTTATATGGCATTTCTGCAGCCTTGAATTTTCTTGGTGTCCAAGTTATTAATTAGTTTCCAAATTGTAATTAGGAATCTTAATTGATTTTATGTTTATTTTATATTAGGACAAGTGTCAAATTAGTTTCCTAATGTTGCCTTAATCATGTAATTAAATCACCCTTCCTAAATTCAATTAAAGGAAGGTTGATTAGTCAAATTAAGATTAGGAAACCAAGTTTAAATTAAATCACTTTTTCTAATTTCAATTAAAGGAATGGTGATTAGTCAAATTGAGATTAGGAAACTAGGTTTAACGTTAATTTTTGTTTTAGAAAACTAGCTTAATTTAATTTGAATTTTGCCTATAAATAGGCACCCCTTTTAGTTGAATAAAAGAGTTTAACAATTTTCAGCATAATTGTGAGAGTTATTCTCTTGGTTCTCTAATAACTATTGAACTTATCGAGCTTTGCTTGTAGCGTTCAAACCCTAGACTTATCAATAGGTTTTCCATCCCCTATTGGGGCGTCATTACTGTACCAAAGTTCTTAGTCATAGGTTGATTAAGGGTTAGGGTTTCCATTAAAACTTGTCTTAGAACAATCCATACTTTATTTGTTACGAGTTTAGGAACAATTCGATCTAAATTCTATAAGAAATTAGCAAAGTTCAATCCCAAAAAGAATAGCTTCCTTTATAACTAAAAATTTAGTGGCAAAAGGAGATAGAGGTTGACAAAACTTTTTTGCCATTGCAGCCAATTATTCACCCCCATGATCTTTAAATGTAGCACCTATTCCAACAACCTCATCCTTAACTTTCACCGACCCATCAACATTTATTTTGACAAAAGGTTGATATGGTCGCTTCCACTCAGGGATTAGCTTGTTTACTGCATTGTGTTCTCTTCTTCATTGTTCTTGAAAATCTAAATAAAGAACTAAAAATGTTATCCAAAGCTCTTTCCACAAGAACAGTCGATCTTCCATGGGTGATCACATTGCGATTATTCCAAATTGACCAACAAATTAAAAGAAAAAAAAAATAGCTCCACCTCCTCATAGTAACATTATTATAGCCCTATAAGAAAAAATCAGCAAAGTTATCTCCTTTCCACTCTGCAACTTTTTGAAAATGCCCCACCAACCTTGATAATGACCGTGCAAAATCACATCTCCACATCACATGCACTATAGATTCCATTTCTCTCCTACACAAAGGACAATTCCAACTATGAATTAATCTTCTATGAGCAATTACCTTACAAGTGGTAACAAATTTTAATAAGCTCTCCATAGAAAAATTTTAATTTTATTTGCAATTTAAGCATCCAAATATTTATCCACCAGTCCATAACTGAACCATTACTTGTATCCCTTCTTCAACTACCATCATGTGTATCCGTTCGTCAACTACCATCAATAAATTGATGAGCAAGCCAATAACTACTTTTGACACTATACCTACCATTCTTGTTATAATGCCACATTAAAATGTCAGGTTTGTCCTCATTATCATAGAGCAGCGACAAAAATGCCTCTACTTTATCATCAGAAAAAGAATTCCTTACCAACTAATGATTCCATCTTCTTGCTATGAAGAACAACTTTGAAACTTTTGTATTCAATGGAAAAGTAGTTGTAAATGTAATTTTGAGAGTAATAGGTAGCGGAATTCATGCGTCCTTATCAACATCCACAATGGTCCCATCATCAATTATCCACTGACAACATTTCTTAAGCAACTCCTTACCTCAAGTCAAACATTTTCATAATTTAGAAATAGAACCTTTTAAATTAGTTTCTAGAAAAGAGGAATTAGGAAAAAATTTTGATTTCAAAACTTTGGCTGCCAAATTATTCTCATTATACATCAAACGCCAACCTTGTTTTGTCCCTAAAGCTTTATTGAACTCTTCTAAAGACCGAAAGTCGAGTCCCCTTTCATTTTTTATTCCACAGAGTTCATCCCATGCAAGCCAAAGCATTTCTCTCTTCCCTCCAACACTCCCCAACTAAAACCTTGCCATCATTGCATCTAAACTATCATAAGTTTTCTTAATAAGCCAAAAACAACTCATAATGTAAGTGGAAATTGCTGATCTTATTACTTTGATTAATCTGTTATTTCCAGCTTTTGACAAAAGTTTCTCCTTCCAACATTGTAACTTCCTCCACAATTTCTTCAATCATCCCTAACTTAGCAGTTTTGATTAACCTTTACGATGAGAATCTGCCCTTACCCATACAACCAATTATCTGCTAGGGTGTTGACCCTTTACAAATGAAGTCGGGACCAATCACTAAGGCACAAGCTAGGAAATTCAAAGACAATCTAGATAGCTTCATCCAAGGAGTGATTCAATATCAAGAGTACATGAAATTATCCAAAGATCCAAAGCCCATCTTGTGTATCCAAGTTACAAAGGCGGAAATGGACCCGGCAAGTTGTTTTGGTACATTTTTGGATCCCGGACAGTAAAGAATGGGCCCAACACTTGATGAACTCAATTGATATCACCAAAAGGCCATGGAATCATGTCAATACTGAAGCTAAGCCATTCAAATGAGGCATGTGTGCATGAAGCTTCATAAGGGCCGAAAATCATCAATTTAGGTGCTAACTTTGACTTCTTTTGTTGTTCAAGCAAGTTTGACTTATTCCAATCAAGAGGCAATGTATGGGAATCATTATTAATCTCATTTGGCATCCTACATGGCATATGAGAGCTAATTTTGAGCCTAACCTAGCTAGAGATTAGATAAAGACAGCTTAGTTATCAACTAGTCAACTAGTTTCCTAATTTGAGTTTGACTTTTTGTTTTAGGAAACTGTCTTTTATTTTGGTTTTTATTTGTTTATTTGCTGCATAAATTAGCTTAGAAAATTTGATATTTTATTATTTCAATTGTAAATTAATTAATTCCTAATTCAAAATAAAGGAATTACTTAATACAAACTAGGATTGGGAAACTAAGTGAAATTCGGCCACCATTGCTTTTCTTTGTCATTGGCCGAATTGTTCCCTCATAATTTAGGGTTTTTATTTTATACTCTTAGCCTATTTAAAATGCTGATTTTTCAATGAGAAGGCAGCTTAAATATTTTTCAGAAATTTATCTGTGAGAAATAATTCTCTTTGTTCTCTTTGAACACCTAAAACACTTAATAAAATTCAAATGTTTTAGTTTGACTTATCAATAGGACATCCATCACCTATTGTGGCGTCTTCATCATAAACCAAGGTTTCTAATCATAAGTTGATTAGGGGTTAAGGTTTTCATTAGAATCTAAACTTAATTATGATCCGGGCTAATATAATACGGGTTTAAGAGCAAGTTGACCTAGGTTCATATCATTTTGTATCAGAGCCAAATTTGTTTAGATTTGATCTATCTTATTTGATTTATTTATTTTTTTGTTATTCTACAATTTTAACATTAGGTTGAGATTGTTCATAGTTCATACACATTCTGCATAAAAATTAAAAAAAAAAAAAAGAAGGTTTGCGGCAACATATTGCAAACTCACAAAATTTGCAATTTGTGTGGCCACGGGTTTGAGCTTGTGTTTGGTTTGGAATTGCGGTTTGTGTTGTTTTTGGTGCTGCTGGAAATTGTGTTTGCATCATTCTATTTGTGTTAATAATAATAAAAAAGAATAAAGATAAAAGATAAAAGTCGAGAATGCAAAAAAAAAATTTACAAAAGGCCAGTTTGCTAAAAAATTTAGAGGTTGAATTTGTTTGAGCTGGAAATTGAATTGTGATATCTTAAGTTGCTGGAAAATTCAATTTTTATTGTTGAATATTTGAATTTTGAGTGCTAAAATTGATAGGATTAAAATTGGTTAAAGGAATTGAGACAAAAACCTTAAATTACAAGAACAATAACCAACGGCTATTCCAAGTTTTGTTCGAATTGCTTCTGTCCATTTTTGAATTTCTTTTCTAAATTTTATCCTTGAAATTTTGGGTTCTTATTATTCTGGTTTGTTTCTTGATAAATTTGAAAATTGCTTGTTGATTGACTTTATTTTTGGTTGGTTAGTTAGGCCAAGACTAGGTTTTGTCAATTCACTCGGTATTTGTTTGTTTTTAGTTGCTATTTTTTTGATAAGTTTAATTAAAACGTATTTGTGATCTAGTTGCTATTTTGTGTGTGTTCTAATTAGAACTTTGAGATAATTCTTTGAGTGGAAAAATACAAAAGAGTATGAACTTAAAAGATAGATAAAAGGCGAAATTAATGTGCGAACACGAGTGTCAAGACTTTATTTGAGTGAAACACATGAAGGAGTGATTTTGGTAAAGATTTTTGAACACCTAAAACACTTAATAGAAATCAAGTGTTTTAATTGAACTTATCAATATGCCATCCATCATCTATTGTGGCATCTTTATCATATACTAATGTTTTTAATCACAAGTTGATTAGAGGTTAAAGTGACCATCAAAATCTCAAATTAATTTTCGATCCGAGCTAATATAATAAGAGTTTAGGAGTGAGTCGATCTAGATTCGTATCACTTTAACAAACTTTTTATGTTGTGACTTGAAGTTCTAAATTTTTATGAGACTAATTTAATATGATTTAATATTTTAGACCATTATAAATATGATTTAAAGGTGACATAATCCCTAAAAAAAAATTAAAAAAAAGTTGAAAAGTTATATTGTTCTAACCAATAATTGAAAAAAGAGATCATTGTGAAAGTTGGAGGAGTAAATTCTTAAAAAAGAAAAAAAGTTGGAGGGGTAAATTAGAATTTACACTTAAATTGGTAAGAAATTAATTAATAATACATAACAACAATGCTTTTATTACATTAAAAAAAAACGCATAAACTAAAATTAAATTACAAGATCAAATATCATTTTCTTCAATTAAGAAAAGAATTTCGTAAAATTGTACTTCTATATATAATTGTACATATCAACTAACTTGAAGATAAAAGACGTTCTAAATTTTGGTACACAGAAAGTTCTCTTTTTGGTTGGTAATATTGGCACCTAGAAAGTTAGGTACAGAAACAAAGAAAGCTATGCGTACATGTATAACTTCGTCATCAAACTGTTCTACGAAGTCCCGTACTCACCCTCTCCATTTGCATACTGTACGGACCCCCCCTCAACCAACAAAACCACATCCCCTTCGTCGTTCGGCTTCGTAGTCAAAACCTCCAACACGCCGCAATGGACACCACGAACTTTGCGGTAAACTCACTCTTCCAATCTTCGTTGCTGTTTGGATTCCGAGAAAAACTCGCATGAATGTAATCCCACACTATAATTTTCAGTTCATTCCCAACCTATCGCGTGTCTATTCGATAATTTATTTATTTTCACTTCTTTATTTCTTTTTTTTAATTTCAATGCAGTTGGTTGTGATTAACTTAATTGGCTGGAATATGGTTCTTCTTTCACCTAACACCATATTTATTTTGCTCTGACTTGAATTTTACTGTTGAAATTGGAAAATAAAAAAAGGATTAGATTATGATTATTTCTCTGACCTGTGGTTTTTTAAAGCATTTTTTTAACGAGCTTTAAGAAGATTTTTCCTATTCTTAGTTCTTATAGATACTGATAATAATCACAAAGTGTGTGAATCTCTCTTTTTCTGTGATTAAATTTTAAGATTGCTTCTTCTGCTGCTGCTGGTCTGCGATTGGGTAGTGAAGGAATGAGGAAGAATCCAACCTTAGTTTGCACTCCTTTAATGGCGGAAACAGTGGATAAGATGGTGATTGATATGAGTTTGGCAAAAGCAAGTGGTGCTGACCTTGTGGAGATAAGATTGGACAGTTTAAAGGATTTCGATCCCCATGACGATCTGAAAACTCTGATTAGAGGATGTCCTTTGCCCACTCTATTCACTTACAGGTTCTTCACCAGGGATTTCTTTAATTCTTGAACTTCTCTTTGGCTGTGTGCACTACTGCGCTGTTGGCATTTTATAGTTTGGAATTGTAATTCTTTATTTATTTATTTATCTACGTTTTCAGAATTTGAAATTGCTATGGTGATTTAAAATAGTGGTAAAGCTAAGTTTTATTATTTTGTGGGTAAATTAATGGTTCCTCAATACTATCTAACTTGTGATTGGCAGATGAAGAAGAGATACAGGAATGAGCAAATAGAGGTAGACTGAATAAATAAAGAGAAAACTGATCCAACTTGAGCCTCTTCGTAGCATAAACAATTAGATATATGGAAAATCTAGAATTTGTGGAATTCATGTATTAAATCTGTCATTGCAATGCAACAGTGATTGCAGTGTAATTCGCTGTTAAGATATCTATTCGATCTGCTCCAGTTTAGCATGCACCATATTAGGGTTTGGTTTATATTCCTAGGTCATGGTGCTAATATTTCTCCAGCCAAGTTTATTTATTTTACTTCTTTATACTTATTAAAAGAGAAAATGAATAAATAATAGCAGTTGCCTTTTGCTTATGTATGTTTTGAGCCAGAGAGTCAATGTCTCACTTGAATTTTATACTCAGAGGGATGCAGCTATTGTATTTCACTAAACCTCAAGTATCTCATTGATATCTGGTTTGGTTTTATATATTTACTTTTTTCACTTCTGTAATGTTGGGATCTTGGGGGAATTTTCCACTTTCTTGTCATGCTACTAGATTGTTTCTTTGCTCATGGTCAATAGTTGTCTACTATGGTCTCCTTGCTCTTACCTTTAAGAATCTCCCAACATGGTTCTATCTGATAATATGTATTTTCGTAGACCAACATGGGAAGGTGGTCAGTATGATGGTGATGAAAATGAGCGACTGGAAGCACTTCGATTTGCCATGGAGTTTGGAGCTGATTACATTGATGTTGAGCTTCAGGTTGTTTCACTATGAAGTTTAATTTCAAATGATTCCAAAATTGACATGATTTTATCTGGAAATTTAGGATATTCTATGAAGTAATTAATTAGCTATATCTTGACTGTGCTTTTAAACCCACGAGTGGTTGATGATGGTGGTTTAGTCAATCTCTTAAACAAGTGTGATTTAGAGGTACATGGCTGCTCAGCTGTATTATATAGCTCTTCCTCCTTGGCTTGTGCCATGCCCCAAGAGGACTGGTGAAACTTCCAAAGGATTTCCCTTTTTTATGAGTTATTTCTTTCATTTTTGTACTTGGAGGTTCACAATTTTTAATGTAGGTTAAACACCTGCAATATGCACATTTGAACACAAAACTAGAGTAACAGAGTTTTCATTGAGAGAGAGAGAGAGAGAGAGAGCATCTATTTAGTGCGAACTAATGAGTCGAGGAGTTGCTTATTGAGCACTAGATGTATCGTTTTAGCTTCGAACTTGTGCATTGAATTTTGGATTGAGAAGTATGTGAATACATTCTCTACCTGAAATACAAATCAACAATATATACATAGTTCTGTTTTTCATAAAAATTAGCAAATTTATCTTTCGGCCACCAGAATATTAAGACCTGAAATACCTTCTACTAATCCAATTTCATTTCTGCAAAAGGTTGCTCATGAGTTCTTCAATACCATACTTGGAAAGAAGGCTGAAAAATGCAAAGTCATTGTTTCTTCTCATAACTATCAACATACACCATCTGTTGAGGATCTTGGCAACCTTGTTGCAAGAATACAAGCAACTGGAGCTGATATAGTGAAGATTGCAACAACTGCCCTGAATATTACTGATGTTGCACGCATTTTCCAGATAACTGTGCATTCTCAAGTAAGCCCCATATGTAGTATATTGCATCTTAAACTTTGAGCATTGTAAATTGATATTTAAGTTAAATGCTATGCAGCTAGTCAGCTACCATAAATACTGTCACTTCATAGGTATTAAGAATGAATTCTAAGTAGACTTTATCAATGACACATGCATTCTTCAGTATGCATACATGATTGATGCTGAATATATGTTTGACTGATATAAGTTCAGTAGACTTTTTAGACAAAGCACAAGTCAATTCAGAATTATTTTCCTTTTGTCCAACATGACTAACTGATAATGAGGGGAATCTGACCAATCAAGTATTTTAGCTTCATTACTAAATGATGAATATCATCAGCTCTATGATTTGGCTAATCTAATGAGCTTCTTACGATTGACAAATTGTACAAAACTGTTTTCTAAGGAAGTTATAGTAAATACTTGTTATCTTGATGCAAGGGTAGGTGTAAAGACATATATGGGCTTGTGTTATACTATTATGTTATGTATGGATGCGAATATATAGTAGACTATATGTCCTCCCGTCCCACCTTTTTCTTCTTTAATGAATGTCTTTGGAAATTGCTTTATCCTTTGTTTTCTATGATTGTTGGCTAGTTTTTGCTGCAAGTTTTAATTTATTATTGTTGTCCTATTGTGAGTTCAGGTTCCAATAATAGGGCTTGTTATGGGTGAGAGGGGTTTGATGTCGCGTATACTCTGCGCCAAATTTGGTGGTTTTCTCACTTTTGGGACCCTTGACTCAAGAATCGTTTCTGCACCTGGTCAACCAACAATTAAGGATCTATTAAATCTATACAATTTCAGACATATAGGGCCCGACACAAAAGTATTCGGTATTATTGGAAAGCCTGTTGGCCACAGCAAATCACCTCTTTTGTACAATGAAGTATTCAAGTCAGTTGGTTTCAATGGAGTTTATGTGCACTTGTTAGTGGATGACATTGCAGATTTTCTCCAAACTTATTCATCTGCAGATTTTTCTGGATTCAGGTTCACTTAATTTTTTTTTTTTCCCTCGTATTCTCTATTTTATTAGAACAAAAATGTTTTATATTCTCAAAACAATTTGTTCAAATTCTTTCTGCAACATCATAGCTTTCTAGTACTTTCTTTTCACAGCTGAATGTTTTAGTGCGCTATTGATTATAGTGATGAGGAACCTGTAAAAAGAAATTTAAATATGCAACTTTTCCTATTAATAATTGAGGTATTAAATGGGTTAGGCTATCGAGAGCTTGGGATGGCACAGCATAATTTCTATTTTGCCAGGCCAGGCACAAGGGCCACAGGGGACCATGTCGGTCCTGTCCACTGGGCCTAATGGATCAAAAAGGCACATAGTGGACCATGTTGGTCCTGGGTCCTGTCCAGTGGGCCTAAAGATCAAGTGCAATATCGGTCTATGATAGGCCTAGCACAGCCAAAGTACATTTATGTAATAAGGGTTCAATTCAAAACAGACACTAGATTGGTATGATACAGCCACAACATGGGCACGTGATGGTTCTAGCATGAACAGAAATGTACCTAGGCCAATTTGTCATTTCAAGTCTAAGATCCTATTATATGGGCATGATACAAGATGACATAAAAGACAAATGAGCCAATACAGGCATTGAAAAAGCATGAATAGGTTCAACGAGCACAACACAACCCATTTGACACATAATATGTTGTTAGAATATGTTGCTTGAGATATTCTATGCAGTTCTTTTTTTTTTTTTTTCCCAATTTTGACAACATGCTTGCATTAGAAGAAAATGTAACTTTATTTCAAACACAGTTGCACAATTCCTCACAAGGAAGCTGCACTTAAATGCTGTGATGAGATTGATCCAGTTGCAAAGGTAATTAGCTAGCCATTTCTATCATGATGTTGTCTAACAGGCAGTCTTCCCTGTTTTAGTTGGCGGATTCTATCTTTTCATTTTACTCATATTTATCATACTCATACCCAATTGACTTGTGTCTTGAACAAATATCAGTCAATAGGTGCTGTTAATTGCATAATACGGAGACCAACCGATGGGAAGCTCTGTGGTTATAATACTGACTATGTTGGTGCCATTACTGCTATTGAGGATGGACTTAGAGGTTTAATTTTTTTTTAATAGCTATTTATTGTGGTTTCTTTTACTGGTAAATAATTGTTTTTAAGGTGTTCCAACTTGATTCCATTTGCATGCACAGGTTCACATAACAGCAGCAGTCTAACTGGTTCACCTTTAGCTGGTAAATTGTTCATCGTCATTGGTGCTGGTGGTGCAGGCAAGGCACTTGCTTATGGTGCAAAAGAGAAGGGGGCGAGGGTTGTGATTGCCAATCGTACCTATGGTTCATTCCAGCTTCATATTGTTTCTGTTTTGCTTTTCTCTTTCCTTACTACTTTTGTTACTGTGATCTATATGCTTTAACATGGTTTCATAAATAAGTAGGTATCCTCTTCTTGCATATTCATTCATGTCTTCTCTGTGTTTGTGTGTGGCAGGCATCATATCCAGGATTTTGTGTTTGGCATCGATCATTAATGAAATGGCTGTCTCCTAGTAATGGAAACTGTGATTATTTAATAGGATGTAGGACTAAACAAGTTTATAGAGAAAAGATGATCTTATCTTGCAGGAACAATGACCAGCATTTATCTCAAAGGCCAATATGAAAGAGCATTACTTAAATAAAATCTAATAGCAGTAAAACCCAGCCATACTAATAAAACCCATATACCACAAATTTATTCACAAATTACAGAATCATATCCTTGACTTTTGCTGGCAGAATGGCTGTTTTTTAAATGTTATGGTTTGCTAGTTTGAGTGGTTGTTTTGTGGCTGGTCGCTTATGTGGCTTTTCTCTATTATCTTTTTTCCTCTTTCCTTTTTTTTTTTTTTTTTTAATTATTATTATGAGTACTTAACATAGTCTATGTAGATGGGGAAAAAAAAAATTGCAAAAGGAAGGAAATGGAGTACAATAGATGACCAGCAGTTCCACATTAGAACCTAGAAAAATAAACATTCAAACCCAATACTAAGGGCACAATGATGAAGGAAGGAACTCCCACTGAATTTATGCTTTTGATGCCCAAAATGAAGCCAAAATATGAACTGTTTGATGAACTTTGAAACAAAATCTGTTGATTTATTGACAATCATTTGAAAGTAAATACAATATCCACATAAATTATAATTTATCCGCAAGTAAATAATGCCTTAACTTTACGAATTTGCTTCTATCTCATTTTCAATCAGTGTGAAACATGGTTGTTTCTAGATTGTTTGCATGAGGATTTCTACGTCTAAATTGTAATAGCATGTGCAATTGATCTCAAGAAAATTCTTGTCAGATGGTTGATGCAGCCATTGTCTTGGCCTTGGCTTTTTGTTGGCTACTTGAAAGAGCATGTTAGCATCCTTTGGTTCTTTCTTTCTTTAAAATTCTTTTCACTTTTTCAGTTTAATGTAAGTTGTCAGTCGCACTATGATAATTCACAAATATTAACTTATTTATGATAATTCACAAATATTAACTTATTTTTTTCCCTTTTTTTTTTTCCTTCAAAAAAAAAAAAAAAAAAATATTACTGAAGATCGAGCGAGGGAACTTGCAGACACAATTGGAGGAGATGCTTTATCTCTTGCTGACTTAGATACTTTCCACCCAGAGGATGGCATGATTCTTGCAAACACAACATCTATAGGAATGCATCCAAAAATTGATGAAACACCTATTTCTAAGGTTTAACATCTTTACTGTACTGCTTTCACACTATGAATACTCTTCTGCACTTGAATTAAAATTTTCCAATTTTGGTGTATTTTAAGATGCATCTCTATGGACTGCTTTTGCATTCAGACATTCTGGATTTGTGTGTGAATAACAGAAACTATTCTAATTAATTTATGATTTAGAAAAAGATGGATGCAGTAGTAGCATGTAGTAGTAAGTGATTCAGCAATAGGTGGACAGGCCAAGGATAATGTTACAAACAAAAAAAATAGTTATAAGTGTGTGTTAGGAAGTCAAAAGAGTCATTATAAGCTACAATGCTAACAAAAGTTTACCTATATGGAGGTAAAGCCTAGAGAAACCTTAGACCTTCAAACACAGCACTAGAATTTGTGAACCTGAAGCCAATTTGAGCTTGGCTATTTTTAGGGTGCACTCAGATATTCGTCGTTTTTCTATTCCTGACCAGATAGATGTTAGTTTAATCTACCTTTTATTAGATTTTTATTTGAAGAGGGAATTAGCGAAATTATTCTATTTACTTTTATAATTTAGATACTATGTAATTTTTCATTCCAATATAATCTTAAACCGATAAGCATGGCCAATGTTATTTTGATATGCATGGAGTAGATAAGTTATTCAAGTGTTCTTCTTTTGGCCAACATTAGAGACCCCCTGCAAACATTATATGATTTGGAGAAAAATAGAAATCAATTTCTTTCAACTGGTCAAAATATTTCCACAAGAAAAGGAAAAGAAAAAAATATCTATGTTGTCTGTGATATTGTGTGGAGAAAACAAACATTTACAAATGTGGTATTTGTGCTTGGTTATCACCGAACCTAGTTTCAACCCTCTGATATTTTATGTTTGAAGTCCTCAAGTGCATTACAATTGTTAAAGTTGTGGTCACATGTGAAGGCAAAGATAATTAAGTGGGTTTCTGTTTTGCAGCATGCTTTGAAATCCTACTCGTTGGTTTTTGATGCTGTTTATACCCCCAAAATAACCAGGCTCTTAAGGGAAGCTGATGAATCTGGAGCCATAACTGTTAGTGGGTTGGAGATGTTTATAGGACAAGCATATGAACAATTTGAGAGATTCACTGGGTTGCCCGGTAAGTTGATCATATAGAAATGAATAAAATTATTATAACTACTAGTATTATGACTTTTTTTATTTTTAGCAGCATCTTCTACTTTTTAATGGGTCATTAATCTTCTGGTTCATTGTCAATTGCAGCACCTAAGGAACATTTTAGAAAAATAATGGGAGACTACTCATAAGGTCTGGCTATTCTTTTGTTCTTCACGCATCTCACTTTGGGCTTTCTATTGGTGGGATGTAATACAAGCTATTTTACTTAACACTCTTATCACTTTCCTTTCAATGTTAAGAAGACTTATAGTTTCATTAATTCATGATTCCTTGAGACATTTTTCCCAGGATGTTTTTGGGTGTTTGTATAGCCATATCATAGCTGTTTTTCTTAGCTCTCAGGCCTAACAGAAATTGGGCATACTTTTTAATACCACTCTAACCATGGTTAATTAGCTGCAAGAATTCGGTGTAATTGCCTTACTTAAATAAGAAAAGATATTATCTGGCTTTGTTTCTAAATTGTTATTCTACAGCTTCAGTATTATTATCTGGTGGGAAAACGAAGCTTGGTTCTGGTGAAATAATGAGAAAATGGATAGTATGAAATAGAAGTTGATATTGCAAGGACTTAGGCTTTTGGCTCTGTTTATGATTGATTTCTCTTTCCATGACTCTAGCTTTACGAGTCTCCGCAGCTTACACGGATTACATTATTGCTCTAAAATGACTTTAAGATTGGTTATCAAGACCTTTCCTAGTAATTTTTGGACGTCTGATTCATCATCAAAGGTTTAAAGCTCCCACTTACAGTAATTAGATGATACTTTCAATTCTGATATTATGATACTTTTTTCATCACCTCAGTTGCTATCCTTTTAATTAAAGTTTACAAGTATCGAGTTATGCTTGTCTGGAGCGTGAAAATTGGTAAGGAAAGATAATAATAATAATAATAATAATAATACAGGATGACTTTTTTTTTTTTGAATTTAAGAAAAAATTATGGGGAATAAAAATACATGTCATAGAAGATTTATTTTCCCAGTGTAGAGAAAATTGCACAAATATCCTTAAATTATTAGTTACAAAATAATTTGGCCAAATTTATTAGATAAAATTGCATAATTGGAGTAAAATGATGTAAAAACTAGAACGATTTATTGTTTAAGGCAAAATGAATAGCTGTCATAGTTTTGGGGCAAAATTATATTAATTATATTTAGTTTATATTCAATTTTCAACCAGTAAAGTAATTACATTATTTTACCACATCACTTCGTTAATAACCTGTTCTCTCTGTTTTTTCTTTTTCTTTTTTTGGATAAAAAACATGTGATCTCTGTTGGTTAAAATTATTACAAAGTATATTATGTGTAAAATTAAGCATATTTGGAGATGCATTTTACTTTATACTATCACTGTACATCGTACAGGTTTGCTGATGTTCTTCCTTCCAGGGAAAACCAAGTAACCAACCCACCAATTTTGAAGCCAAAAAAAAAACAACCCGCCAATTTTTATTTTATTTTTTTGAAAGGATAAATTTTGATGAGTGAGCTTCCTTGTCTGCTTCTTTATCGACGATCGAAATTCAGATTAGCAACCACATGGGCGTTATAAAAAATTATATAAAATAATTACGCCAATGGTTTCTATATTGTGATTCATATTTTGGTCACCTAAATTTTTTATTTTTTGGCAATTGCATACTCCAACTTATCACAAACATTTTTATTTATTTTTTTTCCTTTTTCTGAAAATTGCATCCACAAACTTATCACAATAGTGCATCGTTAATGTTTTTTTTTTATTTTAAATTTCCGTCCAAAATCTCATCATGTTCGGCACATGTCAGTCATGTAAAACCAAAGCAAGGGCCCATGTGTTTCTACACTTTTTAAAGGGCAAAATTTTCATTTTTCACTCAACAGACAAATTGTATTTTCGTGATGAATACTCTTCTTTTACAAATGGAAGTAAAAAGACAAAAATATAGTCAAGATTTAACAAATTATATTTGATTTTGGTGTGATGTCACTAGCATATGTTGAATATTTTGATGAGTTGGAGAATATGATTGTTAAAAAAATAATAATAAAAAAAATAAATAAATAAATAAAAAATTGGGGACTAAAACGTGAATCCCAATACAGTTTAAAAACCATAGATTAAATATATCTAATTATTTTATAAGATGCATAGAAGATCACATATGCTTTTATTTTAACATTGTTCAAAGTTAGAAATTGTTTAGTTTACTTAGTACATAATAGATGGCCACTACATAGGTAATGTTCCCCAACCATTACAGATGCATATTATTTTTTTTTTTATATTAAGGATCATTAGTTTTGGTTTATATATTTTTCTTGATCAAATTTTAACTCATCACAATTTGAAAGGAGGGATTTCATCAATGTCAAGATTAAATCCTGAATTTAAAAACATATTCTCAATGGTTATAATCATCGGGTCAAGCTTATCAATACATTTAATTTTTTTGCTTACAAGATTTAAAAAAAAAAAAAAATTCCACATTTTTTTTAGAACCAGAAGGGAGGAAAAAAAAAAATTACTCAGTTTTTGCCACATATATTTTTTTTTTTGTGTGATTATTTTGCCTTCTCTAACAATTTATTACTCCAAAGGAATTCTTCCACAAGGGCGACAATTAAATAGAGGGAAAAATAGAAATTGGCCGAAAAATATAAATTGGCTTACCCGTCCCACTTGGTATTATATGTTGATCCTTCAAATTTTATTTTATTTTTAAAATTAAAATTTAATATGAAAAAAGTGAACCAACATAGGTAACAATTAAATTGTTATTAAAATGTGTGTTCCATTTATAATATCCACATCAGTTTATCTTCGAAAATAGTATAAGAAATATCTTTCAATAAGAATTTTCTAATTAAGGAGTTTTCAACTTTATTAAAATTAAAGACTTTACATGACAGTAACAGGTACTAAAGATTAATAAATCTCATTAAGTTTGAATTTAAATATTCATAATCATTTTATCTAATGAATAAATTTTTGAGATATAAGCAAATTTTGTTGGTCAAAACTTAATAAAAGAGGTTGTAATCTCTGTAAATGCCAGGTTTGTCATCTTCAAATTTGAAGGGAAAAAAATTGAAACAAAATAAAGTTTACAATAATCTAACTTCAATCAAATAATTATATTTAAGAATAAAGAACAGGAAAATATTAGTGGGTTCTTTTATTACCTTATGAATAAAGGACATTAAAATAAAACAACTAGAACAATGAAAGCTAAAAAACTAGAGAAGCTAAGACTACAACTAAAACTTGAGACGTTTTGAAATAGTTGGTGATTTGAGAGTTGTATGTGCGTTGTGTGTCACCACGCACATATGGCAGTCAATTAATCTAAATCACATAACCACAAGGTTATTCAAGCTCAATAGTCAATTGACGTTCATCATAACATCATTCATAACATTGATCATATCCATAACACCAGCCACGTTCATCATAGCATAACTCTCGTGGCCATCACACCTGTGATCATCAAACCCATAGCTATAACATCGACAATTATCATACCATTTATAATATTGATCACGTTTATCATAGCCATAACACTAATCATGTTCATCACGGCTGTCATATGGTCATTCACGTCCATCCACCATCAAGATATTGCCCCCAACCTAAACATTTCATAATGGAGGAGAAAAATTCCAAAAATCTATCAACACCTCCCCATATTTTTATTTTGGCAAAAAACAAAAAAACCAAAAAAAAAAAAAAAAACAAAATGGATCAAACAATTAGGGAATCCACTCACTTTATCACCCAAAACATCAACTCTATCCGTACTATACAGGGAACCACATATCCATTACCATCAGGAAGGGAACAATTTTACATGTACTAGAAAAAAATAAAAAAATAAAAAAATTGTAAACAAAGTTAATAGATTGATAAAATAAGAACCAAACCAAATAGGTTACTCAAGAAATGTGGAGAATATGAAAGACTAATTGTTAACTTTGTCAAATTACCGTAATTGTACTAATCAATCAACTTTTGAAAAAAAAATGAATCCAAAATGTATGCCTAATCTGTAGTCCAACATACGTACGAAATTTAGGAGGTATATTTAATTTGGATTTTAAAATATTTTTGTAAACTATTTTAAATGATTGATTTTTTGCAGATTTTATAGACTTTTATAAGTTTTTATTAAGTTTAAAGGATTATGAAATATTTATTTTATGTTCATAAACTTGATTAGACTTTTATGGAGTTCATAAAATTAGGAAAGACTTTTATGGATTTTTTTATACTTTCATTTTAATAGATTTGATAAATATGTGAATAAATATTTTCTTAGATGAAAAACAAAAAAAAACAAAAAAAAACAAAAAAACAAAAAGAAAGATATGAGTGAAATTTTCCATGATATATACGAATTGTTTATCTTTTAGTATATATTATGCATAATTTTTCTATGATAAATATCACTTATGTACCATAATTTGTACATTTAATATTTTATCAAGCAACATATTATCTTATATTAAACATATACAATGTGATGCATATTCGGTATATGCAACAGTAAAACTGTATGTATATATACATATATCAATAGTTAATTAAAATTTAATATGTAACTGGAATGAAATCATACTATATGAATAGCTCTCGGTAGCAACTATCAAAAGTGATTTTGTAAAAATATATGCATAAATATATATATACATAGCCATATAATATATATATATATTATACTCTTTCCACCAGATAATGGATTCTTGTCCCATTAATATATTTCCTAGGCACTTAAATGACATGTAAGTTTAATTGTTATAAAAGCAACAAAGAAAAACAAAGAGTTAATTGCGTCCAGGAAATAAGTATAGGGAAATTTTTTTTGCGTAATTTCTTTTCTCCAAAATACCAAGGGCACAATAGAGAAGACACAAAAAAGACAATAATAATTTTTAGCCCAAAAAAAGGAAAGACAATAATAATAATAATAATAAATAAAATATATACATAGCCATTTCATATATATATACATAGCCATATATATATATATATATATTATACTCTTTTCACAAATAATGGATTCTTGTCCCATTAATATATTTCCAGGCACATAAAAAAAATTATAAGTTTAATTGTTATAAAAGCAAAAAAGAAAAAGAAACAGTTAATTGTGTCCAGGAAAGAAGTATAGGGAAATTTTTTTATGTAATTTCTTTTCTCCAAAATACAAAGGGCACGTGAGAGAGGACACAAATTAATAATAATAATAATAATAAATAAATAATTAATTAATTAAGTAAATAAATAAGACAGAGATTGGCGGGGTAAAATCATCAAACCCATACGATGTTGGAGATATAATGGGAAGAGCAGAATTGAAAATTAAAATGTAATGTGTAATTTAAATTAAAGTCATATAAAAAAAAAATCTTCAAAAGTTTGCAAAAGTTTTGGGAGCTGAAGGAGGGAGAAATTTTGTAACAAATATTTCCTTTTTAAATTTAAAAAATCTATATAAATTTATATTTATAAAAGTCTCAATAATCATTAGCATTTTGAATATATCTGAATTTTACATATTTTTAAAAAAAATTGTTTAAATATCACATATTTTTTTAAAAATTTTTTAAAACTCTTTAAACGTTTAAATTAAATATCAAAATAAATTAAAAAAATATATATATATGATAGGCTTGAGAAGTTGAAAAGTTTAAGAGTTTATAAAAGTTTATATTGAATATATTTAACGGTTTCAAATTCATAAAAAAATTTAAAATATTAATTAAATATATCCTTAAAAACACAAAAGAAAATAAATATTAAAAAAAATAAACAAACAAATTCAATATGACACGTCATCCTGTCCGATGCATAATCACTTTCGCGTATGATTTTTCTTATTTTCTTTTTCTTATTTATTTATTTATTTTTTAAAGCATAGACATTCAAACAACTTACCCAGGACTACCAATAAATCTTTTTAACCAAGACTATTTTCTTTGATTGTCTTAATGAAAGAAATTCTCCTTACATTTTCTTAAAATGTAAAACAAAATAAGACCAAAAAACCAACACATTCTCTCATGAGGTCCCCATCATTTCGGTGCATTCGGTGAAACCCCACTTCTTTAACAAGGATCTGCATGTTGAAAGATGCGACACATTACGTTAAAGGGTTTCTTTGGAATATTGAAAGAGAAATGACATGAACTCAGAATTGTTCCAAACCACGTCTAAGATAGTAGCTCTTGCAAGATCAGGTTGGATCACTTCAGCTCGCAAACTGTTCGATGGAATGTCCCACAGAGACTCAGTTGCTTGGAACGCAATGCTTGCTAGTTATTCCCAAGTGGGTCTTCACCAAGAAGCTCTCTCTCTTTTCTACCGCATGAGAATTTCCAACATCTTACCTGATCACTTCACATTCACTGCAACTTTGAGTGCTTGTGCTGGTGCCTGTGAGCTTACAAGTGGAACTAAAGTTCATGCTTTGGTAATAGTTTTAGGTTACCAATCTTCTTTGCCAATCAATAATGCGCTAGTCAATATGTATGGAAAGTGTTTGAATCCTTTTAGCGCAAGAAGAGTGTTTGAAGAGATAAATGTCAGGAATGATGCAACTTGGTGTTCACTCTTATTTGCACATACAAAGTCTAATCAGTTTGATGTTGCACATGAAGTGTTTTCTAGGATGCCTAGGAAAGTAGAGATAGCTTGGAATATAATGATTGCAGGTCATGCACGGCGTGGGGAATTTGAATCATGTCTTTCTTTGTTAAAACAGATGAGAGAAAGTTTGTGCTTGCCAGATCAGTGGACCTTGAGTGCTATCGTGAATGCTTGTGCTGAATCATTGGAAATTTGTTATGGATGCATGGTACATGCTTTTATCATTAAAGGCGGTTGGAGTTCAGCGGTGGAGGTAATGAACTCACTTTTGAGCTTTTATGCTGAACTAGGAGGCCATGCTGATGTGGTGAAGGCTTTAGAGTCCATTGAAACATTGAGCCAGGTGTCTTGGAATGCCATCATTGATGCCAATATGAAATTGGGAAATGCCCATGAAGCATTCCTTGCATTTCAACAAGCTCCTTACAAGAATATTGTCTCATGGACATCTATGATCTCAGGATGTGCAAGAAATGGTCTTGGGGAACAAGCTGTTAGCTTGTTTGTCGATATGATGGAACATGGTATCCAACCGGATGACTTTGCATTTGGAGCTGTTCTTCATGCATGCTCAAGTTTGGCAGTACTAGGACATGGTAAAATGGTCCATGGCTGCATAGTTTGCTATGGCTTCCATGCCTACGTATATGTAGGCAATGGCTTAGTAAACATGTATGCTAAATGTGGGGATTTACAAGCTTCCACTCATGCATTCAATGATATTCTTGACAAAGATCTGATTTCTTGGAATGCCATGTTGTTTGGATTTGGTTTGCATGGACAGGCTACTCAAGCTCTAAAGCTTTATGAAGAAATGATGGCAAGCAGAATAAAGCCAGATAAAGTTACCTTTATTGGCCTATTGATGACTTGCAGCCATTCAGGACTCATTGAGGAAAGTCGTGAGTTATACGAAACTATGGTGTCAGTGTACGGCCTTTCCCCTGAAATGGATCATGCGGTATGCATGGTAGATATGCTCGGACGAGGTGGTTACTTATCTGAAGCAAAAGAGTTGGCTAATAAGTATTTTGAAACAGGGACTGCTGGAATTAGCGCATGTGAGGCTCTGCTTGGAGCATGTTCTGCTCATTTGGATGTTGGATTAGGAATATACTTGGGAAAAAGCATAAATAGCTTAGATCCAAATAAAGAGATAAGCTATGTGTTGCTGTCGAATCTGTATTGTGCAAATGGGCGGTGGAAGGAAGCAGAAATGGCAAGGAAGAAAATGATTGATCAAGGAGTCAAGAAAATGCCCGGTTGTAGCTGGATTGAAGTGAACAACAAGGTAGCAGCTTTTGTAGCTGGAAACCATTCTCATCCATTTATGGAGGAATCATGTAGAATATTATATTTTCTTGAATCTGAAATGAAGAATCCATGCTTTGTTGGTTTGGAATTATATGAGATGTGTCTGTGTATCAAACACAGTTGATGCAGGCTTGGCATCCGCATTCAATTGACTGAGTGACTAGGTTAAAATATCAGGTTTCAATAAAAGCGAAAATGAGATGAAAAGCACAAGTTTGCATAGCACCCTATCACCATCCATGGTGGATGGATTTCTCTTCTTCACAAGAGTACTAGCTGCAACAGAGCATTTTTTCAGAAATTTGTTCAAGTATGAGTTTTTTCTTTATAACACAGTGATTCAAATGCTGCATGGTATCAACCTGAGAGTGCTGGGGCAGATCAACTTTATATCTTATACTGATTTTGAATGGAGAAAAAAATGCACATCCGTTTGTGATGCAGAGCAGAGGATCAAACTGAACTATTTCATTGGGCCAAAGTAGTCCAATTCTTGATTATCCTGTATCACAAACGGGCACAATAAAATATTTTTAGGTTAATTGCACATTAATACCTTGAAATTCTAAGACCGAGTGAATTGAACTCTGAATTTTGAAATTGTGCGAATTGAACTTTAAAATTTATAATTTGTTGCAAATCAATCCAATTAGCTAACAAGCTTATTTTGTTGTTGGATGACGTTAGCATATTGGCATAATTTGTTTTTTGACCAAAAAATGAAAAAAAATTTTTTTTTTCATTTTATATTTATGGTTTTTTTATTCAGAAAATTGTATCCACTCTTATTTTATTCAAATTAAAATTCCAAAGAAATTAAATATCTTTAGACTAAAATAATACCAAAAAGTAAAAAGAAACAATTAAAATTTTTAGTCTAATAAAAATATGTTATTATACCAAAAATTAAATAAAATAATTTTATTAAACCAAAAATAAATAATAATTTTTTACTAAACCATAAAAAAGTTAAACAAAAAATAAAATTAAAATTAAAATTTGGCCAAAAATTAGACTAAAAATAAAAATAAAATTGGAATTTCAGTCTAGTAAAAATATTTTTATTAGACCAAAAGTAAAAAAAAAAAAAATTATTTTATTATATCAAAAATTAATAATAATATTTTATGCCAAAACCATGAAGAAACATTAGACCAAAATAAAAAATAAATAAATTAGATAAAAATAAAAATAAAAATAAAATTGGAACTTTTGCTCTAACAAAAGTATTTTTATTAGACCAAAAATAAAATAAAATAATCATATTAGACCAAGAATTAACAATAATATTTTGTGCCCAAACAATAAAAAACAAGAAAAATAGACCAAATTAAAAATAAGTTTTAATTTTTATGCTTTTTTATTTTAGTCTAATTAATAATAAAAAATAAATTTATTATTATTGATTTTATTTTTACTTTTTTATTTTTATTTGGTCTAATAATTTATTTTTATTATTTTTAAATCTTTATCTTTTTAAGCAAAAGTAACTTGATTGTTTTCTAATCTTTCTATAATTGTTTTTTCCTTGTAGAAACAAATAATTCACAAATGAATATAGGTAAATGTAGCACCCTTTTCTCCTAGACCAAAATAAATAAATAAATAAATAAAATAATTTATTTGTATGTTTCATTTTTCACTCGTGAACATCCATTGTATATGATACCATTCATTGCCCTCCCTTACAAACTAAGTATAGATTTGAAACTAGTGTAATTTTACATAATGTGTTTTTAAAAGTTCCACCATTGACAATCATATATTATTGTAATTAATATATGATTAATTAGTTCTATTATATGTTTTATTCTATATAATATTTAATAAATCTTCATCCTTGAAAAATTTTTTTGGATTAATTTTTTATTGTTTATGTAAAAAAAAAATTATTATTAATTGTTGGTCTAATAAAATTGTTTTATTTAATTTTTGGTCTAAAATAAATATTTTTAAATAATTTCATTAGATCAAAATTTCAATTTTATTTTTATTTTTGGTCTAATTTTACGTCTAAAAATAAATTTTAGAATTTTAATTTAAATAAAATAGAAATTGACATAATTTTCCGAATAAAAAATACCATAAATTTAAGAAAAATATTTTTTCAAAAAAAAAAATTTTTTTTTGAAAAACAAATTATGACATCAACATGTCAATGCCATCTAATGACAAAGTTAACTCGGTAACAAATTTGATAGATTTGTAACAAATGGCGCAAATTATGATATCCAAAAATTGCACATTAGTACCTGAAATTTCAAGTAATATTTTTTTATGCGAATGTGCAAGCATACATAAAGAATATAAACATTTTTGTTCTGTGTCTGTGTAGGAGGGAAGGGGAAAGCATCTCATCCCATTTCACTATCAATTTTGCTCATGCATTGTTAATTTGGTTGAAGTCCTAAAATTCTTTGGTTTCATTATCAAACATTTAAAGAATATTGGATGCTGATTGTCAAGACCTATTTAAGATTCCTTATCGAAATCCTAAATAAGCTTTGACAAAGAAAACCCTATCAAATCTTCCCACAAAAAATCCAGCAGCATCTCCCTTTAGGGTTGGATATACCCCAAAATTCTTTGCACCGAAAATCTAAAGCATAAGAATATAGATACTAGAAATAATTTAATAAATAGTAAGTACCTTTACAATTCATATCCGTCTATACCACCAACTTAGTATAATTTTACATTGCATGAACACACCAAAATAAATGTAAATAGAAGAATAATAAAAAAATCAATAATAATAATAATAATATAACCTCTCAAGAAATTTGGATAATTTGACCAAGGACCACGATACCTACGCGAAGGCTATTGTACCTACGCGAAGGTTATAATACCTGTTCGAAAGCTACCATATTTTCCTGAAATCTACGATACCTGCCCAAAAGCTACCACACTTATCCGAAAGCTATGATACATTCCTGAAAGCTACAATACCTGCTCGAAGGTTTCAATGCCTTCAAATCTATTAATGCATTCATTTGAACAAAAATGATAAGCGCTACAATTAACAACAACAACAACAATAACAACAACAACAATAATAACAACGATAAAAATAATGATAATAATAACAATAACAAATAATAATACTAATAATAATAATATTTATAATGATAATAATAATAATAATAATAATAATAATAATAATAATTTATAATAGTAATAATAATAAAAACTATTTCAATAAAAGTAATTAATAATAATACTAATAACACCAATTACAATAATAATAAATAATAATATAATTAATTATAATAACAATAATACAATAACAATAAATAATAATAATAATAATAATAATAATAGAAAATCATAATCATAAATAGAAATAATAGAACCAAAGTTGATAAGTACATTGCATAACACGAACACTCATAGTGGAAATATACCTGACGTGTAGTACGCTAATGCACGGTCTCATGTTATAAACTATTATAGGTACATTGCTACCAATACAGCCAAAAGTGGTTGTCTATAATGATTGTCCAACTTGTTGGTCTTATAGGCAGTATACGATACTAGGCTGCTCATGAGCCAAAGATTGTGTCCCCGTACAGTGTGGTACATACTAACATAACATAATATATATAAGTATAGATCAAAAAAACACCTGATGCATTATACGATATACCAGCAGTGTTAAACAGTACTCGACATCCCAAGCACTACTTGGATAGAGATATTAAAGAGAGATACTTGCAATTGGTCACCTTGGCATCACGAGACACCGATTGCTAATAACTTGTCATTCTGTGTCCAAGAGGGGTGGCTGATACTTACTGTGTAAAATACTTCCAAACTCTCTTACCCATAGCTCCCATAGGAGTGGCTAAGCTAGTCGTCAGTCGAGGGGAAGATGGCTGATGCTATCACTGCAAAATACCTGCCTCTCCTCTCTCACTACAACTTAAAAAGGACGTCAATATATATATAACCTGCTCGCTGATCCATAAATATAATAGTACAGAACACCAGTACTATATGGTGCATCTATAGACTAACTAGTTACATAATATATATATAATTTCAAAAACATCAACGCCTCATAATTCAAAACTATAATTTAATTATTTTAAATAAATAAATTAGTAAACAAATAAATAAATAAATAAACATTTATGAAAGACAAAATATAATTTCTTAAAATCCAAATTGGATAACAAATATTTTAACACGCACATGCTAAGTGGTACAGCCAAATTTAAACAAATATAATTAAATAAATAAATACATAAATCAATAAATGGATAAATGAATAAACGAATGAATAAATAAATTAACTACATAATTAAGTATGAAATTAAATAATAAAAATAATTTATTCTTAATTCAACATAAACATTTAAACCCCTTTTAAAATTTTATAAAATACTCAATTAATAACGACTGGTTAATTGACACCTTTAAATCCAAATTTTAATAATAATAACAAATAAAATGAATAAATATACTTATATTATATATAGTTACAAATTTAATTATACACAATTACTCACACATTGAAGAGGATCCGCTCGTGCTCACACAACCAATAACCCGTTGAAATGCTGATTCGATACCGATAAAGACTGGACCAATCACTAGAGCACAAGCCAAGAGATTTAAGGAAAAATTGGCTAATTTTATATCGGGAGTAATTAATTCTCAAAAGGGCTTGTCAATACTCCAAGATACAAAACCTGTTTTAAGCATCAAAGTGGTAGAAGCCGTTACGGATCCGGATAGCTATTTTAGTACAAATATGGACTCCGGGCAGCAACGAATGGATCCAAAACTTGTTGGATTCAATGGATATCACCAAGAGGCCATGAAATCATGTCAAGGTAGAATCAAAAGCATCTAAAACCAGCTTGTACGGACAACATCTCAATTTGGCCGAAAATGTGCTGTTTAGCCGCTAGCTATGACTTTTCTTTTTGTTCAAGCAAGTTTGACTTATTCCAATCAAGGGGCAACGTGTGGGAATCATTATTAATCATATTTGGCAGCCTAAATGGCATATGAAAGCTGATTTAGAGCTCAACAAGCTAGAAATTGGTCAAAGATATCTTAGTGGAACTAGTTTCCTAATTTGATTTTGACTTTTTGTTTTAGGAATTAGTCTTATATTTGGTTTCTATTTATTTATTTGCTGGAAAAATGAACTTATGAAATTTATTATTTTATTATTTTCATTGTAAATTAATTAATTTATAATTCAACAGAAATAAATTAATTAATCCAAATTAGTTTAGAAAAGTAGGTGAATTTCGCCCAACATGTTTCCTTTTCTCTTTGGTGACCGGTTTTACCTAAAGTTTCTAGGGTTTATTATTTTGTGACTCTAGCCTATTTAAGGGATTAATTTTGAGGAAGAAAAAACTTTCAATAATATTCAAAAATTATTTTGTGACATAGATTTCTCTTTGTTCTCTTTGAACACCTAAAACAACATTAGAGAGTGTGTGTTTTAGTTTTAACTTATCAATAGAGCATCCATAACATATTGTAACATCTTCATTATACCAAGGTTTCTAATCACAGGTTGGTTAGGGGTTAAGATTTTCGCATAAGAACTTAAATTTAATTGAGATCCGGACTAATATAATATTGGTTTATGTGCGAGTTGACTTAGGTTCGTATCACACATATATGTATTTATATATATATATATATGTATACATATACAAACTTTTAAAAAATATATTTTATATGTCTATACTCATATACATACATAAAACCCTTTAACAAATAGATTTTTTATATATCTATATCCATATATATATACACATCAGTATATGTTTATACGCTCATATATATATATGTATATATGTACACAAGTATATATATATATATTCATCTATATATATTTATATATATACACACATATATATAGCCATATATGTATAATGTAATACCCTGGTTTGAGAAAATGCATCAAGTTTGAAGTTTTAATGAAGTTTGACCAAGGTTGACGGGGATTGACCAAATGAGTACTATGGATGGGATTTCATATTGACTAATATACCATGGAAAAGTATTCATCGACACGAGTTCATAGACTGGGAGTATGCCAAAATCGGAGCCAACAATAGAAAGTTATGATCAAAACAAGATGCGATCCAGACTAATAAATAAGTTTGAAGTTGACTTTTTATTAACATAGATTTTGATATTAACCCATGTGTTACATGAAAGTGCTCATCAATATGAGTTTGTAAACTGGTGGCACTTAATTTAGACATGCAGTTGAAAAGTTAAGAGTATGTAAAGTTATATTTATTTTTTTCGAGACTGATTTTATCGAGTAATGGAATATTTAAAGGAGTCTTTGATTTTATGCCACGTGTTACCAGTTGGGATGCACCACGTGCCACGTTTATAAAGTATCACGTGTTATCCTCAATAAAATATTATATTATTTTATTATTATTTTATCATTACTATATTATTATATTAATTTTTTTCTTTTTCTTTTTCTTTCTTTTTCCCTTTTTCCCCCAAGTGGGGAAAACACTTCCTCTCTCTTTCTTTCTCTCCTCTCTCCCTCCCTCTCGAGTCCCTACCGAATCTTACTTTTTCGGCCTTCACCTTGCCACACGCATTGGCTGCCGGTGAAGCCTAGTCACCGACGAGCTCGGCTGCCAAATTGGAACCATTGGCAGCCGAATTAAGTTTCCAACAATTTTGCCATTTTTCTGCCAACTCAGTCCAATTTCATACCCTATCTTCCCTATTTTGGATCCCCTGATCTCAAAAATGGCCTCCATTCATCTAGTTTCTAAACGGTTTGTGAGATACATGGATGGGGAGTTTGACCAGAAATTCTTGGCTATTTTCCGGCCATCACTGGCAAAATTGAGTCCAATGGAGGTTAGTATCATGCTTCTTGTCTATTTAGCTTTCTATTGATACCTTGTTTGTGAATTTCGGTGGAGTATTTAAAAAGATGCTATTTTTGAATAAATATTATATTAAATGTGGAAATTGGAAAAATGTACATGTCTAATGTTTAGCAACATTTGCTTGTTGCTTATCTTTCTTGGTTGCCTTGCTTACTCTCTCCACATGACCCTTTTGTTGGCATTTATGGCAAAATGCATCCGGCCTCCACCAACACCTTCTTGGATGATGACCTTTCTTCTTGCAATGGTGACAAGGTTCATAGGACTTCCTCTCGGGTTTGCTAGTTTCACCTTTCTCCTTTATGACCTTAAGCTTGTTCTTCTTTTGATTTTGTGTCTTTTGATGTTGTTTAGACATAAATGCAGCCTCCATTGACTCTTCATGTCTAATCCTCCTCCTTTGCTCCGTAGCTTGCAAGGCATTCACCAACTCGGTCAAGGAAATTTCATTTAGGTTCCTTGACTCCTCCAATGAAGATATCTTAGCTTCAAACCTCTCGGGCAAGGAGACCAACACCTTCTCTACAATCCTTTGGTCACTTAATCTTTCACCTAGCACCCTAATTTGATTCACCACATTAAGAAGCCTTGTGGTGAACTCCTTAACCGTTTCTTTGTCTTTCATCTTGATGGTCTCAAACTCCCTCCTTAGGTTAAGGATTTGCATTTGCCTTGTCCTTGCACTCCCTTGGAACTCATCTTGAAGTTTGTCCCAAGCTTCTTTGGCACTCTCACATGCCATTATCCTTGTGAAAATGGTATCACTAATACAAGAATGAATGGCGGTGAGAGCCTTGAAACCTTTAGCCAATTCCTCCTCATGGTGCTTGATTTGGTTGACCGTTGCCCCTTGTCTCAAAGGCTCGGGTTCTTGGGGATTTATGGTGACCTCCCAAAGACCATAAGCCTTCAATTAGGCTTGCATCTTGATACTCCAAATGTTGTAGTTCTCCCCATTGAAGATAGGAGGAGAAGGAGTTGAAAAACTTGAAGAAGCCATGTGAATGTTGCCTTCTAGTATGAAGGAATATGAAAATATATTTGTTCTTTCAAGTATCTCTTCACTCTCAAGGAACGAACCAGCCCAAAAACCTCACAAATCTCACAAAAATGTGCCTAGCTCTGATACCACTTTGTTGGGGTGAGAAGGTTATGACCAAGAGCAAGCTAGCTTGAAGTGTTAGCAACAAGCAAGCTTTTGGTGATGCTCTTGGGAATGGTTGTGTGTGAGTTGTGTTTTTAGGTTTTGGTTATGGTGTTTTCTGGTTTTTAGGGTTCCTAAAGTGTTCTAAGGTGTTGAAGAAGAGATAAGAAGAAGAGGAACACGTTGGCTTTTGAAAATAAGGCTTGGATCTTTAGCCATTTCATTCATTTTGCAATATAAGCTTGAAATTACAACTAGTTCACACATGCCAAGCATGTGAGCTTACAAAATGAGTAAAGTATTTGAAATTTAAAAAGTAAAATGGTCAACACCTAAATTTTCATACACAAAAGAGGTCAAAAACAGCTGCAACATGTCTATTCCAAATATAGTAAAAAGTGGCACATGGTTTGAACTAAGTTCCTATTGTTTAACTAGTTTGGGTAAACAACCAAACTAGCTTCACCTACTTAGTTTCCCTTTGTATCTGCCTATGAAACTTGGTTTGAAACATCCTTGGTCATCAATAAATATTGTTCCAAGAGATAGGAATGTTCTGGAACCGGATCATGGGCCAAACAGCTCCAAAACTGACCCATACTCTGCATACTGGGCCCATCAGATACAGCAATCTGTTTGGAATAGCAAATGGACTTTCCCATGTCATTTGGACCTGAAATTTGAACCATAGTCTTCTATATATGTCTGTAGACATCCTTCAAAATTTCAGCCCAAAAATCCATTTGCAACCTAAGATATAAGATAAATAGTAGAACTATGTTGCTGGAAATTATGAATCCAGCACCATAGGCATTTCAAGCATAACATTCCTACTCTTTTGTGCATAATTTTGCCTATACTTTTGCATACATAACTTAGGCACAAAACATTATCAAAATATACCTTGCATAAATTAAAACATACAAAAAAAAAATATAAACTCATAAAAGGAAAGGATTTGATACCAAGGTGTGCATGCTAGCCGGTGACATGCACCATCAAGTGGCAAAATTGCCACACTTCAACACTCCTCCTTGGCAATTTTGTATGAGACGTTGAGAAGTCCTCTCAATATCTCAAATCTCTTCTTTCCCAATGGCTTGGTGAAGATATCCGCCAAGTTCTCCTCGGAAGTCACATACTCCAACTTCACTTCACCACTTGCTTCAAATTCCCTTAAGGAATGATACTTGACCGGTATATGCTTGGTCCTCCCATGTTGAACTGGATTTTGTGCAATTGCTATTGCTGAAGTATTGTCACACAATATTACCGTGGCTTCCTCTTGCTTCAAGCTCAAGTCCTCCAATAATTTCCTAAGCCAAACACCTTGATTAGCACAACTTGAGTAAGCAATATACTCGGCTTCCGCGGTGCTTTGTGCAACGGTTTGTTGCTTCTTGGAATTCCATGAGAAATGACCATTTCCAAGAGTGTAAATGTAGCCCGATGTGCTCTTTCTATCATCCAAAGAACCAGCCCAATCACTATCACTATAACCAAGCAAAGCTTCATTCATGCCATCCTTGTACCATATACCAAAATCACTAGTACCTTTCAAATACCTTAGGATTCTTTTTGCACAACTAAGATGATTTTGTGATGGACTATGCATAAATCTTGACAAAACAGTCACACTAAACATGATATCCGGTCTAGTAGAGCATACATATAAAAGGCTACCAATTAAACTTCTATAGATGGAAGGATTTACCTTTGGAGAATCATCATCCTTCACCAACTTGGTGCCTTCATTCATAGGTGTGGCAACGCTATTACAATCCTCCATGTCAAACTTCTTGAGCAACTCCTTCACATAGCTTTCTTGAGATATGAAGATGCCCTTGGATGATTGGACAACTTCAATTCCAAGAAAGTATTTCATCTCTCCAAGGCTAGACATCTCAAAGTTCAATTCTAGCTCACTTTTGAAATTGCTCACTTCTTTCTCATTACCACCGGTCACTAGGAGGTCATCAACATAAAGAGACACCAACACCATGCAACCATGAGTCCTAATATACAATGTAGGCTCATTAGGACTCCTCCTAAATCCATGCTTTGTCAAAAAACCATCTATCTTGGCATACCATGCCCTAGGAGCTTGTTTAAGGCCATACAAGGCCTTGTGCAGCTTGTATACCTTCTCTTCACTTCCTTTCTTCACAAAACCTTCGGGTTGCATAACATAGACCTCTTCCTTCAATATTCCATTCAAGAAGGCTGACTTCACATCAAGGTGATATACTTTCCAAGATTTTTGTGCCGAAATTGCAAGGAGAAGTCTTATGGTTTCCATCCTTGCAACCGGTGCAAAAGTCTCTCCATAATCCACACCGGCTTGTTGTACATATCCTTTGACAACAAGCCTTGCCTTGTGCTTATTTATGGACCCATCCGGATTGTACTTGGTCCTAAAGATCCACTTCACCCCAATAGCTTTGTTTCCCTTCGGTTTTGCTACCAAGCTCCAAGTGTCATTCTTGTTTATCACATCAATTTCATCTTGCATGGCTTGTCTCCACTCTTTTCTTGCCATAGCCTCATGGACATTGATTGGATCACTCAATGCCACATTACACCTTTCATAAATCTCATTAAGAGGTCTTGTGCCTCTCACACCATCACCAATCTCCAAGTCAGCCCCTATGGAGATTTCTAGCTCATTCTCATCATATTCATCATCATGGGCAGCACCTTCATCATTTCCTTGTTCCTCATCATTATCATGAGCTTCAAGTCGATTGTCTTCATCCATACTAGCCAACTCCTCCTTACTACAAACCCATTTAGCTTCCTCATCAACTTTCACATCTCTACTTATCACAAGTTTCTTGGTTTCCAAGTTATACACTCTATATCCCTTGGTCACATCACTATAGCCAACCAAGACACCAACTTGTGACCTTTCATCAAGCTTTCCTCTCTTCTCTTGTGGTACTAGGATGTAACAAATGCTTCCAAATACCCTTAGATGATCAAGAGAAGGCTTATATCCAGACCAAAGCTCAAATGGGGTTTTACTCCTCAAAGACTTGGAGTAAAGCCTATTTTGGATGTAGATGGATGTATTAACTCCTTCGGCCCAAAACTTCTTTGGCAAGCCACTTTCAAACAACAAACATCTAGCCATCTCCATGATGGTACGGTTCTTCCTTTCACATACACCATTTTGTTGTGGTGTGTATGGTGTAGTGAATTGATGAACTATACCATGATCCTTACAAAGTTGTTTGAAAGCCTCACTTGTGTATTCCCCACCATTGTCCGTCCTTAACACCTTTATAGTGCAACCGGATTGATTTTGCACTAACTTCATAAATTCTACAAACTTCTCCAAAGCTTGTGATTTTCTTTCAAGGAAATACACCCAACACATTCTTGAGTAATCATCAATGAAAGTTATGAAATACTTGCTGCCATTTAAGGATGGAACACTCATAGGACCACAAATATCCGAATGTATAAGTCCTAACTTCTCCTTTGATCTCCAAGAACAAGATTGAAATGCTAGCCTAGTATGCTTTCCTTTTTGACACACTTCACACACATGTTCTTGCTTCTCCACCAATGGCATGTCTCTAACAAGTTCATGTGTGCCTACCAATGACTTAAAGCTAGCATGGCCTAGTCTTTTATGCCAAAGTTGAGAGGTGTTCTCAACTTTGGTGTTCAATGCAACCGATGCACCATTTTCATCCATATTCAACCTAAAATTCTTGTTCTTCATTCCAACACACATTAATTCATTTCCATGTGGATCAACTATAGTGCATGTCATGTTTGAGAAGTGTAATGCATATTTGTTCTCAAGCATTTGACCTACACTAAGTAAGTTCTCACATAAAGAAGGTACATAGAGAACATCATGGATAGTTTTGATACCTTTGATGGTGTGTATCACCACATCTCCTTTGCCTTTCACTTCCATCAAGGCTCCATTTCCAATTTTGACTTTGTTGTGGCTGCTCCTATCCAAGTTTGTGAACCACTCATGCTTGTGAGACATATGGTGTGTTGCTCCACTAAAACAAGTAGCAACAAACAACTCTTCGGATTCACTATCACTTGCATTATCTTTAGCAACATTTGCTTGTTGCTTATCTTTCTTGGTTGCCTTGCATACTCTCTCCACATGACCCTTTTGTTGGCATTTATGGCAAAATGCATCCGGCCTCCACCAACACCTTCTTGGATGATGACCTTTCTTCTTGCAATGGTGACAAGGTTCATAGGACTTCCTCTCGGGTTTGCTAGTTTCACCTTTCTCCTTTATGACCTTAAGCTTGTTCTTCTTTTGATTTTGTGTCTTTTGATGTTGTTTAGACATAAATGCAGCCTCCATTGATTCTTCATGTCTAATCCTCCTCCTTTGCTCCGTAGCTTGCAAGGCATTCACCAACTCGGTCAAGGAAATTTCATTTAGGTTCCTTGACTCCTCCAATGAAGATATCTTAGCTTCAAACCTCTCGGGCAAGGAGACCAACACCTTCTCTACAATCCTTTGGTCACTTAATCTTTCACCTAGCACCCTAATTTGATTCACCACATTAAGAAGCCTTGTGGTGAACTCCTTAACCGTTTCTTTGTCTTTCATCTTGATGGTCTCAAACTCCCTCCTTAGGTTAAGGATTTGCATTTGCCTTGTCCTTGCACTCCCTTGGAACTCATCTTGAAGTTTGTCCCAAGCTTCTTTGGCACTCTCACATGCCATTATCCTTGTGAAAATGGTATCACTAATACAAGAATGAATGGCGGTGAGAGCCTTGAAACCTTTAGCCAATTCCTCCTCATGGTGCTTGATTTGGTTGACCGTTGCCCCTTGTCTCAAAGGCTCGGGTTCTTGGGGATTTATGGTGACCTCCCAAAGACCATAAGCCTTCAAGTAGGCTTGCATCTTGATACTCCAAATGTTGTAGTTCTCCCCATTGAAGATAGGAGGAGAAGGAGTTGAAAAACTTGAAGAAGCCATGTGAATGTTGCCTTCTAGTATGAAGGAATATGAAAATATATTTGTTCTTTCAAGTATCTCTTCACTCTCAAGGAACGAACCAGCCCAAAAACCTCACAAATCTCACAAAAATGTGCCTAGCTCTGATACCACTTTGTTGGGGTGAGAAGGTTATGACCAAGAGCAAGCTAGCTTGAAGTGTTAGCAACAAGCAAGCTTTTGGTGATGCTCTTGGGAATGGTTGTGTGTGAGTTGTGTTTTTAGGTTTTGGTTATGGTGTTTTCTGGTTTTTAGGGTTCCTAAAGTGTTCTAAGGCGTTGAAGAAGAGATAAGAAGAAGAGGAACACGTTGGCTTTTGAAAATAAGGCTTGGATCTTTAGCCATTTCATTCATTTTGCAATATAAGCTTGAAATTACAACTAGTTCACACATGCCAAGCATGTGAGCTTACAAAATGAGTAAAGTATTTGAAATTTAAAAAGTAAAATGGTCAACACCTAACTTTTCATACATAAAAGAGGTCAACAACAGCTGCAACATGTCTATTCCAAATATAGTAAAAAGTGGCACATGGTTTGAACTAAGTTCCTATTGTTTAACTAGTTTGGGTAAACAACCAAACTAGCTTCACCTACTTAGTTTTCCTTTGTATCTGCCTATGAAACTTGGTTTGAAACATCCTTGGTCATCAATAAATATTGTTCCAAGAGATAGGAATGTTCTGGAACCGGATCATGGGCCAAACAGCTCCAAAACTGACCCATACTCTGCATACTGGGCCCATCAGATACAGCAATCTGTTTGGAATAGAAAATGGACTTTCCCATGTCATTTGGACCTGAAAGTTGAACCATAGTCTTCTATATATGTCTGTAGACATCCCTCAAAATTTCAGCCCAAAACTCCATTTGAAACCTGAGATATAAGATAAATAGTAGAACTATGTTGCTGGAAATTATGAATCCAGCACCATAGGCATTTCAAGCATAACATTCCTACTCTTTTGTGCATAATTTTGCCTATACTTTTGCATACATAACTTAGGCACAAAACATTATCAAAATATACCTTGCATAAATTAAAACATACAAAAAAAAAATATAAACTCATAAAAGGAAAGGATTTGATACCAAGGTGTGCATGCTAGCCGGTGACATGCACCATCAAGTGGCAAAATTGCCACACTTCAACAGGTGAGAATATAAAATTTTATGGATTGGATAAAAGTGTATTAATTTGATTGTAATTTTAACAAAATTCAAATAATATAATATTATAAAATTTTGTAGTTTTTAGATGCACTATATAGTATTGATGTTCTGTATTCTATATGTGACTAACGCACAAGTTTATAGGTTATTCTTATAGGAGCCATGGACCTGAAAGTAGGTAGGTATAATGCAGAGTGAGCATCAGCCCCCCCCCCCCCTCTATGGCCCAGATGACTATTGATAGCATTAGCACCGTTGGGATGCCAAGACGACCGGATGCATGTTCTCTCTTTAACCTCCCCGTCAGAGTGGTACTTGGAACGTTGGGTAGCACCTGACACTATTGGTATATATGTACTAGTGTTCTGTATTATATCTATTGTTAGTACGCAATTATATAGGGTCGACCTGTGGGATGCCATGGACTTGAGGATTGACAAGTATTATACAGTGAGCATCAGCCGCCCCCTCCAGGTCGGCGCCGTTAGGATGCCAAGGCAACCATTGCAGGTTCTCTCTTTAACCTCCTCGTCAAGTGTTATACGGGACGCCGAGTATTGTCTGACACTACTGGTATATTATATGGTGTATCTAGTATTTATATATAAACATGTATATAAATATATATATATAAATATGTGTGTATGTTATATTATATTATGTTTGTATGCACCACACCATACAGGGGTGACGATCCTACGTGATCCATGAAAAGTTAGCCTTGTAACTAAGTTGCCTACGAGTTTGGAGAATTGGACAGTTAATATAGGCAACCACACCCGGTCTGTATTGGTAGTAGAGTGCCGGCGACAGCGGGAATCATTGATCATGTAGCATGTTAGATGGTATCGTATGTACCTATGATATGAGTATGCATATTTCGTAATATGTTATGAATTTTAAAATATTATTATATCTTATGTTATCTTATTTATTCATAAATTAATTTCTTAGTATTATCCTTATTGCTTTTATTGTTATTACTATTATTAATATTATTATTGTTATTAATGTTGTTATTGTTATTATTATTATTATTATTGTTATTAACATGGTTGTTAAATTCTTATTATTACTATTTTTATTTATTTACTTGTTACTATCATTATTATTATTATTATCATTATTATTATTATATCATTACTATTATTATCATTTATTATTATTATTATTATTATACGATAGCCTTCAGGCAATTATCACACCCTACGAGTAAGAATGATAGCCATTGGGTAAGTGTGGAAGCCTTCGAACAAATATATTAACTCCTGGGCAAGTATGGAAGCCTTCGGGCAAGTGTGATAACTTTTGGGCAAATTGTGCATTATTGTTATTAATATTACTATTATTATTATTGATTTATTTTCCTTCTACCTACATTATGCATTAGTACGTTGTAAAACGATATTGAAATATAATACAGTACTAAGTGGATGGTGTGGGTGGACTTGAATATTTAATTTTATTTTTTATTATGTTATTTCTAATATATATGTTCTTATTTTTTTATCGAAGTGCTACAAATTGTGGAATTATCTATAGTAAGGAGGGAGGGATTATTAGAGAATCATGGCATCCTATGCCATGAACAAAGCAAACCCGAGACCAAAACAAGGTAAACTCGAGAAGCAAGGTGACTTGGCCGAGGGGTTACTATCTAAGTTTGTTTTTGTATTTTGTTTTGTAATTTGTTAAAGCCAAATTTTTATGTAAGCTAGGCTTGTTAAGTTGGTGCACAAAGACACCAAAATATTTTAATTAATGCGTATTAGACAAATTAAGGTTGTAGGAAACCTAAGCACCTTGATAACATGGAAGCATCCTATGCCATGAACAAAGCAAACCCGAGACCAAAACAAGGTAAACTCGAGAAGCAAGGTGACTTGGCCGAGGGGTTACTTTCTAAGTTTGTTTTTGTATTTTGTTTTGTAATTTGTCAAAGCCAATTTTTTATGTAAGCTAGGCTTGTTAAGTTGGTGCAAAAAGACACCAAAATGTTTTAATTAATGTGTATTAGCCAAATTAAGGTTGTAGGAAACCTAAGCACCTCGATAACATGGAAGCACCTAAGTGACAAGGATGATGACATGGACGCCTACTTGGTGACATAGAGCTTAACCGTTCGGCTTCTCTCTCATCCAATGCATCTGGATTAGTTCAACATGAAACACTCAATGAGGCAGCAACAGTTGTCAACATCTTAAGAAGCATGTGGTGAAGTTACCTTTACACATGTGCTTACTTCACAATGAAGGACTTAGAACACATTGGTGCATAGAACCAGCTATGGTGTGCTTTTACACCATTTTTGTAATCTACAAATGTCTACAAACATTTCAATGAAAAGTTGAATTTTGGTTTTTTTGGAAAAATACCTTAATTTTCTCTTTGAAAGTAAGAGAACACAAAACTGGCCTTCCTAGAAAATTTTCCAGTAGTTAATTCATACAAAGCCGAGTACATCATATCCAAAAATCAATTTCCATCAATTTGAAAACCTTGTTCACTTTAGTTTAACCTTGCCCTAATCTTTCAAATTGGTATCAGAACTTTATTTTCATCAATTCCTTGTCAAAACCGAGTGAGAACTCAAAAAACATCAACTGGTTTCAATGGTTTCCTATTCCTCACATTTTTCAGCACATTCACCTCCTATGTTTGATGGCCAAAACTATGCAGTTTGGGCAATCAAAATGAGAGCCTATCTTCAAGCTTATGACCTTTGGGAGATAGCTGAAGTTGATTATGAAGTAGAACCACTAAGGGAAAGAGCTACTGTAAACCAAATAAAGCTCCAGTGTGAAGAAAATCCAAGACCTTATAAAACTTTCATGGCAGTACAAGCTGCTATTACTGATGAAATTTTTACAAGGATTATGACTTATAAAACCCTTAGACAAGCTTGGGAAAGGCTTTAAGAAGAGGTTGAAGGAAGCAAAAAAACAAAAAAAATGCAGGTGCTCAATCTTAGAAGAGAATTTGAAAATTTGAAGATGTTGGAACATGAAACCATGAAAGAGTTCACAAACAAAGTTATGAAGATTGTGAACCAAATTCGGTTATAAGGTGAGAACTTTCCTGATCAAAGAATTGTTGAAAAGATCCTTATATGTCTTCCAGAGAAGTATCAAGCAAAGATTTCAACTTTGGAAGAAACAAGAGATCTTTCACAAATCTCAATTGCTGAATTGATGAATGTCTTGCAAGCCACGAAACAAAGAAGAAGTCTTCGGCTACAAGGTGAAACTATTTCGAGTGAAGCAATCCTAACACCAAATAATAAAGGTAAACTAATCTAGCAACTAAAACCTTTTCAAAGGCAAAACAGAGTTAAGGAGATCACCAACCAAAGAGGGAACAAGATGACCTATGGTCCTTGCACAATATGCAAGAAGCAAGGACACACGACCAAGATGTGCTGGTGGAGACCGAATGTTCAATGCAAAATTTGCAAGCAATTCAGTCATATGGAGAAAGTTTGTAGCCAACGGAACTAAAGGCAAGAGGTAAGACATGCACAAGAATTCGAGGAGTCAAATGAAGAGCATGAACATACCTTCACAGTAACTTGCAACCTTGTAAACTCAAAGATACTTGGATCATGGACAACGGTTGTAGTAATCACATGTGCAACAATCTTGACCTATTTGTGAAGATCAATCCAAGAATTGCGACATAAATCAAGGCAGAAAATGGACAAATGATGGAGGTACAAGGAAAAGGTGATTTAGTGATTAAAACACCAAAAGGTACAATACTAATCACAAATGTTTTATATGTACCAAATATGTCCAAGAATTTGTTAAGTGTGCCATAACTTATGAAGGAAGGATACACTTTGAAGTTCTTAGATACATGTTGTGAAATATCTAAGGATGAAAAAGTTGTATTACTTGTTCGTATGAGAGATAATAGCCTTGTGATTGATTTTAATCAACAAAATCATTTGGGTATGAGCACCAAAGTCCAAGAAGATTCAAAATTATGGCATAGACGCTCGGTCACTACAACTATGCCACCATAAAGCAAATGCAAACTCAAAAAATTGTTGAGAACTTGCCACAAATCCAAGACGATGAAGCTGTATGCCAAACTTGTCAATTTGGCGAACTCAAAAGGCAACATTTTCCTTTGACAAAAATCAGTAAAGCAAAAGAAAAGCTACAATTGGTGCACTCAGATTTGTGTGGACCCATAAATGAACCAACCCATGTCGGGAGGAGGTATTTTATCATTTTTATTCATAATTATTCAAGAAAATGTTGGATTTACTTCTTTAAACAAAAATTAGAGGTAGCAGCCACGTTTGAAGAGTTCAAAACACTTGTGGAAAACCAAGCTTAAACAACCATTAAGGTAATCCGAACCGACAATGGTGGTGAGTACATTTATGAAGCTTTTCAAAATATTTGCAAGCAAAATGGTATTATAAATCAACTCACAACTCCATACATACCAAAACAAAATGAAGTTAGTGAAAGAAAGAATAGAACCATCATGGAGATGTCAAGATGCTTGCTATTTGAGAAGAGTTTACCAAATAAATTTTGGACCGAAGCTGCCAACACAAGTGTATACCTCCTAAATAGATTTCCAAGTAAGGCAATTGAATCCAAAACTCCAAATGAATTGTGGTATGTGATAAGAAACCGTCCGTGCCCACACAATCGACAACCCGTTGGGGTGCTAACCCGATGCGGATGAAGACCAGGCCGATCACTAGGGCTCAAGCTAAGAGGTTTAAGGAAAACCTTGCTGCCTTTATTTAGAAGGTAATTCATTCCCAAAAGGGCTTGTCCACACCCAAAGATACAAGGCCTATTTTGAGCATACAAGTGGTGGAAGCCGATACGGATTCGGGTAGTGGTTTTGGTGCATATATGGATTTCGAGCAACATGAAATGGTTCCAATGCTTCATGGATTAAATAAATATGTCAAAGAAGTCATGGAATCATGTAAAGGCAGCTTAAAAGGCAACCAAAAAGGGGTTGTGCGCATGGCATGAAAATTTTGCCAGTTTTACTGTTTTCCTTGCTAGCTTTACTATATTTTGCTGAGTTGGCTTTTTCTCTTTCCTCCAAGCAAGGGAAACGTGTGGGACTTCATGATAAGCCTATTTGGAATCCTACAAGGCATATGGAAGCTAATTTGGAGCTTAAATTGGTCAACGATTGGTCAAAGTCAACTTAGTCAAAAAGATAGTATTTTAGTTTCCTAATTTGATTTCTACTTTTTGTTTTAGGAAATTACTTTTACTTTTGATTTTTATTTATTTATTTTCTGGACAAATAAGTTTAGGAAAGCTGTTATTTTATTCTCTTCATTGTAAATTAATTAATTTCTAATTCAAAATAAAATAATTAATAAATCAAAATTAGATTAAGAAAGGAGAGAGAAAATTCGGCCACTTTAAGAAACAAGAAGGCATGGCTGATTTTTGCTTTAGTTTTTAGGGTTTTATTTTGTTTTATCTCAACCTATATAAGCACTTGTTTTTTAGTAAGAACACCATTAATAATATTTAAGAATTTATTTTGTGAGATTGAATCTCTCTTTGTTCTTTTGAACACCCAAAACACCATCAGTGAATGAGTGTTTTAGTTTGACTTATCAATAGGCCTTCCATCACCTATTATGGTGTCTTCATTATATACCAAGGTTTCTAATCACAGGTTGGTTAGGGGTCAAGGTAACCATTAGAACTTGAACATAATTAGATGCGGGCTAATATAATATGGGTTTAGGCGCAGGTTGTCTTAGGTTCGTATCAGCATGGCTTTAAACCGTCAATTGCTCATTTAAAAATCTTTGGAAGTATTTGTTATATGTATGTACATGATACAAAGAGATCTAAGCTAGACAAGAAAGAAAATATTGGCATTCTTGTTGGCTATAGCTCGGTTTCAAAGGGTTATAGAATATTTGATGTGTCAAAGATGCAGGTTGCTGTTTTTAGAGATGTTGTCATAGATGAAAACTAATATTGGAGTTGGAAAGGGCATAAAGTGGAAGCAAACACCTATATTCAATCAAGAACTCCTTCCATGGATCAAAATGACCTTGATATTGTCAATGATGATGATGATGATGATGATCCGGCCAATGAAGACTATGTTGGGAAGAGAGGCACAAAATCAATTGCAGAACTTTATGAAGAGCAAGGATGGCAACACCTAATCCAACAACATATAGTGAGGCTACACAACATAAAGAATGGCAAGCTGTAATGAAGGAGAAGTTTTTCATGATAGAAAAGAACAAAACTTGGAGCTTGGTGTTGAGACCAAAGAAAGGACATGTTATAGGTGTTAAATGGGTGCTCAAATCAAAACTAAACCCTAATGAAACCTTAAACAAAAAACAAAGGAGAAGCAAAACTGGTTGTGAAAGGATATGTTCAACAATATAGAATAGACTACATGGAGACCTTTGTACCGGTGGCAAGACATGAAACTGTTCGGCTACTACTTGCATATGCACCTAACAATTCTTGGATAATATACCATTTGGATGTGAAATCATCCTTTCTAAATGGTATATTAGAAAAAGAAGTCTACCTGAAGGCTTTATCAAAGAAGGACAGGAGGAGAAAGTATACAAGCTTCATAAAGCTTTATACAGACTCAAATGAGCTCTAAGTGTTTGGTATGCAAGAATTAATGATGACCTCACTCATGAAGGCTTTTCAAGAAGTGATAATAAGTGTACCCTCTTCATCAAAGCCAACTCACATGAAGATGAAATGGTAACATCTGTTTATGTTGATGATTTTCTCATAACAAGTTGCAATACCAAAGCCATCCAAAGATTCAAAGATAAAGTGAAGGAAACCTTTGAGATGTTTGACCTTGGTTTAATGAATTTCATACAAACCTAGGACGACCTGCTCCTAAACCCGTATTATATTAGTTCAAATCTAATTATGTTCAAGTTCTAGTGGTCACCTTGACCCTTAACCAACCTGTGATTAGAAACCTTGGTATATAATGAAGACACCACAATAGGTGATGGAAGGCCTATTGATAAGTCAATCTAAAACACTCATTCACTAATGGTGTTTTAGGTGTTCAAAAGAACAAAGAGAATTCAATCTCACAAATAATTTTCTGTATAAAATTTAAGCTTTTTTCTCAATGATAAAATAATCCTTTAAATAGGCTATAAAGTCACAAATAAAACCCTAAAAATCTAAGGTAAAAAATTTGGCCAACATTAGGAAACATAATCATGGTAGCTGAATCTCACTACTATCCTAAGTCTAATTTCTAATTAATTAATTCTTTTATTTTGGAAATAGAAATTAATTAATTTACAAAAAATATCATCTTTCCTAAACAATAAAATAAAATATTAACTTTCCTAAATCAATTTCTCCAACCAATAAATAAATAAAAACAAGAAAAAAAAAGAAAGTCAATCGTAAATTAGGTAACGAGTTGACTTTGACATCTAGGCTGAATTATGTCTTCCACAGCGCTAACTCATAACCAAACTTGTCTTCCATCCAAGTTAGCTTGTGTCTGAACATGCTTTTCATCCGAGTTAGCTTGTGTCCGAACTATATAGTGTTAACTGGTCTAGATAGCTGATGTTGTCCAAGAGTCAGATGTCCGAGAGTTGGACTAGAGTAAGATGTCCGAGATAGTTGAACAAGAGTAAGATGTCTGAGATAGTTGATAGCAGAGGTAGAATGTTGCCCGAGGTATGTATGTGCTGTTGATGTCCTAAGGAACTGGTGTTGTCTGAGACATGGATGGACTGATGTTGTCCGAGGTAAAATGTTCTCCGAGGTGTGGATGTCCTTCGACGTATGGATGCCCTTCGAGGTATCCGAGGTCCCTCCAAGGTATCTGAGGTATGGTGGCCCTCCGAGACATGGATTTTCTCCGAGGTATGGATGTGCGGGCATGGGCAAAATCACATCATTCCCCTCCTCTTGAAAAAGATTTGTCCTCAGATCAAGAGCATCACCTGTAGCAAAAAGGGGTAAGTCAGCAACATTAAATGTAGTACAAACATTATACTCACCCGGCAAATCAAACCAAATCAAATTTCCATCTCGACGCAGCATAAGCTTGGACTTCCTTTGCTCGGGAAACCTTTCCTTTCTTAGGTGCAAATCTCCTGGATCAAACACTATCACAACAACAACTAAAACTACATGCTCATTATAACAAAAATTACTTTCTTTAAAGTTAGCAAATAATCTTTTCCAAATTTTCAAATTTCCACTAAGTAAAGCTTTCAACAATGTAGATAAAGTTCTATGGAATAAAGACATCTTTAAATAAGTATCTTTAAAATTCATGGCCAGCAATGATTTCTTATTCATAATTACTTTATTAACATCACCAAAACTAAGATAAAAATTTTTATTTTTCTTTTCTTTTCTTTTCTTTTCTTTTCTTCCTTTTCTTTTTGCACTCACGACCATCTCACCTTCCTCACTCTTGGCTTTTGCACTAAATTTCTCACTCTTGGTTTTATTAAATTTTTTCCACACAACCTGGGTATTAGAAGACTTACCTTGGATAGTAAACTCACATTTTCCCTCTTGATTGGATGGTGGAACCGTTGGTGACATACTAGCCTTCTCTTTGAACTTCTCTGCTTCCCTCATTTGTTGTATTTGTAATTGGTCTCTAAAAACCTCCTTCGAGGTCAATGGCTCTAGCTTAACCTTCTTGCCATTAATCTTAAAAACAATAGAGTTCTCTCTCCCATAATATATGGCATCTTTATCAAATTGCCATGGCCTCCCCAATAATATGTGACCAGCATGCATAGGCACAACATCACACAACACATCATCCACATATTTATGTATGCTAAATTTTACTTTGGCTTGTTTATTAACTTTCATCTCACCACTATCATTAAGCCATTCTAATCTATAAGGTTCTAGATGTTTAATAGTTGTTAAGCCTAATTTATCAACTACCATGTTTAATAGTTGCATGTAGTGTCTCGGCTTCTTCTTCAAGTTCTTCTTTTTCATGCTCGGCCTCAACTTCAACTTTATCACTATCGGATTCCAACTCGCCATTATCCTTCAACACTATGATTCTTTGATTTGGGCATTGGTTGGCAATATGTCCTCGACCCTGGCATTTAAACCAAGCAATATCTCTAGCCCTTGAAGGCTTAGGATAAGATTTACCTTCAGATTTGTGTGCTTGAACAGGGTCAGCTTGATTATCTTTCTTTGGCCGAGTAACACTTCCTTCATCTTGATTCGGTTTTATCTTTGGCTCGAACGTTGGGCTGTTCCTCCAACTAGTTGAATTCGTCCACTCGCTGTATGAAATCCCTCGAAACCATGAGCTTGTACCCCTCCCCTTGAATTGGTTTTCAATTTTTATTGCCACATGAAGCATCTCCTCCAATTTGACATATTGTTGAAATTCCACTTGGTTGGCTATATCACGATTCAATCCACCCAAAAACCTTGCCATGGTTGCCTCACGATCCTCATTCATACTCAATCTCATCATGAGCATCTCCATCTCCTTGTAGTAATACTCCACGGACCTATTTCCTTGAGATAAAGATTGTAAAATTTGATGTAGCAACCTATGGTAATGTGATGGTACAAACCGCTTCCTCATGGCTCCTTTCATTTGGCGCCATGTAATGATCAAGTCATCACCAACTCTCCTTTGGGTATTTTACTCATTGGTCCATCATTGGAGTGCATAATAGCCAAATTCCATTCCTGCCAATTTCACCTTCTTAGCTTCCGAATAGTTATGACAATTGAAATCATCTCAATTCTCTCCTCCCATTCCAAATATGCTTCCGGATCACTTTTTCCCATGAAAGGTGGAATGTTTACCTTGATATTCCCAAGATCATCATTTTCATTCCTTGCTGGTCTCCCACAGATTGGCCTTTCTTGAGGTTCAAAAATTTCATCAAACCCCTCATCCAAATCATCTCCAAAGTTACTTCCCCCGAATTCCTCTATTGGTCGCCCTCGGCCTCCTCGACTTCGACCTCGTCCTCCATGAGCATCTAGCCTTATATTCGGTACTCCTTGGGATGTTTCTAACCTATCCATACTTTCATTTAAATGGTCAAATTGAGTATTCATCTGCTGTAGTTGCTCCAAGACAGCCCTCATGTCCGTTTTCTCACTACTCCTTGTAGCTCGAGAATCACCTTTAAATCCTACGGACTCCTCTTCATTACCGTTGAATCTGCCATGTTAGTATGAATAATACAAAAATGAAATAAATTCTCACAAGATTCACTCCCTCATATGTTTCACTCAATACAAGAACTAGACGCTCGTGTTTGCACACTAATTTCGGCTTTTAACCGTCTTTTGTGCTCACACTCTCTTGCCTTTTTCCTCTCAATGAATTATGTCAAAGTTCTAATTAAAACACCCACAAAACAGCAATTAGATCACAAGTATATTTTAATTCAACTTATCAACAAAACAGTAGCTAAAAGTAGGCAATACCGAAGAATTCAACAAAACATGGTTTTCGGCTTTTCTAGGCAAAATAAAGGAAATTAAGGAGAAATCTTTGGAAATTTTAAGAACTGGACCAGATGGTAAGAAATTAAGAATAAAATTTAGGAAAAATAATTTCAAACTCAAACAAGAATCAAATCGAACAAAAATTAAGAATAGTGTTGATTGTTGTTCTTGTAATTCAAGTTTTGTATCAAATCCTTTAACTAATTTTAATCCAATAATTTAAGCACCCAAAATTCCAAATATCCAGCAGCAAAAATAATTTTCTCTAGCAACTCAAATATTGAATAAATAATCAACAAACTAGCAGTTTTAACAAATTTCCAGCAAACAAATCAAACTTCAATAAACCAAAATTTTAGTTTTTTTTTTTATTCAGCTTTTTCTTTTTCTTTTCTTTTTCACTCACAGATCATAAAATAACTGCCGTAATAAATATAAACTCTAAAAATTGCAATTCCACACCAAAAATCCACCAAACCCCTGGCCTCCAACAAAATAAAAAAGTGCAGTTTGTTTTTTTTTTATATATATATATCGTTTCGAATTTTTTTTTTTTTTGGAATATATGAATGAAAATATTGAAGACTAAAATAGCAAAGAAAAATAATAAAAAAAACCTCAATTAACAAGAACAATAATGAAAGACAACCAACAAACTAGGAAACAAAAATATGGTAAAATTAGGAAATCCTAATTCAACTAGGAATGAATTTTTTTTTTTTTTAAGATGTAGAACGTGTATGGGATGGATGCAACCTTAACCTAATGCAAAAATTGCAGAATAAAAAAAAAACAAATAAAGTAAATAAAGATAGATCAAACCTGAACAAAATTTAGCTCTGATACCAAATGATATGAACCTAGGACGACCTGCTCCTAAACCAATATTATATTAACCTGGATCTAATTATGTTCAAGTTCTAGTAGTCACCTTGGTCCCTAATCAACCTGTGATTAGAAACCTTGGTATATAATGAAGACACCACAATAGGTGATGGAAGGCCTATTACTAAGTCAAACTAAAATACTCATTCACTAATGGTGCTTTAGATGTTCAAAAGAATAAAGAGAATTCAATCTCACAAATAATTTTCTGTATCAAATTCAAGCTTTTTTCTTAATTATAAAATAAGCCTTTAAATAGGCTACAAAGTCACAAATAAAACCTTAAAAATCTAAAGTAAAAAATTCGGCCAACATTAGGAAACATAATCATGGTAGCCGAATCTCACTACTTTCCTAAGTCTAATTTCTAATTAATTAATTCCTTTATTTTGGAAATAGGAATTAATTAATTTACAAAAAATATCAACTTTCCTAAACAATAAAATAAAATATTAACTTTCCTAAATCAATTTCTCAAACCAATAAAAAAAAAAAAGCCAATCGTAAATTAGGTAACGAGTTGACTTTGACATCTAGGCTGAATTCAACCGAGCTAACTCATGACCAAACTTGTCTTCCATCCAAGTTAGCTTGTGTTCGAAATATATAGTGCCAACTGGCCGAGATAGCTGATGTTGTCCAAAAGTCAGATGTCCAAGATAGTTGGACAATAGTAAGATGTCCGAGATAGTTGAACAAGAGTCAGATGTCCGAGATAGTTGATAGCCGAGGTAGAATTGTGCCCGAGGTATGTATGTGCTATTGATGTCTGAAGGAACTGGTGTTGTCCGAGACGTGGATGGACTGATGTTGTCCAAGGTAAAATGCTTTCCGAGGTGTGGATGTCCTCCAACGTATGGATGCCCTCCGAGGTATCCGAGGTATGGTTGCCGTCCGAGGTATGGATGCCCTCCGAGGTATCCGACATATGGTGGCCCTCTAAGGTATGGAAGTATGGTGGCCCTTCGAGGTATGGATGTCCTCCGAGACATGGATTTCCTCCAAGGTATGGATGTGTGGTTACGGGCGGAATCACATAAGAATTACTTCCTAGGTTTGGAGATCAAGAAAACAAATAAAGGTAAATTTCTATCTCAAGAAAGATATGCTTGGAATTTTCTTGATAATTTTCAACTAGAAAATGTCAAGTTTGTTGAAACACCAATTGATGAGAATCTGCTCGTGCCCGTACGACCGATAACCTGCTGGGGTGCTGACTCGATACGGATGAAAACTGGGCCAATCACTTGAGCTCAAGCCAAGATATTTAAGGAAAACCTGGCTGATTTTGTATAGGTAGTAATTGATTCTCAAAAGAGCTTTTCAATACCCAAAGATACAAAACCTGTTTTAAGCATCCAAGTGGTGGAAGCCGTTATGGACCCAGATAGCCGTTTTGATGCCAATATGGATTTTGGACAGTAACGAATGGATCCAAGTCTTCCTGTATTCAATAGATATCACCAAGAGGCCATGGAATCATGTCAAGGTAGAATCAAAAGCATTTAAAATCAGCTTGTACGAACAACATCTCAATTTGGCCGAAAATGTGCTGTTTAGTTGATGACTTTGACTTTCCTTCTTGTTCAAGCAAGTTTGACTTATTCCAATCAAAAGGCAACATGAAGAATCATTATTAATCATATTTGGCATCCTATATGGTATATGGAAGCTGATTTGGAGCTCAAACAAGCTGAAAATTTGTCAAAGATACCTTAGTAGTCAAACTAGTCAACTAGTTTCCTAATTTGATTTTGACTTTTTTTTTAAGGAAATTAGTCTTATATTTGGTTTCTATTTATTTATTTTCTGGAAAAATTAACTTAGGAAAGTTATTATTTTATTATTTTCATTGAAAATTAATTAATTTCTAATTCAAAATAAAGAAATTAATTAATTCAAATTAGTTTAGAAAAGTAGATGAATTTCGGCCAATATGTTTCCTTTTCTCTTTGGTGGCTGATTTTGACCTAAATTTTTAGGGTTTATTGTTTTAAGGGCTTAATTTTAAGGAATAATACACCTTCAATAATATTCAAAAAACTAATTGTAAGATAGAATTCTCTTTGTTCTCTTTGAATGCCTAAAACACCATTAGAGAGTGAGTATTTTAGTTTTGACTTATCAATAGGATTTCCATAACCTATTGTGGCATCTTCATTATACCAAGGTTTCTAATCAGAGGTTGGTTAGGGGTTAAGGTTTTCTCGTAAGAACTTGAACTTAATTGAGATCTAGGCTAATAAAATACGGGTTTAGGCACGAGTCGACCTAGGTTCATATCACCAATGATTCAAAATGCCAAGTTCAAACTGAATGATGGAAGTGAAAAGTGAATGGTTTGGTTTATAGAAGCTTGATTGTAAGCTTACTTTATTTGTGTGCTTCAAGACCTAATATTATGTATGCTATAAATGTGCTATCAAGGTTCATGAGTGCTCCCTCTCAGAACAATTACCAATCTGCAAAGAGAATCATAAGGTATGTGAAAGGCACAGCCAACTATGGAATTCTATACAAGCATGGAAAAATGTGTGATAGTGATTGGGCAGAAAGCTTGGAAGACATGAAGAGTACCTCTGGTTACTTATTCATGTTTGGTTTAGGTCCATTTTCATGGAGTTCACAGAAGCAAGGAACCACGACAAAATCAACAGCAGAAGTTGAATACATTTAAGTGGTAGCAGCATCAAACCAATCAATTTGGTTAAGGAAATTGCTTGATGAGTTAGGTTGCAAACAAACAAATGCAACCACCATTTATTGTGACAACACTTCAGCCATTGCCATTACCAAAAATCTAGTATAACACAGAAGCATCAAGCACATTCTTGTGAAGTACCATAGCATCCGAGAGGATAAAAGAAACAAGGACACTAACTTGGTACATTGCTTCATTCAAGATCAATTGGTCGATATACTTCCAAAACCATTGCCACAAGAAAGAATTCAAATGCTTAGGAGTCTTCTACATATCATGCCTAACATTTCCAAGGAGTGTTAGAGAATCATGGCATTGTTAGCCATGAACAAAGCAAACCCACGACCAAAACAATGCAAACTCGAGAAGCAAGGTGACTTGGCTGAGGGGTTACATTCTAAGTTTGTTTTTGTATTTTGTTTTGGAGTTTGTTAAAGCCAAATTTTTATGTAAACTAGTCTTGTTAAGTTGGTACACAAAGACACAAAAATGTTAATTAATGTGTATTAGCCAAATTAGGATTTTAGAAAACCTAAGCACCTTGATGACATGGAGACACCTTGGTAACAAGGATGATGACATGGACACCTATTTGGTGACATGGAGCTTAACCATATGGCCTCTCTCTCATCAAATGCATGTGAAGACTTATGGCATCATGCATGTGGATTACTTCAACATGAAGCACTCAATGAGGCAGCAACACTTGTCAACCTCTTAAGAAGCATGTGGTGAAGTTACCTTTACACATGTGCTTACTTCACCATAAAGGACTTAGAAAACATTGGTGCATAGAACCGGCTATGTGGTTGGTACGAACCTAGGTCGCCTTGCTCCTAAACCTGCATTATATTAGCCTGAATCACAATTAAGTTCATATTCTAATGGTCACCTTAACCCCTGATTAACTTGTAATTGGAAACCTTGGTATATGATGAAGACCCCACAATAGGTGATGAATGTCCTATTGATAAGTCAAACTAAAACACTTGATTTCAATTAGGTGTTCAAAGAGAACAAAAAGAATTCTTTCTCACCAATATTTTTTTGTATGAATAATGTACTATATATTATTGAGAAATTAAGCCCTTAAATAGGTTTCAAAAAAAAAATAAAAACCCTAAAGGATTAGGTCAAAACAGGTCAAGCATAGACAATTCCTACAGTGGCCGAATTTCATCTTCCTTTCCTAATTTAATTTGGATTAATTAATTCCTTTATGTTGAATTAGGAATTAATTAATTTACAACTGAAATAATAAATATCAAATTTCATAAGTTAACTTATCCAGTAAATAATCAAATAAAAACTAAAATAAAAGATAGTTTTCTACAAAAAAAAAGTCAAACTCAAATTAGGAAATTAGTTGATTAGTTGACAACTAAGCTGTTTTTATCCAATCACCAGCTAGTTTAGGCTCCAAATCAGCTACCATATAGGATGCCGAATAGGATTAATATTGATTCCCATACTTTGCCCCTTGATTGGAATAAGTCAACCTTGGTTGATCAACAAAAAAAGTCAAAGCCAGCACCAAAATGAGCATTTTTGACCAAAAAGAAAGCTTATGCGCACAAACTAAATTTGGATGCTTTTGCTTCTGAATTGATATGATTCCATGGCCTCTTAATGATATCAATTAAGTTCATAAAGTGTTGAATCAATTCCTTGCTGTCTGGGTTCCAAAAATGTACCAAAATATCCTGTCGGGTCCATTTCCGCCTTCGTAACTTGGATACACAAGACGAGCTTTGGATCTTTGGGTATTGTCATGCCCTTTTGAGATTGAATCACTCCTTGGATGAAGTTAACAAATTTTCCTTGAATTTCCTAGTTTGTGCCCTAGTGATTGGTTCCGTTTTCATTTGTAAAGGATCACCACCTCAGCGAATAGTCGGTTGTATGGGTACGGGCAGATTCTCATCAGGTGTGCTTTCACAGCATTTTTGTAATCTAAAAATATGTACAAACATTTCAATGAAAAGTAAAATTTTGGTTTTTTGGAAAAACACCATAGTTTTCCCTTTGAAGCCAAGAGAACACAAAATCGACCTTGTTGAAAAATTTACTAGCAGCTTATTCATACAAAGCCGTGTACATCACATCCAAAAATCCATCAATTTGAAAACCTTGTTCTCTTTAGTTTAACCTTGCCCTAATCTTTCAGGGATAAGGTGGTATCATATAGGAGTGTGCTTTTGTGCAAGAAATTCTTATGGGAGATGCTACCAGATTGTTCGTAGAACGGTCCAATAGGGTTTCCCTTGGAATCAAGGCTTACTTAGGGTTTCGGTAGGAAATCCTGGATGAGTCCTGACATATAAACACAATCTTTTAACAAGTATATATATATATATTCATATACATATATATTACACAAGTATATGTATATATATATATAATCATATATGTTCACATATATATATATATATATATATTCATATATTTTTTAACAAGCATATATATATATATATGAATATACTCATACTATATATATACATCAGCACACATGCGAAAGGAGTACATACATATACCTATACAATAATATGCATTTGCAAACATACATACACACATATGTTTATACACAGTTTAACACAATTATCATATTAACTACAATATTTACTCAAAAATAGCAATTTTCCAAATACACCACCATAATTCACAAACAAGATACCAATGGAAGGCTAAAGAGACAAGGAACATCAAACTAACCTTTATTAGGCTTGACATCACAGTGGTGGTTGGATTTCCCATTGAAAACCACTGCCAAACTCCTCCTTTTCTTATGCCACAAAGAGCTTGAATTGAACTGAACGAAGACCACCATCAGCTTCAGGAGGCTCGAATTAAGGGGATAAGACCAAAGAATCGGCTAGTGCCCATTGAAAAACTGGAAAAAGGAGGGGATGCTGACCACCAGGGTTTGAGTGCCAATCTTGGCGCATCCATTGGCCAAACAGCCGCAAATTTAGCAATCGACGTCGCCTGGCTGTGTCAGCCCAAGTTGCACGCTGAGGGCCAAAGCACAGCCAACAATCCATCAAGGGGGAAGAAAGAAAGAGAGACAGACAGACAGACAGACAGACAGAAAGAGAGAAAGAGAACGAGAGAGCCCTTTTTGTTGAGGGGAGAAGAGAGAGAAAACGAGAGGGGAAGAAGGAAAAAGAAAAAGGAAAGAAAGAGAAAAAAAAATATTTCATTATTTTTTTAGGTGACATATAGCACCATCAATAGGTGACACATGGCATTAGCAATTGGTGACACATAGCACCTACTAATTAGTGATACATGGTACCCATCAGGAACCCCTCTAAATATTCTACTACCTGGTAAATTCAATCATACAAAAATATACATGATTTCACAAACTCATAACTTTTCAACCGTAAGTCAAAATTAAGCGTGCCGTTAATTTACGGACTCATATTGACGAGTACCATCACATAGCACAAGAGTCAATGTCAAAATCTATACAAATAAAAAGTCAACCCTAGGCTTGCTGATCAGTCCTGGCCATACCTTGTTTTGACCATAACTTTCTAATCCCAGCTCTGATTTTTGTCGTACCACTAGTCTACAAATTTGTGTCAATAAGTACTTCATCATGGTGACTGAGAACTTGTTCACTTGGATGTGTGTGGTCCCATGAGTGTGTCTTCCTTGAGTGGATATAGATACTTTCTCACCTTTATTGATGATTACTCTAAGATGTGTTGGATTTATTTTCTCATAAATAAGTCGCAAGTTCTAAAAAAATTTATGGAATTCAAGAAGTTGCTTGAAAATTAAAGTAGGTCCACTTTGAAGTGCTTGAAGTCCGACAATGGTGGTGAATACACTAGCTTAACCTTTAAAGATTTTTGCAAAGAAAATGGTATAATTCATCAATTTACCACACCATACGCACCATAACAAAATGGTGTGTGAGAGAGGAAGAATAGGACATTAATGGAGATGGTTAGGTGTATGATACATGAAAAGAAAATGCCAAAGAAATTTTGGGCTGAACCTATCTATACTAGTTCCTAAATTCAAAACGAATGCTTCACCAAATTCATTGAAGGCAAGACACCCTATGAGTTGTGGTTTGGAGAGAAACCATCCTTGGAGAATGTTAAAGTGTTTAGTAATGTGTGCTTTCTCCATGTTCACTCACACATAAGAGATAAGCTTGACAAAAAAGTAGATGTTGGTGTCTTAGTTAGATATAGTGAGGTTACCAAAGGTTTTAGGGTCTATAACCTAGATAACAAAAAGCTTATGGTAACTAGAGATGTGAAGATTGATGAAAATGCAAAATGGGATTGGAGTAAGGAGGAGTTATTTGTGAATGAGGATGAGCCACGGTTTGAAGAAGAAAATAAAGAAAGAAATGTTGAAAACAACAATGATGAAGATGACAATGATGAAGACAATGAGGAGGATGATGATCTACTCCAAGAAACCATTGGAGCCAATTTGGAGGTTGGTGGTGGTGTTAGAGGGAAGAGATATTTATCCAAGATTTATCAAAGTTGTAACATTACACTTGGTGACCTTACATGTGTGCAAGAGGCCTTAATGAAGAAAGAGTGGAAGGAAGCAATGGATCTGGAAATCGAGATGATTAAGACAAATGAGACTTGGTTGTTGGTCATAAATCGAAAAATAAGAAAGAAATTGGTGCCAAATGGATCTTTAGAACCAAATACAATCTGGATGGCACCGTTTGAAAACACAAGGCAAGGTGATACGAACCTAGGTTGGCTTGCACCTAAACCTGTATTATATTAGCCTGAATCTCAATTAAGTTTAAATTCTTATGGGAAAACTTTAACCCCTAACCAACTTGTGATTAGAAAACTTGGCATATTGAAGAAGCTACAATACATTATGGAACTCCAATTGATAAGTCAAAACTAAAACACTCACTCTCTAATGGTGTTTTAGATGTTCAAAAAGAATAAAGAGAATTCTATCTCATATAATTTTCTGAATAATATTGAAGGTGTGTTCTCCTTGAAAATTAGGCCTTTAAATAGGCTAAGAGTAGAAAACAAAAACCCTAAAACAAACATGTAAAATTCAACCATAAGGTAAGAAGTATGGTGTGGCCGAAATTGATGCTTTCCTAAACTAATTAATTAATTCCCTTATTGTGTATTAGGAATTAATTAATTTACAATGGAAATAATAAAATAATAACTTTTCTAAGTTGATGTGTCCAGTAAAAAAGATAAATAGAAACCAAATAAAAGACTAATTTCCTAAAACAAAAAGTCAAAAACAAATTAGGAAACTAGTTGACCAGTTTGACCACTACGCTAACTTTGACCAAATTCTAGCTTGTAAAGGCTCCAAATCAGCTCTCATATGCCATGTAGAATGTAAAATAGGATTATTTATGGATCCCACACATTGCCCTTGCTTGGAACAAAGAGAAAAGGTCAATTCAACAAAATACAGTAAAGTCAGCAACAAATTCAGTAAAACTGGCCAACTAATCCCTCTATACGTAAATGCCCTTTGTGGTCGCTTTTGAATCTGAATTGGCTTGTTTTAATGATATTCCTTGAATCCATGAAGTTTTGGATCCATTCCATGATGCCTAGAGTCCATATTTACACTAAAACAGCTATCCAGGTCCATATTGGCCTTCACCACTTGGATACTTAAAAATAAGCTTTGTATCTTCAGGTATGGACAAGCCTTTTTAAGAATTGATAACTCCCTGTATAAAGGCATCTAGGTTGTCCCTTAAATATCTTAGCTTGAGCCCTAGTGATTGGCTTAGTCTTCATCTGTAATGGATCAGCACCCCAACAAGTTATCGGTTGTGCAGGTTTGGGCAAATTCTCATCACAAGGTTGGTGGTCAAGGGTTATGCACAACAAGCCAGAGTTGAATACGGGGAGACATTTGCACTCATTGCAAGGATGGAAACCATTAGAGTCATTCTTGCTCTTTTGGCCATCAAGCAATGGAGTGTGTTTCACTTGGATGTGAAATCAATATTCTTGGATGGTGTTAAGCAACTTGACGACTATGTTGTTCAAAGGCATGAAGATAAGGTTTATTCGCTTCACAAAAACTTATATGGTCTTAAGCAAGCACTTAGGGCTTGGTATAAAAGGATTGATGGCTACTTGCTTAGGCGTAGCTTTAGAAGGAGCCAAAATGAACCCACTTTATATGCGAGGATTGAAGGAAGCATGGTAGTGGTCTCTTTGCATGTGAATGACTTGTTGGTCACTGGTGAGGACCCAAGGAATGTAGACAAGCTTAGGCTTAAACTTGAGGAGGAGTTTGAGATGTTTAGCTTGGGTCACATGAATTACTTCCTTGGTGTGGAAGTAATGCAATGCCAAAAAGGAATATTTATATCACAAGAAAAGTACATCAAGGATCTCTTGAGAAGTTTAATCTTGAAGAATGCAATTCATGAGCACTCCAATGATCCAAAGAGAGAAGTACCAAAAGAAGGATGGCATACCAAAGGTAAATCCTTCTCTTTACCGATCCTTGATTAGTAGTTTCTTCATGTGTGCTCATTTAGGTTGGAATCTATATTGTGTGTGTGCTTTCAAGATGCATGCAAGCATCCACTGTAACACCCGTCCCAAAGTACACCGGAAATTTCTCAAATTCGACTAAGGTTGACTGGGTTTAACCGTCGTTGACCGAGAAGGGGTCAAATGTTGACTTTTTGCTTCTGATGAAATTTTACATTGACCAAGGAACCGTTAAAAATTACACGTTGTCATGAGTTCATAGACTAGTAGCATGTTGAAAACGGAGCTACGGTTTGAAAGTTATGAGCAAGACAAGTTGAGGTCCAAACTGTCAAAGGGGTGCCCGAGTTGACTTTTTGTTCATGCAAAGTTGAGCTTTGACTCATGCATGGTTGTGAAGTACCCGTCGGTACGAGTTCATAGACTAGCGGCACGTTCGATTTGGACATGTGGTTTGAAAGTTATGGACTGTAGAGTTTTTCAAATACAGCATTATTTTAATATTATTTTTAAATATGTGAACAGTATGCCACTTGTGACTTAATAAAAGGTGTCATGTGTCACAACGGTGAGATGCCACATGTCAACTATGGTTAAACACCATATTATTTTATTATTATTCTATACAATAATATTATTTTAATATTATTTAATTATTTTATTTTATTTCTTTTTCTTTTTTTTCTTTTTTTCTTTTTTTTTCTTCTCCCCACGTGGGGAAAAAAGGGGAAAAAACATGGGGGCACAGATTTTTTCTTCTTCTTCTTCTTCTTCTTCTTCTTCTTCCATTCCCCCCCCCCCCACCGACGGGTCCACCTTCCTCCTCCCTCATCTCCGGCCGATTGACCACTATGTGGACGGCAGCAGGCCACACGCACTGGACAGACCGGCGAACCACAATGGCATGACCTCAGCCATTCAATATTCGGCCGATGGAGTGGCTAATGCACGAGGATCGGCGCATAACGCAGGCAGTCGGCTTCCTCCTCGTCGGCTGGTTTTCTGGCGGCTATCAGCCGTGCAACCAGTCCATTCCCACCAATTTAAACCCCTTGAGTTCGTTTCCAAGCTCAAATTGGCTCAAACCTCGCTCGTTTGTGGGATATTGTGGAGTTCAAAACCGACCGTGACTCCCCGATGGGATTCCAGCCATCTCCAGTGGTAGTGGGGCAAATTGAAGGTATATTCTTGATGTCCTTGTTATAAGCTTCGATTTGGTACCTTATTTGTGAATTGTGATTGAGTATTTTGAAAGATGCCATTTTTGGATAAAATAATATTATTTTAATGTGGTTATCTGAAAAATGTATGTGTGATGTTTAAATAATTGTTATTTATATTGACGATGTCCAATTGTGTTGAATTACATAAATATGGGTTGAATTAATGTTTCTTAAGTTTGGAAAGCTATAGATTTTAAACTGTTGTTAAATTATTGTCAACTTTATTGGGAGGTTACTGTGAAGTTATGACAGCTAATAAAATGTATCTTTATATGCTTAATTATTTGTGGAATTGTATGTGGTTCTATTGATATTTAGTATGAATTAATTTGAAAGTTTGCGGAATTGATTATATTGAATTATTGTGGAAGAGACTAATTTTATGAAATTATGATTTAAATTTTATTATGTTTATTGATGCTAAATGGAAATTTGGTTTATTAAGGAATTCTTGATTTTTATTATTGTGATTTAATTGTATTCATTACGTATGAGCAAGGTGTTTTCATTTAATTAAGTGTATTTGGATTTTAATATTATTTTTGGGCATGATTTGGCTGTAAATATTTCGAGGAAAATATTGGTTAAGTTTGGTGGTTTCAAATTATATAATTATGCCCTTGGAATATTATTTAATTGATTTTATGATTTGGGAAAAAATTATTTGTATATTATTATCGGTGGATTTATGCTGGTATTATTTAAGAAAAATGTGGGACGGTGAAGTTGAAAAAATGGTATAATTCCCACGGTGAATTTTGGAAACATTACATATTTTAATAATAAATATGGTTATTTATTTTAGATGCACCCGCACACATACCGGTGTTCTGTACTGTATATGTGGATGAGCACGCAAGTTATAATGTCTCCCGTGAGTTGCCATCGAACCGAGGGCAGGCAAGTTTGATATTGGCCATAAGCTACCACCCTCCACGGCCGGGATGACGGTTTAAGCAGCGGCGCTGTCGAGAAGCCGAAGCGACCGTATGCAAGTTTCTCTCTTTAACCTCCAGTCAATCGGTGCTCAGGATGCTGGGTACCTTCGGGCACCACTAGTATATAGTATGGTGCATCAAGTATTTTTATATGTTCGTACATATATTTGTATATTATATTATTGATATTATACTGTATATACCGCACCATACGGAGGCAGCGAACCAATGTGGTCCATGTAGAGCTAGCCTCATAACCATGTTGCCTACGAGTCCAGGGGGTCGGACGGCCAATATAGGCAACCATCCTGGTTTGTATTGGTAGCAAAGTGCCGATGACAGCTGGAATCATGGATCACGCAGCATGTCAGAAGGTATCATACGTATCTCCATTACGAGCGTGCATATTTCATTTTATGTTATGGATTTTAAGATATAATTTTATGTATTTATGTTATGTTATCTAATTGTGATTTAATTTCTTACCAATATTCTAATCAATGTTATTATATTATTACTACTGCCATATGATACCTTCGGATAAGTATCACAGCCTACGGGCAAGAAAGATAGCCATTCGGACAAGTATAATAGTCCTCGGACAAGTGGTAGCCTTTGGGTAGGTGAGATAGCCCTTGGGCAGGTGTGGTTATGTGATAGCCCTCGGGCAAGTTACATTAATGCTTGTATGGGAATGCCATAGCCCTAAGGCAAGTTACATTAATACCAGTATCATTAAAACGTTGTTATTGTTTTTATTTTGTTGTTAATGTGATGTTGTTTTACCTTTCTTTCTATGTTACTCATTGGCATATTTTTAACACGATATTAAAGTGTAATTGACATATGCAGCACTAAGTGGGTGGTGTGGGCCCGAAGATCTAAAGCCTATCTTGTGTATTCAAGTTAAGAAGGCAGAAATGGACCCGACAAGCTGTTTTGGTACATTTTTGGACCCTAAGCAGTAAGGAATGGATTCAACACTTTATGAACTTAATTGATATTATTAAGAGGCCATGGAATCATATCAAGGCAGAAAAAAAAAAGCATCCAAATTCAGTTTGTGCGCATAAGCTTTCTTTTTGGCCGAAAATGCTTATTTTGTTGCTGACTTTGACTTCTTTTGTTGATCAAGCAAGTTTGACTTATTCTAATCAAGGGGCAACATACGGGAGTCAATATTAATCCTATTTGGAATCCTACATGGCATTTTGGAGCCTAAACTAGTTGGTGATTGGATAAAGACAGCTTAATTGTCAACTAGTCAACTAATTTCCTAATTTGAGTTTGACTTTTTGTTTTAGAAAACTATCTTTTATTTTGATTTTTTATTTGATTATTTTCTGGGCAAATTAACCTAGGAAAGTTGATATTTTACTATTTTAGTTGTAAACTAATTAATTCCTAATTCAAAATAAAGGAATTAATTAATCCAAATTAAATTAGGAAAGGAAGTTTAAATGCAGCCACACTAGGAATTGTCTATGCTTGGCTAATTTTGACCTAATCCTTTAGGGTTTTATTTTGTTTTTGAAACCTATTTAAAAGTTTTATTTCTCAATAATATCTAGTACATTATTCATACAGAAAAATATTTGTGAGAAATAATTCTCTTTGTTCTCTTTGAACACCTAAAACACTTAATAGAAATCAAATGTTTTAGTTTAATTTATCAATAGGACATCTATAATCTACTGTGTATCTTTATAATATACCAAGGTTTCTAATCACAAGTTGATTAGAGGTTAAGATGACCATTAGAACCTGAACTTAATTGTGATCCGGGCTAATATAATACGAGTTTCAGAGTAAGTCGACCTAGGTTCGTATCATTTGGTAGCAGAGCTAAATTTTGTTTAGGTTTGATCTATCTTATTTGCTTTATTTTGTTTTGTGTCATTCTATAATTTTCACATTAGTTTAAGGTTGTATTCTATCCATACACTTTCTACATATTGGAAAAAAAAAAACAAAAAAAATAGATTTTTTCTTCATAGCCAAATTTGTTCTTTGTTTTATTTAAATTTTTGCTTCCTAATTTGTTGGTTATTTTGCCTATTAGTTCTCCATAGTTTGGGTTATTTTTGATTTTTATTTGCTTTTTTAATCTTAAATTAGTTGCATTCATATATTCCCAAAAAAAAAAAAAAAAAGAGGAGTTTGAAAACATATTGCATAAAATCTACAAATTTTTGCAATTTGTTTTTGTTGAAAGTTTGTCTCGGGTTTGGTGGAAATTTGGCATTTGGAATTGCAAATGTTTTTTCTTGCTGCTGGAGTTTGTGTTTACAATCTGTGAGTGATTTAAAAAAAGAAAAAAAAAAGAAAAGCCAAATATATATAAAAATAAAAAATAAAAAATAAAAATCTGTAGATAGACAGGTTTGTGGAAGGTTGAAAAATTAAGTTTGTTTTGGTGTGGAATTTCAATTGTGATTATTTGGAGTTGCTGTTATTCATTCTATATAGCTGCTGGAGATTTGAATTTTGAGTGCTAAAATTGTTTCGATTAAAATTGGCAGAGAATTTGAAATAAAAACTTAAAATTACAAGAACTACAACCAACAACTTCTCCATATTTTATTCGAATTATATCTTGTTTTTTTTAATCTTTTTTCCAGATTTTATCCTTGAATATTGGCCCTTAATATTCTTATTTATCCCTTGTGAAATCCAAAAAATTCCTTGGCTAATTTACCTTGTTTTTGGTTAGTTAAATCGAGGCTTGGTTTTATCAATTCACTCGGTATTTGCTTAGTTTAGTTGTTGTTTTATTGATAAGTTTAATTAAGGCATACTTATGATCTAGTTGCCATTTTAAGTGTGTTTTAATAGAACTTTGAGATATTCTAGTGAGTGGAATAGGCAAGAGTGTGAGCTTAAAAAAGGGTCAAAAGTCGAAACTAGTGTGTAAACATGAGTGTTGAGACCTTATTTGAGTGAAACACGTGAGAGAGTGATTTTGGTGAGAATTTTTGTGTTATTTATACTAACATGGTAGATTCAAGAATGAGAAGAGGAGATGACTCATTACAAATTAATGAAGAGGAATCCATAGGGTTCAAGGGTGAATCTCAAGCAACGGGAAGTGAAAGTGAACCTACCGACATGATGGCAATCTTGGAACAACTCCAAAGGATGAATGCTCACTTTGACCACCTAGATCAAATAATGGACAGATTTGAGAATTCACAAGGTGGGCCGAATCCCAGGGTGAATTTCAATGGAGGCCATGGTCGAGGTAGAGGAGACCGTGGGCATTTTAGGGAGGAATTTGAATGAGGTAATTTTAAAGATAACCTCGAGGAGGAGTTTGAAGATATTTTTACATTCTATGGAAGGCAAACAGGGGAAGGCAAATCCAAGAGGAAGATGATGATCTCGGAAACATTAATATCAATATCCCACCATTTTTAGGAAAAGTGATCCGCAGCCTTATCTAGAATAGGAAGAACGCATGGAGATGGAATTTGATTGTCATAATTATTCTGAGGCAAAGAAGGTAAATTTAGCCACTTTGGAATTTGGTCATTATGCACTACGTGATGGAATTTGGTGTAGGTTTATGTTGTTGTACCCTAGAGCACAATCATTCAAGGTGTTAGTCAAGAATGATTGTTGTTGGTTCTTGGTTCTTGATTTTATTTTTTTTATTTTTTTGGGGGTTTGTTAAGGTTTTGTTTCTGGTTTTAATGGCTGTTTGGGGTTCTTGAGAAGGTTGTTAGCTTTTGGGAAGAAGAAGAAAACAAATGTAGTAGTTGAGAGAGAGAGAGAGAGAGAGAGAGAGACGAAATTGTTGTTTTTCAAAATTTATTTTTTTGAATATTACTTCCCCCTTTTTTTTCATTACAATTTTCATACTTTTAAAGACATCGAAAAAGGCAATAAGACAGCTGCCATATTGAGCAATAAATACAAAAGCATTAAAAGTAACCAACCAAGCCAAACTACCTCAACTTACTCTAATCAATGTTTTGGACAAGAAACCTTCTTTAATGGGCAGCTCGGCTTGTCTAAGGCATTTGAATTTGAAAACTAGCTCCATTTGACTTGAAAATTGGAGGGAAGCCTTTTTAAATATTAAACTATGTTCTAGCCAAAAAACAGATAAAACCAAGTTCATTTTCCCATTCAAAAATAATCAAACCCGAGGCAGTTTTGTCCAGATTGCTGGGCAACAAAACTGCACAAGGGTCAGATTGTTTAGGGATTAACTCAGCCTTCCCAGCTCCAAATTGGGCCCTTCTTTTTTATGCTGCTTCCTCTGCATTTCTAGCTTATTATATCCAAAATTCAGATCCAAATCCCAAACCTTCTTCAAACGACATCCAAGGAAGTGGACTTATGTTGCTGGAAAAACAATTCCAGCAACTAGACAAAAAGGCCCTAAGCTTTAGTTAATGAGCTTAGGGCATTACAAAAAGGATATTGTTCTTAAACATTACAAGATAAAATAAAATGCATAAACATAAATACTATTTGGTCTTTGATGTTGCAAAACAAAGAGTGCAAGTGTAACCGAACTACCTTGCACATTGTGGCAAGATCACCACATTTCAACACTACGATGGTGGAATAATGAGCAAGGTACCTGAAAGAGAGTTGGTGATAGACTAATTACTACTTGGTGACAAATGAAAGGAGCCATGAGGAAGAGATTTGTGCCGACTCATTACCAAAGGATGTTGCATCAAAGACTACAATTATTATCATAAGAAAGTAGGGCTATGGAGGACTACTACAAGTAGATGGAGATGTTTATGATAAGATTGAGCATGAATGGGATTGTGAGGCCACCATGGTGTGGTTTTTGGGAGGTTTAAATCGAGAGATAGCCAATCAAGTAGAATTATAGCAATATGTGGAGTTGGAAGAGATGCTACATGTGGCCATCAAAATTGAGAATCAATTTAAGAGAAGGAGTACTAGCTTAATCAATTTAAGAGGAAGGGTAGTAGCTCACAGTTTGGAGGGGTTTCAAACAATGGGAGGTCAAGTTCAAGTATTTGGATAAGCAATCCCACGTTTGAATCAAGAATGAAATCAAAACAAGGTGAAGAGAGCTCTAATTGGCTAAGAAAGGACAATCTAGCCGAACACACACCAGCACCAAAACCAAGTGGTAAGTTTGATTCTAAACCATCTCGAACTCGAGATATTTTTAAAGTGTTAAGGGCGAGGACATATTACCAACCAATGCCCCAATAGAAGAATCATGGTGCTGAAAGGCAATGGAGAGTTGGAGTTCGAAAGTAAGGGATCCAAAGCTGGAACTGAATTTGTAGATGAAGCAGTTGAGGATAAGAACAAGAAGAAGCCGAGACTCTCAAAGCTTCAAATGCCGAATTGAGCTTGGTGGCAAGGAGGGTCTTTACCATGTATAAATAAGAAAATCCAAAGAGAAAACATCTCTTATACCCAATGTGAACTTCAAGGTAAAATTTGTAGTATGATAATTGATAGTAGAAGTTGTGCTAATGTAATTAATAATATGGTAGTTGAGAAATTAGGGTTAACAACCATTAAATATCCCAAACCATATAGATTACAATGGCTTCATGATAGTGGTGAGATGAAAGTAAACAAACAAGCCAATGTAAAATTTAGCATTGATAAATATATGGATGTTGTATTATGTGATTGTTGTTCCCATGCATGTTGGCCATATTTTATTGGGGAAGCCATGGAAATTTGATAAAGATATAATACACTACGGGAGAGAGAATTCTATTGTATTTAAGTTTAAGGGGAAGAAGATCAAGCTTGAGTCATTAACTCCAAAGGACGTGTATAGAGACCAACTTCAAATGCAACAAAGGAGGGAGGCCAAAAAGCTAAAAGAGAGGACAAATGTGGCATCCATGGCCTCACCAAGTGAGAAAGGAGGTAAGGCCAATTCATCCATCCAAAGTAAGTCTTCTAAAATTAAAATTGAATGGAAAGAGAATGAACAAGCTGAGAGGTTGGAAAAAAGTGGAAAAGCCAAAAGCATGAGAGAGATTGAGGTGGCCGCAAGTCACATAGAAAAGGAGAGAAAAGAAAAGAAAAATAAGAATTTTTATCTTAGCTTGAGTGAGATTATAAAGGCATTTATGAGTGAAAAACCAATGCTAGTTATGATTTATAAATATGCTTATTTAAATCATCAAGCTAACCCCAAAGAGCTTGTATTGCAAAATTCTATTTCTTTTCTTTTACAGGATTTTGAAGATGTCTTTCTGGAGGAGATTCCTAATGATTTACCACCTATCCGAGGGATTGAACACCAAATTGATTTTGTTTCGGGAGCTGCAATTCCTAATAGGCCTGCATATAGGAGTGATCCCGATGAGACAAAGGAGCTACAAAGGCAAGTAAGTGAGTTACTTGACAAAGGTTATATTCGTGAGAGCATGAGTCCATGCTTTGTTCCTATTTTATTATTACCTAAGAAAGATGGATCATAATGTATGTGCGTTGATTGTAGGGATATTAATAATATAACTACTAAATATAGGCATCCAATTCCTAGATTAGATAATATGCTAGATGAATTATATGGTGCATGTATGTTTTCAAAGATTGATCTTAAAGTGGGTATCATCAAATTAGAACGAAAGAAGGAGATGAGTGAAAAACCGCATTTAAAACTAAGTATGGTTTGTATGAGTGGTTAGTAATGCCTTTTGGATTAACTAATGCACCTAGCATTTTCACGAGATTAATGAACCATGTCATGCATCCATTCATTGGACATTTTGTGGTTGTTTATTTTGATTATACTCTTGTTTATTCATTGCTGAACTGATTGAAACATTTGTCAAACAATATAGGATCAAGCTTACTCATCCAACCTTATACTTCACTTAGGTTAATGGTTAGCCCGAGGCAACAAATAAAGTCTGGAAAGGCATCCTAGAAAAAATGGTAGATGACAATCCGAGGAATCGGCACAACTTGCTATTAGAGACTTTATGGGCCTATTAGACATCAAAGAGATCTGGCACTGGTACAACACCTTTCACACTAACATATATGCAGGATGTTATTCTACCCATGGAGGTAACTGTGAGATCTCTACGGACTGCCCAGCAACACAATCTTGCTCTAACCGAATACATCAAGCCCTGATGCAAGAGATAGAAAAATTGGACAAGGTGAGATTGGCTGCACTGGATCATCTCCAAATACAAAAGAAAGTTGTGGCAAGAGTGTATAACAAAAGAATGTGATTAAAGGAATTTGGAAAAGGGGAATTAGTGTGGAAAGTAATCCTGCCAATTCATTCCAAGGATCCAAAATACGACAAATGGTCTCCTTCCAAGGAAGGGCCTCTCACTATCACCAAAATATTAGGGAATACGGCGTATCAACTTTAGGACATTAATGGTATAAAGCATTCCAACCCGATCAATGGCTATTTCTTAAAGAAATTTTACCCGACTAGTTGGGAAGCTTATGAAACATCTAAGGCAAAAGTGATACGAACCTAGGACGACCTGCTCCTAAACCCGTATTATATTAACCCGGATCTCAATTAAGTTCAAGTTCTAATGGAATGGACCTCAACCCCTAACCAACATGTGGTTAGAAACCTTGGTATAATGTAGACACCACAATAGGGGATGGAAAACCTATTAATAAGTCAAGCTAAAACAACCAATTCTCTAATGGTGTTTTAGGTGTTCTTAAAGAACAAAGAGATAATTAATCTCACAAGTATTTTCTTTATCAAATCAAAGTTGTATTCTTATTAAAAAATAAGCCTTTAAATAGACTTTTAAAGAAACAAAATAAACCCTAAAAACCCTAGGAAAAACCGGCCACACAATGAAGAGTTCTATGGTGGCCGAAATTCTCACTCCTTTCCTAATCTAATTTGGATTAATTAATTCCTTTATTTTAAATTAGGAATTAATTAATTTACAATGAAAATAATAAAATAATAACTTTCCTAAACTTATTGTTCCAGAAAATAAATAAATAAAAACTAAAAAGTAATAGTAATTTCCTAAAACAAAAAGTAGAATCAAATTAGGAAACTATAATACTAGCTTTTTGACTAAGTTGACTTTGACCAATCTTTGACCAAATTGAGCTCCAAATCAGCTTCAATATGCTTTGTAGGATGGAAAATAATCTGAATATGAAATCCCACATGTTGCCCAAGCTTGGAAGAGGAAGAAAAAGCCAACTCAGCAAAATACAGTAAAACCAGCACAAAATACAGTAAAAAACAGGCCAAATTTGAAGCAGTCCGTACAACCCCTTTTTGAATGCCTTTGAAGCTGACTTGACTTGATTCCATATCCTCTTAGACATATGTATTGAATCCATAAAGAGTTGGAACCATTTCATGCTGCCCGTTGTCTATATTTGCACCAAAACTGCTACCCGGGTCCGTATCGGCTTCCACCGCTTGGACGCTTAGAATAGGCTTTGTATCTTCAAGTATGGATAAGCTCTGTTGAGATTGATTACCCCCTATATAAATGCTCCCAGGTTATCCTTAAATTTCTTAATTTGAGCTCTTATGATTGGCCTAGTCTTCATCCATGTCGGGTCAACACCCCAGCGGGTTATCGATTGAGCGAGCTCGGGCAGAATCACATCAAAAAGAGACTATTTAGGTGAATTAAATAGGAGATTAAGTCTTGTACTCATTATATCATTTGGCATCATTAAAGTTTAGGGTCAAAATTTTCACAGCCATTATTTTTATTTTTTTCATATATGGCATGGCCAATGTTGGCCACTCGTAAAATATAATTGTTATAAGTTGAGTTCAAAAAACTCAAGCATAAGATGAATTTCATTGCCAATCTTAAACAAGACTTAAAAAACTAAAATAGATACAATTGTTTGGCCGACAAACGGCGAAGAATAAATTTATTAAAAACTCATAAAATCCAATGGACAGAAGTAATGTTATAATTGTAATATCTAGAGAAGTAAAATAATCTAAAAAAAAAAAAAAAGAAGGCTACTGCTCTCCAAATACATCATAAGCTGTTTTTTTTTTTTTTTTTTGGTTTAAATTTTCCACAAACCATTACAATGCCGGATAGTTTCTTCAGCTTGTGATCTCCTGTTTCTAGTTGCTTTGATCTTCTTTTTGGTATTGATAAGTTCCTCTTTGACAAAAATTGCCTGAATAGACAAGTTTTTGGCATGATTAACCTTTTCCCTGAGATTAGCTTTTGCAGTGGATAGTTTATCCTTCAACTCCTCAATCTCAATAGCTAGAGCAACAGTTTCTTGCTTTTTTGCAGAATGGTCAGCATGCAAGGAAGCAAAATTAGCTTAGAGGTTAGAAAATGAAGTGGAAAGTTTTTTGGCCTCATTAATATCCCACTGTATAGAAAAAAATGAATCCACATCATGATGAAAAGAGGCATGGATCTCAAAGGCACAAGAACCCACGCTAGCATCTAGTAAAGAAGTGTTGCTGATGATGCCAAATGACTTGTTAGTTCTTCCTATGTTTCATCTTTAATTAAAGCCTCAAAACCTCCTTTGAAAAAGCTAACAACATAATCAAAAGCTTTTTGGACCTTTTCGATTTTATAATTGTCTACTTCTGTCTGAGTCACAACTAGAGTTTCTATGGTTGGAGTAGGCAAGACTGGTCTAAGCAGGTAATCAACATCAAGGAAGGTATTCTCTCCAAGGTTAAATTCAGCTGGAAAAATGAAAGATTCCTATATCATAAAATACTAAATAAAGAAAATGGTTTTAACATTTGAGTTAACATGAAGTGTGAGCAAGGAAAAATACCTTGGACTTATTTCTTGTCATGATGGAGGGAGGTTTTGGAATAGCAAACGAGTATGGAGGCACCAAAGGCAAAATAGAAGATTTTACCAAAGGATAAAGAGAGCATTTGTCCAAAGATTGGCCATTATATCATGATCCAAAGAAATTTAATGGGTTGACATGCATGAATTGTGGAAAGAATAGCCCATAGGTCATATACCTCTATATTAATAATATCACCATGCATATCATTTGTTGGAGATTGATTACCATGAAAAGATGGGATGATAGCCTTTTAATCTTCGCCTGCTCGATGTGTTTTTTCTGCATTTGTTGAAAAAGTTAGTTTTAGTATTAAAACCACATTATGGTGCTAAGATTATACCTGACTCGGAAGTGCATTTTTGTCTAATTTTTTCCTTTTTTTGGAGTTTGTTTCATTAGCAGACGAAGGGGATAAAATTTGAACATCAGATGAACAACCTACGGAAGTAAGACAGTTAGTTCAGTCAAAACCACATCAGTTAAAAGTTGTTTTTGAATAAAACTTACTAATGTCTAGAGATTAGTTGGAATTAAGGTTTTATTTTGTAACTTTTCCAGCCTACTTAAAGGCTTGTTTTATCAATAATATTCTACACATTATTCATACAGAAAATTATTTGTGATATTGAATTCTCTTTGTTCTCTTTGAACACCAAAAATACCATTATTGAATGAGTGTTTTAGTTTGACTTACCAATAGGATATCCATCACCTATTGTGGCATCTTCATTATACTAAGGTTTCTAACCACAGGTTGGTTAGGGGTTGAGGTGACCATAAGACCTTAAACTTAATTGAGATCCGGGCTAATATGATATGGGTTTAGGTGCGTATCGACCTAAGTTCGTATCATTTGATATCAGAGCTAAGATTTTATTCAGTTTTGATCTATCTTATTTTTTTATTTTGTTTAGTGTTAATCTTCAATTTTAGCATTAGGTTAAGGTTGCTTCTATCAACATACACGTTCTGCATATTGAAAAAAAAAATCTTATTCCTAAACAAATTGGGTTTTCCTAGTTTTACCGTATTTTTACTTCCTAGTTTGTTAGTTGTTTTTCATCCTTGTTCTTAGTAATTTAGTTTATGAATGCAAAAAAAACAAAAAAACAAAAAAAAAAAGTGTGTTTGCGACAACATATATAAATTTTTAAAAAAATTACAAATTTGTATTTTATTGTTGGAGGTCACAGGTTTGGCTGATTTTTGGTGTGGAATTACTATTTTTGGTGTTGATCTTTATTATTGGAGTTGTTTTACATTCTGTTAGTAAAAAGACAAAAAAAAATGCCAAATTAAAAAAAAAATCGGTTTGTTGAATTTGGTGTTTGCTAGAAATTTCTTTGAACTGCTGAATTGTTGACTATTTAATCAATATTTGGATTTTGGGTGCTAAAAATATTGGATTAACATTAGTTAAAGAATTTGATACAAAAACTTGAATTACAAAGGACAGTAACCAATAACTATTCCTTATTTTTGTCCAAATTGATTCTTGTTTGTGTTTAAATTTCTTACCATCTGGTCCAATTCTTATTTATTTCGAAATTTGGTTTGCTAATTACCTTATTTTTGCTTAGAAAAGCGAAGAATTAGGTGTTTAAATATTCACTCGGTATTGTTTGCTTTTTGCTACTGCTTTGTTTATAAGTTTAATTAAAACATACTTGTGATCTAATTGTTGTTGAAGGGGTGTTTCAATTAGAACTTTGAGTTAATTCTTTGAGTAGAAAAAGGTAACAGTGTGTGAGCTTAAAAGAGGGTAAAAGTCGAAACTAGTGTGCAAACACGAGTGTCGAGTCCTTATTTGAGTGAAACATGTGAGGGAGTGAATTTGATGAGGTCCTATATTATTGTTGTGTTATTCATACTAACATGGAAGATTCAAGGGTGAGAAGAGGAGATCCACCATTGACTGTGCTACGGGGAGTGGTGAGCAAACAGACATGAAGGCTATCTTGGAGCAATTACAGCGAATGAATACTCAATTTGACCATATAAATCAAAGGATGGACAGATTAGAGACATCCCAAGGAATGCTGAATACAAGGTTTGATGCTCATGGAGGTCGAGGTCAAGATAGAGGAGGCCGAAGGCGACCTAGAGAGGAATTTTAGGAAGGTAACTTTGAAGATGACTTGGATGAGGAGTTTAATGAAAATTTTGCACTCCAAGGAAGGCAAAACTGTGGGAGACCAGCAGGGAATGAAGATGATGATCTTGGAAATATCAAGGTAAACATTCCACCTTTCATGGGAAAAAGTGACCAGGAAGCTTATTTAGAATGGAAGGAGCGAATGGAGATGATTTTTTACTGTCACAACTATTCAGAGGCCAAGAAAGTTAAATTGGCAGCAATGGAATTTGGACACTATGCACTCCAATGGTAGATTAATGAGAAAAACACCAAAAGAAGAGTGGTGATGACTTAATTACTACATGGCGACACATGAAAGGAGCTATAAGGAAGTGATTTGTACCATCACACTATCATAGGTTGCTGCATCAAAGACTTCAATCTTTATCTCAAGGAAATAGGTTCGTGGAGGATTATTACAAGGAGATAGAGATGCTTATGATGAGGTTAAGCTTGAATGAATATAGAGAAGCAACCATGGCAAGGTTTTTAGGTGGTTTGAATCGTGAGATAGCCAATCAACTAGAATTGCAACAATATGTGGAATTGGAGGAGATGTTGCATGTAGCTATTAAACTTAAGCATCAATTCAAGAGGATGGGTGTAAGCTCATGGGTTGGAGGTGTTTCCAATAGTGGAAGGTCAAATCCAAGTGGCTAGAGAAACAATCCTACCTATGAAAACAAGCCAAAACTGAAAGTTGGGAAAGAAAGTTCAAATCGGCCAAGGAAAGCACACAAAATTGAAGGTAAATATGATCCTAAATCTTCAAGATATAGAGAAATTGTTTGTTTTAAGTGCTAGGGATGAGGACACATAGCCAATCAATGCCTGAATAGAAGAATCATGGTGTTGAAAGGCAATGGTGAACTAGAATCCGAAACTAGGGAAAGTGGAGGAGAGGCCGAATTGGATGATGAAGAACTTGGAGAGGATGAGCATGAGGAATCTGAAACACTCTAACCTTCAAGGGCTTATTTGAGTTTAGTTGTAAGGAGGGTCCTACTGTATACAATGATAAGGATCAAGTTCAAAGAGAGAACATCTTCCACACCCAATGCGAAATTCAAGGTAACATATGTAGTATGATTAAAGATAGTGGAAGTTGTGCAAATGTACTTCATAGCATGGTAGTTTATAAATTAGGCTTAACAACTATTAAATATCCACAACCATATAGATTACAATGGCTTAATGATGGTGGTGAGATGAAAGTAAGTAAACAAGCCAAAGTAAAATTCATCATATGTAAATATGTAGATGTTGCGTTATGTGATATTGTGCCTATGCATGTTGGTCATATATTGTTGGGGAGGCCATGAAAATTTGATAAAGATTCTATTCATTATGGTCGAAAAAACTCCATTGTTTTTAAGTTTAAAGGCAAGAAGGTTAAGCTGGAGTCATTGACCCCGAAGGAAGTTTTTAAAGACCAGTTACAAATGCAGCAAATGAGGGAAGCCGAGAGGCTCAAAGAGAAGGCTAGTATGGCACCAAAGGTTTCACCATCCATTCAAGAGGGAAAAGGTGAGGTTGCTATCCAAGGTAAGTCCTCTAAAACCCAGGTTGAGTGGAAAAATTTTAATAAACTTGAGAGTGAGAAATTTGGTACAAAAGCCAAAAGTGATGTTATAACCAATGAATCCATGAGTGAGAAAGGAAAAGAAAGAAAAGAGAGGAAAAATAAAAAATTTTATTTGAGTTTTGGGGATGTTAATAAGGCTATCTTGGGTAAGAAACCATTGCTGGTTATGATTTATAATGATGTCTATTTAAAAGAACAAGCTAACCATGAAGAACTTGAATTGCCGAGTTTTATCACGTGTCTTTTCCAGGAATTTGAGGATGTTTTCCCGGATGAAATTCCAAATGGATTACCACCTATTAGAAGGATTGAGCATCAAATTGACTTTGTTCCAAGGGCTACCATACCAAATAGACCAGAATATAGAAGTAATCCCGAGGAGACGAAGGAGCTACAACGGCAGGTACGTGAACTTCTAGAAAATGGTTACATTCGTAAGAGTATGAGTCCATGAACTGTTCCTGTATTGTTAGTACCTAAGAAAGATGGTTCATGGAGAATGTGTGTTAATTATAGGGCTATAAAATAATATCACCATTAAATATAGACATCCAATTCCTAGATTAGATGATATACGTGATGCATTGCATGATGCTTGCATGTTTTCTAAAATTAAACTTAGGAGTGGATACCATCAAATTAGGATGAAAGAAGGTGATTAATGGAAGACCGAATTTAAGACTAAATAAGGGTTGTATGAATGGTTAGTCATTCATTTTGGTTTAACTCGTGCACCTAGTACTTTTATGAGGCTTATGAATCATGTTATGCATCCATTTATAGGTAAATTTGTGGCTGTGTATTTTGATGATATTTTAGTGTATAGCCGAAACCTTGATGAACATGTGGGGCATCTTAGGCAAATTTTAAATATTCTTAGGAAAGAAAGGTTGTTTGCTAACATCAAAAAGTGTGATTTTTATAAAGAGAGTTGGCTTTCCAAGGATTTGTAGTAAGTGCTGCAGGTATAAAAGTTTATCAATCCAAGGTGCAAGCAATCCAAGAGTGGCCAAAACCTGCCTCCATTACCCAAGTGAGGAGCTTTCATGGTTTGGCTAGTCTCTATCAATGATTTGTCAAGGATTTTAGCACCATCGCAGCACCTTTGATGGAAGTTTTCAAGAAGAATGTTGACTTTAAATGGGGCGAAGTACAAGAAAAATCTTTTAATTTGTTAAAAGAAAAATTAACCAATGCACCTTTACTGGTTTTGTCAAATTTTTCTAAGACTTTTGAAATTGAATGTGATGCTTCAGGTGTAGACATTAGAGCTGTTCTAATACAAGTAGGCAGACCCATAGCGTACTTTAGTGAGAAATTAAATGGAGCTTCACTAAACTATCCGACATATGACAAGGAGATGTACGCTTTGGTGAGAGCTTTGGAAATGTGGCAGCACTGTCTTATGCCAAAAGAATTTGTGATTCATACGGATCATGAATCTTTGAAGCACATTAAAGGCCAAGGGAAGCTTAACCAAAGACATGCTAGGTGGATGGAGTTCATTGAAACATTTCCTTATGTCATCCGCTACAAAAAAAGGTAAGGAAAATGTGGTCGCTGATGTATTATCCCAAAGGTATGTACTCTTTTCAACCTTAGATGCTAGATTGCTTGGATTTGAACAATTGAAGGAACTTTATGAGTATGATAGTAACTTTGGAGAAATATTTAGAACATGTTTGAAACATGGATTTAATAAATTTTACATATTTGAGAGGTATTTGTTTAGGGAAAATGAACTTTGTGTGCCTAATTGTAGCATTAGGGAGTTACTTGTTCGGGAAGGTCATAGGGGTGGTTTAATGGGTCATTTTGGTGTTTTAAAGACTTTATCCTTGCTGTAAGAACATTTTTATTGGCCTAAAATGAAAGAAGATGTAGAGAGAATATGTGAAAGATGCTTGAAATGCCGAAAAGCCAAATCTAAGTTGAGGCCGCATGGTCTTTACATGCCATTGCCGATTCCGTCCTTTCCTTGGGTGGATTTGTCTATGGATTTTATTCTTGGCTTACCCAGATCAAGGATAGGGAAGGATTCAATTTTTGTTGTTGTGGATAGATTTTTTAAGATGGCATATTTTATTACATGTAATAAAACTGATGATGCATCTAATGTTGCTAACTTGTTCTTTAAAGAAATTGTTAGGTTGCATGATATGCCTAAAACAATTGTTTCGGATAGGGATGCTAAGTTTCTATGTTATTTTTGGAAAACTTTGTGGGCTAAGTTAGGAACTAAACTTTTGTTTTCAATTACTTATCATCCACAAACTGATGGACAAACTGAATTAATAAATAGGACTTTGTCTACATTGTTACGAGCTTTAATTAGTAGAAACTTAAGAACATGAGAAGAATATTTGCCACATGTTGAATTTGCTTCTAATAGATCTTTCCAATCAGCTACTAAATATTCACCTTTTGAAATTTTTTATGGGTTTAATCCTTTGACTCCATTATATTTAACACCTTTACCTTTAAGTGAGCATGCTGATCTAGATGGAAAACAAAAAGCCGATTTTGTGAAGCAAATTCGTGAAAAGATTAAGGCAAATATTTAGAGGATGACTGAGCAATATGAAATGATGGCTAATCAAGTCTAAAAACAAGTTGGCTTTGAACCTAGAGGTTGGGTTTGGTTGCACTTAAGGAAGGAGAGGCTTCCCGAACAGCGAAAGTCAAAGTTAATGCAGCAAGGAGATGGACCATTTCAAGTCTTAAAGTGGATGAATTAAAATGCCTACAAGCTTGACCTACCAAGTGAGTATTGTGTTAGTGCTACATTTAATGTTGCTAATTTATCTCCTTTTACTGCAGGTGATGACTTTGATTTGAAGAGAGGAGGGGAATGATGAGAACCCGTCCGAACTCGCACAACCGATAACCAGCTGGGGTGCTAACCCGATACAAATGAAGACCGGGCTGATCACTAGGGCTCAAGCTAAGAGATTTAAGGACAAATTGACTACTTTTATCTAGGGAGTAATTAATTCTCAAAGGGGCTTGTCAATACCCGAAGACACAAGACCCGTTTTAAGCATACAAGTGGTAAAGGCCGATTTTCGTGCAAATATGGACTTCAGGCAGCAAGAAATGGTTCCAACACTTCATGGATTCAATAAATATCATTAATAGAACATGTAATTCAGACAATACGGAATCAAAAGCATCGAAAATGGGCTTGTACAGACAGCAAGTCAATTTGGCCGAAAATGTGTTGTTTAGCCGCTAGCTTTGACTGTTCTTCTTGTTCAAGCAAGTTTGACCTATTCCAATCAAGGAGTAACTTATGGAAATCATTATTAATCATATTTTGCATCCTAAATGGCATATGGAAGCTTATTTAAAGCCCAAACAAGCTGGAGATTTGTCAAAGATAGCTTACGTAGAAAGATAGTCAATTTGTTTCCTAATTTGATTTTAACTTTTTATTTTAGGAAATTAGTCTTTTATTTGGCTTCTATTTATTTATTTACTAGACAAATCAATTTAGGAAAGTTGTTAGTTTATTATTTTCATTGTAAATTAATTAGTTCCAATTTCAAAATTAAAGAATTAATTAATTAAGGAACTAATTAATCCAGATTATATTAGGAAAGGAGGTGATTTTCGATCATCATATGTTTCCTATTCTATGTGGCCGATTTTACCTAGTTAATTATGGTTTTATTTTGTAACTTTCTAGCCTATTTAAAGGCTTGTTTTATCAATAATATTCAGTAATATATTCATACAGAAAATTATTTGTGAGATTGAATTCTCTTTGTTCTCTTTGAATACCTAAAACACCATTAGTGAATGAATGTTTTAGTTTGACTTATCAATAGGATATCCATCACCTATTGTGGCATCTTCATTATACCAAGGTTTCTAATCACAGGTTGGCTAGGGGTTGAGGTGACCATAAGAACTTGAACTTAATTGATCCAGTCTAATATAATACGGGTTTAGGCGTGTGTTGACCTAGGTTCGTATCAGTGGTGGGATTGCGTTTGGAAAAGATAGGGGTGGTAACATCCTCAATAGGACTCCTGAACATAGAATTTGCAATCTTGGTCCACCAATCATTAAAGTTCCAAGTCGTATTGGGATTAGCCAAGAAGATGACGTATTTGAAAGAATAACTAGATTGCTTGTAAGCAGTGTTGCATTGCCTAAATTCATCAATTGAGGAAAAAGACAACTGATCTGTGGAACAAAGATTATGAGAAGACACACATCGTACAGGAATAGCTTGGCAAAGACTAAATTGTCGAGCCACAAAGTTTGGATAGTAGACTTCTGCACCCCACTGATTGGATTTGAATTTTCGACCGAAAGGAAGATCTCAATTGATTAGCATGCTAGACCAAATAATTTTCAAAATCTTCATTAATGGAGGGTTTTTCTCTATGCCTTTGTAAGGGTTAAATACAGTACTCAACCAAGAAGGAACAAAAATATTTTTGGACAACATAGAAATATAAGCATGGAGCCAACGCTGCAATATCCATAAACGACCAGCATGATGCGAGTCCATGTTAGTATTGATGACATTGTTGATTCCACGGTACAGGTGACCAAGAACAAGAGGCCCAAATGCATACGGTGAACCAACAACAAGAGCTTCAGCTATGTGAATGTATCCTGTCAGGACCCGTCCAGAATTCCTTCCCCGGAACCCTAGACAAGCCCTGATCCCAGGGAAACCCTACCGAACCCTCCAACGGAAAATCCGACAGAGCCTCCCCTAAGGGATTTACTTACCACAAATTACCTGCACTGAAAACACACTTCTAAAAACATCCCCTTATTCCTCCCACGGTACTACAAGTTGGTTCCATAAATTTCAGCACTTCAATAAAAAAAAATACAGTAATCCAGTGCAAAATAAATACAACAAGAGTGAAAGAAATAGTACGACTGCAATAAAAGAAGAACAGGGTACTTCACGCAGTAAAACAGCGATGAAGATCAAGCCCGCTCCGGATGAACACCGACAACCTGGTACCTAGAGGAACGGAATTTAAGAGTGTGAGATGCTAATCATCTCAGTGAGTGACCCTATCTACTATACAATATAATATCACAGTAATAAGTATATAAATAATAATTAATTGGAAATAATAATTTCTCTCAAATCCCTTACAATTCTCTCAGTTGGAAAAGTTCTCCTTTTAAAATCTTTTCACAAAACCCTTTGTTCGTATTCCCCAAAAACCAAGACATCAGATAAATACCAGAAACAGTAATAATTATAATTTTAATTCCAATACAGTTTCCAAACATTTTATTTTTAAAACACAGTTCTGAAAATCATTTGATGCACCCACTATATACCAGTGGCGCCAATAGTACCCAGCGTCCCAAGGTACCGCCAGACAGGAGGTTATAGAAAGAAACCGGCATACGGTCGCATGGCGTCCCACTGCGCCGCTGCTAACCTGGTGTCCCGGCCAAAGGGGGGTGGCCACCCTCATCCGATGGCAACCACAGGACACCTCATAATATCACCTGCGCGCTACTCACACCCACCTGCGCGCTAATCATATCCGTGTGCACAATATCCATATCACAATAATCAGAACACCAGTACGTGCACGGTGCATCTAAAAATCATAAAATTCACAATTTTAAATTATAAAACAAATTCCACATTTTTCATAAGCATAGCGGGCATAATCCATCCGCTTGAACCAGGGAAATTCTCCACAATTTCTTTATAATCAATGCCATAAATTCCATGATTTTCAAATCCACCAACTCCCAAATCCATCAATTCAAATATCCACATTTTTCCAAGCATAAATAATTTCTCGAAATATCATAATCAAATCTCATAATATTCCATGGGCATATTTTATAAAAATTGAAATCACCAACATAACCAAATATTTTCCTTGAAATATTTGAAAATCAAATCATGCCCAATTTAATATTAAAATCACAAGAATTTCAAAATTCTCAAAACCATAAAATAATTTCACATGGCATAAATTTGTAAAATGCACATTTTCTTAAATCCAATAAATTCATAAATAATTCCACAATAAATCCAATAAATATTTGGCACATAGGAATTAAATTCCAAATATTTAAATCACACATAATATATTCACCAATTAATTTCCCAAAATTAATTTGAAGGTGGGTCACTCACCTGGAGCACGCAATTAACCTACGATCCACCATGGGATCAATTTCACGACTCACCGGTGCTCCTAGAACAAAATTCACAGACAGTCAAATAAATTAATATTTTAATCGGGTAAATAATACCCGGTACCCGGGGGGTCAAACACAAACTTTAACCAAAATGGTCGAATAATATACCGAATCGAAGCTCGAGTGATGCTGATCACAGATTCGGTCTCAATTTCCAAGGATCGTACCCGACGGGGTTTGAATTTCGCCGGTAAGCTTTTCGGATTTCGGCTCCACAATTCTCCCAAACCGTCGCGAATTGGCGGAAACGGATGTCGAATTTGGGTTCAGGAGGTCGAACACAGCGGACTGGAGCCGGCCGGAAAACTGGGTACTCGTCGAAACAGTACTTTCCGGCGAGCTGCCGCGGTCACCGGCAACCGTCGGCGGCGGCGGCGCGTGCTGTGGCCGTTGGCCATGAAATTTTGCAGACTTGTAGATCGTGAGGAGAGCAACCCAACGGGACCGGCGGTGAGCAAAACGGAGGCCGGACGGCGGAGAAATCACCGTTTGAAGATTTCCGGCCCCTCGCCGGAAAACGCTCCGATCCCGACGCGTCGGTGGTCCGATGGCCGTGATTTTTGGTGGGTCGGCCGGACTTAAGGAGAGGATCAAGGGTGTATGGCGCGTGTGGCCGGAAAATGGCAGAAGTGGGTCGATTTGCGGTGGCCGGCGGTGGAGGGGAAAAAGTCACCGCCGATCTTCGGAGGTCCGATCCGGGCACGTCCGGCGGCCGTTCGCCGTGAAATTTGGAGGTTTTGCAGGAAATGGGGAGGGGAAACTTTCTGGCCGGCGCGTGCACAGTAACTCGGCCGGAACAGTGGAAAACTTCCGATGGCCGGCGGTCTCTCTCTCTCTCTTTCTCTCTCCTCTCTCTCTTTCTCCCTCTTCCCCGAGAATTTTATCAAATAAAAACCCCTGTGTGACACTGTTCATGCCACGTGGACCAATCAGAAGCTGACTCGTGGCATTTCACTGTTCACCAACTTAAAAACATTAAAATATTACGGTATCCGGTAAACTTCAAACGTCCATAACTTTTTAACCGGATGTCCGTTTTGAGCGTGCCGCTAGTCTGTGAACTCATATCGACGAGCACTTCACAACCATGTATGAGTCAAAGCTCATTTCCCCAAAAAATAAAAAGTCAACTCCGGCACCCCTTGGACAGTTTGAACCGCAACTTGTTTCGTCCATAACTTTCAAACCGTAGCTCCGTTTTCAACGTGCTACCAGTCTACGAACTCGTGCCAACGTGTACTTCGTAACGGTGCCTCAGTCAACCTAGAATTCCGACCGGGTCAAAAAGTCAAATTTTGACCCCTTTGGTCAACGGTCAAAGTCAAAGTCAACGGTCACCTTGGTCAACGTGCAAAAATTCCGACATGGTTCGGGACGGGGTGTTACATATCCTTTCTCCAAATGCATTGAAAGCAAGCAAAAAATGTACCTGCACAAACACAAAAGAAGAAAAAAGAGACGTTCTTGATCCGAAGGTGGTTCGTTTTTGCCTTGGATATTCTTCAAGAAGTGGTTATAAGAAGACTCATGTTTTAGAAAGTTGGCTTCTTCATAATGCGGCATGCCATCTTAAGATAGAGGAATAATGGATAGAAGTTCGTCATGAGGTGTAAGGCCAAGCAAAATAGCTAGATACACCTGCGTCAGTCTCATCATCCCAAACCTGAAATTAAAAGTATTGGAAACAGAAGACTAAAAATAAAGTGCAGCTACAATCAAGCCTTTGTTGCATGGGATGTCAAGACAGGATAGACATATCATGGCATAGATTCTAGATTTTTTTCCAGGTACTACCATAATACGGGTCTAGACGATCCACCCATGTAATCCACTCCGGAGGCATGATTGGCCACGACTTGAAAGGTTTAGAATCTTCCTACTTAGCCCAATCCAAAGATGTTGAGGAGAATGGTAGAACTCTGTCAGGGTGAGTTTGGAATATAGCTTCAACTTCATAAGGCATTTCATCTTTGAACCATGGGCCAAGGCTAAATTCCTTGCAGAGTTGGTTCCTATCGATCAAGATCCTGTCATCAATGGCATCTTTGGTGTGATTGATGGCATGCTCAAGCTGCTTCTTACATGACAATTAGTGGCCTGCCACCAAAAAAAAAAAGCATACTTAAAAATAATAATAATAATAATCACAATAAAATAAATAGAAAACATATATATATATATATATATATTTAGTATGCGTAATTAAGGCCACTAGTATCTGTGGTTGTGAGGATGTATCATGAGCCTTGTTATTTTTTGTATTACGGCTTTAGTAAAGTCGTGTCCTCATGTTTAAAAAAATTGAGCCAATTATCTATAAAAAAAAACATACAATTGGCCTGATTAGTTTGATTTTATTAGAAAGAAAAAAAAAAAAAAAGGACTCAAATCCAATGACTTAAGTGAGGAAGGCTGGTGGCATGTGAACAAACAAATAGTCCCTTCATTTTGTGTATGACCAAGTAGGAGGGAGATGTTACCATATAGCCATGAGGCTACTTGCATGCTTTGATGCTCTACATATATATATATATATATATATATATATGTGTGTGTGTGTGTGTGTGTGAAGGAAAGCTATTTAAAATGAGATGCTTTGATGGTGTGTGTGTGTATATATATATATATATGGAACTGAAAGGATGCTAGTGTGTTGGATCAAAAGATGTACGAGTACCTTGATGATATCTATATATATATATATATGTGAAACCATGAGCTATTGTGAGTGCTTTCATGCTTTACATGTATATATATATATATATATTTAAAAAAAAAAAAAAAGAAGAGGGGCATGAGATGCTTTGATACTATATATATATATATATATGGGGAACCGAAAGAATGCCATTGTGGCTAGATTGAGGACACGTGAATGCTTTGGTGTTATATGAAGCTGTGAGCAAGTGTGCAAGTTGAAGCATTACCTTGTGCAGAATCCAGTAAATAAACATGTCTATATTAATATATATATATATATATATATATATATTCTAGTTAATAAATTGAGGAAACCGTGGCAAACACAAAGCTACGTATCTACATGAAAATTGAGTTTGCAAAGCCAAAGTTTTCATACCAAGTCAATGGCTAAGAGGGAGATCGTACATAAAGATGGTCAAAAGTATTTTTCATATCAGTGCAAGTAAATTGAGTACACTAGTGTGATGCATGGGAATACGATGTTCATCATTATTTTGAAGGATGAAGCTGAATATGGGTGTGGTAAATGAGGCCGAGAAGGTGCATGTTAAAAAGAAATACCAATAATAATGATAAAAGCAATTGCAAGACAAGCATAATAAACTACAAAGTATTGAGGAAGAATATTATGCAGAATGAAAGACATATTGGTTCATGGACCTATCTGATTGGTACAATGGAAGCCCGACTACAAAGAGAATAGGATGCTATTGGTGGACAAAACTACCTGTGAAATATATATATATATATATATATATATATATATATATATATATATCTATATTTCGCAGTGGGATTTGCTAAGAAAAACATGCATAAAAGAATATCTCATACTATGGACTCAATGAACCAATGTATGGAAGAAATATGTCATAGTGGAAACAAATGTGGCAAAAGAAAATTAACGGAGGAAGATTCGAGTTCTAGTAAAATACTTGGAAAACTTAAACACATAAAGTTTTCCATGCAAGTCAAATCCTACAATTAAAGAAGAAAAGAAAGCTTGGATGGACTGCACTTTGAAGTTGCAAGCAAAATAAAATGAAAAAATTCCAATCATATATGAATCCATGGAGCTTGATGACAATCTGTCTGAACCCGTACAAACGACTAACCACTGGGATGCTGATCCAGTACAGCTAAAGATCGGGCCAATCACTAGAGCACAACCCAAGAGATTTAAAAACAATCTAGCTGCATTAATACAGGGAGTTATCAATTCTCAAAAGAGTTTATCCATATTCGAAGATACAATGTCCGTTTTATGCATCCAAGTGGTGGAGGCCGATACGGACTTCGGGTAGCTGTTTTAGTGCAATTATGGACTCTAGATAGCACGGAATGGGTTCAACACTTCTTGAATTTAATTGATATTATTCAAAGGTCATGGAATCAAGACAAGGCATAATTAAAAGAAACCAAAATGGTGATTTGTTCATGGAAGGACTTTTAGGCCAAAAATGCTATATTTGCCACTAACTTTACTATATTTTGTTGATTTGGCATTTTCTCTTTGTTCCAATTAAGGGAAATATATGGGTATCATAAATAATCCTATTTGGCATCCTACATGGCACATTGGATCTGATTTGGAGTCCTTACAAGCTGAACATTGGCCAAAGTTAGCTTAGTAATCAAACGAGTCAAACTAGTTTCCTAATTTGAGTTTGACTTTTTGTTTTAGGAAATTAGTCTCTTATTTGGTTTTTATTTACTTATTTTCTGGAAAAAAAAAACTTAAGAAATTTATTATTTTATTATTTCCATTTTAAATTAACCAATTCCTAATTCAAAATAAGGGAATTAATTAATCCAAATTAGTTTAGGAAAGCATGAAAAATTCGGCCACACTTGTTTCCTAATTCCTTTAGGCCGAATTTAACCTAGTTGTTTAGGGTTTATTGTTTTGTAACTTTAGCCTATTTAAGGGCTTATTTTTCAATGAGAAAACACCTTTAATATTATTCAGAAAATTATTTGTGAGATAAAATTTTCTTTGTTCTCTTTGAACACCTAAAACACCATTAGAGAGTGTATGCTTTAGTTTGACTTATCAATAGAACATCCATCACCTATTGTGGCATCTTCACCATATACCAAGGTTTCTAGTCACAGGTTGATTAGGGTTGTGGTAACCATAAGAACTTGAACTTAATTTTTCAATTCCGGGCTAATATAATACGAGTTTAGGTGCGAGTCAACCTAGGTTCGTATCATTTGGTATCACAGTCAAGATTTTGTTCAGGTTTGATCTATCTTATTTACTTTATTTTGTTTTATGTTAATCTGACATTTTAGCATTTGGTTAAGGTTGCATCTATTCTACACATTCTGCATATAAAAAAATAAAAAATAAAAAATTCCTATTCAAATTAGGTTTCCTTGTTTTACCATATTTTTGTCTCCTAGTTTGTTGGTTGTTTTTCATTATTGTTCTTGTTAATTTGGTATATTATTGATTTTTATTTTCTATTTTAATCCTAATTAGTTGCATTCATATATTCAAAACAGAAAAAAAAATTTGAAAGCATATTGCATAAATCCTAAAAATTATGCAATTTGCTTTTGTTTGGAGTGTGGTCTCAAGTTTGGTGGAATTTTGGTGTTGGAATTGCAATTTTGGTTGTTAATTTTGCTACTGGAGTGAGTTTATATTCTGTGAATTAAAAAAAAAAAAAAAAGAGAGAGAAAAGCCAAAGATTAAAAAAAAAAAAAAAAACATTGAAAAGGTCGGTTTTTGGTTACAATTTGGAGTTTTGTTGCTGGAAAATTGTTAGAGCTGCTGAGATATTGTCTATTTATTCAATATTTGGTTGCTGGATATTTAAATTTTGAGTGCTTAAAATTATTTGGATTAAAATTAGTAAAGGATTTGACACAAAGATTTAAATTACAAGAACAACAACCAACAACTATTCTATACTTTGTTCGAATTGGTTCTTGTTCATTGTTTGAATTTGTTTTCTATATTTTATCTTAAATTTTTTGTTTCTTAATATTCGGGTCAGTTTCTTATTGATTCTAAAAATTGGTTGTTGAGTTATCTTATTTTTGGTTAGTTTCACCGAGACTAGGTTTTGTCAATTCACTCGGTATTAGTTCGTTTTAGTTGCTGTTTTGTATGTGTTTTAATTAGAACTTTAAGATAATTATTTGAGTGGAAAAAGGCAAGGGAGTATGAGCTTAAAAGAGGATAAAAGCCGAAACTAATATGCAAACATGAGTGTCGAGACCTTGTTTGAGTGAAACACATGAGGGAGTGAATTTGATAAGGATTTTTGTATTATTTTTTAACTAACATAGTAGATTCAAGGATGAGGAGAGGATATGGATCACTAAGAATTAATGAAGAAGAATTCGAGGGGTTTAAAGGTGATTCAAGAGCAACGGGAAGTGGAGGCGATCATGGAACAACTCCAGCAAATGAATGCTCGCTTTGATCACCTAGATCAAAGATTGGATAGAGATGAGAACTCAGAAGATGGGCTGAATCCTAGGAGGGCACCACGTGGAGGTTGAGGTCAAGGACGAGGTGGTCGTGGACACCTTAGGGAGAAGTTTGGAAGAGGTAACTTTGGAGATAACCTTGAAAAAGAGGTTAATGATTTTTTGCACTCCAAGGAAGGACAACCCATACCATCAAGGGAAGAGGATGATGATCTTGGAAATATTAAGGTCAACATACCACCTTTTATGGGAAAAAATGATCTGGAGGCTTACCTAGAGTTGGAAGAGTGAATGGAGATGATATTTGATTGTCATAACTATTCAAAGGCTAAGAAGTAAACTTGGCAGCTTTGGAATTTTGTCATTATGCACTCCAATGGTGGACAAATGAGCAAAGTACCCAAAGAAGAGTTAGAGATGAACCTATCACTACTTTGTGATAAATGAAAAGAGCCATGAGAAAAAGGTTTGTACCAAGTCATTACCATAGGTTGCTGCATCAAATACTCCAATCATTATTAGAAGGTAGTAGGATTGTGAAGGATTACTACAAGGAGATGGAGATACTCATGATGAGTGAGCATGAATGAAGGTAGAGAGCAACCATGGCGCAGTTTCTAGGTGGGTTGAATCAAGAGATAGCCAATCAATTGGAATTACAACAATATGTGGAATTAGAAGAGATGTTACATGTGGCTATCAAACTTGAGAATCAATTCAAGAGGAGCAGTACAAGCTCATGGTTTGGAGGTGGTAAAGCAATGGGAGGACAAATCCTAGTGTTTGGAGAAGCAATCCCACATATGACAACAAGCCAAAACTGAAGCTTGGTGATGAGAGCACCAATCGGCCAAAAAGGGAAGCCAAGGCCGAATCTGTCCAAGCACCAAAGAACGAAGGTAAATCTGATCCTAAACCTTCTATAACTCATGAAATTGTATGTTTTAAGTGCCAAGGATGAGGATATATTGCTAGTCAATGCCCGAACAGGAGAATCATGGTACTGAAAGGTAATGGAGACTTGGAATCCGAAAGTGAAGAAAGTGATGCTTAAACTGAATTTGTTGCTAAACAAATTGGAGATAAAGAGCATGAGGAATCCAAAACACTCAAGGATTCAAGGGCTAAATTGATTTTGGTGGCAAGAAGCGTTCTAACCATGTACAAAGATTAGGATCAAATACAAAGAGAGAACATCTTCCACACTCGATGTGAAATTAAAGGTAACATATGTGGTATGATAATTGATAGTGGAAATTGTGCTACTGTAATTAGTAATTTGGTAGTTGATAAATCAGGCTTGGTAACCATTAAACATCTAAAACCATATAGATTACAATGGCTTAATGATAGTGGTGAGATGAAAGTAAATAAACAAGCGAAAGTAAAATTCAACATTGATAAATATGTGGATGTTATATTGTGTGATGCGGTTCCTATGCATGCTGGTCACATTTTATTGGGGAGGCCATGGCAATTTGATAAGGATGCCATAAACTATGGGAGAGAGAATTCCATTGTATTTAAATTAAAGCTAAAAAGGTTAAGCTAGAGCTGTTATCTCCAAAGGAGGTATTTAGAGACCAACTTCAAATGCAACAAAGGAGGGAGGCCGAAAAGCTTAAGGAGATGTCTAGTGTGCCACCCACATTTTCACCATCAATTCATAGGGATCAACCCAAGCTTGATGTCCAAGGTAAGACTTCTAAAACCCAAATTGAATGGAAAAACCAAGGCAAACCCAAGAGTGTGAGAAAATTTGAAAAAGCCGAGAGTGAGGTGAAAACAATGGAACCCATGAGTAGGAAGGAAAAAGAGAGGAAAGAGAAGAAAAATAAAAAAATTTATCTTAGTTTTAGAGAAATTAATAAAGCAATTTTGAATAAGAAACCATTGCTGTTCATGATTTATAAAGATGTATATTTAAATGATCAAGCTAATCCCAAAGAACTTGAATTGCCAAGTTCTATCTCTTCTCTTTTACAGGATTTTGAAAATGTATTTCTGGAGGAGATTCCTAATGGTTTACTACCTATCCAAGGGATTGAACATCAAATTGATTTTGTGTCGGGAGCTATGATTCTTAATAGGCCTGCACATAGGAGTAATTCCAAGGAGACAAAAGAGCTACAAAGGTAGGTAAGTGAATTTCTTGACAAAGGTTATATTAAGGAAAGTATGAGTCCATGTGATGTTCCTATTTTATTAGTTCCTAAAAAAGATGGATCATGGTGCATGTGTGTTAATTGTAGAGCTATAAATAATATTACCATTAAGTATAGACATCCAATTTCTAGATTAGATGATATGCTTGATGAATTGAATGGTGCTTACATGTTTTCAAAAATTGATCTTAGGAGTGGATATCAACAAATTAGGATGAAAGAGAGTGATGAATGGAAAATTGCATTTAAAACTATGGTTTGTATGAATGGTTAGTGATGCCTTTTGGTTTAACTAATGCACCTAGTACTTTTATGAGATTAATGAATCATGTCATGTGTCCATTCATTGGAAAATTTATGGCTGTATATTTTGATGATATTTTAGAGTATAGTCGAAACCTTGATGAGCATGTAGAGCATCTTAGGCAAGTTTTAAATATTCTTAGGGAGGACAGGTTTTTTCCTAACATAAAAAAGTGTGATTTTTGTAAAAATGAGCTTGTTTTCTTAGGATTTGTTGTAAATGCTGCAGGAATGAAAGTTGATTAATCCAAGAGTAGCTAAAACCCACCTCCATTACCCAAGTGAGGAGCTTTCATGGTTTGGCTAGTTTTTAGTAAAGATTTGTTAAGGATTTTAGCACCATCGTAGCACCTTGAACTGAAGTTGTAAAGAAGAATATTGGCTTCAAATTGGGGGAAGCACAAGAAAAATCTTTTACTTTGTTGAAAGAAAAATTAAATAATGCACCTTTACTAGTTTTGCCTAATTTTTCTAAAACTTTTGAAAGTGAGTGTGATGCTTTTGGTGTAGGTATTGGAGCTGTTTTAATGCAAGAAGAAAGACCCATAGCTTACTTTAGTGAGAAATTGAATGGAGCTGCTCTAAACTACTGAACCTATGACAAAGAGATGTATGCTTTTGTGAGAGATTTGGAGACATGGCAACATTACTTAATGCCGAAGGAGTTTATGATTCATACAGATCATGAATCTTTAAAGAACATTAAAGGTCAAAGGAAGCTCAACCAAAGTCATGCTAAGTGGATTAAGTTCATTAAAACTTTTCCTTATGTCATCCGCTACATAAAAGATAAGGAAAATGTGGTTACCAATGCATTATCCCGAAGGTATGTACTACTTTCTATATTAGATGCTAGATTGCTTGGATTTGAACAATTGAAAGAATTTTATGAGCATGATAGTGACTTTGGTGAAATATTTAGGAGCTGTACAAAACGTGGGTTTAATAAATTTTACATCTTTAAGGGATACTTGTTTAGGGAAAACCAACTTTATGTGCCTAATTGTAGCATTCGGGAATTATTAGTGAAGGAAGGTCATGGTGGTGGTTTAATGGGTCATTTTGATGTTTTGAAAACTTTATTATTGCTACAAGAACATTTTTATTGGCCTAATATGAGGAGAGATTTGGAGAGAATATGTGAAAGATGCTTGAAATGTTGAAAAGCCAAGTCTAAATTGAAGCCACATGGTTTGTATCATCCTTTGCCAATTTCAACCTTTCCTTGGGTGGATTTGTCTATGGATTTTGTTCTTGGTTTACCAAGGTCTAGAACTGGTAAGGATTCAATTTTTATGGTTGTGGATAGATTTTCTAAAATGGCACATTTTATTGCATGTAATAAAACTGATGATGCATCTAATGTTGCTAATTTATTCTTTAAGGGAATTGTGAGGTTGCATGGTTTGCCTAGAACTATTGTTTCGGATAGGGATGCTAAGTTATTAAGTTATTTTTGGAAAACTTTGTGGGCTAAGTTAGGAACTAAACTTTTACTTTCAACTGCTTGTCATCCACAAACTGATGGACAAACTAAAATAGTAAATAGGACTTTGTCTGCATTGTTAAGAGGCTTTAATTAGTAGGAATTTAAGAAATTGGAAGAATGTTTGCCACATGTTGAATTTTCTTATAATAGATCTTTGCATTCAGCTACTAAATATTCTCCAGTTGAAATTGTTTATGGTTTTAATCCTTTAACCCCATTAGATTTAACACCTTTACATTTAAGTAAACGTGCTAATCTAGATGGAAAGCAAAAAGCTGATTTTATGAAGCAGATTCATGAAAAGACAAAGACAGATATTGAGAGGAGGACCGAGCAATATGCAAAGAATGCTAACCATGGATGAATAAAGGTTGTTTTTGAACCTATATATTAGGTTTGGTTGCACTTAAAAAATGATAGGTTTCCCGAGCAAAGAAAGTCCAAGCCTATGCCACATAGGGATGGACCTTTTTAAATTTTGGAGCGGATTAATGACAATGTTTACAAACTTGACTTACCATATGAGTATAATGTTAGTGCAACATTTAATGTTGCTAATTTATCTCCTTTTTTTGTAGATGATGATTTTGATTTGAGGTCAAATCCTTTTCAAGAGGAGGGGAATGATAAGAATCCTTCAAAACCCGTACAACCGACTACCCGCTGAGGTGCTGATCTAATACAACTGAAGATCGAGCCAATCACTAGAGCACAAGCCAAGAGATTTAAAGACAACCTGACTAGATTTATACAGGGAGTTATCAATTCTCAAAAGGGTTTATCCATATCCGAAGATAGAAAACCTGTTTTATGCATCCAGGAGGTGGAGGCCGATACAGACCCAGATAGCTATTTAGTGCAATTATGGACTCCGGGCAGCATAGAATGGGTTAAACACTTATTGCATTCAATTAATATCATTTAGAAGTCATGGAATCAAGATAATGCAGAATCAAAAGCAACCAAAATGGTGATTTGAGCATGGAAGGACTTTTGGGCCGAAAATGCTATATTTGCCGCTGACTTTACTGTATTCTATTGATTTGGCATTTTCTCTTTGTGCCAATCAAGGGAAATGCATGGGAATCATAAATAATCCTATTTGGCATCCTACATGGCACATTGGATATGATTTGGAGTCTTACAAGCTAAAAATCAGTCAAAGTTAGCTTAGTAGTCAAACTGGTTTCCTAATTTGAATTCGACTTTTTATTTTAGGAAATTAGTCTTTTATTTGGTTTTTATTTACTTATTTTCTGGACAAAAAAAGTTAGGAAAGTTATTATTTTATTATTTCCATTGTAAATTAACTAATTCCTAATCAAAATAAGGGAATTAATTAATAATACAAATTAGTTTAGGAAAGCATGGAAAATTCAACCACACTTGTTTCCTAATTCCTTTGGGCCAAATTTAACCTAGATTTTTAGGGTTTATTGTTTTGTGATTTTAGCCTATTTAAGGGCTTATTTTTCGATGAGAAAACACCTTTAATATTATTTAGAAAATTATTTGTGAGATAGAATTCTCTTTGTTCTCTTTGAACACCTAAAACATCATTAGAGAGTGAGTGTTTTAGTTTGACTTATCAATAGGACATCCATCACCTATTATGGCATCTTCATCATATACCAAGGCTTTTAGTCACAGGTTGATTAGGAGTTGAGATGACCATAAGAACTTAAACTTAATTTTTCATTTCTGGGCTAATATAATACGGGTTTAGGAGCGAGTCAACCTAGGTTCGTATCAGAGCTTGAGACCTACAAAAACGAGAAGAATTGTAGGAGTAATGGGTTAGTAATTGTGGTGATATATTTATATGTATACACCTTAAAGTTTGATGGCTGCATGAGATATTCTAATCATACATATGAGTATTGATTTATTTGGCGCATCATATGGTGATTAATTTCTGAGATAGTAAAGTGCTAAATATTGGAAAGCTGTTTTGAATAAACTTGGAATTGGACTAAGAAGCTGAAGCTTAATTAGGTAGTGAATGATTAATATGGATTCAGTAAAATTTTATAAGGTTATAAAAGTTTAGCTGGTGAAATAAATTTAAAGGATTGGGCACATTCTGAAGGTTATGGAGTTGGAAATTGTGACTGTCACTAAGTGGTAATTTTTAGCATACTATAAATATAGTAGATTTGGAAGCAGCTGATCTATAAATACCTTATGTGGCCATAGGACTTTACTTTAAACTGGTTTTACTCTTGATGTGTCAAATATTCCATGGGGAAATAAAGATTCATCTTGTGTGGCCATCTTTTGGCCACCTAATTTAATAAAAGCTGGACATGCCATTTTATGGAAATTATAGTGATTCATTCATAATTGATACGTATATATAGAGGTCACAAAAGATGTTCAAGGTGGTTAAAGGAAATTTTAAGGAATACACGGAATAAGAAAAGAAGGAAAGAAGGTAAATTGGAAAGAAGAATCCGGATTGAATTTGGAATGAAGTCATGGTAATTACCAAACCTTTATTTAAATATTAAGATTTAATTGCTTTTAGGAAGTCTTGTGGAGCAAGATTTTTACAATGGTTGGCCTTAGGTCCGGTTCAGGGTGATTGCAAAATATGGTTGGGCAACACAGTGTCTTAAAAGGAAATCTTGCATTTGAGTAGCAATTTCGAGTTATAGGATTTTTGGTACAAGGAATTTCGGTAGAAGGATTTATTAAATCTGTAAAAATGGGTTCAGCTTAGCCTTTTATTGGTATATGGAATCTTGATGTGTATGGAAGCCATGGCAATTATATATGTGGCAGCTTATAATGCTTAGTCAATTTTTGGCTTGGATGATGTAATTGGAAGGTGTCATATCAATCTACATGCTGGAAAAATAGATTGTAAACTTATAAATAGCAAAGACTCTTTTAATAGGTTGATTTGTGATAACAAGATTGGTTCAAAGATTAGAGAAGTGAAAGACCATTTTGGACACAGTTTGCTTTGCAATTTTTACATTTGACTACAAAATTACAAAGCAAGGGGGGCAATGTTTAGGCCATGATATTAATTTTTGAAATTAATGTTTTTAATTTATTGCAATATTATCGAGAGATTAATTAATTTGCATTGATCCCACATTGACTGAAGATTAAATGATCATGTAATTATCACATGCATAAATTAAAATTTTTGAAGTTGAAGTTTTGCAAAAAGTCCCACATCAGAAGTGTGTGAAGCAACTCAAAGTTCTCTACATATATAAATAGGAGCTTCATTGGCTTGGGAGACATCTCGACAAACACCTCTACATACAATTGTTCGTAGTTGTTCTTAGTTAAAATTTTAATTTTTAGAGTCCTTTAATCATTAAGGCTATCAAACCTTATAGATTATTTTGTTCTCCAATAATCAATACAATTATCTAAGTATTTTGATTCAATTGGCGTACTTTTTTTTTACTTTCTTTGAACTATTACAAGTTTGAAGTTGCACGCCTGCATATTTAGGAGATAACAAATTGTTTGAAAGTTTCCAACATATTCCAACAACTTGTGATGAGAATAAGCTTACAATACAATCCACCAATGCTAGCCTTGTCTTCATAAGATTGAATCTCTCAAACTTCTTTTTTTCTAATAGAAAGCACAAGTTTTGACCTTGATAAATGGTCTTAGGGTAGACCATCATTTCACATCAAGAAAACCAATAGAAAAGATCATTGGAGTTGATGGCAAGGAGAAGATAAACATGAAATATACCACTTGGATCAACAATGACAGCTTGCTGGTCACCTAGCTGTGCAATATCATGAATGAAAACACCCTCACTATGATTTATGGGTGTGAGACATCAAACCAAATCTGGCAAAGTTTGGAGGAACAAATGCTTCTTACTATTTATTGATAAGGAATCTCTATTGAAGGACTCATTGGAAAACATCGAAAAGGGGTGTCTCACTATGGAAGAATATGTTCGAAAATTCAAATTAATATCTAACAATTCGACTACAATCACCAAACTAGTTCCAAGGACAAAGAAAGTGTTACAATTGGCTTGGGATCTTGCTCTAAAATACCAAGATTTTCAAGTAGCAATGCTCATAAAACCCATATATCCTTCTTTTCATCAATTTGTTTTATCTTTAGAAAATCATGAACAGCTTTTAGTCTCCGAACATGAAAAAGGAAAGAGGCTTAATAATTATACTCAAGCTTTTATTGCACAAAGAGGAAGAGGAAAGAATGGTAGAGGAGGATGCTCTAACTCACGAGGCCATGGTTTTACTCCAACAGGCTATTCAAATATCATGAGGCAATATGAGTTCTTCCAACAATCCAAAAAATGCAAACATTAATGGACAAGTCCACCAAAAAGAGAGCTAGCAAAGGGCTCCATGCCAAATCTATGATAATACTAACTATGTTGCTAAAGATTGTTATTATAGGTATGATTATGCTCAGCAAGAAAATGAAACACAAAAAGCATTTGACACCTTTACTCTCTAGGAAAGAAACGATCGTAACTTCTATGCAGATTTGGAGGCAATAACCCATATGACAAATGATATAGTTAGGCTTATCTCTGCATGCGCCAATAATGGAACAGTTGCTATATATATTGAAAATGGAAACAAAATGCCAATCTCTTGTGCTGGTAGTGCTATTTTAAAAACCTCTCAAGCAAAAATTAATTTAAATAATGTTTTCATTGTTCTAAACCTTAAGTAAAATCTACTATCTCTCAGTTAACCTACCCATGACAATTCATGTACTTTTGAGATCAATGCTAATGGTTTTTAATAAAGGATCAAAATTAAAAGATGCTAGCAAAGGGGTATAGAAGAAGACAACTTTATGCTCTTAACGAAGCCCATTTGGAAGCCTTGGCCGCCATCAATCTCTCTCAACCACATCAAATCTTTGGCACCAAAGAGTGAGTCATCCTCATACAAAAATTTTGAAAAATTCTTAATAAGAAGGAAGTTCTGAATATTTCTAGTTGCCTAGATAAAAATTATATATGTACTAGTTGTCAACTAGGCACATGTTGCAAACTTCCTTTTAATAATTCTAATAAAGTAAGTAAATTTCCTTTAGAAAATATCCATTGTGATTTATTGGGGGCAGATGTTCTCTCTCCAATTCAATCTTTTCAATATTAGTTATTTTATTGATGATTGTACAAGGTATACTTGGTTATATCCTCTTAGATATAAATCTGAACTCTATGAATGCTTTTTAAAATTTCAAAAGCTTATTGAAAATCAATTTGATAGAAAGATCAAAGTTTTTCAAAGTGATGGTGGAGATAAGTTTACTTCAACCATTTTTAAAAATCACTTTGCTTAGTATGGAATAGCTCAATAGCTATCTTGCTAGAGTATTCCTGAGCAAAATGGAATTGCAAAAAGAAAATATCAACATATTGTTGAAACTGGACTTGTAATGATTTTTCATGCAAATTTACCTTTTTGTTTTGGGTTGATGCTTTTACACATTACTGCCATTTAAACAACTTTAGTGCATGAAGCTCCTATATTTACACATCAAACACATGGCATCAGTTTAAATGATGATCAAGGTGACAATACTGCCATTTAAACAACTTTAGTGCAATCAGATCCTATATTTACACATGAAGCACATGATGATTCTTCACATTATGACCACCAACTCTCTGTAGACTTGTTGCCATATGAACCTCCAAATATTATTGTTGATCTTTTAGACACTATTTTAACATTCCAATTACCAAACCAGCCCGCATTCGACGTCTACCACCTCATCTTAAAGACTATGTTTATACCAAAACTACTGCCCTGGTCATCCTTAAACATAGCACTTATTACTTCCCAAACTCAAGAACCAATCCCTTAAAACAACTTTTAAAAGTCCTTATTGGCTTGTTGCCGTGCAAGAAAAACTCAAGGCTATCAATGAGAATAAAACATGGCAACTTGTTCCTCGACCATTGGACACCAATGTCATCAACTCAAAATGGGTTTACCGCCTAAAGTATAAGGAGGATGGTTCAATTGATCATTAAAAAGCTTGCCTTATTGTGAAAGGCTTCATAAAAGTACCTAGATTGGACCATGATGAAGCCTTTAGTCTCATAGTAACCCACCATAATTCGTATTATCCTTTCTATTGTTGTCATCTTTCATTGGACCATCAAGCAACTTGATGTAAATAATGCATTCTTACATGGTTTTCTCAAAGAAATGGTCTTATGGAGAAATCCCCAAGTTTTATCAATCCATCTTTTCCAAATCATGTTTGCTTACTGAAAAAATATCTTTATGATTTAAAACAAGCATCTCATGTTTGGTTTGATCATTTATCTCTCTGTTTACTAAAATTCATTTTTATTACAGCAAGGTAGATTCTTTTTTATTTATCTTTACGAATTCCAATGATATAAGTTTTCCACTTGTCTATGTTGATTATGTAATTATTACAGACAGCAACCCCATGAATCGAAGTGGATATTGGTGTGGGACCCTTTATAGCATCGGGTGACCAAATATGCAATCCTATATGTGCAGATTTCCCAATAACACCAATAAAAAGTAAATACAAATAAAAGTAATGGAGTTAAATCTCATATTGCAAGAAATCCAAGAATTTTTTGGGGCACTAGCATGAGCAAAAATGGTGGAAAAGTCTACTATTTGAAAAAGAGTAAAACAGCCCAAACTAAACTCAAAAGAAGGTATGATCATAAGGATTGTGGTTGTTCATGGTACCAGATGAGAAGAAGGAATTCTATTGAACTTTTCTTAGTCATCACTTTATCTACCAACTAGGGTGTGAATTTTCTTTAAAAGATCTTGGCTTCCTTCACTATTTTCTTCATATTGAAGTTAAAAGATTTTTTGATGGAATTTTCCTATGTCAAACCAAATACACCATAGATTTGCTTTCTTGTACAAATATACTTGATGATTCTCACTTGTCTACTCCTATAGCTATTAAACCAGCTCACTCATGATATGAGCATAAGCTCGATGATAAAGCTGAACTTCAAAGCATAGTTGGCGCCTTCCAATACCTCACATTCACTTGACCTGACATTACACATACAGTTAACAAAAGTTTGTCAACATTTTCACCAACCCAATGTGGCACATTTTAGAGCAATTAAGCACAATCTTTGTTATCTTAAAGGCACTCTAGACAATGGCCTTCGCATGTTAGCTCAAAGTTAACAAATAATAAATCGATTTCATAATGTAGATTGGCCAGGTTGCCTTTACTCATTATAGTACCACCAGTTATTGTGGGGCCAATTTGTCTTTAGGTCATCAAAAAACAATGTATTATTGCTAGTTTAAGTAGCGAAGTAGAATATTAGGCTTTTGTTTCCACCGCTTTTGAATTAACTTGGATTGTTTATCTCTTACATGACATTGGCCTTACTCTACCACAATCTCCTCAACTCTTTGATGGCAGTTTAAGTGCTCTCCATACGACTATAAAACATGTTTTTCCTGATCGAACTAAGCATACAGAGATTCATTACCATTTTGTATGTGAAAAGGTTGCATTAGGTACCATTGTCACAAAGTACGTGCCATCTCAACGTCAAATTGCCAATCTACTTACTCAGCCTCTTTCAAAGAATTCATTCCATGCATTTCAAGTCAAGCTGGGAATTCATCACAACCTCACCAGCTTAAGGAGGCCTAATAAACTTACCAATATTAATTCCATAACCAATAATCATGGCAAAGGAAGAGCTAGAAATACAAAGGTCACCAAATCCCACAAATAAAGTCAATCTCAACATATCAACTCTATCCTACTAGGCATAACTTAGCAATATGTTATGCCATATCAATGGATTTTTCAATTTCTATAATTAATATTTCTTTATAAAGCTTTAAGTTAAATTATTTCTTTTTGAATATCTATATATATATATATATATATTTAAACGAGTAAATGACTGTAAAAAAATCAAAAAGAGTGAAAGAATTTCATTTCATAGCTTTATTACTTAATTTTTGTTTTATAATTCATACTTCAATGCCAAGAAAATAATGAAACGTGCCAAAATCTTTTAGAGTAAATTCACATCCTAGTTGGTAGATAAAGTGCTGAATCAGAGTGGGGTTCCAACCTATAACAATTATATCACCAACAAAGATAAGTAGTAAAATTAGATGATTGGAATTCTTGAAGATAAATAAAGAAGAATCTGCCTAGTACCTTTACTACTACTGCTTACGTAAGCTCTATCTCTCGAGTCTATTGAAAAACTACAGATGTAGGCTTTTCTTAGAGCTAAGAAACTACAAGGCATGTGCTTTTAGTAAATAGAGAGATAAACAATTAAACCAAGTAGAACATTCTTGTTTTAAACCATAAAGATATTTTTTTTCAATAAGCAAACATGATTTGGAAAAGATGGATTGATAAAACCTAGGGATTGCTCCACGTAAACTTCTTTGAGAAAACCAAGAATGTATTCTTTACATCAAGTTGCTTAATGGTTCAATGAGAGAATACAGCAATAGAAAGGATAATATGAATTATGGTGTGTTTAACTACGAGATTAAAGGTTTCATCATAGTCCAATCTAGGAACTTATGTGAAGCCTTTTGCAACAAGGCGGGCTTTGTAACAATCAATTGAACCATTCTCTTTAAACTTTAGGTGGTAAGCCCATTTTGAACCGATAACATTGTTGTCCAATGGTTGAGCAACAAGTTTCCATGTTTTATTCTCATGGAGTGATGCGAATCCACCCGAGACTGCTCGACCGACAACCCGCTGGGGTGCTGACCCAATACAAATGAAGGTGGGACCGATCACTAGGGCCCAAGCCAAGAAGTTCAAGGACAATCTTGCTGTCTTCATACAAGGAATAAGTCATAGTCAAGAGGGGTTGGCCACATCTAAAGAACCAAGGCCTGTTTTACTCATACAAGCAATAGAAGCCAAAACAGGGTCGGGTGACGTTTTTGGTGATAATAAGGAGGCCGGGTTGTATGAATTGGAACCCCATCCTTATGGGTTCGATTCATATGGAGGATGAGTCATAGAAACCAGCCAAAGCAGCTTCAAAGCCGACCAACAAGGTGGTTTGCGCACAAGGAGAAGGAAAGGCCGGATTTGCTGTATTCTTTGCTGGCTTTACTGTATTTTACTGTATTAGCCTTTTCTCATACTTCCAAGCAAGGGCAACGTGAGGAACTTCACAATAAGCTTATTTGGCATCCTACAAAGCATATTGAAGCTGATTTGGAGCTCAATTTGGTCAAAGATTGGTCAAAGTCAATTTAGTCAAAAATAATTTTATTCTACTTTTTGTTTTAGGAAACTACCATTATTTTTTAGTTTTTATTTATTTATTTTCTGGATAAATAAGTTTAGGAAAGTTATTATTTTATTATTCTCATTGTAAATTAATTAATTCCTAATTCAAAATAAAGGAATTAATTAATCCAAATTAGTTTAGGAAAAGGAAAGTTTCGCCCAAGGTAGACTTCTTCATTGTGTGGCCGGTTTTTCCTAGGGTTTTTAGGGTTTATTTTGTTTCTTTCAAAAGCCTATTTAAAGGCTTATTTTTCAATAATAATACAACTTTGATTTGATTGAGAAAATACTTGTGAGATTAATTATCTCTTTGTTCTTTGAGAACACCTAAAACACCATTAGAGAATTGGTTGTTTTAGCTTGACTTATCAATAGGTTTTCCATCCCCTATTGTGGCGTCTACATTATACCAAGGTTTCTAACCACAGGTTGGTTAGGGGTTGAGGTCATTCCATTAGAACTTGAACTTAATTAAAGATCCGGGCTAATATAATACGGGTTTAGGAGCAGGTCGTCCTAGGTTCGTATCATTTGGTATCAGAGCCTTGAGTTCTTCTTGCATGGTAACAAGCCAATAAGGACTTTTAAAAGCTGTTTGAGGGATTTTGGTTCTTGAGTTTGAGAAGAAATAAGTGCTGTTTTTGAGGATGATTAGGAAATGGTTTTGGCACAAACATAGTCTTAAGATGAGGTGGTGGACATTGAATGCAGGTTGGTATAGTAATTGGAATGTTAAAAGTAGTGACTAAAGGATTGACAACAGTTTGAAGTTTCAAAGGGTAGTAAGTCTATTCAGAGTTGGTGGTTATCATGTGAAGAATTGTCAGGTGCTTCAAGTATAAATATAGGATTTAATTTGATGAGAATCCATCCGAACCTGCACAACCGACAACCCGCTGGGGTGTTGACCCAATACGAATGAAGACCAAACCGATCACTAGGGCTCAAGCTAAGAGATTTAATGACAACCTGGCTGTTTTTATCTAGGGAGTAATTACTTCTCAAAGGGGCTTGTCAATACCCGAAGATAGAAGACCCATTTTAAGCATTCAAGTGGTGCAAGCCGATATGGAACCGAGTAGCTGTTTTCATGCAAATATAGACTCCGGGCGCAAGAAATGGTTCCAGCACTTCATGGACTCAATGTATATCTCTAGGAGGTCATAGAATCAAGTCAAAGTAGCTTCAAAGGAAAATAAAAAGAGGCTGTGCGCACAAGGAAGAAAGATGGCCGGTATTGCTGTATTACTTGCTGGCTTTACCATATTTTGCTGAGTTGACATTTTCTCTTTGTTCCAATCAAGGTCAACGTGTGGGACTCCATGATAATCTTATTTGTCATCCTACAAGGCATATGGAAGCTGATATAGAGCTTAAATGGTCAAAGATTTATCAAAGAGAGCTTAGTCAAAAAGATAGTATTTTAGTTTCCTAATTTGATTTCTACTTTTTGTTTTAGGAAATTAGTCTTCTATTTTGTTTTTATTTATATATTTGCTGGAAAAATCAACTTAGGAAAGTTATTATTTTATTATTTTAATTGTAAATTAATTAATTCTTAATTCAAAATAAAGGAATTAATTAATCAAAATTAAATTGGGAAAGGAGAGTTCGGCCACCTTTAAGAAACAACATGTTTGGCCAGTTTTTGCTTTACTTCTTAGAGTTTTATTGTTTGTGACTCTAGGCTATTTAAAGCTTATTTTTTTAGAAGAACAAATCTTCAATAATATTCAGAAATTATTTTGTGAGATCGAATTTCTCTTTGTTCTCTTTGAACACCTAAAACACCATTAGAGAGTGAGTGTTTTAGTTTTGACTTATCAATAGGATATCCATCACCTATTATGGCGTTTTCATTATACAAAGGTTTCTAATCATAGGTTGGTTAAGGGTTGAGGTCAATCCATTAAAATTTCACCTTAATTGAGATCCTGGCTAATATAATATGGGTTTAGGTGCGTGTCGACCTAGGTTCATATCATAATTGGACTAAAGTTCTGTTAATTGCAATGGTGTCACCTTGGTCATCATTTGAAGTAATCCCATGTGTTTCATGTGTAAATATAAGAGCTGATTAAGCTAATGTTGCCTCAGTGGTAATGATTTCCACTTAGTCATCTTAGGAAGAGAAACAATTGCATAGTGGTGCATCAAAATTAGTGGAATCGATGTGCAATGTAGAATCTTGATGAGTTGGTTTGATAGACCACTCCTTTTAGTCTGGAAATGTAGTGACTGCAAGCTATGCATCACTAGGCAAAACTTTATTAGCATAAGGAAAAAAATTTCATCAAAGACTACATGCCTTAAAATATAAACTCTATTTGTCAAAAGATCAATGCAGTGATATCCTTTTTAAAAAGGCTTACCCAATAAAAACACAAGGAAAAGTTTTTTTTTCAAAATTTATTTTAACTATTTTGTTTCAAATAAGGAAAACACTTCCAACCAAGTGCTTTAAGCAAATTGTGTTGGATTTTTCTTTAAAAGTTTGAAAAATGGTTTCTCCATGTGAAGATTTTCTTTCTGCAATTTCATTATGCTCAGGAATACCCGGGCAAGATAATTGTTGAGCTATTCCACATTGAGCAAGGTGGTTTTTAAAAATGGTTGAAGTAAACTCACCTCCAAAATCACTTTGAAAATTTTTGATCTTTCTATCAAATTGATTTTCAACAAGCTTTTGAAATATCAAAAAACATTCATAGAATTCATATTTATATATAAGAGGATGTAACCATACCTTCTATGATCATCAATAAAATAACATAATATCGAAAAGATTGAATTGAAGAGATAAAAGCTAGCCCTCATAAATCACAATGGATTTTCTATAGTGGAAATTTACTTACTTTATTAGAATTATTAAAAGGAAGTTTGCAACATTCGCCTAGTTGACAACTAAGTACATATAGAATTTTTATCTAGCCAACTAGAAATATTCAGAACTTCCTTTCTATTAAGAATTTCTAAAAGTTTTGAATGAGTATAACTCACTCTTTGGTGCCAAAGACCCGATGTGGTTGAGAAAGATTGATGGCGGTCAAGCTTCCAAACGAGCTTCATTAGGAGCATAAAGTTGTCCTTTTCTGTGCTCCCTCGCTAGTATCTTATGATTTTTATCCTTTATCAAAAAAAACCATTAGCACTGAGTTCAAAATTACATGCACTGTTTTTATTAAGTTTTGGAACAAGAAGAACATTATTTAAATTAATGTTTGCTTGAGAGTTTTTCAAAATAGAATTACCAGTATGAGAGATTGGCATTTTGTTTCCATTTCCAACATATATAGCATTTGTTCCATTATAGGCATATACAGAATTAAGCTTACCAACGTCATTTTTTATATAGATTGTTGCCTCCTAATCTGCATTATAACTTAGGATCACTTCCTTCTTGGAAAGTAAGGGCACTAAGTGCTTTTTCTGCTTCTTCTTCTTGCTCAGCATAATCATACCTATAACAACAATCTTTAGCAATATGGTTAGTATTATCATGAATTTGGCATGGATCCCTTTGTGAGCTCTCCCTTTGGTTAACATGTTCATTAATGTTTAGGATTGTTGGAAGAACTGGTATTGTCTCGTGATCTTGCAAAATTTTTTAATGCGTTTGAGTTATTTGGACACCTTGCTAGAGTAAAACCATGGCCTCGTGAGTTTAAGCGTCCTCCTCTACCATTCCCTTCTTTTACTCTTTGCCCAAAAAAGGCTTCAGCATGATTAGTAAGCCTCTTTCCTTATTTATGTTGGTAGATTAAAACCTATTCATGATTTTGTAAAGATAAAATAAATTGATTAGAAGAAGGATATGGGGGTATTGTGAGCATTGCTACTCAAAAATCTTGGTATTTTGGACCAAGACCTTGAGCCAATTGAAACACTTTCTCCATCTCTAGAACTAGTTTGTTTATTGCAGGCAAATTGTCACATATGGATTTGAACTTTTGAATATATTATTCAATAGGGAGAGACCACTTTTTCAAGTTTGCCAGCAAGTCCCTCAATAGAGCTTCCTTTTCAATAATATTGGGAAGCATTTTTTCCTCCAAATTTTGCTAGATTTGGCTTGCTATCTCATACCCAGAAATCATAGCGTGGGTGTCTTCAATCATGATATTGCACAGCTAGGTGACCAACAAGCTGTCTTTGTTGATCCAAGTGGTATATTTCATATTTATTTCTCCTTGTCATCTACTCCAATGATCTTTTCTGTTGGTTTTCTGATGTGAGATGATGGTCTACCTCAAAACCTTTGATCAAGGGCAAGACTTGTGCTTTCCATAAAAGAAAGTTGGAGAGATTCAATCTTACGGAGACAAAGCTAGAGCATTGGTGGAGTATTTACATGTAAGTTTAGGCTCATCACAAGAGCTTAAATCAAAGGATGAAACCTGCTATGATACCATAATGAATTATAAAACAAAGATTAAGTACGAAAGCTATGAAATGAAATGAAATGAAATTCTTTCACTCTTTCTTTTTTTTTTTTTACAGCAAGTTGCTGGTTTGAGTATACATACAGAGATATTCAAAAGGAAATAATTTGACTCAAGGCTTTTATAAAGAAATGTTAATTCTAGAAATGGGAAAACCCATTGATATGACAGAACATACTGCTAAGGTTGTATCTAATGGGCTGGAGCTTGATATGCTGAGATTGACTTTATTTGTGGGATTTGGTGACCGTTATATTTCTAGCTCTTCCTTGTTTGGTTTGGCATGATTCTGTAATTTATGAAATGAAATGGAATTCTTTCCATCTTTCTTATTTTTTCTTACAGCAAGTTGCTGGTTTGAGTATATAAATATACATAGATATTCAAAAGGAAATAATTTGACTTAAAGCTTTATAAAGAAGTATTAATTCTAGAAATGGTAAAACCCATTGGTATGGCATATTTGTGGGATTTGGTGACCATTGTATTTCTATCTCTTCTTTCTTTGGTTTGCCATGATTGTTGGTTGTGGAATCAAACATTGGTAAGTTTATTAGGCCCCCTCTATCTGGCGAGTGGAAGATGATGAACTCCCAGTTTGACTCGAAAAGTACAGAATGAATTCTTGGAAAAAGGCTTAGTAAGCACATCAGCAATTTGACATTGAGATGGTACATACTTCATGACGAGGGTACCAAGTGAAACTTTTTCACATACTAAATGATGATCAATCTCTATATACTTAGTGCGATCATGAAAAACAGGGTTTATGGTCATACGGAGAGCACTTAAATTGTCATTGAATAGTTGAGGAGATTGTAGTAGAGCAAGGACAATGTCACGTAAGAGATAACTAGTCCAAGTTAATTTAGCAGCGGTGGAAGCAGGAGCCCAATATTCGTTACTTGATCGAGCAACGGTATGTTGTTTTCTTGATGATCAAGAGACACAATTGACACCGAGAAAGATGCAATAACCGGTGGCACTATGAGGAGTACGAGGGCAACCTGCCCATTTTAAACACAAGCATGAATAAAAATAAGAATGATGGAAACCATGAAAAGTAAATTAGTTAAGATATTTGATCACAGAACACAACATTTTGAAATGTCAAATAGTAAAAGCTAATTTATTCAGCATGTTATTTACCATAGGTTATTTCAAACAATTTTTCAGTCATTCGTATTGCAGAGAACGACCATAAACTTTCCAAGAAAAAGCTTTTAAGTTTTATTGGGATTAAAGAAATTATATAATATAGATTTAAAATCTTATATAGCATTTAAGTAAACATAGTAGGGTTTTTCAAAGAAGCCCAAGTTGTTGCTTCTTTTACACTGGTCGGCAATCTGTGCAACATTGAGAAGCGTATGCCGTGTCCAAAAGAGATCTCTTTGTATATTGATATTGATTGGTTTCTTCTTGGTTCAAATAATCCGCAAATGATTTTGTCAAACATAACATCGTTCTTGGCCCTTCTTCAAAGCAACATGACAAACAATACTTGTCTCATATTGAAGGGATAATTTCCTAAGCAATCAATTTCGCATTATATGAATATCAAAACAGATGGAGAACGACAGCCATGGTACAGAATTCAAGTAACTAATACATATAATATAATATATACATACACAGATATATAAAGTCAGACTCATATTAGATTAGTTGGTTAATTTTATCATGAAAAATTTCTTTATCAACTTTTCAATAGCTTTAAGGAATAAAATTTAAAAATATATTAATAACATTTATATGGATCTAATAAACTATTAAAATCCGATATAAGAAAAATAACTACATACGAACCTTGTAGATTAGATTCTGTGATTCACCTTGTCCATATAACATATATGTGTCATTAGTGCATTTTAAGAGCTAATTTTTGCACTATTTAATAGATGATAAAAGAAATCAAAAAACAAAAAAATCAAATGGAGCTTATGTAAAACTGGTTATATAATATATATATATATATATATAGTCGGTTCATTAATATTCGTCGCCAGCAAAGACATACCAAGGGAGACCAAAAGCTAAATACTTGGGATTCCAAATATTTTCCAAGATGGATGATAACATATATATATATATATATATATATATTGTATATATCCCAAAAAGTTATAATTAGCAGAAAAGCATATAATTACTTGGAAAGTCTCCTCAATGATTGAAACCTACAACGTTGAAAATGTAGAAGTGGCCAAATTAGCATTTTCGCCAACTGCATGCGTGTGGGCCTCCTCCATAGGCTGCTTGTGTGATACATGCTGGGACCATTGTCCCCCCACTCTAATTCATCATTCAAGAAACCTTCATGAACCTCATAGATTACCAAATTAATCACCTTCAAATAATATTCAAACAAGAATTAGATATTGATGGTGTACATGATAGAGACTTAGAAGAGTTTGGGGAGCTAAGATTGTGGAACTATTCTCTTGTTGTTTAAGAACATTAAAAACAGAATTTTGTGAAATATCAAAAGGACTTTAATAATATATGTATATGTATAACAATTCTCTTATGGGATCGTTATATGAAAATTTTAAATTAAGGTTTAAAAACATAATAGTTTAATTTGTTTAATTGAGTTGACCTATCTTTTAAAAATAAAAGTTGATTTCATAGACTTTTAGTATAAAATTATTAGATCATTGATAAGATACTAAGAATAAATATGTATATATAGATTGAAATTTCCTCTCAAAAGCCAAACCCAAAAACATCAAAAATAAAAAAATACAAAAATAAAAGATTTTGCGCATGCTATCTCATGCTTCAAAAAGGTAGCAATGTCTAGAAATTAGAAAAGTACATAAAAAGAGAGATTTATCGAAAGTTTCTTTGACAAATCAAACTTATTTTCCTAGTTAGAGAAAGAAAAAAAAATAAAAAAGACTTAAAGAGGCTTAATGCTGTAAAGATTAAGATAAAATCTGATAAATACAAACTTAGAGAAATAACCACTAATTCATTGTCTCCAACATTAACCAAAGGGGAAAAAAAAAAAAAAAAAAAAAAAAGGGAAAGAATTATATAATACTTAAGTTCTGTTGTTCATGGCAAACAATTTCCCACATCCATCCGATCACTAATGACCAGTATTCTCTCTAGCCATAAATATTAGCTAGGGGCTTTATTATCATCCTCTATCTGTAAATTTGCTTCTCTTATTCTCTGCAATAATTGTCTCTATCTTAAGTTGCGATTGGCAACATCAAATCGTGTTTAGTGTATGTTGATATCAGGGACAAGTATAGCCCCACCCAGATGACCAATCTCCTCTGCCTCCCACGTGATTTTCGTACATAACTTTGTTCATCCTCCTTATCTGAAAGTGATGCTAGTCCCACCATTGTTGGGATTTCACCCTTCATTTATTAATGCATGGTTTTTTTCCGTGATTAAACAATATATATACATATAACCTAAACCACACCAATAATGAAAACCTAAGTCAAACATATATATATATATATATATATATATATATATATATATATGTATGCGGTTATTAGTATATTAGTAAATTACAAATAATAAAATGTTCACTAAATTTATTTATCAAATAATATATATTAAAATATTATTGATTGACGTACTTATATAATCTAAACATAGAAAAATGAACTATTAAATGGATAAGTAAATTTTAAAAAAATAATTAAATTTTATCACATCATCTACCATATCATTTGGTACATAAATTTAGTAAATATTTTAATAATTTTAGCATTATTGATTAATATACATAGATATATATATATATATATATACACAATAAGGCTCACATTAGATTGATCTAATATAATATATACAATAAGACTAAGATTAGATTTATCTAAGTATTTTACCATCAAAACTTCTTTATGTTCGTTATCAGCTTTTGGATCACTACAAAAGTTGAGATTTTCTGATCATTTATCTAAACCACATCTATTATGAAAACCCAAGTAAAATATGTATATGTGGTGTATATATTAGTCTGTGTGTATCTATATATATATATATATATATACAATAATGCTCACAGTAGATCGATCTAATAACTTTAATTTGATTCCTTTATTGATTTTTGAATCGTTTCAAAAATCGAGATTCTTGAATCACTTTAAAGATACTTGAGATTTAAAAATACACTTATAATTCACTTGGCCCTTCAAATTTGCAAATTTACCTAAATAAGATTTTAGCATATTATTAAACTCATATTAATTTACTAATTAATTTTTAGATCTTAATTATTGATGTGATCCAGGCTAATACATAAAGATCGTATGCTAAAATCATATCAACCTAATGTGATTTACTCATACATATATATATATATATATATATACACAATATACAGAAACACACGATCAAGCTCATTTACTAAGATTTTCTTTATCATCGTATCAACCTAATGTGAGTTACTCATACATGTATGTATACATATATATACACAAAACACACAATCAAGCTCTTTTACTTGGATTTTCTTTATCAATCTTTTAGATCATTAATGATTTTTTAGGCTACATATGTTTACTTTTTCACTGTTGTCCAAATAGAATTTAATATTTCATAAAACCCATATAAAGTTGATAATGTATTTTTAAATTTCAGCCTTTCAATAAGATCAATAGCAAATAAAAGAGATTCTCATGGTAAAACTATCCTATTAACCTAATATAAGTTTGATATATAATTAGATATTACTAATATATATAAATGATCAATCTTGATATTGCTTTTCTAGGTAGATGGGTTTGAACATTTTGACCAACTTGATATTTTGGAGGGAAGCTAACCATGTGCAAGGCAATTCGGGGCCATCAATGCTGTTGTGAATATGCAGGAGAATAGGTGTGAAAATATGGCCTACAAATCTTGCTCTCCTTTAAGCTGTTCCCTGCTGGCCGGTTTCTATTTCCCTCCACCAAATTAACTACTACCACACACATATAGAAGCAGAACAAATTAGAAACAAGGAGATTCTGAATTGGCCCTTCATATATATTTACCTTTACATTTCATGTCCTTTGCTTGGTATTTAAGTTACCAAGATTCCCAAAAACTTAAGAAGTTGAAAGGTTATGACTAATTATTACACTTAAATTAACAATTCCCTCACCTGAAAGTCCAATCATCTTATGAGTTCATTTTGAATCCTTACATATGTTTTTAATAGGAGTTATCAAATTTTGAACATAAAATATAATCGAAATCTTTGACTGTTATACCAAATTTAATTACCATACTTTTTTCCAAAAATTTAAAACTGTTGAAAAATAGATCATATGATCATTACATTTATGCTTTCTCTAACAATGGTCAAATGTCTATGTGTTCTATTTAGATTTTGCATATAAAGATGGCCAAATTGAAACATATAAAAGTGGAAATTAAAAGAAGAAAAAGGGCATTAATGAAATTGAAATAATTAACAGATGGGATGGAATTTCTGTTGTTGTTTTATGCTAGTATTGTATAGAAGTAGATATAATTTTAATAAATTCTATATATATAAATTAGAATGGGAAGAGATTAATTAATGAAAAGATAAAGTACATATCTATAATTGAGACGCCAATATGAGACAATTTCTCTAAGTAGATAACACAATATTATACATGTAGATTGACAAATAGAAGATAGAACAAAGTGTTACTTCAAAGGGTCTTTAATTTGTAGTATGTGTAAGTCCAAAAGAATTGCTCTCATTTCATGCTAGTGAAGCAGGAGACATTGATTGAGACTCTTTAAGACCATGTTGCTCACGTAGAATTACTACAAAATTCAAGTCACATTCCATTGAGCCACATGTCTGACTACATGGGTAGCAAACTACTATTCTATCTCTCTATATAAACCAATCTAATATACACCCTCTATGCACTACTACTACATATCACAATTTTAATAACAAGTTCTAAAATCTTAAACCAAAAAAATAAAAGCAGATTGCTTTTATTATCAAAGATGGCCGTTTTGCCATGCAAGCGTCTTGTTCTTGTGGCTTTCATTTTGCTTTGTTTCTTCTCAAACACAGCAAGATCAGGTAAATATTTTTTTAAGCAAGCTCAATTTGGAATCCATATACATATAAATATATATATATATATATATATATTAGTTGTTAATTGATTAGAAAGATTCACATTTGGGGTTTTTTTTTTTTTTTTTTTAAATGTGTTTGATGCAGCAAGAAGTTTGGGAGTGGTGAGTAAAGGAGAAGATCAAAAGGGATATGATGATAATAGTACCACTACTAATTTTAGACCAAAAGAAGATGGGGTGCGAGAAAGTGATGCTTTTTTGCATATGGATTATACTCCAGCAAGAAAGAAGCCTCCAATTCATAACTAAAAAAAATTAATATCAATTTTTTGTTGAGCCAGTTCTTTTAGTTTATTAATTGCAACTAGTTTTAAAAATATATCAATACTAGTTTAATTATTAGTTTCTGAATACTTTTCTTCCAACTCTTTTTATATTATATATTCAAAAACTGTATTAGAAGAGAGAGGATAGAATACAATAGATTCATATGCGCAGTGATATATAAGAAAGGAAAAAAATAAAATAAAAAAGGAATATAGTATATATAAGTATGGTCCATAGGTCTATGGTAAATTAGGATTTTGGAAAAGGCTCTTAGAAAAAACCAACCTAGCTAGAGTTTGTACATGTTCCAGCTAATAAATTCATGTATGTTTTTCTTTTTCCATATATGATCTATAACCACGTTCTTTGATTGCTCTCCACCATTCACGCCTGTTATGACAAAGGGAAAACAAATTCCAAAACAACAAACATATCTATATAATGTACATATGTATAATTAGTTCAACATAAATCCTGGCTAAGTTTTCATCATTTAATTAGGGTTAAAATTAATATAAAAAAATAGGGTTAAAATTATTTCCATTCCAAATAACCACTTGGAAGTTAATATATATTCTTTCCAGCAGCCTTTGAAAAATTTGGATCAAAACTAGACTAGATTTATCGCTGGTTGCTCCCATTACTTATAAGTAAAAATCATCAAGTGATAATGTTGTAACTTCTACCATATTGATCAGTGAACTTTGTATGTATGTATAGAATAAACAATAACTTTGTATGTATGTATAGAATAAACAATACCAACTGTAGATAGTAAGGTAATCATTCTGGTAGCTTCCTGGAAAGACCTGCAAACTAATAAGTGGGGACAAATCCAAACAATATTACAATTAATTAATAATCAGGGTATCTTGTGTTTGAAGTTTCAGATCCATATGAGGGAAAAGTTAAAAAAGAAAATATAAAGAACAAAATAGTTTTTTTTTTTTTTTTTCGTTTTTCTGAAAGAAAATTATTAAGAAATATATTATAAAGGATAAGAATAAAAGGTAAATGTTCTATTTCCCATGGAAATATATATGTGATAATGCTCTGTTGTTTGTTCTACACTCTGCTCGTCTCATCAATCTTAGAGTCAGTGAGTTATATGGAATCATAGAAAAATTTTGAAATGAGTATATTCTTTTTCATTCACGCCATGGAATATCATTCTGCTTTAATGGAGACTTCAGCATTTCAATTAGTTTGTAGATCATTTGATTAAATAACTAATTAATTTCCAAAAGTTGCCTATTATTAATTTGCTTAATTAGGGTTTTCTAATCAACTTTGTATTTATCTGCCTTGCTTGTGATTTGAAAGCTTCTAGCTGGCATAAGGAAAAATGGGGCACATAAAACTGGATCTATACCACTTCTATGTTAAATATTTTATTTCAATTTATTGTTTATTGATAAGTCCTTGTTTAGGAAAGATAGAGGGGGAAAAAAAAGGGGAAAATTGAAGGGATAGAAAAATTCATATTTTTCCCTTTGTTATTTGGTATGACATGAAAAATGGAAAGTTATTTTTCATTTTGTATGTGGTATAGAAGTAAAAATAAAAAGAAGAAAAAAATTTAGGTAAGTTTAGTTATTTTGTATTCATTGAATATTTTTCCTTTTAATAATTCTTTCATATGTGGATTGATTGTTTTGAATGGAAAAGTCATCCTTCTAATTTTCCATCCATCCTCTTTTCCTTCTTAACCAAACAACCAATCTATTTTCCTTCTTTCATTTATCCATTTATTTTTTTCATCCATGACATTTTTCAACCATAACAAACAAAGCCTAAGTGTTTAATTGGAGTTCTAAAAATTGGTCTAATTAGATCTCTAGAAAAACCTTAACGATTGAGGTTGTATATGCTATGGGACATGAAATATAATTTATTGAATTGTTTAACTACAATATGGCAGAAGGGTGTGTATATATATATATATATATATATATATAAATATTAGAGAAGCAAATAGGACAAATATGGGCAAGAGAATTACAGAAGACAATACTTGTTGTGAGAAAGTATTTCATATAAGAGGTGCATTGCCATGTGGTTGTCACGTTTCAATTAGTTATTGACATGTGATCTTTCTACATGTCACCAACTAAATAGAGGAGTTGCACCATGTGACCAAATCCCTATTATATAAAATACTTTTGAGTTGAATACATTTAGGCCCATGAATTATTATACATTTTGTACTTGATCACCCAAATAATATAAAATCACATATTGCCTTTTAGATTTTTATTTTTTATCACTTTAGTTCAACTATACAGTTTTAACAGTTAAATTTGATGAAATTACCTATATATAGTTCATTTAACTCTTTTAGAATACTATTGTTTTCTTTCATTTTTGACTGGTGCACATGCTTAATTTTACCAAATTCATTTAACAAAGACACATGATTGGACTAATTTAATAATTAAAAAAAATATGATAGTTCAGGGGCAATCCAATAGTTTTGTTAGCTGGAGGACGAAATGCAGAGCACGTGATAGTTTAGAATAAAGTGTTTTTAACCCAAATCAAAAAAAATAAATAAATAAAAATAAAAATAAAAGTGTATTTAACCCAATACTTTTTCTCGTTGCAGCAATGAAATGTGCAGCCAAATATTTACCAGAAAAAAGATAAAGAAAAAAGTAATATGTAGCCAAATATAGAAAAATCTTTTGGATGATGAATAGGCTTAGTACAGCATGTAATATTATTCTTTTGGAGGACCAGAAGTCAAGAATCAATATATTAAATTTTGATTAAAAATCTGGACTTCATGTAATACTATTCTTTTGGAGGACCAGAAGTCAAGAATCAATATATTAAATTTTGATTAAAAATCCGGACTTGATTCGGGACATCTCACATCAGAAAACGGTAGATTTACCATTATAATTTTGTAAAGGTAAAAGGCGAAATTCAAGATAAAGCATTAATGTCAGATAAGCTTTTCTGTTAATAAGTTATTCTCGTTTATGATTTGGGAAATGATAGACTTAAGATGCGGAATAATGAAAAAAATTATTGTAAATGATAAAAATTAAATAAATAAAACATTATTTTTTTTTTAAAGCATATATATGTATATATATACATATATGTTTCATTTTGGTATAAAATGATGTATATATCTAAAAGACTAAGGTAAAGAACTTCAGGAATTATCAAATCACTTTAAAGTTGTTCATTTTTATTTCAAAAACTGACAAATAATTGAATATAAAGGAATTAATGGCCAAACTTAAATATTAAATAGATGAAAAATCAATGGCAAAGATTAAATGCATGTAAAAAAGGAATGTAACTAGCTTTAAAAAGAGTGAGGTCCTATTTACCATAATTATTGCTTCTCTTTTTGAAAATCTCTTTTTTCTTCGTTTTAATTAGAAACACTTTTGCAAGCTTAAAATATTTTTAAAAATTACTCAAACACCCACAATAGCTTATAAACCTTGAAAGCCAAAAGCAGTTTCTCAAAAACAATACTAAACATTGTCTAAGAGAACCAGCAAAACATTTTACCATGAGAAACTGTTGACTGGAAGGGAAGTTTGATTTATGTGAGAAGCAAAGGGTGTGAGTTGAGGATGTGAAGATGCGTAGCATATGATTAATGCCCAAATTGAATCCCCTGCACCAGTAAAAACTTTAAAATTTGGCAAAGCAAATAACAATCATATGTTATTTTTGTTAATTTTCCTGTTCTGTTTTTGGCACTGCATAAACTCTCATTCCAGAGAAAATTTTGGTCACTAAAACCTTAATCCACAAAAATCATCCATTTTATGTCAGGATTTTGCTAAACTCAGGTTAAACCCCACCCTGTTTGGCATAACTTTTGATAAGTTGCTTCTGGCTTTTAAGACTCAAATCATCTTCTAAAGTATTTGGATAACTTTTTAGAAATGCTTCATGTTTTAATAAGAGCTTCCAACCAAAGGCAATAAAAAATAGCTTCTCAAAAAGCTCTTATAAATAAGCAAAAGCAGATACAAAATCTATTCCAAACAAAGTCTTAGCTGGTGAGCATACGATGCAAGTGTGACATGGAGTATACCTATTCCAAAGAAAGTCTTAGCTGGTGAGCATACGATGCAAGTGTGACATTCTATACTCCATGTCAAGCATGCCATAAGGTTCAATTTCCACAAACCAGGAAAGAAAAGCATTCACTAAGGATTTGTGCATACGGACTATACTTGAAGCCTTCTGTCCAAGAATATCACTCTCCAAAAATCTGTAGAAGTAAAATAATCATTGGAAGAACTCTATATGCAACAGATACTAGCAACAAAAAATGCAGGGATCATCAGACAATAAAGCACCATTCTAACAAGATTTCATTAGCTTTACAAAGAATATTGTATTTAATTCGTATCCCGGTAGCTGACGATGTATATATGACCACCAGATTTCAGTGTGACCAAAAAAACCCTGCTGGCCCGCTTTTGCCTGATCTAAAAGTTGAGGTTGTGTAAGTTGTACACTTCCTTTTAGATGTTTAATTTGCAGATGCCTCTTGGATCTACTACTGTTCGCATGAAGAACCTTCAGGCCAAGTTGAAGCATCAGCATTTGGGCATTTTTTACTAAACTTCACTTTCACAACAACATTCATTGTTATAATATCTTCTCATAGAATAGCATGCTAGCCTCAGCAGAAAGAACATCTTCCACAGAAACATGGTATACTACAGAATCCGAAATACAGAACCAGCACATCGAGGCAGGCTCAAATAGATTATCACCATCTTCCTTAAAAGAATCAGCTTTCACACATCTGTAGACAGTGTAATGCCCACTACCGGCCCTTCCAAAATGCTCCACAACAGAAACAAGACGATACAAACAACTTCTTGAAGAGGCCAATTTGAAACTCAAGGGAACCTACAATAAATAAAGGTGCATTTAGGTTAGAGACAACTATAATTGGAACACATCAAACAAGATATCATTCTGCCAATCATTGATTTTGGATGCAAAGTTATTATTTCTATAGGGAAAAATAAAGTGAATTATTATTCTAAAGACCCAATGTGAAGCCCTAATATAAATTTGTCAGCAAAACTTCAACCAACCTGGTCATCTGATTGTATCTGCACATCTGTATGTGTCGATTTTAAACAGCCTCTAGATTGAACAAAACTGGATTCTCCTGGTAAATTTTGTGCATGCGCAATCCCAGATTCATTTGAAGCTAATTCTTCTGAGAAAATGCTTCCTCTTGTAATGTTATTCATATAATTCAGATTTCTTGTATCAAATTGTATATTAAAATTGTTGGGATGAAAACTTGGTTTTTGATATTGTAACTGCACTTTCCTTGTTTGAAAATTTTCTTCCCAAGTCTCTATTGCAACCCCATGCATCATGAACTTGAAAAGGTCCAGAACTAATGGAAACGAAATATGGCCCTATAATTGTCAATTCCAGAAAAAATGAGAAGGAGGAAAAAAAATCGAGGTCCATCGTTAAACCTATAAACTAAAAGCATCAGCAGTGACAGAATTATGTCCAACTATTTTGAAGATGCAATTTTGTAATTCTTTTAATGGAAAGTATTGTTCAGAAACTCTGGGATCACTATGGAAATCGAAGTAATATAGTACACTTGGTTTCCACAGAGAGAATTGTCAGAGACTAAGTGACTAATATATAAATTACAGGCAATAAAAATTATGATACCTCAAGTTTGACTGGTTCACCAAGGACATTAATTGAAACACGTTTCAGATGAATGCATAAAATCTGCAAGCACACACAATCAGACAGATGGATTATACTTAGATATCAAGGCAAAAACAAAGCAAAGACTGATAAAAGATTTTATCAATTCTCAATTATAGATAAAAGATTTTATAAATTCTCAATTTGAGCCTATCTTTAAGTAATACAATCCCAACAGACCTCATTTTTCAGTGCTTGTTTTTGTGTCACTAAGAAAGGTGAAGATTAAAAACAAGGATATAACAAAATGGATCTCAACTCAGAAATGAAACAACTGGACTCAATCTATTTCTAGTTCATTAATATTTTAGATCACTGGGTTTCCCAGAGCTAATGCAACCAGAACAGTTTGGAAATTCCCTCATGGATCAATATACATACCTGAGGAGAACGAGCAATACTTATTTGCTTAACAGTGAATGAAAATTTATTTGACCATGGTAGTGCATCTAGATGTAAAACTTTATGGCAGTCACAAGAATCCTGCTTGGGGCATGTTCTGAGTTTTTCAATCTCTTTCTGCAAAACAAATTGATGTAAACTGAATAAACACAGATCAATTGCTATAAGAAAACCAGGTGCAAGCAACTTGAGATCCGACCCAGAGGCAGTTAAAAAAAATAAAGGGAAAAGCAAAATATCCATCCAACCAATGAGAGGAACTTGCAAACGCAATAAGCCCAATACATATTTTCCATGAGGTGAACCAGGCCACAAAGTTATTATGATTGAGGAGTGAAAAGAGACTAAAGAAGTACCTCGTCCATTCCAAAAGAGGATAAGTACTTGATTCCAGCAATATGCCAACAATGGGTGCAGTGGTAATTCTCCACTTGCTCAGAAACAGTGAACTGCTTTAGGCAATCATCCAAGCTACATCCAACCATCTAGTATGGCACAGAAATAGGAACTTAAAACAGTAGAAAATAATAGGGGAAAAGGTAAAAGAAGTAGCACCTCAGTTTTCAAACAAAACAGCTATAAGAAAAGAATCCAAGTGACAGGCTCAAACATTCACACTGTCAAATAGTGAAATCTTACAATGGTGCCTCTGGCATCAAGCACTGGTGATATAGGCAGGCTATGAAATGATTCAAAATTCAACGATATCTGCAAAAGGTAAAATAAAGGCAGGAGATTAGCTTGCTTATATGAGAAACTATACATGCACTGCAGCAAAACCTTTCACTAATAAACAGAATATCACATTACAGTCCAAAAAATAATAATTTCTAGATCCGAACAATTTAACAGAAATCAGATTTCATGAAACCAATTTGTGCAAGTGTGCTTATTCCACAAACATATATAGCAATACTTGAAAGTTGTACTAACATACACATAGTAAAATGCGGCATATCCTATGCAAAAAAACATAAAGACAGCAGCATATCTTATATATGCGGTACACAATAAGAAGTACACTTGAAGCAACATGAACCTGAGAAGAACAACTTTGACAAGTTAAGATGCTACCAAGAATCCCATCAAATGGTCCAACAAAGCTCTGCTGCCACCTTTCCTGCTGACTTTGGTCCTCCCTCCTCTCTGGAGTAATAATTCTACAGTCAGAAGCACATAATTCTACTAAAGAGCCGCAATTTGGTTGATAACAGCCTGAAAATTCTTCTCTTAAAGAGGTCAGAAGATGAAGAAATGCTTCTGCTGCATCCTACACAGAAGAGAAGAGCACATGTCAGAAACCAAATCATAACGTGCTCAAGCAATGATGGAAACAGAAGGCAAAGTTGAACCTGCTGGCTAGTGAGATTGAATTCTGGGATATAGTGCTCCATCGCAAGCATTACACTACGCGGACTCAACATGACTCTTCTTCCACCAACCACATCTAGTTCTACAGAAATAGAATATTAAAAATTTAGGCCAGAGCAACCAAGTTGAACCTATTCTCAACTGTATAATTTTATATGAAAATCTTTTAGTGGAGAACATTCAATTTTTTTTTTTTTTTTTTCATTTTAAGAAAGAGAAACCTTCCAATAAAGCAGCCAAAGCAAATGTAAGCGGTAAGCTGTCAACCAAGTCCTCAGCAGCAGACCGTTCGCATTCCTCTATAGCCTTTTGTACAAAAGGTAAGAAATAGGAACAGCTTGCTAGAGCCTGAAATTTTTCTGGGTTTAAAATCTAGCAACAAAATAACATCTTTATAATAGTTTTTTAATCAACAAAAAATAAAAAATAAAAAACTACATCAAAATTCACTAGGCTAAACTAAAATGTTAATAAACATGATATATCAAATGAGAAAGAAATATCAATCAAAATAAATGTAACTAATATAAGCTTCGCTTTTTCATGTCCACTTTCTCTTATTTTCTTTTTCTGTTTTATCAGGCAGCCAAACAAGATAAACCCACACACATAAAAGTAAACAATACCTGTAAAATGACATTAAGAAAGCAATTATTTTCGAGGTTTTGTAATCCGGGTACCGAAGGTGAATTGTCAGGATCATGAGTTTTACTGTTTGGAAACCATTGAAAGCTGGTTAATTTTCGCAATTTCCCTTCTTTAATAATAGCCAAAGCAAAACCAGTAATACCCAAAAGACCAGTGACTGTTATGTGAAACCCAGAAGTTGAAGCCAATCTCTTAAGGGAAATTGTTCGAAACCCATGTTTGAGCTGGTGAACCAAACCCTTTAGAGTTGCCTCTCCTTCCATTTTCGTTCTATCAAGAACCAAACTTTTGACAGAACACCAACTTAACAGAGAATATAGATACAAGGAATCAGAGAGCGAGGACCAACACTCGGAATCTACGGTTTTGTGTGTGAAATCTAGTTTTCATTGTTCCCTTGATTTTTTTTTTAATTTTTTTTTAAGATGTTATCATTCAGAAGGTTCTTTTTTCTTTTTCTTTTTTATTAAAAAAAAAAAATGTGCAAGTCGAAAAAGAAATAGAACAAAATGTCTATATATAAATTAATTTGTTTTTGGCTATGGAAAAAGTAGTTTTCGGATCATAGAAATTTATATATACATATATATATATATATACATATATTATTTTAATGTCACCCAAATGAGGTATTTTACATTTTATGAAATTTTCCACATCACCCTAACTTTGTTTTCTTTTCTTTTTTTTTTTTTTCTTTTTTTTTTTTTAAGGATAAACTACGATTATCTTTAAACTATATTACCATTTATAAATAGGTTCTTAAACTTTTTTTTAACATTTTAATTGTTAAAATATTGCATTTTGAATGAAAGAATTTTTTCACATGCTTTATGTTACAAATTGATTTTCAAATTATATTTTATATTATAAATTGGTCCGTAAAATGATATATCACATACATGTCACAATAAATTTTAGATGGAAAAATATCTGAAAACTAATCATGTATTAGTTTAATACAGAAAACTAAAATACCCAAAAAAAAAAAAAATCAAGAACTAACTTATAAATGACAATGTAACTTAGAAACCAATTAATTTCCAAAATACCTTAGAAACCAATATGCAATTTATCATTCTTTTTTATTGGCTTAATCTTATTGTACGATTGTTTCTAATAAATTTGGCCAAATTACTGCCATACACAAAAAAACATAATGATAACAATAATGCAGAATTTAATAAAATTATTTAAACGATTTTATTTTTGTTTTTGGATGGGAAAATTTAAACTCTAATTATCATTTTAAAAAAATAGAGAATTTTACTTTGAATTGTAGAACTATATAAACAAAGTTAGATAAGTTGCATACAATACAAAAAAATAAAATAACGAATAATAAAATTAGTTTTTAAAAAATTTTTCATTTGTCTAAAATTAATTTCATCAAATAAATGAATGGGCTAAAATGGAAAAAATAAAAAAATAGATAAATAAATAAAAGCAATAGTTTAAAAGGCAATATGAAATAATTAACAATTTTGGAGAATTTTTTTAAAAAAAAGAATGAAATAGCAAAAAGGAATAAAATGATATTTTAGACACATAAGAAATTGTAAAACTTTTAATTTTTTTTAGTGATCCGTACTTTTTCTAATTTTTTGTCTAACCGTTTCTTAATTTTTAAATTTTTTTTTTTTTTTGTCTATATATTAACTCATCCGGAATAGAATTTTCGCTAAAAAAAAAATAATAATAATAATAATAGTACCTACATGGTAAACCAAATGCAAGCCAATAGTTCTTCAGGACATCCAAATATTAACAATTTTTTTCTGATTAAATTTTGTCAGGGACAACCAAATGCTAATCGGTGAAATCACTTTTTTCTTCAATATTAACAATAATCCAAAGTCATACACCTAATATTAAAAATAATAATAATAATGAAAAAATTTTCAAATTTAACTTGTATTAATAAAAATATCTAACTTATACGAATTGGACATGTGATGTTAAAACGTTAGTTTTTACTTTAATATTAATGT